>NC_141203.1:5827500-6452500 GCF_054491065.1 Syngnathus leptorhynchus
CGCCATTACCGCCAAAGCCTTCCATACAGTTAAGAATTGCACGCACCAACACACACACGTATGAAGATATCATCAGGTGGGTGAGTGAAGTAGCGGAACCGCACATTGGCAGCTACTTTACATTCTTATTACTGTTTAGCCAACAAACATCCCCGAAACTGAAGCTTGAAGTTTGCCACTACAACATATTGTAAGGTTATAATATTAAAATAAAACTAACATTTACAAAAATAAAGCTGTCACATTATGTGGAAAACATTCAGATCATAGAACTTTTTTTACAGTGTATGAAAATAATCTTAAATTGAAAATATGGGTCAACCACAAAAATAACAGGCTGTTGTATTTACTGATATGGTGTGAAAAAAAATGATTGGAATATTTCTCTCTGGAGAAGTCCTTGGTGTCTACTTATCCCACCCCACCCCTTTACTAAATTTTGTTAATTGGCTTAAATAATTTTTGCTCGATGGTAACTTGACAGGTTAATCTCCTCCTTGTTTGTTTGGTGTTGTGGTTGGTGGCACTGAGTCATTTGAGCACTTGTGTCTAACACTCGGAGTGTGGATGACATTGACAAAACAAAATGTCTCCCACGGGAACTTTGAGGACCCTTCATGTCACTAACAGATGTGTTTACTGAAAGGCAATAAGGAGAAAGCACATGAATGAGATCCGCTGAAGTCATTAATGCATCTGTCCTCATTTTCCGTTTTGGTTATTTCCACTGCCGACATCAAATCGGAAGTATCATGTTTTCGATACTGCTGATTTGTTGAGGAATGGAAATGTGTCTTTCCTAGTAATACATTTTTAATTGGACGATGGAAAAAAAAAATATATATATATATATATACACATATTCAAGATATGTGTAGCTAAGTGTGCTCATTGTTAGTGGCTAGTAAAATATATATATATATATATATATATATATATATATATATATATATATATATATATATATATATATATATATATATGTACGTATGTATAATATATATGTGTGTGTTTCCTTCATCACTTTCTTTTTTAAAGGCCTCATAAGTCAGTGTCCCAACATGCTTGCTATTTTTGTCTCGTAAACTCATAATGTGTGCCCAAGTGTCGATAATCTTGCATTGATCCTACAAAAGAGCCTCCAGTCTGTTGACTCAAGTGCCAGCAACCGATCATCAGTGTCTCTTGGCTTAATAAACCGATGTTGACAATTTAAGGACACGGCATCTTTGAGGTGCTTTAGTGTCCTCGTAATTGTTTGCACGATGTGGAGTCTAAAGCAGTGTGTCCCTATGTTGATTGAGCCAAGGCAACCACAAGTCAGTGTCATTGCGATGAAAATATGCTGATAATTATATCTAAATTTTCTGACAAAGTGACTTACCCTAACCCTAACCCTAACCCTGTTTAATTGAACACAAAGCTGACTGGTATACTCACGGGAAGCCACTTTATTCGGTTGTTTGAGAAGCAACATGGTTAGGATTTATTGTACTTTCTGACATAAAACAAAAAGACATTCTGCCTGTCACACTACGTCATCGGATCGATGAAAATTACAAACAAAGTATTTTATCATTTCCCGCAGCACTACTGATGATCTCTCACAGCACACTAGGATGCCACAGAACCCAGGTTGGGACTGACTAGTCTAAAGGGCATCAGCAGACACACATAACGTACATGTCTGCCTTTTAATGCTAATACCTTCAAAGCCACTTTGAGGGAGTCCTCAAAATTCATATCTAGCCTAGAACCAATCTGTGCAGAGAATCAATACACTGAAGATATAAATGCCATGTGTGGGTTTTGTCCATATATGAGCCCTATTGCTAAAAAGAGGTGAAGTTTAATTTTCAATTTTTCCAGTGTTCAAAGGCAATCACAGTCCATTACTGTATAATGAGTTGCGAGTCACCTCAGAGTTTTATTTTTTATGTGTTTTTTTTAGGCATGTGGGCCTTATTGAGTACCAAGAGTACCCTACCCTAACCCTCCCACCTAAAAAAAAAAAAAAAAAAAACGGGTGCATTACCAATCCAATTTTATCAATCATTTATTTTAGTACATTATGGTCCACAGTAGCTCTACTTTGACCACTTCCCCACCTTCACAAATTATTGGTGAGGTAACGCGTTTTGTCTGGAGGGGAACGTCTGGGGAAAAAAACACAAATAAATCCAGTGTTGTCTCGTGTTGGATGTGGACTTCCATCAGCATGCCCCCTTTGCAGTAGCGGTCACCACTCTCCACAGCAGTCCATTAAAAGTGACCCGAGTTCATCATTTGACAATATGTGACTCAGTCCGATAATGTCATACTAACACACTTTCTGTATAAAACTGAAGCGCTTACATCATTATGTTCCAATGAACAACTGAGTCGCTTCTCTTCTTCTCCTAACCTTTCCATAAAAGTGTCAGTCTGTATTTTCTATAAGGCCTTAACAGCCATTGTAAATTCACATGAAATATACATTCCACAGCAGAGGTAGCAGAGGTTGAATAACAGATACGCTTGGAAAAGGAGAGAATCAAGTCTCCCTGCGTCACTGTCGTCTCAAGCGGGGAAGTGCCGTGTCCTGAGGCAGGGGTCATCGCTACACAAACCAGATTTAATTACCCCACGCAATACTTCACGAGATCTCATGGGACTTGATGTTATGAGAATCACACCTCAGAAGTGAAACGCCTTCCAGTATTGATAAAAAACGCTCATGTCCCAGCATGTCTCACACGTGTGCATGGTGTCATGACAACAACAAGAAGCAGTTGACTGGTTCAACTGAGGGGTCAGCGTGGCCACTGAGCTGTACCGAACTCTCAAATAATATTCATTCGATTGCCTCGGGGTTAAGGTGATTGATTTTGCGGGACGCATGAATTGAGCTTCAATGTTGAACAGAGGTTGTGACGTACCGAAGTCAAATTCCTCGTTTCTCACGCTCAAACATGGCGAATAAAAACTCTTGAATCTTGAAAATGACGGTGGGTCATTAGTCAAAAATTAAATTAAACTTTGCACATATTTTATGACCAAATAAAATTACAGATTACCCAATTGCCATTTAGAAAGAACCATAAAGTAGTCAAGTAGATCCAAGCATTCCTAACACCTCTACACCAATGTTGTTCCCGACCTATTCTCATTCCAAGCACATGTTCCTGAAACAGCTCTTGGAGAAAATGATTACTGCATACCTCGGCTACAGCTGGAAAACCAGGAATTGTCATCTTTTCCCCATGACTGATTAGGTGTTTGCGGCACTGGCACCAGGAGCAAAGTATCGGGGGGTTTTTTTTCCGAGAGGGCTTTGGGCCCGACACCATGAATAATTCTCACATTTGCCAAGGCAGCGGACACTGACATGAGCTCCCGAGACACAATGTACAAGGGCTTTGGCTCTCAAGTATACATTTCATTCAAGGTCGGCTCAGCACTGCTCATTTACCATTCCAATCACAAACGCTTTAACCTCACCGTCAGGGACAAGACGTTCATTAAAACCAAGTATGCCACTTCTTAGTTGAAAAAGGTAAAGAATGGAAGGCAAGTGACAAGAACATTTGGACCGCCGCTGAACAAACGTGTTGAAAGGAGGAATGAACACGAGAATAGTTTCCGTGGCAACAAGAATCCAGCCACACTCCCGGTCATCAGATGCCGGCTCTGGAAGAACCTGTTGGATTACTCGATGTGTTTGTTTCCTTTGTAGTTTACCTGCCTGAATAAATTGTGATCCTTGCAGATTCGGAGATCACCGGGACTCAAATGGATGTGAACAGCATAACAATATTTGACTTTGAACTATATCTCTCAGCCTTCTCAGACTACATGACTTTTTTTGTTGTTCATGACGGTTGCTTGCTAACTTGTCTGTTACCGCCTGACTGTAGTTTGTAACCTTCACTAACAGACTAGGCAGAGCTTAGTAGCAATTAAAGGTTCTGTGTTGGAATTAACTGCTATCACACACACACACACACACACACACACACACACACACACACACACACACACAATAAAAAATGACGAGGCCTCATCATGCAAAGGCGGTTTCAACGTGCTTTGCATTTATTTTTGTGCCTGCAGGCTATTTACAGAAAATGCACCGACAGAATTACACATGAAGGCATGGCGATTTCTAATTATCGAGTAAAAAATGTGTAGACATAACGGAGATGAATGTCGTCAAGGTTCACAGACGCGACTATTAAAATGAAGTCAAGTCAGTCAGATTTGGCGATGACTCAGCGCTTTTGTCACACGGTGACTGTATTTGGCAAAATCACTTATAAATTTACCAAAGTGAATGTGAACAGAAGGAAGAAAATTCAGCAGCCGTGTTTGTTCAAAGCTGTTAGCTGCCAAACTAATGACTCAGAACTTGTGTGTTTTTGCTTTGCAGTAGTTCGTGCTTGGACTCTGGCCAATAATCCGTAAATGTTTGATGGACTGATCAATTGAATTTGACATGGGAACGCATTTTGATGTGCACTCTGTTGTCTTGTGTCTCAGACAGCAACTTTGTACTGGGAAACGCCCAAGTGCAGTCACTCTACCCCATCGTGTACTGCTCTGATGGCTTCTGCGAACTCACGGGTTACGCTCGGGCCGAGCTCATGCAGAAGAGCTGTGCCTGCCACTTCCTGTACGGCCCTGAGACCTGCGACCGCTTCACAGCGCAAATCCAAGGAGCCCTGGACGACCGGCGTGAGTTTAAGACAGAATTGGTCTTCTACAAGAAAGAAGGTGCGTCATACAGTTCCATAACGCCACCCTTTGCTATGGAGTCCATCATGTGGGTCCATTGTGAGTTGGAGCTTGGGCAAGAGGCAAAGTGCACTCGGGACTGGTCACTTGAAAGCAGCGACCAACATAATCAAATAACCATTCAACATCATAACTCGTTCTCAAGAATGTTACGTGAGATAAAACAAAAAGGACCTTGTGTAAAGTGACAACCAGGACCAAAAAAATAGAACTAAAAGACAAGAAGAAAAACTACCCCCTCTCAGAAAAGGAGGAAATTAATGAAAGTACATAATTAGACTTTGATCCAATCTGTTAGCAAGTTTCTCAGAATAACGTCACATTTTATTAGCTCCCAAAGAAAAGGAATCTTAAATATATCCGAAATGCTTGCTTGTTGCTTATTTCTTTTTGATCAATTTGACAATTTAGAGTCTTCAGGTAATCCCCATCTATTTGTTAACTGTGTCTCATCATCATAATGGCAACCTCTTAAATAAAACAAATATTAACTGAAACAAAATAGAAGCCTCATCTTGTTGCTATTGTTTACCCTCCTGTAGGAGACAAACGAGGACAATATGTCTAATGATTTTATTCAAGCACTCTGTCCTCCTGCATTATGCACACGCCTGAGCGACTCTGGCTTAGTAAGACCGTGCAGGAAACAGTATCCATCACTGCCACACATCATCTCCTGAGGGATTAGGAGCGAGTAACAGGAAACCATAACAAAAGCATCAACAGTGTATGAATAGTCCATCCTAACCGGCAAGGTAATGGCTTTGTCCGAGCAAATTCTCTGACGAATTGCTTGAATGATTGCAAAGTAAATGCTGATACGGTGACAAGCTGAGCACTCCTCGCAAATACTCACTGGAGATTTTGCAGCATTCTGGCAATAAAAACAGACTCGAAGACAAACATATGTAGGTAAATAAAAGTCATCTCTCCTAGTTAGCATTCAAGTAGCAGCATTCTGATGTTTTAGTGTGCTTTGTTCAACTTGCTGTTCTTCTGATATCAAACTCAAGGCCCGGGGGCCAGATATTGCCCTCCACATCATTTTATGTGGCCCGTGAAGACAAATTGTCTTCATGTGTCAATACTTAAATTACAAATTGACTTCACTGAAGAAATACAAATATTGCCAGCAAATTTTATTACCATCCAACTTTTTAAAATATTTCAACAGTCTTTACTAGTCCCTGATTTCAAAACGAGTTATTCTTCAGTTTGTTGTGTAGCCCATACTGTAAATAATAAAAGGCGTTGACAAACTATGACTACGATGCGGCCCACGAAAAAAAAGGAGTTTGACACCCTGTTCTAGAAGGTAAGGCAAACTTCAAAACAAGTGTTTGATCCATCAATTCGTCAATATGTTTTCCAGGACATTCACTATGCCTTTCTGTATCTCTTCCAGTCTCTGTGTATCAGTTGACCGGTTGACGACATTAACTCTCTGAGAACATCCTGTTTGAAGCCTCACAATCAGCTGTGTGCTAGGTGTCATCTTTGTTACATCATGTCAAGATTTAAAGTAGCCTAATGAAGCGTACGTATAGCAAATCTAATTCATTCGATTCATGGATCAAACACTTGTTCAAAAATACCAAACTGTGCAAAAAGCAATGAAACTTTCAATCTTTGGACATGGACATTTAGAAACTAAAGTCAGAGATTTTTAGGTTCACCCTTAATTTAAATATCCTTAACTTTTTGTGACTTGTGATTATGCCTTTCCAGTATTTATTTTGCTTTATGATGTTTGTTTTGTGTGCAGGCACGCACTTCTGGTGTCTTCTGGACATCGTGCCCATCAAGAACGAGAAAGGTGAGGTGGTCCTCTTCCTGGTGTCTCACAAAGACATCACTGATAAGAAGAAGGACCAGGATTCGGAACAAGGACCTGACACAGGTCGGTGACCCAAATTAAATCCAGCTATTGGAAATTCATTCACATGAGGACTTCTATTGGGACTAGAGGGTTATAAATTCTGAATCTTCTGTTAGCTTGGATGCCCATGTTCTATGCACTGACATCTGCTCTTCCCCAAATGTATAATCTAATCCCTTTACGGCGGTGTAGCAAAAAAAAAAAGTTGTGTGAGCTTCAGCCTGCCAGTATAGCACAGATCACAATAAATCACCTCCTTAATAATTTAAAATGTATGCCCAGCCTTCCCCCGCCCATCGTGTTCCGGCGCCTCCTGAGTACACAGTGGATATTCTAAAATTGAAAGCACGAGCTGAACTCCTGCCCGAGGCCTCTACTTGTATGTTATCCTCCTTGCATGTCCAAGTGGATTTTTGATTAACAAAGGCTTTGTACGGACCACAAACCAGCCATGTGAAGTGATCCATCCTTACTATTATGTCTTTGTATGGCATAACCAAAAGTATTAGAAATTCAGTGAGTGTGAGATCCACCGAGGCCAGTGAACCACTCTGTGCTTTACAGAAATATTTATTTTGCCTTGAGGCATGACCAGTATTTTTTCTTGGATGCTGTTTCAATCAGATTCATAATAAATTCTTCTATGGCAGCCACTCTACTCCACCAGCCAGCGCAAATGAGAGAAAGCTGATAGAAGGATTGTGCTTTTAGGGATGGAAGAAGATTATTACTTCTATTACACTAACATTAATGATAAATGTTATTTAGTGTATGTATTAAAAATCGTAAGACAGACTGGCTTTCTAGAAAGTTCTTCTCAACTCTGTTAGAGAAGTTCCCCAAAATGTGGAGCATTTGTCGGTTTCACTTTTTGGTTTAGCTCATTCCATTGGGGTTAAAGTCTCGGAGAGTTGATAAGATGTTTAAGATCACATTTCATCTGATCATCCATTCAAAACCTGTATGCGATCTACAGATGAGGAGACGGGTCTGGAGGTGCATCAGGTGACTCGGCCCCCCGGTTTTAACACCAACCGCCGCCGCAGCCGAGCTGTCCTCTACCACCTTTCAGGGCACCTGCAGAAGCAAGACAAGAGCAAACTCAAGCTCAACAATGTGAGCCCATTGGGTGGATGGATGGATGGATGGATGGATGGATGGATGGATGGACGGACAGACGGACGGAAGGACGGACGGACGGACGGAAGGACGGACGGAAGGACGGACGGATGGACGGCTAGATGGAGGGATGGATGGACGGACAGATAGATGGATGAAGGACGGATGGACAGATGAATGGACGGATGGATAGATAGATGGTTCCACTGTATGTAATTTGAAAATTTACTAATTTGTGTAGCTTTTTGTAGCTTATAGATAGAATGCATATTTGTTTTCAATGTATTTCCCCATATCTCCACAGAATAAGTCAGTTATAATAGAATTCTCAATCACCCCCATCTTTATCACCCTACGCAGAACATGTTTGGGGAAAAACCTCCAATCCCGGAATACAAGGTAGCCGCCATCCAGAAGTCACGCTTCATCTTGCTCCACTATGGCACCTTCAAGGCCGGCTGGGACTGGCTGATCTTACTGGCCACCTTCTATGTGGCCGTCACTGTGCCGTATAATGTGTGCTTCACTGTGGTGGGTGGGAGAGACGAAGGCAGCGCCCCGAGAAGCCCTCCTAGTGTCAGCGACATCCTGGTGGAGATCTTGTTCATGCTAGGTGAGACTCCTGACGGGCAAAATATAACAAATATATATAGATTTTTTTGACAGGCAATTGATCAGTTATCAGGTCACTGTAATGGCCCAAATATATTTTGATCTGAAACCTAAAGTATACTTTCGGCCTATTTTGGATTTTTGGTGGTTCTGTCAAATTTCCCACCAACTGAAGGCAGGCCCCAGGTCACCATTAATGTCGACCTCTGTGAAGACAAGAGACCTGACTGATTCTTGTTGAGAATGTAAACAAGGCAGCACTAACCTTGCCTGGGGAACCTCACTTCAACAGATGGTACGATTTCACTAGCATTACACCACATAACATCAAAGCTCTGCAAAAAAGGTACTTCCTGTTTAATGTCTCCTAGTAATTTCTTCCTCCGTGGTAGATTTAAAGAAACTACACATCTCACGAGTCCCATTATCAGTCATCCTTAAAGTTTCTTCATACAAAGAAAAGTTTTTAATGAGTGATTTGCAGTGGAGACGAAGGATATGAGCCATTTGCTACTGAACATTATGTCTGATGACTGGATTCATTTCCTGGAGAATAACTGGCCTGTTGGTCCCCTGTCTTAAGTGACGGAAATGTGAACCATCGCCCTTGGGAGGACAATCGTTGTTAATGCAAAAAGAGGATACGGCAGTGCACCATCCCTCAATCAAATTACACTTGACACCCACAGTAGTGAAATGGCGGACCCGTTCGTCCATATGGCATTCGATAGAGCCATTTTGGAGCATGAATATATTTTCGCTAATGTAGTGAGAAATATGCTCATTTCAGCTAATATGCATTTTGGTCAAGTTATAGCTGCGTTCTTTAATTATTTATTGTCTACTAGAATAGTCTAATGTTAACGTGAGTAAGCTTGAAAAAGGGTTCACATCTCATTGTTCCTCTGCAATTCTGAAGATATGTTTGCTCACAGCGGGTTTAATATTGTCTGTGTGTTTTAAGTGTCTAAAGTGTGTAACATGTGGAGCCAATCTATATATTGTTTGCAGGGAAGGTTTTTTTTTCCAACCATCAACTCATTTGTCACCCACAGACATTGTGCTGAACTTTCGAACAACCTTTGTGAGCACGTCGGGTCAGGTGGTGTATGATGCCCGCTCCATCTGTGTTCACTACGTCACCACTTGGCTCTTTGTGGATCTCATCGCTGCCCTACCCTTTGACCTCCTCTATGCTTTCAACATCAGCGTGGTGAGTCATGTGTCCGATACGATCCCTGACCTCGGAACTCTAAGATGTTGATGTTATTCAACACTGCACCAAAGAGAGCATTTATTTACGCGATGGTGGAAACTGTGCAGGGAAGACGTCCATTTTTATTTCAATAGACTGTATTAACCAGGTTGTTAAAGTTTGAAGTCAAAGTGGAGTTTAAAGCAATATAATCAAGACTATTACCGAGTAAACTGCAGAGACCCGAGGGAGACTGGACAGAACCATTAAGTTGTTTAAATTTTATGTTTGAAGGAAAGATTAAAAAAAAATACAGTTGTAACATTACAAGGAAAGTCTAGGGTATTATTATTATTTATTTTTCTTATTTTTTTTTTCCACCCACATTGGGTTATTTGTAACCCAGCAATTTTGTTGTAAGATGTTGCAAGATGGAACAACCAACCACATTTTGTTAAGAGTCAACTGGAATGCTCATCACTGGACACATAAGAACATCACTAATACTGTACAGTAAGGTTTCTACTCTAATTCATGTGAGAGATTATTTGTGTTCTTCTAGGTGCTGATGTTTTGGTTAGCAACAGAGTTCAAATAGCCTCAGCAGTTAACTTTTGCTCCATCGTTAAATTTTCTCTGTAATGGTGTTTTGTAAATTCATGGAATGAATCACACCGATTCTCTTGCAGTACTTTGGGGTCCACTTGTTGAAGACGGTGCGTTTGCTTCGCCTGCTGCGGTTGCTGCAGAAATTGGAGCGTTACTCGCAGTACAGCGCCGTGGTCCTCACCCTGCTCATGTCCATGTTCGCCTTGCTGGCCCACTGGATGGCTTGCGTGTGGTACTTCATCGGACGAAGAGAGATTGAGAGTCCGGGTTCCTGGGACATTGGTCAGTAGTTTTCCAACATTGTACGCTGTAGTAGCCTTAGTTCCATTTTGCTTTCACAGTGCCAAACATCAGCACACAAGCACTTGACGTTCATCTTTGTTGGTTTCCGAGCAACATTTAAGACTGTGATTTAAAATATAAAAGTTTAAAATTTCTATCTAAACTGCTGATCTTTAAATATAAACAAACACACAACAGTGTACAGTGTTGTGACCACATTTCACAGTCTGCTGTAACTTTAATTCTGGCTACTCCCAACATAACTAATATGCAGCCCTTGACATGAACTAGTAGGCTAAAATGCTTTCCTCCAGTAGTTGCTATTTGAGCTTTGGGGCAGCAATGAGCTCTATTCAGCAGAACATGCAGAGTCATCTTGTTTCTTATTCCCAGAATAGACCCGTCTAAGTATTCCTTTCACACTCCAGCTCACCAATGATTACAATAAACCTCCAGTCTCCAGGAGAGAATAGTTCAGCACCATGGACAGGTCTTATGACACTCACTTCATTTTAGGGACATTCGATAACAATTATTTTTCCAGACCAACGCCAAGATATACTCATCAGTATTCACCAATACAATACCACTACTGCTTTTGCGGTAAAGAATGAAAAATTATATATTTACTGTTTTAAGATGATATGGTAGATCACAACGATTTGCCTCCTGTCTCCTTACAACAGGAATCATTTTTATCTCTTGGGTGTACTCTACCTCCATTAGTTCAGAGAGCTCTAACACAGAACCATACTCAAGTGGGCCTCATCATGAGGTTTAATTTCTCACAGCCATATACTGTGAGATGTACATTGTTATACGGCTTGTGTTATTTGGTAAATTGGTAGGTAGATAGTTCGGATGGCCAGACAGACAGAGAGACAGACAGATAGTAAGCCTAGTGGGTACAGTAGATCAATGGGCTGCATCTATATTGTATGATTCCTCTTCTCTCACATGTTGTGCAGTCAGAAGCTCTGCAGGGCTTCGCCACGTCACGTACGTTCATTCTCAAGCTCGCTTCCCTCAATTATTAATTTGCACGCCTTCGCTGCTGTTTCCCTGCCCTTACTTTGAAATGTCTCCCCATCTGCATTAGATTACTCGTCGGCACTTTCATGGGACTTGCTGACGGGTGACGAGTGTGTCAATGTTGAGAGAGTCTTCATAGAAACTTTTAATGCTCAGTCACAGTGTCCCTATTTCTCGGTGTTTTTTTTTTTTCAGTTCCAAAACCACAAAACGTTTGAAAAAATGTTTCCTCATTCTCATTAAAGCAATGATGTCCTGTCTACTTTATTTTGGTTGATATATGGTGTGAACAAACCGATTAAATCGATGGGCCGCCAAAATCCAGAAAGATAAATACTGTTGTCTATTTCCTCAAATAGTGGCCTCTATTGTAATTAACACTGGGCCTCAATTCATTACTAGCTGTGTATTTTTTTAAATACACTGGTACCCCAAGCCTCTTTAGTTAGGACCCCCCTCCCCCCATACTTTCTGCACTTGAGTAAATGAAAAGCCACTATTTGAGAGTGCATGCAGTGAATGTAAATAAGGAGCTCCAAACATTTTTTCATTTACTTATGTATTACATGGCATTGTTTTGCCCAGCTTCTCTCCCCCAAAAAAATAATTCTTGATCAATTATGATTATGGTCCCTTTTTTTTTTTTCTCCTTACTCTCCATTATTAGGTTGGCTGCATGAGTTGGCCAAGCGTTTGGGGACACCTTATTTCCTGTCGCCTTTGGCTACGCTTTTCCCCACTTCCTCTGGCGTCGTCTCGGCCAACAGCAGCCAGTGGAACGAATCGGGCTCAGAGTCGGCGGGTCAAGGTCCCTGGAACTCCAGCCAGTATGGAGGGAACACATCGGCTGGCGAGGGCACATCGGCGGGAGGTTCGGGGGTTCTGGGCGGAGGCCCGTCCATGCGCAGCAGCTACGTGACGTCGCTCTACTTCGCCCTGAGCAGCCTAACCAGCGTGGGCTTCGGGAACGTGTCGGCCAACACAGACTCAGAGAAGATTTTCTCAATTTGCACCATGCTCATTGGTGGTGAGTAGATGCTCCCTTTTTCCAATTCAGTTCAGTAATTCAATTCAGTAATTTTCATTTCATCAGGTAAGTTGATTCAAAAATAGACGCAGTGGAAATTCCGACACTTAATGATCATTGGGGCTGGCTGATTAATGGACTTCTGTTGCTTGAATGGCACAGATGTAATCTTTTGACATTAAAATGGAAAGCAGTCCAATAACAGGCAAGCCATAATGTTTTGCTAAATTAAATGAAAACATTTTAAAAATAACTGAGGTTTAGTTCTCGCCTCTCTCTTTAGTGCTACAAAGCCTGTGGGCACTTTTCCAATCTTCACTGTGAACAAATATTTATTTATTTTGGGGGAAATTTTATGAATCAAAAGTACAAGTGATATCAATACTAAGTATCGATGAGTACCCAAGAATGGAATACTGTTACTGGAATCAGTCTGAATAAAAGTGGTATCGAACATACCTAAGTTTGACCATTTCCAACATGTCCTTCGAAAACAGATTGCCACAAAAATTTGAGCCACATATACTGAATACACAAGCAACGTCCAATACCAAATAATCACACATTTTTATAACTTCAAATATAAAGTTTTGATATCTGAGCCCCATGTGGTCAGTGCTTGATTGAATATCAGAAACATATTCGTGCACTAACACTTGGCATTCAGCTTCCATCATTAATTCGCTTGCTGTAAAAATCTTTCCTTCGTTAAATTTGCTCAAACGCCAAAAAAGGCTTCCGTCGGTTTTTAATGAGCTCACTCCAACTGAGAGGTGAGAATTGGAAAGTGGAAAGAGACAGAGAGTGATAGGAACCCGATGGAGGTGACCTCTTAATTAATCCTGGTGAATGTTATCCTATACGGTGAGCTCCATGTGGTCGCTCTGCATTCCCGTCAAAACAATGTTCCTACTAAACTCATCACTAAAATAAAAAAATGAAATTTAAAAAGAACCTTGGGTTAGGGTTGTAGGTTGCTTGCATTTGGCTGTAGTGTATATGAATATGTAAATATACCTGATGTCTTTTTTTTTTTTTCTCAAATCACATGACAGACTGAGTTGTAAATGCAATTGTGGTTTGTATTATTATGGTAGCATTACTCAAGCACTCTTCTCTCAGCACTGATGCACGCCGTGGTGTTTGGCAACGTGACCGCCATCATCCAGAGGATGTACTCACGTCGCTCGCTTTACCACACGCGCACCAAAGACCTGAAGGATTTCATCAGGGTGCACCGCTTGCCCAAAGCCTTAGAGCAACGCATGCTCGAGTGTTTCCAGACAACCTGGTCGGTCAACAATGGCATCGATGTCAGTGAGGTACAACAGAAATATCATTGAACACAAATATGCCTACACCGCCATGTGCCATTTAGTAAACACTAACAAAAGACATTGCAGCTCTGCTTACCTTTTGGCTTAGCCCTTGGCTAATTGGAGTAAACGATAAAACTGTGTCTCTTCTCAGCTTCTGAAGGACTTCCCGGATGAACTACGGGCTGACATTGCCATGCACCTAAACAAGGAACTGCTCCAGCTCCCGCTCTTCGAGTCGGCTAGCAGGGGGTGCCTGCGCTCACTTTCGCTCATCATCAAGACATCGTTCTGCGCACCCGGCGAATTCCTCATCCGGCAAGGCGATGCCTTACAGGCCATCTACTTTGTGTGTTCGGGTTCCATGGAAGTCCTGAAAGACAACACTGTGCTCGCGATACTGGGTGAGTGCGCTCGGTCAAACTTTGGCGTATCAACAAAGTTACTTTTACTATCTCAGTCATATGAGCTTCAGTGAGAAACAAATGGCAGGCTGTGCCAGAGGTGTGGGGAATAAATTATCAAATATTTTCACATACCTCTCATTGGTACACCCTGCGTTACAAAGAAGAAAGAAATTGAGTTTGCAAAGTTTAGTCGAGTAATACACACACACACACACAGCAAAATCCCATTCTCCTTTTTTCCATTAAACTTGAGCAGTCACATGTCTGGCGCTTGGCTTAAGTCACATTTCAGGTCAAAACAATGCAAAGCAAAGAAATAGATTTTGAGATGGATGGTGACTGAAAAATTGCTGACACTTTGATTTGTATTATTTATTTATTTATTTATTTATTTATTTATTTATTTATTTAGCTAGCCCTGTGTTTCTAATTTTGATTGTGACATGCTGAAACAAGGTAAAATAAAAAATTCAAAACATTTATTATCTATTTATTTTGCGCTGTTTCTAATTCAGATTGCGACATGCCGAAACAAGGTAAAATAAAAAATTAAAACAAATTTTAAAAAAACATGTATAGTTTTTATGCAGTCAATGTGTGTGCATACTTAGCTGCAAATTAATTACCTCAGGGTGATCCAACAAACCACATTTGTGTTTTTGTATGTTTGGCAAAACCGAGCCCCAGCCTTCCTCACGTGTGTGTGCACATGTTTGAAGGACACGTACAAGTCCAACATCACATCCTGAAAAGGTCAAGATAGGTTGAAGTAATGGTGTGTACATGTGTGTGCCTGCCTGTAGGTGTAAGGTGAAGTCGATCTGTATCCTAATGGCAAAGGCCTCGTATTTGCTCTTGCCCAGGACACACAAGCACACATCAATCGATGCAGCATGGGGCTGCGCTGATATTAAAAATGAATGGGATACTACATTATTCATATCTCTAGATTATTAATGCTGGAAAGTGTACACACAAATATGCTTGGACCCATTACACCTTTTCCTTCCAAATAAATTGTGGCTTTTGTTGCTGTTATTGTTGTGATCAAGTCATTTACCCAAAACACTAACTAGTTTAGGTGATTTAATTTAAACTACATTTATCAATCATTTAGTGTATTTCACAACAATAAAGCTACATATTTACCTTCAAAAAAAGAGTTGATGTTTTTGGTTTATTAGTTAGCATGAACATAATCAACCATTCTTGCTTCCAATTTGCTTCATTAGCAGTGTATGTGTTTGATCTTGCAGGATTTACAGTAAATAAATCACATCAGCAACTGCACCTCCCCCACTGACTTTCCAAAGGTGTCCCTCAGGGTTCGATGCTGGGTCCTTTTTTGTTCACATTCTATACCCTCCCATTGCGTAACATAATTTGTCGAAATGGTCTGAAATTCCTTTTTATGTTTTTGACATCCTTATTTACTGACAAAGTATCTCACTAAAATAAAAACCCCTGATGCAAAGAAACCCTCTATGACTCAATCACGACAACACAGATATAATTATCATCGCCCTACGGTCGGTCACTAACACCACCCAAAATCGAACCTCCCAGTCTCTAAATTCACACTCTTTCCATGCATCCCCACCCTTTTGCAACTTTTCTTTCTTCTTCTCTTGTTTAGTCTTTGCGCTCCTAAGTGTGACTGTAGTTATTACATGTGTCCCACTAGTGAAACAGAACATCTGTTTTTCTTGTTTTGTTTCCTTCTCTAATCTTGACCTTTCCATTAACTTCATTGACATGCACACACGCTCATGCCTTAATGGATGGAGGAGTGATGATCGATTATGTAACCTTTTACAGCTGTCGAGAATGACTTGCAACATGGGAGTAAATCAGTGCAGTGCATTGATAAGTATGTACGTACAACTAGAAGACAGCAAAATAAATGTCTGTCTCTAATAGTTTGAACAAAAATGGCTACACTGTCTCATTCCCTTCTCAGACAGTTGTTTGCGTGTTGAAAATTTTAAATTGTATATTTGAAAATTGGATAGTTTTGTCTGTTCATTTACATGCAAGCTTTGTGGCCTTTGTATGACTTCTCTATCTGTGTCATTATCTCATTTGTGGTAATTATTTTGTTTTGTTATACGTAGTATTTTTGTGTGTTTATTATAGTCAAATTTGATACAGATTTTTTTCCAACCGATCCACACTTCTGATTTCTCCTTTCGTCCACTTACCATTATCCTTTATGGGAAATGACTTTCTTTGCACTTCTGATTGGCTAACAAAAGCCTTACAAGTGTTATATCTCCCCCTGTTGTTTTGGCAAACATCACAAGGAAGTTGAATGTAACATCAACACACAGTTAACAGGATCATGACAAAATCGCCATTTGGAGAAGACAATCCAATTTCAGAAGAAAAGTAATACAGACAAAGAGTTTGCAAATCACTGAAACTGACAGGAAAATATATATATTCTACACCACACATACATACGCAGAACGACTCATCGAGTCTGCAAAGTGTCACTTTGGGAGCTCCGTCTGCGACTCAGTTGAATGTTTTGCAGCAATTATTAACGGCAGATTTCCCCAAAGCTGCTGGCGGGCGTTGTCAAGTAGGCCGTCGCTCATCATCTATGTGACACGTAGCGGAGGAAAGGGGGAGACAGAAACACAGATGGAGGGAAAGGCATGTACAAGATGTTTGCGCGATGGTTTTGATTTCTTGTTTTCTTCTCATTCCTCTTCATACCTCCCCCCCTCTGCCATTATGAAAGTCTGGCATCACCCCCATCTCCACCTCCCCTCTGCCACTTATTCCTTCACCACATGCTATCTCTCTTTGTTACTAATTCCTGTCACCATCCTCTCCTCTGCAGTACCAATTATGATCTGCACACAGTGGGACACAAGAATGGATGACTATTATGTTGTGTTATGTTGTCTTCATTACTCATACACCAATAATGTTACTTTCCATACATCCAGCATCATGGAGGGGGAGGGGAGTGATGGATGCTATGATATATACTAGATGGCAGGCGGCTAAAGAGGATAGAGGGTCACGTGGATGATTGACTACTACCTATGCACTTACGATCTGCCGCTAATCCGTGTATCATTGATCTAAAATGAAAATCAAGCTGAATATTTTCTGAATATATTCGAATGATGTTAGAATAAAACGTGCGTGTCTCCTTGTAGGTAAAGGAGATCTGATTGGCTCCGACTCGCTGACGAAGGAGCAAGTGATCAAGACCAATGCCAACGTCAAAGCACTGACCTACTGCGACCTGCAGTACATCAGCCTGAAGGGCCTACGAGAGGTGTTGCGACTGTACCCGGAGTATGCCCAGAAGTTCATCAGCGAGATCCAACATGACCTCACCTACAACCTGCGTGAGGGCCATGGCTCAGATGTGAGTTGATATATTTTAATGTCCACATAAACATATCAATTTATCATAACCAATGCATCAGACAAGAAGGCTTGTGTTTGAGGTGAGCACTTAATTTACATGCCTTCATGTGCAACCACCGGTATGCAAAATGAAAGCCACAGGGGATGCTCACCTCTCGAGCGGCTCTCACGCATGAAGGTTATGCATGACCTGGCTAATGTGAATTTAGTACACATGCACTGGGATGTTTACACCACAGTGTGCAGTCACACACACACAAACAGTGCGGCGGCAGGTGCTGCAACAGCATTGGGAGCCAAGAATAACTCCGTGCTGCTGTTTGAAGCCGTCCTGCTGCTAAAAATAGAGCAGGGAGATGAAGGGGGGAAGCACGGGCTCTCCCTGGCTGGCTGTGTCCCCTGCAGCTGCTGCTAAGATTGGATCACGCCAGATAAAAATAACCCAGCCAGTCGAGGAGGAGGAGGAGGAGGATGAGTACGGCTGGTTTCGCCTCTTCATCTCACACTGCAGAGCTTTTTTTACTGCAGAGTCCAAGTATGCAAGTGTGCTGACATGAGAAAAGTTTTATGCACGAGGAGGACAGTTGAGGCACATGTAAACACATGTGGGTAGCAGGCGGCCATGTTGTTTGTTTATGCTGGTAGAGCAAATCTGATGGTTAATACAACGACAAATTAGGTACACCTTGGATGGATGGATGGATGGATGGATGGATGGATGGATGGATGGATGGATGGATGGATGGATGGATGGATGGATGGATGGATGGATGGATGGATGGATGGATGGATGGATGGATGGATGGATGGATGGATGGATGGATGGATGGATGGATGGATGGATGGATGGATGGTGGCGGCTATAGTTACATTGGTGATGATTGGGCTGATGGATCAATGGATGAATATTTAGACGTGGATGAAATTATCAATGAAAGAGTGGATATATCAACTGATGGTAATAGCTAGATAAATGAATCAATGTATTAATTCATAGGTAGATGGATCGACTGATAGGTAGAAAGCAAGACACTAGAATTGTTTGGACTGGATGTCCGGAATACAATGGCCAGTAGTGCTGAATCGAAGGTCGAACAAACACTTAGTAGCAAGAACTCCTTGAAGACGTGTCATACATGCAACTAGACTGATTAACCTGACGTCACGTGGCATACATGTGCCGTGTACGCCTGCTCTCTCATGGGAAGTCAAGGGCGAGAACTTATATTGATAAGTGCTGCATATGCAGAAACACGTGCATTTCTATTTAAGAACACACATTTCTGCTGCAATCACACACACAGACACGAGTGGCACGGCAAACTCAAGCACGAGCACACTTGATGAACACGCCCCCACATCGCACATGCAAGGTCTCTTTGGATGCCTCTTGAGCCGCCAGCTAAGAATAGAACAGAAGTAGCTAAAAATAAATCACACTGCCACAGGAGGAAGATGAGGAGGGAGGGGGCGGTGAAGGAGAAGATGCTGAGCAGTCAATGATGTGGGATGAAGGGGGAGAAAGATGCAAATGGAAAATCTGTCTGCATGATGAGACATGAAACATAGTCATTATCAGACATTGCATCTGTTTTTAGACTACGAGATGTCATTGTTCTAAAGACATTCCTTGTGAATGAATAATTAATGTGATGCTCTACTGTAGTAAGGCTTTGAACATAGTTTTTCTTAGCAAAACAAAACACTTGTGCCACACCGAATACAGACAAGCACAAATATTTGCGTAGCACATACAGTACTGCATTTGTCTTTATTTCTGTATTTTACATGATTGTTTATCATGTACGTCTGCGTTTTGTCAATTTTGCTTTTATGTAATTTATTTTAATTACGTCTTGATTGGATTGTTTTTTTTATTTATTCATAGATGTATTTAATATACAAATTCCTATTCATTACTTTTAATGACAATGACAATTGTCATGTAAATGTTCTTTTTTATGATATTGTGTCTTTTGAGGGTTTTTTTTTCTGTGTGGTATTTTTGTCATTCTGATTTGGAATACCAAAGTCAGATAACTAAAATAATAGCATAAATAAAATTGAATGCATCATGTTTTGCGATGTTTTAATGTGCCTAGAAATATATAAACTGTATACATATTTATAAATTGATTCATTAATTGTGTCCACGCAATGGTACTATGAGGAAAGGCTGTAAATCATATTCTGCTGTAAAAAACATAAAAGCACGGCGGCTATTAACCTGAAATGACACAACACACACTCATTCTCGGGCCACATCTGTCATGTTAAATGAGGCATCTGACAAAACAATGCCCAAAAAAGACAAAGGGAGAAGTCCATTAGGATACGCTAATTAGACTAGCGTGAGCCTCGAGGTGAAACTCTTAATTTCCCAGTTGGCTTTCAGTCCTCCACCCAGCAGCTTTTAAATATTGACTGAAAGAATGAAATCATTGATGAGAACAAAGGGAGTCAGGGCATTCTTTACTAACCCCTCTAACATATCACTGACTTACTTGTGCTGTCTGAGGTTTTGGGTTAGTATTGATTCTGTCACCAGATTTTAAACTTCATATAAATTATTTTCTCCCATATCTGAAACAAGTACGTTGAGCCTGCCCGATTCGAGGACCCCCAATACGAGTAAGGATTTATTTTGTTTTTATAATTATTATCAATATTATTATTATTTTTTACACGTTAAAAATATTTTAAAACAGACAGTGATGACAAACACAAATTCTATAACCTCGTGATTCTCAACATGTGGTAGAAGTGCGTGTGCTCTCTCTAGTGGTATGCATAAGGATCGCAAAATTAAATGCCCATACTGTGCGGAATCTTATTGAATTTCCAAATCCAGCAAAGAACATTTGTTAAGTACAGTTATTTTGTACTTGAACAACACATTTGCCTTGAATTAGTTAGAAGTTTTTAAATTTCAAATATTTAGTAACAATTTGTATTCAAGTGTTATATGGAATATTTTCTAGAAGAACTTTGGCCCTGATTGTATCTTAATGTTGGTCATTATGGTGGTATTGGGAGAGCAAAGTTTTTTTTTCTTTTTAGGTGGTTCTTGGGGTAAAAATCTATTGCCTAAACACAGCCAGGTGGGTGCTAGTCAACCATAGATGCCATTGCAGAGGTGGATAGTGGGGGGTCAAATTCTGCTTATTAGGGTCACATATTGGTTTGGGCAGGCACTAGATCTGTGGAAATTGTATTTTGGCCTAGGAAAACTTTATTTCTGGAAAAGTGATAACATATTTCATCATTGTTATTTTGTATTAAAATTTAAAACAATACTTTTGTATTGTATTAAATGTATATTAACACAGAATTTATTTATGCACAGTATTTTTTTGTGTTTGCATTTATTAATAAAGTCATCGGTATATTAAATATTGAGTGTGATGCAAAGTAAAATAATTATTTTGAAACTTAAAAGCATTTTTATCATTCTGAAGGTGGAATTTTACATTTCGTACAGGTGTTGCGAGTAATGTGGCTGGTGAGCGTCGGTGTCAAATAGCCTTGTCAGCTGGAAAATAAAAGTGGAACTTGTGTTCCACCTACTGGTAAATAGAAAGTACTTATGTGCTGTTTATCTACCAGCCATGAGTTGAAAGTGATAGGATGCAACATCCTTGGTTTAAAAAATATATATATTTCTGTATTAGTGTGTGCTGGTCAATTTACCAGTTAAATATGACTGTAACAAGTTTCGGTGACTGCACTGTGAGAACAAAGAACAAATTAAAAATCAGATTGGTTAAGTGACAATAAAAGGTAATGTTGATTTAAGGATTAAAAACAAAAAAAAAGATATATCGCTGACCTCTATGTGACTGGAAGCCTCTGGCGAGTGGCGACCATCTCATGTTGCCACTTGCTAAGCACGCCAAAGTTGAACACATTGACTTTCTGCTACTTTTTCAAATTATTTTCTATCTCGACGACAAGATGTTTTCACGACTCCTTTTAACGGATCATTATATAAAACATGCACGGATAACAATGTTTTCAGAAGAAAAATAACAGCAGTTGTCAGTAACAGTTGCTGCGTAAAGTGGGGATGCCAATTGTTAGTCAATCGCTGCAATCATTTCACATAATTACTGTGAAAGAACACCAGAACCGAGAGAGAGGCTGTGCAGTGTATGTCATTATTTTGATACTTAATCCACTTTTTTTTCTTTTTTTTTCTTTTTTTTTCTTTTTTTAAATCAGGGAGTCAGATGCTATTGATATTTGCACTGTTAATGTTTGTACACACTGCCTAATAAAACGCAGGACAGGCCCTGGGCAGCTAAATACATAATATGGCATGTTGGTGAAGTCTGAAATGTGATTGGGCAAAAACATATAATATGGCCCTTGTGACCAAAAATATCGCTTTTCCAGTCTAACTAACTGACTGTGTGTGTTTGTTAGGCTGACTGGGAGAGTAATGGTGGCCTGGTAAAGAAGCTTCCCTCAATACGGGAGGATGAGGAAGGGGCCGACGAGGAGCAGAATTTGGTGTCCCGTGCTCCCCGCTCACCTTTGCGTCTCAGCCGTGGGATCAACTCGCCACTGCGTTCCCCTTTGCTACCCCCGAGACCCTTCCGCGCCCCCGCCGAACAGTCCCGACCAGTCACCTTGCAGATACCTGTGGTTAGCTTTTCAGGCGCGCCTGCAGAGCTCAGCCCCAGGTAAGTCATTTAAAAAAAAATTCAACATCCTTGATCCTCAGGACAAAGAGTCTACAAGTTCATCGACACTAAAATGGAAATAATAAATGTTTCAGCAGCTTTCCATGCGACCCTGCATACACCCTTAGCAGAGTGTCTGCTCCCACTGGAAAGGGAGGCAGATTGGTTGCTATGGCAACTTGTACCAGGCTGCCTGCAGTTGGACAGTGCGTTTTGCATACTGTCAATCAGAGAGAGAGAGAGAGAGAGAGAGAGAGCGAGAGAGAGAGAAAGAGAGAAAGAGACTGACTGAGCAAGATTAAAAGTCTTTCCTCAGGAGCTCATACAAAACAAACTTGTCAGACTTCAAATTTGCACGAAATAGCTGGTTGATGCAATGTGTCCCTGCAAAATCACAAAACCCTCCCGTCTACATAGGTTTGTGGACGGCATCGAGACGGAAAACAATTCCATCTCCTCCCAGAAGTTTGAGTTCAGTCCAAGCATGTCACCTGCAGCCCCACCGTCACCTTATCTAGGTAATGTCCTCCTAAACCTGCACGTGAGGTCTTGAGAGGTTTCACATTTTTTGTGCGTGTGCGTGTGTGTGTGTGTGTGTGTGTGTGTGTGTGTGTGTGTGTGTGTGTGTGTGTGTGTGTGTGTGTGTGTGTGTGTGTGTGTGTGTGTGTGTGTGCAGGCAGTCGAGAGTCATCCGAGATCAAGCAGAGTGTATGCAAATTGACAGAGGAGGTGAGTTGTTGTTGATCTATTACCCTGATCTGTTCTAGAATCCTAACATACTGCAGTAGTTCACCATGAGGTCCTTAGAGAACAGTACAAGGACTTAAGTATGTAAGGGACTATGCATTATTTGTATTCATTCCAAACAACTTGTTAAGAGGCTTCAGTATGCATTTTGTCATCGAGCAACTGGGCAAAAACATTTCAGATGAATGATGCAACTTTAAGAGCTCTTATGATTTAATCATCAATGGATATATTCATGAAAGTGTGTACTCGGAAAAGAAAAAATGCTACATTTAATTGAGAGCTTGGTCACGGAACGATTTTGTGAAGGTATGATTTGTTACCCAACGATAGTACGTAAATAATTAGCCTACATTAGCCTCACAAGCTAAGGATTTCGTTACTCATTCACCACACAGATGAACAGCCTCTCCAGACAAGTATCCAAGCTCAGCCAGGAGCTTCAGGAAATGACACGTCTGCTCAAGCCCCTTCTTCAGAGAGCGCCGCAGCCCCTCTTGGTGGCCACCGAGGCAAATTTGACCCCGCCTCCCAGCAGCAGCGTCAGCCGGCTGTCGGCGAGCGCCAGCTTAATGGCGCCCGCTCCCACCACGCCGTGCGCCCTCCTGAGATCAGACACTCATTCCTTGTTGGACGGTGGGGACGTGGAGGGCGTGGACTTGCCACAATGCCTTCTCCCCACTCCTCATTCACCACAAAGGCCTAATTCCTCGCCACCCCCGTGCAACAATCACCCCTCACCAAAGGAAGGACTTTTTGAGGGGTCCCCAGTCTTGGCGTCCTCCAGTATGTTTTTGTGCTCTCCGCAGGACCACCCCCCACTGGCGTCAGGCACTCCGTCCCCGTCGCTTTCCTTCTCCATGTCCCTCTCCTCCACATCGTCCCTTTCCTCCGGCCAACTGTCCCAGCAGGCCAGTTCCGTCAGTCGCCGAAGCCTGCTCCCCCCACCTCCTTCCCAGGACACCCCTCCTCCACCATGGCGCCCACACTTCTCCGCACCAGCGTCTCTTGAATCCTCACCCGGAGACCGTTGTTTGAGACCGTACCCGTCTGTCCCACCGGTGTCGCCAGTTGTCGCAGCTCTACCTTCCCTCCTCTCCCTGACTTCGTCTCTGGACTCACCGAGCAGAAAGTCCGGAGAACTCAGCTTTGCTCGGGCTTCTAACTCGCACCTTCATCGAGAGACCGGACGGGGGGACGATGCGCCCCAGGAGATGGAGATGCAGGAATGGCGGGCCGAAGCGGGAGAGGGGAGAGTTTCCTCTGAGCGCATCAGCTTCATCGATGAAGATGAGCCGGCTGTGTGAGGGGTAGCAGGACAGAATGATACAGAATCAAAGGAGACGGGATCAGGGAAGCAATGGCGCTACAACAGCACTCATTGTCTTAAGGGGTGTCCAAACTACAGCCCAAGGGCTTTTTCTGGCCTGCTGTCCATTTTTTTCCAGCCCGCGGCAAATACTAAAATTAACAATTGAAGCGACCCTGCATTGTACCACTTTACGCTCTACAGAGTAGCAAGCCAGAAAAAAAATAACAGCAATTATTATTCCTATCTGTCATTTCCTTGTTTTCAAGCGAATTACAATTCTTTGCTACACTAAATGTCAAGGTTTTGTTCAGATTGCTCTTGCTTTAGTTTCGATGGGATTCTGCTGCTGCTCAGTGCAAGAGCGGATCTGTTCTTATGCTACCAGCCACCCAAAAATCCCAGAAAAATCCTTCAGTCTTTGACTTACCAGCGGGCATATTTTTACCTGTACGGTTTTAGCATGTTGTATTTCAAAGTGGCCCTTGGCAGAAAATGTTTGGACACCCCTGTCTTACAGTATCTCAGCGGTTGGCGGTCCATCCCTGCAGCTACTGTAGCAGAACCTCCTTGTGGAGGAGCACTCCAGTTCAAAGTTGCATTTTGCTGAGCTCCAAATGAATCCGATCATTTATTGGAAATTTTTATCGGACATTTACAAAGCCGGTTTCATCGGCCACTGCGGGATGGTCATTGCGCTTTCCCTCGTCCCAACATTTAAAAAAACAACCCGACCACATTGGTCGTGCACCCCTCCACTTCAACAGTTGTTTCCCAGTCCAAGATGAAAGCATTTTTCAAAGTTCAGGAGTTTTTGTTCTAAGGACTGATTTTGTTGATTTGGATTGTGAGCCAGCACAAAATGGCTCAACCCCCTTGGTAGAAAAAAAAAATCATACTTGTGTACAGTTTTTATAAGAACAATCAAAAAGGTTTTTAATGAACTTAGAAGGATTTGCATTCTAATGAGAATGACGGATGTTTTGAACATTTTAGCCAATTATTCTACTCCGCAGTCTAAAATATTATTCATGAATGCCATGCCTGCTATATTATATTCAAGAGAATTTTGATCACAATTTTAAGAAACATACAGAATTTCACAATCTAATAAAAAATATTTAATTTCATTTAAAAAATATCCGACCCACAATAGCAAGGGTAATTTGTGTCGAAAGGCATTTTGCTGAATAGCCGACACATCCCTTTCGACACACTGATTTTCAGGGATTGGTCTTTTCTATCTAAGGAAGAACTTTGTTGATTTTGAAGATATAAAAGTTGCGACCTATATTGATTTTTAAGTATTTTTGATCCAATATAGCCTAGCAAACAACTACCAATGGTCGAGATATGTATTTATGGCTGAATTTACACTCCAGTGCCCAATTCTAATTTGAAGTCTATACATAGACCTGATAGGTGTTGGATTTAAGACACATTTAAGACCTGATTCCAACGTGAGAATATATCCATGCGTTGTTTTTTTTCTCCACTTTACGCATGCCAACTGTGCAACGTGATAGAGGGGGGGAAAAATCTGCAGTTTCACTTAAACCATGCAGTGTAAATCCAGCCAGAAGAAACTTGTTGAGTTTGAATTGATTTGAAACAAAAAGTACCTTTTCATCCGTTCATCCTTTTTATTCCGCTTATCCAGGGTAAGGCTTTGCCAGGCTAGCCAGGACACATAAACCCTCCAGCGTGTCCTGAATTGTCTCTGAGGCCTGTGAGATTCAAGTTTATACGTGATTCTCTTACTTTGCCTGCAAACCACAGTTCCAGACTGAACATCTTCAAATTTCCGGCATCTTTTTTCCACATCCCCACAGCCTGCAACACACAAAATTGATGTTTAAATGTCACCCAAGATAGTTCCAGTAGTTAATCTCTGGTTCCAGACAGTGATGATAAGGAAGAACCCTGTTGATTTTGAATGAGATCTCGATGACACCAGGCGAGGTTGCCCAACTTTCATTACCATCTCATGTTCCAAAAACAAACCAATTGATTTTCATGTAGGCGATATTTTACCTGAAATTGTTTGATTATACCTATCTCCAATTATTCAGGGACTGTAGTTCCATACCTGCTGTAAAGGAGAATCCTGTTAATTTTTAATTCATCTGATGCAAGAAGTAGCCAACAACACATAGTCGATTTTAAAGAGTCTTTGGCCTATGATAGCCCACGTGGCTTCAAACCTTCAGGAAATATGACTCAATATCGATGAAAGATCCCCCTGAATACATTATCCTTTTTATTTAGACACCAGACACAATTTTCAATCAAACTATCAGGCATCTTTTGCACCTCATCACAGGAAGAACCCAATTGAACCCACGCTAGCTCAGGTTGCTTACAGATGATTCTGAAAGTTGAGGCAGCACAATGTTCAGGGACTACCATCTATCGTCACCACAATAATCCTTTTGATTCGAAAGGATATTGATTAATTTTTGATTGCCAATCTTCACAATTTCAGGGAAAAGGGTTCTACTGGATTGTATGTCTAAGGAAGAACCCTGATACTTTTGAGGTCAAATATTTCCAAATAAGAATTTTCTTAGTTTTCAAGCCTATTGATTTTAAAAGGCTTCTGACCCGTGTGCCTAAATCTAATGTCATGGGTCTGGTGTCAACCATCATCAAACAAAAGCAAAGGTGCGACCCGATAATTTTTTTTTTTTTTTTAATCCTCCCCATTTGGTGGTTTTATTTATGGTGTGTGCCAAAGACAAAATTGTCATTGATAGGAGATAGAAATGTGATGGTGGTAGGACTCCATTCTATAGTATTGTTAATCCAGACTTTTCCAACATTTGCATCACTCCTGAGCTTTAGCCATCCAACCATTGGTGCCTTCTCCTCCATTTTAACACTCCTGACATCCCGAGCAGGAATTTGGAACAAACTACAAAAATGAAAGCCATCTGATTAAACCTTGCACCTTGATCCCAAAAGATATTTTTGTCATATGTGGAAATGTGGAGGGACTATTTTTGTTGAGGATCTCTAATGTAGCAGACACACTTAAAACAACTCTTTGCCAAAGCTGGTGACAGACACCAGCCTGGAAATTTAAACTACCCATGATGCATCTCTGGAAATGGCGTGAAGGAGGGGGGCTCAGCACTAGTGTATAAAAAAAAAAAAAAAAAATTTAAAAAAAAAAGTTTTATTTTGTGCCATCACCACGTTACTTGTAAAATATTGTTTTTTATTTGGATTTTCTTTTTTTTACAAAATAATATGACAAGAAAGAACTCACTTTGAGTTGGGATGATTATTATTTTTTTTTAATAACTGTGAATCCATTGCATGTCACAGCTTTTGTTGCATGAGGAATGTGCCTGCTTTGGAGCTGCACAGGGGCAGCTGCTCCTATACAAAAAACCCTGTAGGAGGTCTAACATGTATTTTATTATGACAAAAAACGAGGGGAAAAAAAAAAAAGACCTCTGTTACACGATACTCAAGCAGCGGTTCTGACAATAAAGAACCATTGTTTTGTAATAATAATGGTGGACTCCTGTGATGTTTTGTAGGAACTACTACTTGTGCACTGGATACTTTGAGGAGGTACAATACAAGAATTACATGCAAGGGGGGCTTTGGGTGATAAGAAAAAGTGTGATGGCTGAAAAATTGACTTCATCGCTCATTTGTGTGTCTCGCTGCCTTTTCCGACTCAGCCATTGAGGAATATTCCATTTCTATGCCTTCAAATAGTCATTACTAGCTGATATAGTAACGTACATATAAGTTTTGTCACATTGGACTGAAGTGAGCAAAGAAGTAGGTGATAGGACAAAGTACATCTTATTTTGATATAAAAAAAAAACGAGATCAAGATAAATCATCCAAAAATATATACCATTGGCGAAACTACAACCGGTACACCTCAATTGAAACAAAAAAATTGTAAAAAATACTTTTCCTGACATTTTTGTAGTCATTTACAACACAAGCAATCGTGTATTAGTGACCAGGGCATTAGCCCATTAGTCACACAATGATATTGGTAAATGCTGTATTTTGAAGCAATCCAAGTTCAAACTCCACACTTCTATTACATATCCATTGTTTTATTTCAGACTTTAACTTATTCGGGGAATAAAGAAGCAGCACAAATGAGCTCCTTTGTGGGGACTGCATATATTTTCAGTGTGAACATTCATCCCATCAGAGCATCAGTGAGGTGTGAAATGTCAATGAACACTCCAGGGAAGGGGGAACAAACAAAAAAAAGACCTTAAAACACAATTTAGAATAGGTATGACACATAATGCTCTTGCTATGATGCACTTTAGCATCCACGAGAAGGGGTGAGTCTCAATTGATTTCTTTTCTCATAATACACAAAAAAGTACATTTGTGTAAGTTTAACCTAAAAAGGAGTAAGGATCCCAGAGGGCAGAGTGCGTGATGAAAAAATGGCTTCAATAGGCACACTGAACACAAGATTTTTTTTTCCATTTCTAAACATGACTGAAAACACAGAGGATAAAATGGGGGAGAAAAACATTCCAAAAATAGATATTTTATGCTCTTATATACTGATATGTATGCACATACATACATACATACATACATACATACATACACACACACACACACACACACGTATATATATATACACACACACATGTATACACATACATGTGTGTATATATATATATATATACATATATATATATATATATATATATATATACACACACACACACATATATATATACACATATATACACACACATGTATATATATATATACACATATATACACATGTATACACACACATACATGTATATATATATATATATATATATATATATATATATACATATATACACACACATTTACGAGGTAAGTATACACAAGAATGAAAACCTCCACATTTCAAAATAGCTCTTTGTTTCCTTTCCCTCTCAAGGTATCCTTTCTCTCAAGGAAACAGAAGGGAAGCGCCCTCTTTACTTACAAATGTAAAAATAACAAGAGAAAAATCTTGTCATCAAGTTTCCTCAATAAATCGAGTCCATGACAAGCAAAATTTCACGTCAAAACGCTCCAAGCTTCACAAAAAAAAAATAGTGATAGTAGGGAGATAGATAGATAAGAGGGAACTTGTGTCTTTACAAATTAAACAAAGGTGTCTTTGTGCAACTCAAAACTTCGGCTGTTAAACCAAACAAAAACAGCAGGCGTCCTCCAAGAGTGATACTTGTCACTCTCCCCTGTGGTCATGCCAGGTACTGCTGCATAGCTGTCTTGGCCCTGTCAGAACAGCAGGGTGAACATTTTGTTTTGTTTTTCTTCTATTTGTATGAAGAGAGAGGGGGAGCGGGCTGAGGTTCTCACCTGTCACTGAGGTTGGCATCGCAGGCCTGTGAGAGTTTGTGCAACATGTCTACAAAGCCCAACTCCCTCAGCTTGTCCTGGCGCTCCTGAGAACCTGACAACACACACGGGAGGAAAAATGTTTCCTTCACTCTTACATAATGTTTGTCAGCAACAAAAGAACCCTAAATGTCCATGTTTTTTTTTTTTAAACTTTTCTAATTTGAATAGAGGGTGTGCAAACTTAATGATTCTAGGACCTTCTATAGTCAATACTATGTATTCTTTTTTTACTTCTGACATTTTACACAATTTTGTACAGTCAGCAAAACTTGAACGCATTCATTATTGATTGATCCCAATTGGATCATTCTGGCACGGGCTGTTTTACCGTCTTCCTCGTTCCAAATGAGGTTCGAGATGCAGAAGGTGGCGGCAAGCTGTAGTTTCACATTGGAGTGACCCTGAGGGTAAGAAATATGTCAAACACTTTGAATATGGAATTGAGTCATACAATCAGTTATCTTTATGCTCTGAGCATGAGGTCCTCTTGAGTTCTATTTGTCTGTATTATTCTTGGGGCCAAATAAATCATCATTAGAAGGCCTTTGACAAACTTTCAGTAATGTTCTATACGGCCATTTTGCTGTTGACTGAAAATGACATCATAGCTCAGGTAAAAACCAATGCCTTGCCCTAGTATTGGTCACTGCCCGCAACTTTATGACAATGAATATGCATAGAAGCAGGCTTACCATGTAGTATTTGATTTTCTGCAGCATGTCATCATTGGTCATGATGAGCTCCTTGGCCGTGTTGCCATCAGCGATGTTGGCGAGAATGCACAGTGTCTACTCAATGATATGGTTTTTAGTTAATAAAAAAACAACAACAATAAAAACTGAGTCGTCATCCAATAATAATCAAGCAACTGTCAGGTTTCTCTAACCTGCTCTTTGACCTCCACGCTGTGCTCAGCCTCCAGGATGAGCGTGACAGCCTGCATGATCTGCTTTCCATGAGAGCTCATGATTTGATCGATGTGCTGACAGCAAAAAAAAAAAAAAATGCTGATGATGCGAAATGCTGGCTTTTATTTGCATGGTTATTTAGAAACGACATTTGTTTTTCCACCTTTAATATATTGGGGTTTTCCTTGGTATTTTTTTTCCCAACCCTTACTAGTAGGATTGCATACAATACGCGCCAGTGATTACAATTAGGATTTGAAAAACAATCAGTGAAGCTGAATTTTCAGATTGAATCAAAAGAAGTGAAGGACTGACAACCAGCACCAGACAAAGAGCCGAGTGCACCAAGTCTGGATCTGTCCAATACAAGATTTCTGGTGCATAGATAGACTTTGTTTTTTTACAAAGATATTTTATTGATCTCCATTCTGAAAATTAAAAGATGATAGTTTTAGGATTATCGACATATCAGTGGCATAAAAACCTCAACATGATACTACTGTTTGAAAATGGGTAAAAAAATAATAGCACTGACATTGTGTACATATGCGTGTGCATGTGTGCGCTCTCACAGGGTGTGTTGACAAGAGGTTCCGTAGCAAACCAAGCGTCTTCATCAGCACATTACCGTCAGGATCAGAGAGTAAGCGAAAGAGCTGTTCTGTGCCCAAACATTGAATAATCTCCACCTTCAGCTTCTGGTCTGCCTGGAACGCCATGTTCTGTGTACACAAGTGCAGAGAAGTATGTATGGTTACCTCAACTGTCTGTAGTAATTTATAATTGGAGGGTGTTCAGAGGAGACATTTATCACCATTAGGGCCCAGATTCCGTTGACCCGAAGTGCAGGACTCTCACTCTGGGTCAGACTGCATAGTAGTTCTATGATGCCCGATTCAAGGATGGGCTGTGCATAGCAAGCACATATACAACATAGATATTGACCCAGATTTTCTCAAGCACTGATATCTTCTTATCTGCTAGGAGGGATGCCATGCTGATGTTAATACTCAAAAAGAGGCGGCGATATCTTGAACAATGTCAAATATTGAGTTCGATTTTGGTATAAGTATGAAAACACACAACATGACTCATGGCGACCCAAAAGAGCCACCATCAAAACAGGTTCTAGGACCCTCAAGAGGGTTTTGAAAACTACTGTGTAAGCATGTGTCTACCTCTTTACTGGGCGAGAACTGCAGCAGTAGGTTGCATAGTGTGGAAGATCCCATGACCAAGACTTCATCGGGGGCGTTTTGCAACAGCTGCATCAAAACAAGCAGGGGGGAGAGAAATAAAAGCACCAAATTATAAAATATCACCTTGTTGAATTGCTGCAATCCCTCCATTGCGGGACAAAATAGAGTTAAATTGTATTATATTTTCTCATTGATCCCAGTAAGCTATTACAGTTTCTGATGCTAACCTTCATGAGGGGTTTCCACACAGCGTGATCATGGAAGCTAGTCCTCAGCTGCTGCACTGACCGCGAGAGACTATGTAGACATCTAGAACAAGAAAATGATACGGTACACGCCGTTATGGTAAATGTAACATCGTGTACTAACTAACAGGAGAATAATAATAAGGGGTCACATTGTGTGCTCCCTTGAAGTGATACAATTAAGAATTCAAGAAAAAACTTCAGAATTGCCTTTAACTTCTAAATAGTTATTTTTTATTTTATTTTATTATTTCTTTGCTTGTATAACAATGAAAATGATAAATGTTATGTCAATGGACAATACTTTAAAGGGGAAGTCAACCCTAACATTTTCTTTTCAATAATATCTTCTATGTGCCCCCACAAGTCTAAACATAGCATTCTGATCAATATGAATTAAGCAGCAAAATGTATAACGATTTGCAATATCTGTCAGAAAAATGGCAAGTAATCTTTTGCTAAACTGTTTAAGTCTGAAAAAGATGCCTGGATGGATCAAACAAGAACATTATATGCAAAAAAAGTTCAAATATGACATGATCTCACCTGACGGCCGCCAAGCGAACTTTAATGCTGGACTCTGAAAGGCCACTGACTATTCTATCCATCATGTTCTCTGTTTCTGTGATCTTCACAAAGACACACAAGGATAAAGAATGTCAACACAAATGCATACCATTTTTCTTTTCATTTGCAGGGATAGTGAAGAAGCTCTGGATTAAATAGCAAACAGCCGCTCATCATTGATGGCCTTCAAAAACAATTCTACAGTAGCTGCCAATCGAGATAGCACACAATAGCTGCAAGGAACTACTTTTGTCCAAATCAAACTCCTGAACCAAGCTCTATATAGTTTGTTTGCCACAAGATGGAGCCATATTAAATTGTCCATTTTGGCCTGAGCACAATTAATAGGTGAATTTGTAAAGGCTAAACCGCTAATATGGACAGCAAACCTTCTTTCGGATGTCCTCGTCATTAGAGCCCAGAGATGCGTACAATTTGAAAGCTGCTTGTCTCAGCTCGTGTGCGTGCTTAAGGTCGTGGTCCAACTGCACAGACAGCAAATAGTCAATAAAAACATTATATAAAAGATGGGCAAAAATCAAAACTGTGCCAACTCACCCTTTTGATGTCAGTGATGGCCGACACGGAGCTGGGGTACTTGAAGTAGTCGGCCAACATGGCCACCAGGTGGTCGGTAGTGCTGGCGATCCTCTGCAACTCCACATCGGGCTCCATGAGGAAGGCCAGTGTCTCGGCTCCCTCCACCCGCTCCTCCAGCAGGTGTTCCTTGCTGCACATGCGCACCAGGCACGGCAGCGTCTGCACCAGTACCAATAACAGGAAGTCACACATCATGCCTACTTCTAAACATTATTGGCAAAAAAGAAAAAGAAAAGACCACCTTTAGGACAATAGAGCTGTCATCCGTCCTGATGGCGCCTGCTCGACACATGTACGTGAGACTTTGACAGAAAGAGTGTGTGTCAAAAGAGATGGCGGTAAGAAGATAACATCATCTGCAATCTACTCACCATTTGGCTGCCGTTAGCTGCATTTCAATGGGTTGATCTCTTTGCATCATTTGCACAAATACCTGAGAGAGCAGCTCGCTGTCCACTAGCACTGCAAGCACACGCAAAGCCTTGTCAACGTGACGAGTCCTGACTGAAGCGGCGTACACACAGATTTGTAACATTTTAGCCTTTTTTTAATGAGACCTCTCACAAGATAAGGAAATAAAAAAACAAGTACAAGTGTTCCCTTGATAGTCACAAGTCCTGCTGTGAATATAGATAGATTAAACAAGGAATTGATGAGATACCCTGCCCTGCTAAAGTTTTAGAAGTGCCCAAAAAATGCCGCAAGAAGGCAGCAAAGTACAACTTTTGTCGAAATGAAGCTCCTCAACTCACTTCAGTATAGCTCACTCAGGGCAATCTTTGAGAGAATTTCGACAATCGAGCATTTGCTGACTTTGATTGCAAAGGAGAGAAATTGGTCCCATTTGAGCTGATTGTGTGCGCGTGTGTCTGTGTGTCTGTGTGTCTGTGTGTGTGTGTGTGTGTGTCCCGCTTAATGAGCACTCACCATTCACCAACGTCATGGACACCTGAGTGTTCTCGAAGGCCAACACTGAAAAACATTTTAATGCCTGCATACGCACCTGGAAGGATAAAAAGAGGTTAACATCATGATATTCAAAAAAACATTCAAAGGTGTGTTTCCATTACCCTTTTTACATCAGTCATTTTGAAATATTAAAACGAGACATAGTAGTAATGTTCAATACAACAGAACGTACCCATACCACGTAACCGATGCCACAAACATTGTGATACATAAAATATCTATTAAACCAATGACAGATCACTTGAATTATGGAAGATAGTACCATTAAATTGAAATACAAATAAGTCAATAAAATAAACATTGTAGACATGATGGCCGCTCACCTTATAGGAGGGCGATATTAGCAAAGGGGCAATGTTCTGAATGGCGCCATGGTTAAACAGAACCGTCTGGTGCTCTGGAGTCTGGACACAAACCACCAACGCATAAATCAAAAGTATCTGTCTCAACTGCTCCCATGAGTCCTCAGACTGCTGCTGGGCCAATACCAACAAATACCTTACAACAGTGGGAGAAGATCTGCGTGGTGTACTCCTGCGTCCTGTGTGAGTTGCTCAGCAGAGACATTAAATGGGGGATCACAGTAGGATCCTGCAAATAGTTAAGAAACATAAAACAATGTGGGTTTTGGGGAGTAATTTAGCTAAAAAAAAAAAAAAAAGTAAGACGTGATCCTACTGTGTAGAGCAGCTGTACTGGAGTGACGGGACTGATAAAAACCGTTCTGAGACAACGAAGACAAGCCTCTATGAAAATTAGGTCAGGACACAAGAGACCTGCAAGCAACAAAAACAAATTCACCACTGATGATGATGATGATGACAATGCTCGCTTAAATCAGAGCCCACTTGTGACTCCAACCTTGAAGAAGGGCGGGGATGATGTGACAGTCCACCAGGGACTTGATATTGTTCTCGGTGCCCATGGCCAAGCTGCCCAGCACCACCGCACACTCTGTTCTCAGCTCCAGGCTGGAGGAGCTCTGCTGCAGAAGGTACAGTAACCTACAACAGAAGAAAAGCCGCACAAATAAATCACTTTTATAATAAACTTGATTGTAACGACATTACTGATGTTTCTAAAATAGGTCAAAAATTCAATTGGACAAGATTAAATTATTGGAGCCAAAAAAAAACACACAAAAGTAAATATTCTTCAGGAATCAAATTCGTAATACAGTATAAAGATGGTAAATATGAAATAAACATCCTGAATATACAGGACTCGTGCGGGTTCTGGCAGCGTAACATGGTTCATGATTGCCCAACAAAAATGCTTGATGAAGGACCCGTTCCCCGGATCTCATTTGAGCAGCGCAAGCCGGAAATATGTGTACCAGTCTGTCGATGGCAACACAGAGGCGACCAATTCCGGAACTAACTCACTTTAACAATTACAATACTCTTCAAAAGGGTGTTTTAAGTGGACAAGACAGATTTTCTATTTTGTGTTCATTAAATGTTAAATTGAGGGTCCACTGCACTGTTATGTTATGTCTTTAAAAAAGAATGTCTCAAGAATAGAAGAGCAGGAAGCAAACTAAGGTGAAAAGGGGGCGTGTACCTTGGCACAGCTCCGAGGACGATCAAATTGGCTTTCTGCTTATTGTTGCCAATTACAGCATTCTTCATGTCACTGGGGAGACAAAAACGAGATGAGTTCCTGTCAACAATGTGAATAGAAGTTTGCTATGGTTAGATCCGTTTTGGTGCACAAGAAAAGACACAAGATCAATGTACAAAAACAGATTTATGCAATGCAATTGCGCAACATGTTTTGCTGGATGAGTATGATCATTGATACGTTTCCTGTTTTCTGCAAGCTGGCCAAACACTATCAAATGGCAGGAGGCTGCTGGAAAAGTACAGATGACTGGAGGCTGTAACCAGAGCTAGCCTTTTCTCTTTAGAGGTTAAAAATAAAAAGGGAAAGGCAATTCACACTGAGAAATATCCAGAAACTTGTAACCATTGATAGTTCCAAAAGCTCAGAAAACAGTAACATTGTGTTTGAATTTGAGGTTGTACAGCCTAGTCAACTTTACTATTCTAATGGCATTTTGAGCGAATGAAAAAGAGCTGCTCACAGGAACAGATGAGTACATTCAATGAAACTGGTTTGTTATGGGAATGCGGTAAAAAACCAGCTGTCGCCTGAATGGATTTTAATTGTCACTTCAATTTCTGAAAGCTTTGTTTTGGTAAGTGAGGGACACCCAGTAGAGGTTAAGAAAGCCCTTCTTGAGTAGGATTTTAAACGACTTTTTTGACTCAACCTCGCAAAGAGGAAAGAGAGCAGTGGTTAGGATAATCGCTTATTCAACGGGACACAAAAAAGTTAGTGACTATTTGCAAACACTGCATTGCTCACCATGCAGAGCCCGCTGCGCAGCGATAACCCCGTATTGACGACAAGTTTGCCCCGTTCGGCCAAGTTGTGCAAACCTTACAATGAATGGAAAACACTGTAAAAAAGGGACTGACTGGAAATATCAACTTAGCATAAGTCGATGTTGTTCTAACGTGTATGTTCTTCATATATTTAGTGTATGAGCAGTCTATTGTGTGTATATACACTTAGGTTATTGCAAAGCATTCCCTTCTAGAATGTTTTTGCGTAATTATAGTAGTACTACTCATGACATCATCAGTAAATAGTCGACCTCATCTCGACTCTGATCAGATTAATGGAGATGTGCAACTGCTCGTTTGAGTTGAAACTCCACATTTGGCGACATGAGATGAACATACATGACTCCCTGCAGCACTTTCTGTGGGTCGGGGTCAAACAGTCTGTCCACATAATGACGACTCGTGGCAGTGACCTCCTACAACACAAGTAAAGATACAGATGAATGGTCACAATCCAGCAACACATTTTTAAATACTTTGTGCCACAATTACAGTCCAAGCAAAGGTTTTAAAACTTTTTAAAAAAAAATATTTAGGTATATGAACCATGCCCATCTTTTCTTTCACTGCTCTTGTAGTCATGCACCCATCAGCTGCATGTGACACAACTCTATAATGTTTTTGTCAGTGACAGCCAGAACGATCTACACAATGTGTGACCTCGTCACGGCGCCAAGAGTGCAGAGTTAGCTCAACGAGTACAATCTGGCAATCACTGATGCCAACTACCTTGCATAATAAATAATTCATAACTTGGGTTATTTCGAGATTTTGCCCAGCTGTTGGTGGCAACTAACCTATAACTAAACATGCAAATGGCTATAGTAGGATGGAGCAACCTGTCACCTGGTAATAATGCGTATATGAACGTTGTGTTTCATAAACATGTTGACATCAGCATAATGAGGGGAGAGGTACGCGAAGGGATACATATCTTAATCGTACGATGCATCAACAATGGTTCAATATATTTGGGTTAAAAGAAACAGAAACAACTTGTAGCAGTTAGCCGCTAACACATTCTGGTTGACACTGACAGCTCGATGAGCGCTCGTTTCGCTTCACTAAATAGCCGAAACGGGCGCAGAGACGCGGTTGATCGCCGGTGCAACTTCAGGTGTTCCCAAAGTCCCCGCCTGTCCGTGCGCGGAAAATGTTTGAAACGAATGCTCACTTTCAGGTAAGCACTACAGTAGGCGGACCGCTAACCTCGCTACATGTTGCTGTGCAGTCTGCAGAGGCTTTGGATTAGCCTCTGTGCTAACAAGGAGCATAGAGTCGTTGTAGTTTAACAACAACGTCAACTAGTTGCCCTTCATAATTTACAACAGGGAGGGGGAGAAACGGGCACAGTGGAGACGCAAACTAGTGTAAGAATCGATAAGCGTGACACTCACAGACAGCACACTGATGCGGAGAGGGGCCTCCAACAAGCACGCCATATCTCGTCCCCCGATCGAGCGCCCCAATCGGCGCAAGACTTTGCAAACACTCCACCCCCCAGAGCAGCTTTGGGCGGCCTCTTTAAAGGAAATGCAGTTAAATCAATCAAGTCTTTGTTTGAGTTTTCAATTAAAAAAGTGAGGCGTATCCCCTTGCGGACACAAATGTAATTGCGAGCTTCAAAGTAACACCGCTAACTTGGCGTTTTGTCTGACAGGCAGGCAGTGGATTTGTCTGTCAAGTAAACATAAGCGTGACGTAAAGTGGTTATTAAGTAATAGATTCGTCACAACCCTAAACCGCACAACAGAATAAAAAACAGAGAATACATTCGTACGAATGTTGCTTCCAAATAACCTATGCGCACAAATTATGTAATTTCAAAAATCCAAAATGTCTTCTATTAATAAGTGTTGAATCTGCTGCTGGTGATCAAAATTGCTGGTCTGTTTTCGACGTGCGCATGCGCACGGGACTCTGAATGCATGGTGGGAAATTTCGTTGCTCACTCGGTCAGTTTTTCATCAAAATATGTACTTTTTCATCAATTGGGGGCCTTACGGCGTGCAAAAGTGACTCGGCGTCCTCTTTGCCCCCCTCGTGCATCCTCTGTAAGTTGTGTTTATTTTATTGCTTAGAAGTACAATCAACGTGTATTCTTCGCCACGAGTGATTGCGCTCATTATTGGCGACGAGTTAAATTAAGGTAACAAAATAAAACAACATTAAGCAGTTATTGGACCTTTTTTTTAACAATGTAATATCAAAGATTATGATAATTCCATTGCATTATATTTAGATACATAAAATATTGCATTTATTTTTTGATAGTGACAACAAGCAATGAACATGTTCCAATAGATATAGTGTAGCAGGGACGAGTGGAATTTGCATGTTCTTGAGTATGCGTGGGTTTTCTTTGCGACTTGAGATTTCTCTTGAATTCAAAATTCTCCTTCCCAAGCTGACCACGTTGTCTTTCTTTAGGCAGCAAAAAAGACGGAACCAAGAGCGCCTTAACTGGTTACAGCCATGAAGATAGCAGTGGAGGGCTGTTGCCATGGTGAGCTGGACAAGATCTATGAGACCATCAGCTACCTGGAGAAGAAGGAAGGCATCAAAGTAGACCTGCTCCTTTGCTGCGGCGACTTCCAGGCTGTGCGCAACGAAGGCGACCTCAAATGCATGGCGGTGCCTGCCAAGTACCGAACCATGCAAACCTTTTACAAGTCAGTGTCTCTTAATTATTTGTTTATTTCAAGTCACAGGTGGACTTATGATGAAATAAATTCTTTATTACAGGTACTACTCTGGAGAAAAGAAGGCTCCCATTCTTACTATCTTCATCGGTGGTAACCACGAGGCCTCCAATCATCTGCAGGAGCTTTCTTATGGAGGCTGGGTAGCTCCTAATATATATTATTTGGGTAGGGACTGTCTAACAATACACAGTCTCATAGCTATAAAAATACTTTCTCATTGAATGTATTTGTTTTATTTCATGAATATATACATACAAGTTGCTCCTCCATTTGTACCTGATACTGTAAGTAAACACTGTATAACATTCAGTTGTATCTGCGACTCTCCAACTTCATCTGCAGGTTACGCTGGGGTCATTCGATACAAAGGGATCCGAATTGGTGGCATTTCTGGAATTTTTAAGTCACATGACTACAGAAGAGGTGAGTTCACCCTGAAACTGGACAATACAGTGTACTGTACACCGCCAAGCAGTGTTTTGATTAGGTCTGTTGCCCCATTGTAGGTCACTACGAGTTCCCACCATACAACCCCGAAACCCTGAGAAGCGTCTATCATGTGCGAAATATTGAGGTGTTTAAACTCAAGCAGGTAATCATCAAATATTCATCTTGCTTGCTCATTTTCACGATGTCATTTTTTATTTTATTGTTGATTTTTTTAAAGACTATGGTTTTTAACCTGTGACCCTAAAAAAAAATAGTCTAGCAACCAGCTTGACACAATTATTTTAACATGCAGAATGTGTTATAATAATAATAATAATAACAATAATAATGAAAGATGCTGAAAGGTAATCAATAGATTTATATTTACGTAGGGTAATGTAGTTTCCTGAAATGGCTGTAAAAATGTTACAACTCTGGCTGCTTTGATTACCTTGAATAAACTGATACATAGAGGCCAAAGCAAAATCTCTGCCTTAAAGTTTCAAAATGGTACAATTTGCACATTGCAGATTGTTGATAAAATAGCTATGAATTGTTATTGCAGATTCAAGTTTTATTGAATCACAAAATCCTGGCCTTTGAGAAGGGCTGTCTGTGTATGTAGAACTGAACATTGAAAGAACTGAATTAAAAGCATATTGTCCATTCTCAAATTCCATTTAGCTTCGCATGCCCGTTGACATTTTCCTGAGCCACGACTGGCCTCGCGGTATCTATCATCACGGCCCTTTGGAGGAGCTCCTCCGGAAGAAGAAGTTTTTTCGGCAAGAAATAGAGTCCAATTCTCTTGGAAGTCCCGCAGCCGCCGAGCTCCTGGAGCACCTCCAGCCTACCTACTGGTTCTCGGCGCATCTTCACGTCAAATTTGCTGCTCTCAAGGAGCATCCTGTAAGATTGGCGCTTAACCTTCAACTGCTTAAATTGTTGTTAACATTCTTTTTCATGAGATATCTTTCCTACTTTATTCAAGCCTAAACCTAATGCTGCCCCGAGGGTCACCAAATTCCTGTCGCTGGATAAATGTCTGCCCTATCGGCAATTCTTGCAGGTGAGGGAACGCCCGGTAATATGTGCCAATACAGAGACGGTAGCTTGACGAGATGCATGCTCTGGTTATAGATCGTGGACATACCGGAAAGAGAAGGTTCATCTGATGATCTGGAATACGACCCCGAATGGCTCGCCATCTTGAAGGCCACCAATGACTTGCAGAGGACCGCACCTCATCCCTGGAACCCGCCGGAGAATAACGGCTTACATGAACGGTACACACACCTCAAATGAATGACTTTGCTATATTATTTACATCTATGTTTCATCAAAACAATGAATTAAAAATATATAGTATAGCAGGAACTGACTTTGCCCTCATGTCCTTTTGATGACATTTTTACGCCAATTCGGAAACTAGTTTGTAACCTCGAAGGACCGTTGAGGATCTCTTGGATTGGTAAAAAGAAAATTTATCTTGACAGTTTCAGATTTAAAAATGTAATAGCGCGTATGTACCTAATTTTGTGGCCAATGAGTGTACTCGTATATGCTAGTGTTGATTCTGCCTTGTTGTCGTCATAAATCCTCGTGAAAATTGTTGTCGTGTTATCTGGGCTTTGTTGTCCATCAGGTGGGACTTTACGGTTTCTGAAGATGCGATGATGAAGGTGGTGGAGCAGCTCAGTGGCGAACTGGCCATCCCGGATAACTTCAGTCGCACAGTGCCGCCTTACGACCCAAACAGCCCCCAGTACCGCGCCCCCCCCAGCTACCACGTCAACCCTCAGACCACAGAGCTGTGTGCCACCTTGGGCCTCACAGATCTCTACACCCAAGCGGGCCAATATGGCGACAGGAGCGGGTCTCAGGGCGGTCTCACGTCTGAGGAAGTTGACACTCAGAGCGGCGATGAGCCCAGTGACTACCCAACGGACATTTCGAGCGCATCAAATTCCTTCAATCCCGATGAGATCATCATAGAGGACGAGTGGGAGGAGGAGGCGGGTGAGGAAGAGCCTAAAAGCAGCGCTGAGCCAAAAGTGCCCCAGGGCAACTCCCTTACACCGGGCGGCATGGTCTTGCCCCCGCCCAAATCTCAAGTGTCGCCCATTCCCATGTCCCCCATTATGGACCTGCCTCCCCCTTGCCACTCTACACCGGCCGTCCCTCGTCTTGCTCCAATCAACTTGGAGTCAAACGATGAGTGCTTCCTCAAACGGACCAGCGACAAAGTAGGTGACGTGGAAAGCCAGACCATTACCACACCGCGGATCAAACGCAGGAACCAATCAATCTATGCCAGCGTGGACGAAGAGTGTGATGAATAGCTAAAAAACATTTTTTTTTAAGGGATTAATTTTCAAACTTTTTAATGGAAGGAAGGTGTTTTCCTTTTTTTTAGTAAAGAGATTTTAATTTTTTAATGGTTAGAAACACTTCATTTTTTGTCAATGTGATTTGAAGACAGCAGAAATTGTTACTATTTTGAAAGTCAAATTATCTTTTGTAAACAGGAAGCATCAATATTGTCTTACTTCCTTTCATGAATTCCCAATACATTGACATACTCATACCTTTTTATTTATTTGAATGTATTCCAAACACTCATGATAAAGCAGTGAAAACACAATGTCAGGTCAATTTTGAAAAATTAACATCCAAATTAAACAAATTAGGTGTTCAACATTCCATATCTCTGGAAACAGTTTATTAATCTGAATTTCCATCCATCATCCATCCATTTGTGAATTGTTCAATCAAAAATGATGAAAAGCCACAATTTTTGGAATTTTCGTTTGTCACAAGCACAAATCTAAAAGAATAATTTAACTATTTTCTGTTTGCAGATGTGTTCAACCATGTTCAGTCCACATCTGATTCAGATTTGACAGCAATTTAAATTTAGCATGGATTACACAATACATCAATGTCAACACCTAATGTGTTTGTCAATGTTTTTAACTTCACCCCTCCGCACTCACACTTTCAACATAAGCTCACACATACGTACACCTTCTCCAACACGTTCAACAATAAATAAATTGCTCTCTTCAATCCATCCTCCATTGACAAAATTGAAAATGCCCTGCGGCAGGTATCAGTACACCCTGTACTTTCTGCTATGCACACAATATTAGCCAAAAAAAAAGTGCTGTCAGCAAACGGATCGTGGCTCATGCCTTTATTGTCGCTATGGTGTGAGAGCAATGGCATGTATTTTGCTTTGTACTGTCGGACATGTAATGGGGTCTTATATGAATACAAAAACATTAAACACCCACATAAACTGTGCTGGTTAGTTTTGGAACCCAGATGACCAGACAGATGAAGCGTGTCAAGCACATTTAGCCTCTTTTATTTTACCACATCATATTGCTTCGTTCTTTGCTTGTTGGTTTTGTACAAGTGTAGGTTATCAGGCAGGAGTCAAGCTGAAATGATGCAAGGCAGAATATACACAATTTGTGTCCTCCATTTTTGTAGTTGCTTTCCCTTTTACTCGGCTGGCTTCATTCACTGATGAGGATGATTGTTCAAGATGGTTAGCTGAGGAAGAAGGGATACTTTTGGAGCGGGATTGTGGTGATGGAGTTCACATGGTAGTAGTACATGATGATGGAGAGGGGCGTGGTCTAGTTCCCGCCGCAGCAAGCTCTGGTGGAGTGGGCGTCAGGGTCCTGAAGGTTGACCCCTCGATGTCGCGCTGCGTGTGTTGGGTTTTGGGTGTCTGTTTTTGGCATCTTTTTGGCTGCAGGGGCACAAGTATCAACACGTTTAAACATCCATCTCGGCAATCTGTTGCAATAGACGCTTTACGACTCACGGTTGTTTGAGCAAAAGTAAACCCAATTCAAGAAATTAGACACAAATATAAAGTAACTCACCGATGGCCAGGAAAAGCTCGTTGACGTTCATGGCCGTCTTGGCCGAAGTTTCCATGAAGAGCAGGCTCGTGTCATCGGCGTACGTCTGCGCTTCCTTTGCCATTAGGAGAGAAATGTTGAATTCAACATACGATAAGACACGCCAGTGAAACGTTCGAACGATTGTCACGCGGGACGTCAGGAAATAAGGTTTGGGGTTGGTATTTTGCTTTTTCTTTGGCTTTTTTGTGATACCACCACCGAAGGTTACCAGAAATGGTACCACTGAACCAGAAACAGAACACAATCCAATAGATAGGGTTTCTACACATGACATTTAAAAATCGCACTCTTTCCGGACACATACAATATGTGTCGAAGCTAATGTTTGACGAGGTGTCATGGATTTAAGATTCATGCACTGTCAATGAAATTTGAGTACTATCAATACTTTTGCCTTCACAAAAACACCTATGTTGTTTTCAGTTTAGGTATTAGGAGTTCTTTTGTTTTCATTACCTCATACTCTACTAGTCTCTTCTCAGCCAAGTCTGCCTTGTTGCCCGCCAAAGCAATGACAATGTTGGGACTGGCTTGCCTCTGCAGCTCCTTCACCCAGGCCTTGGCCCTCTCAAAAGTTTCCTGTGCACGTCAACAAAACAACACACACACGCACAACATGAAGTGGATGACAGCACAAGAAATAATTTACGATATACAGTACAGTCCAATTATCAACCACTTTATTCGGGACATCTCTTCACTACATTGTGAACGGAATCAAAGTGTGTGTGTTGCATACCGGCTTGGTGATGTCAAAAACTACGATGGCAGCCTGAGCGCCTCGGTAGTACATGGGTGCCAGGCTGTGGTAACGTTCCTGTCCTGCTGTGTCCCAGATCTCAAACTTGACAGTGGTGTCATCTAAACACACTGACTGAGCCAGGAAGGCAGCTGTGACACACAAATATACATTTTATTCCAAATGTGAATCATAAACACAGATTGAATTTCATCATGTTCCCCGCAGCCCTCACCTCCTATGGTGGTCTCCTGAAACTCGTCAAACTGTCCCTTGACGAAGCGTAGCACCAGACTGGACTTGCCTACTGCCATGTCACCCAGTAGCACCAACTTGAACTGACAGATCTTGGTTTGTTGCAGCGCGCCATTGGAGCGGCCGCCACTCCCTCGGGAGCTCATAGCGACCCGTGTGAGGGTGCCGTCGGGGGAAGGTCGTCGTCGCTCAGCTTCCAACCTGTACCGTCAAGCCTTGCTGATTATATCCCGTGTGTGCTCTGTTGCAACAAATCACAGAGAACAAGGTCATCACAGAGTCTGCTATTTCCTGGTTTGTAGACAGTTGGTGAATATTTCACACTTTCATCTAACATGTTGACAACTTGTTTTATGAACCATTAAGAGCTAAAGCATTAAGGCCACCGAGGATAGAAAACTCCCGCCCTTATGGTGGGCTGCTAGCTGGCCCTCTAAGAAATAAAGAGAGACTGATTGTCGACTTAGTTAAAGGTCTAATGATAGTTTGTTTTGTTTCTTTCGGTTACATGCATCATTACATGTGAATGCATTTTTTTTTCAATATCAATCCTCTCTGTATTGGATGGGCTGAACCATCATATTTGCCACATATCAGGATGAGACATTTACAATGCAAATGTTTAATTTGCTTAACGGTGTGGGTGAAGTTTTTTGACTGTTATGAAAATATTTAATAACCTGAAATTCCACACTATACAAACACATTATTAGAAGTGTTGTTTCTCCTGTCTTTACAAACAATGTTGGAAAAAATACCGCAACCTTGTCACAGAACAATACACCCTGCAGGCCAGCATTTCATTATCTTCCTTGTTGATTCCCGTGGTGACGCCATCCGATGTTATCATTTGTTTGGTTGCTAGCATGAGACCGCCGGCTATATATGTCCACTTCAGCTTGGACGTCAGAAAAACGCTAACCTGCTCATGATATTAAATATTCGACAGCAATTTCATAACACGATGACGTCTTTTTTGTTTGAATCTTATTACTGTGAGAAGGGGGTCAAAGACGCTTACCGTAAATAGTGTCGCTTCCCGTGACCGTTGACTTCAATGTAGCAACATCAGCTGGCTGAAGCCAAACGCTTCCTGTTGGGGAAATCGCGCATGCGCGCTGCATGTCTGCCGCATTGTCAAACAAGCCCAAGAGATGCATGTCAAAATGCTGCTTACGTGCTGTCACAATAAATAAATGATTATTTGTCATGCAGCGAGACGTTTTAAAGGGCAAATTCGATTGGGGGAGGGATGGTTCAAATGAAATGCCCAAGCAGTATATAAAAAAATAATTAACCAGTTTATAATTGCTACGGAGTCAAGAGTTGAGGCGTTCTCCAGGCCACTCGGTGGCGCTGTAAGGCATAGAAGCTGTCAACGGGGAGCAGTGAGCACCTTTGAGCTATGATTTGAACTCTTGCCACACATTATCCATCAGTAAAATTAGTACGTCGTAATATTTTAAAGTAATGTAAGTGCTAATTTAAGATATGACTAACGGGAAGAAGCAGAAGGGCTCGGACACAGCGGTGAGGTTCTTCACATGGCACTTTTACTTACACAAACTTGATTGCAGGCTTGTGATGCTTTCAAATTCTTGTTGGTCTTCTTAGGTTCAAGGGACCAATGACAGCAGCGTGGTGAGCAAAGTGTCTGCTGCAGCCCAGGGCTACTTCCACGATTGCTTTCAGCAGCACTTCGTGTGCAAAGTGGCGAGGAGATCTCCACTCATCAACAGGTCAGGCATAAAGCTCCTCTGTTTGTCAGTCAACACACAACACATTCACGTAGACGCAGACATAACTGGCGTAATAACAAATGAATGTGTCCTGCCTGCAGGAACATGTGATGTCATCTCACATGCTTGGAATAATATGCCAAATGTGCTCCGTAAGGCAGTTGGATTGGAAGAGCTGTACAAAATGTTGCATGGGGTGCAATTGTGGAAGAATTAAGTTGCAAAGAATATACTGAATACGGTCTGCGGGAGTATTTCAAAACGTGGTGTCGAGCTAGCCAGGAGTCGAACCTAGAATCTTCTGATCCGTAGTCAGACGCGTTATCCATTGCGCCACTAGCCCCGCACGGAATCTCGAGAGGCCAGTCCCATCCCCACGATTAACTTTCATAAAATACGATGGGTAAGGATTTCAAAAAGTGAAATCGAGCTAGCCAGGAGTCGAACCTAGAATCTTCTGATCCGTAGTCAGACGCGTTATCCATTGCGCCACTAGCCCCACACGGAATTTGGTGAGGCCAGTCCCATCCCCACGATTAACTTGCATAAAATACTGGTTAAGGATTTCAAAAAGGGAAATCGAGCTAGCCAGGAGTCGAACCTAGAATCTTCTGATCCGTAGTCAGACGCGTTATCCATTGCGCCACTAGCCCAATATAGAGGTCATTGAGGCTAGTCCTATACCGACGATTAACTTGCATAAAATATGATGGTTAAGGATTTCAAAAAGTGAAATCGAGCTAGCCAGGAGTCGAACCTAGAATCTTCTGATCCGTAGTCAGACGCGTTATCCATTGCGCCACTAGCCCAATATAGAGGTCATTGAGGCTAGTCCTATACCGACGATTAACTTGCATAAAATACGATGGTTAAGGATTTCAAAAAGTGAAATCGAGCTAGCCAGGAGTCGAACCTAGAATCTTCTGATCCGTAGTCAGACGCGTTATCCATTGCGCCACTAGCCCAATATGGAGGTCATTGAGGCTAGTCCTATACCGACGATTAACTTGCATAAAATACGATGGTAAAGGATTTCAAAAAGTGAAATTGAGCTAGCCAGGAGTCGAACCTGGAATCTTCTGATCCGTAGTCAGACGCGTTATCCATTGCGCCACTAGCCCGGCACGGAATTTACAGAGGCCAGTCCCATCCCCACGATTAACTTGCATAAAATACGGGTAAGGATTTCAAAAAGTGCATTTGAGCTAGCCAGGAGTCGAACCTAGTATCTTTTGATCCGTAGTCAGACGCGTTATCCATTGCGCCACTAGCCCCGTACGATGCCGTGACGGATCGGCCAATCCCCAAGATTAAATTCCATAAAATATGCTGAATAATGCAAGAGTTTCAAAAGGTGGATTCGAGCTAGCCAGGAGTCGAACCTAGAATCTTCTGATCCGTAGTCAGACGCGTTATCCATTGCGCCACTAGCCCCGTACGATGCCCTGACTGATCGGCCAATCCCCAAGATTAAATTCCATAAAATATGCTGAATAATGCAAGAGTTTCAAAAGGTGGATTCGAGCTAGCCAGGAGTCGAACCTAGAATCTTCTGATCCGTAGTCAGACGCGTTATCCATTGCGCCACTAGCCCCGTACGATGCCCTGACCGATCGGCCAATCCCCAAGATTAAATTCCATAAAATATGCTGAATGCAAGAGTTTCAAAAGGTGGATTCGAGCTAGCCAGGAGTCGAACCTAGAATCTTCTGATCCGTAGTCAGACGCGTTATCCATTGCGCCACTAGCCCCGTACGATGCCGTGATGGATCGGCCAATCCCCAAGATTAAATTCCATAAAATATGCTGAATAAGGAAAGAGTTTCAAAAGGTGGATTCGAGCTAGCCAGGAGTCGAACCTAGATTCTTCTGATCCGTAGTCAGACGCGTTATCCATTGCGCCACTAGCCCCGTACAATGCCAAGATGGATCGGCCAATCCCCAAGATTAAATTCCATAAAATATGCTGAATAATGCAAGAGTTTCAAAAGGTGGATTCGAGCTAGCCAGGAGTCGAACCTGGAATCTTCTGATCCGTAGTCAGACGCGTTATCCATTGCGCCACTAGCCCCGTACGATGCCGTGATGGATCGGCCAATCCCCAAGATTAAATTCCATAAAATATGCTGAAGAATGCAAGAGTTTCAAAAGGTGGATTCGAGCTAGCCAGGAGTCGAACCTAGAATCTTCTGATCCGTAGTCAGACGCGTTATCCATTGCGCCACTAGCCCCATACGATGCCCTGACTGATCGGCCAATCCCCAAGATTAAATTCCATAAAATATGCTGAATAATCCAAGAGTTTCAAAAGGTGGATTTGAGCTAGCCAGGAGTCGAACCTAGAATCTTCTGATCCGTAGTCAGACGCGTTATCCATTGCGCCACTAGCCCCGTACGGTGCCTTGACCGATCGGCCAATCCCCAAGATTAAATTCCATAAAATATGCTGAATGCAAGAGTTTCAAAAGGTGGATTCGAGCTAGCCAGGAGTCGAACCTAGAATCTTTAGATCCGTAGTCAGTCGCGTTATCCATTGCGCCACTAGCCCCGTACGATGCCGTGACAGATCGGCCAATCCCCAAGATTAAATTCCATAAAATATGCTGAATAATGCAAGAGTTTCAAAAGGTGGATTTGAGCTAGCCAGGAGTCGAACCTAGAATCTTCTGATCCGTAGTCAGACGCGTTATCCATTGCGCCACTAGCCCCGTACGATGCCGTGATGGATCGGCCAATCCCCAAGATTAAATTCCATAAAATATGATGAATAATGCAAGAGTTTCAAAAGGTGGATTTGAGCTAGCCAGGAGTCGAACCTAGAATCTTCTGATCCGTAGTCAGACGCGTTATCCATTGCGCCACTAGCCCCGTACGATGCCGTGACGGATCGGCCAATCCCCAAGATTAAATTCCATAAAATATGCTGAATAATGCAAGAGTTTCAAAAGGTGGATTTGAGCTAGCCAGGAGTCGAACCTAGAATCTTCTGATCCGTAGTCAGACGCGTTACCCATTGCGCCACTAGCCCCGTACGATGCCGTGACGGATCGGCCAATCCCCAAGATTAAATTCCATAAAATATGCTGAATAATGCAAGAGTTTCAAAAGGTGGATTCGAGCTAGCCAGGAGTCGAACCTAGATTCGCGTTATCCATTGCGCCACTAGCCCCACACGTTTGACCTGTAAGAAAGTTCAATGTAATTAAGTGTTAATCATTGTGAATAGCGCCAACAAAATAAACCATTGCTCTCGGACCGAAATTTCCGTCCATGTTCAGTCATTTTTATATATTTTTTCACTGATTATAAAGTGGTTAAGATAATGATGGATGGATGATCCTACTGCTCAGTGTGTCTCCTATTTTTAAAAATCCTTGACCCAAAGTATTAAAATTGCGTTTCTCATTTTGACTATTCAATGTTAATTCAACCCACATGCTATTTAGTTTTGTTTGGTTTTTTCATGAAAAAAAATATGTAAACATTAACACCTGTCAATCACATGATTATTAACAGACTTGCATCACATACTAATGACATTAAAACATACAATATTGTGTTAAATATGATTTAGGGGCTACTATGTGCGCTGGAGGGCAGTGGACCACTGTGTCCGGACCTTCCTGCAAGTCACAGAACATTGTGCCAAGAGACAAGCAAGTTAACTTTTACCAAAAGACATTACTTTTTTTTTTTAATGTATCTTTTTATGATACACACGCAATAACTTCTATTTTTCTGTCTTGTAGATTTTGTCTTTAGGTGCTGGTTTCGACTCGCTATATTTCCGCCTGTACGGAGACGCGGCACTCAACAAGGCAGTCGTGTTTGAAGTAGATTTCCCAGATGTGACTCGGCGTAAGGCGGCTCTGATCCAGTCCAATGTGTCGTTGTCGCAAATGTTGGACTCCCACCATGTACTTTCTTTGACAGGTGAAATACTGCATTGATGCATTGACGTTATACATGTTTTGCGACATAGCTGATCATATATGTGTCTGTAGGCCCTTTGTACGTGTCGAGCAGTCAGTACTTCCTGCTCGGGGTGGATGTGAGACATGATTCCAATGTAGAAGAAATTCTGGTAAAGGCGGGACTGGATCCGACTGCTCCTACTCTGATTCTTTCCGAAGTGGTGCTCACCTACATGGAAACAAAACGGTGAAGATCACAGACTCAGCTTTTAAGAGGTTGTGGCAATCGTAATTGATGAAAATGATGTTCCTCCAGGTCCGATGACATCATTAGTTGGGCGGCACGATTCTTGCCCCAGTCTCTTTTTGTGATGTACGAGCAGATACATCCCCAAGATCCATTTGGTCGTATCATGCAGGAGCATTTCTCAAAACTGAATTCCACTCTGCACGCGCTTCGACAATATCCCGACACTGACGCACAAAAGCAGAGATTTCTCGACAAGGCTAGTATTTGCACATTTACGCCTACGACTATTATTAAACAGGTTATATGCTGACTTACAATTTTTATTTATTTTTTTAACTTAGTGTACTAAATACCATCCAAACACAAGTATAATTGTTACATTAAGGTCAAATAAGAGGAGAGTTAAAAACTAAATGAAAACAACTGTCTTGAAAATGCGTAAATATGAACACATACAAAATGGCGAAGCAATCATGTCGTGGTCTGCTACAAAGCTAATCGTCGCTAAATGTCTTCACGTAAGATCATTTCTAATACGCCAGGAAATGTTTCCGACACATCCTTTGCTAGGTGCTGCTGCTTTGGTTAGCGATAGAGTACAAATGAGTTCATTTCTATTTATTACAACCATCAACATTGATTCTTTTTGTCGTATTCAGGGATGGGAGCAGTGTGTGTGTTTGGATATGAACGAGTTCTTCCTCAGGCTAATTCCAGATGATGAGAGACACCGAGTGGAAAGTTTGGAACCTTTTGATGAGTATGAGGTTAGTTAAGACTAACCCCTACAAAAAACTGATTTGTGGGTTCCAAGCTTATATTGTCTAAATAATATAGACCATTAGTCATACTGTACCAGAATTTTTTGTTGACAATAATACGATTGTGTGCACGAGTGGTATATCAAATAAATACACAAATAGCTTGCTACTCGTAACTTCAAAATATCATAACTTGGACCCATCTCTAATATTGGTCAGGAATGGCAACAGAAATGCTCGCACTACTTCATCCTCACTGCATCTCGAGGTTCTCTCACAGCGCAGTCTCTGCTAGTCCATCCTGCAGGTGCGCATTGCTGTTCTTACTGGTTTTGTCTTCAACCTGTATGGGATTACTGCTTTTGCTCCTGTCCTTCAGTGCTATTCCAGTGCCCATCTTGGAGCGCCACTGACCTCACTGTAAAAACGGAGCCAGTTTGCGTGGAGGGTTTCGGGATGGCCTCAACGTTGTTGATTGGAGGACACATCCTGCTCACCGGAGGCTCCTGCAGGACCGGCCGAGAGGCTCAGAGTCAAGTCCTGCACCGAGGCCCTGAAGGCTGGAAATCCTTCCATGTCAAACCAGCAGCCCATTCGAGTGAGTTAATCTGAATTTTGGGCCCATTTATGTTCATGGCATCAAGCAAGACATTTTCTTTTTGCTTTTTGTCAGGCGTTCGCCTTTATCATAGTGTTACTTCTATTTCTGGGAGAGTCGCTGTAATATACGGAGGACGCGCTTCTCCCGTCAACCCGATCGGCGGCCTTGTCAAAGTCAACCTCAAATATGAAAGTTCACCAGCTCCTGAGGATGGACTTGAACTCCATGAGGAGCAGATGACATGTACAGGTGCTCATCCACCGCTTAGATGGAGACACTCTGCCACTCTAGTCTCTCATAAAGGTAAACTTTAGCAGCAGTTGTTGTGTTTTCCTTTTTAAATGATATTAAATAAAAGCATCTTTGTTTTTCTGTAGGGAAAGACTTCTTGTTTGTCTTTGGTGGAAAAAATGAGTCCGCAACAGTTTTAGGTGATGGCTATTTTCTGAATCTGGATCAGCAACATTGGACTGAGGTTGTGATTGTTCTCTATTTGCTGTTATGCATAATTGTAAGGAAGAGCTGCGTTTATGCAGATTTACTGCCGTAGCAAGATTTGAGAAATCTGACCAAGTTATTGGTCTTATATTATTGTCTTTCATCCATCCTGTTTCCATGGTGGCCTGAAATGCGATTGCCATGGCCGCCGGGGAATTTAACATACAACAGAAGTCAAGGTAGCAGGGCAGAGGATCTTGAATATTGTCCCGCACAATTTCTTTGTGCAGTTTCTCCTTCCTTGCATAAAATAAACTGTAAGAATGGACTATTGGTGTTTATGACAGAATTGTAAAAAAAATATATATGCCATTAAATTTCCAAGAGTAAAACATTTGCTGTGCTTAAGGTCCATGCCTTTTTTTTCAGGTGGCAGTAGAAGGTGCTGCACCAGAGCCCCGGCATTCCCATTCAGCATCTTCCTATCATGGAGGGCTGGTCCTGTTTGGAGGGCATGGAAAAAGAGGAGAGCCACTGGGGGACATAATGGTGATGAAGCCAAATGAGAGAGGCTTCTGCTGGGAAACGATAAATGTTCAGCCCCCTCCTTGTCCCAGGTGGGTTCCTCACAGTCATAATCCATTTCTTCTCAGTGTTATGTAAAAAGAACGAATGCTTGTGGTTACTACACACCCATTCAACTGAGAAAAAATGGTGACAATGCACATCGTAATATTGAAATATTCCAAGTTAACTGTACTGTTGTGTAGATATTCGCATGGTGCCCATGTGATTGGCGATCGACTGATTGTGGTGGGCGGAGTCTGGCTGCATTCAGACAGCGTGCCAGGAGTGGCCGTCATCGACCTTTCCAGGCGCTGCAGTGTCGAGTTCCGTCTGCTCACGGTCAGTTCAAAGTACTTTGATTTCACCGTGCGGACTTGTCGGGAATCTCATTGGTGCTTCTCCCGCCTTTTAGTCATCAGTGCCGCGGCCTCTCATGTTGCACTCCTTCTGCTCTGAGTTGGTGGTCCAAAAAGAAGCTCAGCTGATCCTGATTGGTGGAGGAGGGAACTGTTTCTCCTTTGGGACACATTTTAACCCTCAACTTGTCAGCGTGGACCTCGGCCCGGCACTGATGGGAACTGAACAAACTTGAAGGTGCTCCGATGTGACAGAGCAAGAGTTTGTCCGAACCTGAATGTTTACAAAAATACACTGACAAAAAAAAATCTAGTTTCTGCTTCAAGCCAGAGTTATGCTTTAAAAGTAGGGTTTCAAATTAGGGGTTTAAGACAGGTATGGTTTCAAGCCAGGGTTAGATTTTCAAGTTAGCATTTCCAAATTGTAGTTTCATGCCATGGTTAAGGTTTCAAGGCAGGTTTTTAAAGTAAGATTTCAGATTGGGGGCGGTTAGATAAGGTTGTGTTTTTGTGGGTTAGGGTTTTGAAGGATGTACAGTATACATATAAACCAAACTATTGTTTGGAAAAGTACAGGCAAAACTGCAAAATTCAACACATCTTTGTCTGCTTTCTGGACAGGCTTTTATTTTGTTGACCTCAGTTCACAATTTTCTCATTTCCTGTCAGGGATTATAATGTAGCATGGTGTCGATTGCCTCGGGCACAGAGGGATGAGTGGCAACTCATTCAGTGAGGCGCCTGAAAGATTGGATTGCAGCACTGGCTGCGCCCCAGTCGCCGGGCTTGCGGTACTCGCCCTTCTCCAGGAAGTACTGGCGGCCGCGGTAGTTGGGGTGCTCGTAGAAGACCCACCAGCCGTCAAAGATCTTGCACGAGTTCACCTCCCTCCAGCGGAACTTCTCCAGAAGCGAGGGGCAGTCCTCTGTGGCCTCAAAAGCCTTGCCCCCAAAGTCGGCCTTCTCGTACAGCTGCATCTTGTAGCCACCCCCGCTGGTCTGGAATGATGGGAGGAAAGGGGATAGATCCGTAAAGGACTCGGAAGGACAACGCAAAACTGGGATCTGACATAATTCGGGGAGGCTTCGATTGGTTGTTTGCCCGGAGATACAAAATCGATCCTATATGGCCCTTGTCAAAGTCGATTGATTTTTCTGTGGGGGGGGGGGGTGACTGGTGGTGACCATGAAGGTAGCTGCAGGCGCTGGGTTAGCTGGACAACAGTAATCACATGCTCCACTCTAAAAAAGAGAGTTATTTGTCTAAAGGCCCAGATTTTACCCAGGATGCCCGTAATGCATCGCTACCCACCCTGGCTGGGAATTGAACCCACTGCATGAAAGGCAATATGCCACTAGTGCACAAAAAATTTATTTTGGTAGAATAGTAAAAATAGATTTATACTATAAATATGCAGTACTCATTTTGTCAAGGTGTTTAAAGCAAAGCTAGCTTGCGTTGGCCCCAATTTACTATCATAACAAGCCCTACCACGAATTGTGAAAATTCACGATGACTCCCTAAAAAGTTAAATACCTCCCTAACGTGCAAAGTATTGTACTTTGTTAGCCTATTTCAAGAACTCAAGTGAATGAGGGTACAACACTCACAAAGTGGATCATCTTGCAGGAGCTGAGGCGGTCGTTGAGGCCCATCCAGCGCTGGTACTCGGGGTACTCGCCCCGGGTCAGGACGTATTGGTAACCCAGGTAGTTGGGCCGCTCGTACACCACCCAAGCGCCGCTCTCCACGCGGATGGAGTTGCAGCGACTCAAGTAGGTGTGGAAGTCGGAGCAGTCGCTGTCACACTCGTACCGGTGACCCTGGAAGTTCTTGTCCTCGTAGAAGACGATCTGCGGGAACGGGACAGTATGTAAGACAGAATTCCATCTGTTCATCAATTTTCTACCGCTTAGCTCCACTTTCATGGAAATGGATCCCATGCCAGTTATGGGAACCACTACACAGCCAGTGACATCTTTAAAACCAGCTGACTTGGTGATTTGCCACCTCCAGTCAAGAATTGGATTTAGAGGAATTCAATCCCAAGGCACGGTTGGAAAATTAGACGTTAAAAGTCCAAGGTCTTTGTGTAGCTTTGCCTAAACTCACCCTGCCCATCTTGGAGTAGTGTAGCCTCTGTGATGCAAAAGTGGCGGCAATGGTTGGTGTTTGCCCTGAGGTCTCGATGTTGAACTCAAACCTCGAGCTCTCCCTTTTATAGCCGGTCCTGCCGCATTGGGGAGCGCCAACAGTGGGAGGCAAACAGGGGAACAATCGCTTTGTCATGAAAATGAGATCCAAAAATTGAGTCAGTGATTCTAGCACTATTCAGATTTTCCAGAAAAGCGAGGAAGGATTACGGCATAAAGAATGCCGGGCATGGTAAGCGTCCAATGACCCCACTTGCCCACTGACCGCATCCAGTTCCTGCCCTCCCAACACCATATCGCACGTGCCAGCTGGGTTGCCCCCCACCTGGCAAGGGAGGCGCTGCCAACTCAGGACTTATTTCTGCCTTGTGGATGCATCCAGTTATTGTCGGAACACCATTTATTTGCGCAATATATTTGATAAATAATTCAAATTGGTGTGTATCATTACAAATTTGAAAATATCACAAAACTCATACATTGAAGTGAACATCTTTATTATTTTTTTTCTTTTTTATAACAACATAATAGATGTTTAAAAGCACAGTAGAGTGTGACAGCAGCATTCATTCATTGTTTTACCTCCAATGACAGGTTTTTTTTTTTGAATGCCTTACTATGTACAGAGGAAGCTAACCTTGAGATTGAAGGTATGAAGTGCAAACAATGTCTTTAGGATGAATAAAATAACACAAAAATAGAACATACATTATAATTCCAGTGACTAATAGAAAAATATACTTTGAATCGCACGTGGTTGGTTGGCACATGAGTGAATCAACACTTTGATGTCGATAACAGTCAACATTAGGATCTGCAAAGTTGCGTTTATGAACCATTTTTCCAATTATTGAAAATAATGTACGACAAGCCAAACAAACTACATGAGCACTTAATTTCAGTTGTGAAGTACAATTATTCATGAATACGTGAATACATTTGCAAAGGAGTATCAATTAAATCAAGGGTGGGAAACTGTTTTGCTAGTGGAGCTGCCAATGTGGCTCCACACTTCCCTGCATACTACATATTAAGTGTTTTCAAATTGTTTATATTCTGAGCATTTATGGATTCAATTGTGTTGATCTGTGCTCTATTCAGTGCTAATTTCATAATTACATAACAAATCAAAATTGCTACATTTACTGAAGTTCCCTTATTTAGTTTAAAGGTAGAACACAGCATGTAGTCTACATCATTGACCATCCATTAACACATTCAAAACAAAAATGGGGCCTTGCTGTAAATGTCCAGGACAACTTCTTCATCTGAAATAAATACGACTAACTTGTGAGGAAAACAGTTCAACAAGCCATCGGCGACTGTGCCACTGCTCCTCCTGTCTTTGAATACATGTCGTTGTTCACCGACGTGTCGTCCACCGGGGTACCGTTGGAGACCTGCAGCGAGGACGCGGGGTTCGGGATCAGGCTGTCCAATTCCTGCCTGTGTCCCGACTCCAGGAGCCACTCGTGGAACTTTGCTTCCACCAGATCCTGGAACTTGCACTTCTGCTCCCTACAGAAAGAACATACCATTTTTTAGGCAATTTCTGGCAGGAAAAATACACATTAGAAGACAATTATTTTTAAATAATTAGCTTAAAATAACATTTTAACTGTGTGGCGCAATGCATTTAATTAATCCTTGTCATATGTGTTACACTGACCAGTCAGGGTGACCTAGTCCCTCGAGCAACAGTGACACACAGCTGCAACCTTTCCACATGAGCTAAACTTGTTATTGACTGTTGGCTTCAATTCTCCATTGAACCACTCCGGTCATGAAATGGAAAAATACAGCTACCATACAGTCGGTGTATGACAATTGCTTTGGGATTTCCTGTACAAGTTGGAGCAATTACAACTTTGCAATAGGGGCACAAAAGGCAACCTACTCATATGGTTGGTGCTGTTTTACTGTCTTCCATTGAAAAACTACTCTCATGCGAACTTACAACACAATTCTTATACTTCTGTTTTTCTTTTAGCAATTAGCTTGCGATTTTGAATAAATAATGAATAGGATTGAACAAATGAATGGTCGGTTATGAGATAAAAGCCGCTCACTTGTTTAGCTGGGCCTCCATGACAGTTTTCTGCCATGTTTGTATCCTCTTCTGCTTGTCATCGAGCGCTGCCTGATAGCGGGGTGCCAACCCCCCCGGCACCTCGCACGTGTCCCCTTTCATGTGGAAAGGCACCACCATCATGTGGAACTCCTCTGGGGGCAGGAGACGGTAGAATGCCGGGTCTGGGTTGGTAGAGGGCTTTACGGGGTCAGTCCCCAGAAGCAAGGGCTGGTCCCACACGTTGGGGACCACCGCCAGGCCTACGATGGCCATGTGGTCCTCTAGGGAGGGGTAGAAAGTGTGGAAGGGGCCCAAGGTGATGTCAGCATTGCCGGGCAGGAGCAGAGGACGTGTGGGCGTCAAGGCGTGGAGCGTGCAGCAGGAGGAGGCCCCGACGATGATCTTGCCTGCCGCGCACACTACGCGCACATTCTGGCAGCAGTGTACATGCACGCTTGTCTCCACTGGACCCAGAACCACTGTGCAATCTCTGCACTTGTCCACAATAACCGACCTGGCATATAAATCAATCAATCAAATCACATCCAGATTCAACAAGACTTGCATATTTACACGCTTTAAAAAATTTGAATTATCTGCTGACCTGAGAGGCGAGAGGAGGTAGATGTAAGCGTCGGTGCATCGGTGGATCTTAATGTTGGCTCCCGTCATCTTGTCGGAAGTCTTGGCCAGGGTCTGCTTACAGACCCGAGACATGAGCACCATCTTGCTACCTGCTGGGGCCATGTGAGTGTTTCGGGATATCTTGGCACGCTTCATAGCCCCCTCCACTAGATGCAACAAGAAAGATGAGATAAAGTAAGGAAATGCTTGAAGGAGGGAGATCTTTGTAGAATTTATTTTACCTTGTTGGGCCCAGGCTAACTGCTTCCCGGAGCGCAGGCAGGACGTTTTCCCAAATGGATTGAGGGTGAGGTTATGTTGAAGACAGGAGATAAGTTGGTGCAAAGGGAAGGAATGGCTGAGCGCAGAGTAGCCCGCGTGCACCTGAAGCGGACCTTTACTCAGTAACTTATGGACGGGTTGGACAGTCCTGTCCGGCTGCACCCAGCCTTCCAGGAGCAGGCCCAGGCTGCGCACAGCCTCCAGGGAGATCTGGGAGCAGACAGGGTCAGTCGTGGCTAACATCCTGTCAGCTAACACGAGAGGATGGTCCACACACCTGACAGTCACGCAAGGCCATACCGGACTCTGACAGCTGGTTCGGCTCCACCAGCAGCTCCAGGAGCTCCGCCAGGTGGCTCAGCACAAAGGACAGGTGGGCCTGGTCGTCCCAGTTCTACTGAACAAACACAACACATCAAATAAATAAACAGGTGATTCTATTTTGACCACCTGTTGATATTGTGTGCTTGACCTGAGCGGAAGTCTCTGACATCCCAAAAATCCTTCAATTAAAGTAGTAACAGTAATACAAGACTTGTTTATTATAGTTCAGCATTTTTTTATTATAATGATAAAGAAGACGGGGATGACCTTGTTTTGCGAACTGGCCTTGGCCTCACGTTCCGACGGAGCTGGAGAGCGTGTGCGGTGGCTGGGCCACTCCTCGCCAATGAGTGATTTACGCAGAGACACGCGATTCAGCTGTTGGATGTGGAGGAAGAGGAGAAACTGCAGCGTGTCCACGGACCTCTGAGGAACAAAAACTACGTGAAACCTGTCATCGTGCCAACCTGCGTACGCTGATGTGCCTTGCAAGTGACATCAGGAGCTGGAGTTATGGTTCAGCGAGAGTGTCTGAGCGTTACGGCAGACAGTGCTCGACTTTGTTTTTACCTCATTCCTCTGCTGGTCAAGCTCACTTTTGCTCGAACACTGGGAAAGGCACTCTGCCCATTCCAGTCGGTCACCAGGCGACTGGCTGGTAAAGAGGTCAAAGGTCTCAAAGTAGAGCCACGCCAGATCTTCTGCAAGCTGCAGCTTCCCACATGCAATGTGCCTCCACATGTGCCAGGTCAAGGAGGGGAAGCAGCCATCGCGGGTGCGCACGTAGGTAGCCATCTTGCGAAGGTAGTGAAGGCCAAGTTTGGAGGAGGGGGCCACCTGTGATGAGGATTCACATCTGAGTTATTTTGTAACAGTACACTGGACAACGCATTTGATTTACACTCACCTGAAGGGCACCCAGGAGGAAGGGCTCCATACGTGGCCATATGCTTACACTGTCTGGATCCATGTCTGAGGACATACAGTATTGTATCGAATCAGTTTGATTTGAGACTGTCAGAGAGGCTCTATCGCCTTAAACGTGGAACAAATATTTTGCTCTTATAAGATGACAAAATGATGCAGGAATGTATGTACCGAAACTAACAGATCACGTCATGTTTTCATCTTGATGCCATTTTTGGTTTTGAGGGAACAAACAGCGCGCAGCAGCAGAAGACATTGTCAGGCGGCACAACAAGATAAGATCATTTAATGCATATTTATGGTCGTGTTTTTCAAAAATCTATGGCAATTATGACTTTTACTTGTTTGGCATAGGTTAATGGCAGTGTTGGAAATGTACAAAAAAAATTATGTAAATTCATTAAATGAGGAATCTAAATGAGTTTATGCACATCTACGTTCCTACACTTTAAGATAAATTATATTCAAAACTTTTTAATCCCATTAAATTGCTTTGTCTGCTAAAAGCACATTCACAATTGACATTTTTTTATTTCAATTTATTTTGAGCAATCATGTGTTAACATGTTTTTTTTTGCAGGCTTTTAAAAGACCGATGTAAGAAATTTAAACTACAACTGTGCACCATGACAACCAGACTGCTGCCACCTTCACCGTTGTAGCATAAGCAAATCGAGCACGGCTAAAACAAACGCTTGAATTCGTCGTCAAACCCGAGAGCCATGTCCGAGGAGACGAGGGACGCGTTTAACATTCAAAACAACATTTTGTTGCCCAAGCGAGGCTTCCCCATCGCGCTAAACTTGTGTGACGAGTTAAGCTAAGCGAGGCTAACAAAAGCAAACCTTCACTATTCGTCGATGGCCAAACGTCGGCTTCTTCCATCTTGGCGGAAGGGCGCCTCGTCAACTACTCCGAATCATTCACGTATTGGAATATAAGTCCATCAGAAGCTTGCTCGGAAGTTTGATGGAAGATTTTGGCGCCCTCTTCTTCCACTGCTAGCGTGCACCGAGTAGGGGGAGCAATGGTTCCAGTGCCGTCCCACTATACATACCTGCTGCGCATGCGTCATTAGTTAGCTCAAAGTAGCCAAACAATGTTGATCATTTTATTTGAAACAGTAAAAAGAAAATAGAAACACTTTTATACGTCTCCAAACAATCAGTTACCAATCCAAGACTCTTTGCTTCAGGGGAGGATTGACCCCCAAAATAAACGAGTCAAACCGGTTCCCTTGAGAATGAGAAAATGGTATGGAATCTAATTTCACCACTCGCCATCTTTTTACAGTCAGTTGTTCACTTTGACTTTAACATTAACCAGAGCTGCGTAAATCGGGTTCCCACTAGTAAACAATCCAGTAACGCGTTAGCTTCTCTTTATTGTGACAACTATCTTTTTAAATGTGGGCGGGGATTCAACCGGTTTGCCGGTAGGCGGGACTTCCTTGACAAGCCGGAAAAAGGCTTTCCTGTGACAGACTGCTGGATCAAACCTTCAATTGAAACCGGCTCTTTTTTTTTAAAGGTTTCGTGAAATATTTATATTTAGAGGGTTATTTATGGCGACCAAAGGGATGAACCTTTGCACTATGTGCTGTTTGATTTTCTGGGTTATCACTGCAGTGTTTGCCGGGTAAGTAAGCGGTTTTGCACCGGAACAGTCGGTCAGGCAGCATCGCCAGCTGGTACACATGTTCCACTGTGATTGGTTCAACCAGTGAAGCGAAGAAGCGGTTAAACTAATCTTATTTTTACATCGTTTTCTTTGTGTTAATGTAATGGTGGCATTAAATGGAGCAAACTAGTATTTAAAATCAGAAAAACACACACTTGTCAAAGTAGCTGGGTTTCCTTGCCCTTTGATACCGACGAGATGACTCTTGTGATGTAGTGTGCACGTTTGTCATTGTTTTGAAGCTTATTTTTTTTTCCACGTTACAGGCGAGATTTTTACAAGATCCTTGGGGTAAGCAAGAGTGCATCAATCAGGGACATCAAGAAAGCCTACAGAAAGCTAGCTCTCCAATTACACCCCGACCGGAATCAAGACGACCCCAAAGCTCAGGATAAATTCGCCGACTTGGGCGCAGCCTACGAGGTATAAGACATTTTTAATACTTCCTAATAAGCATCGGAAGTGATTTTTGCAAATAAAACGTCAAGGTTTTGTCGTGAAATGTCTCCCGGAAAACGCTCGGCACACGACTTTATATGCTTAGCCGGTCTGTTGCCGTTGGAAACACTAGGCTCGTCGTGATTGGTCAACTCAAGCGTGTGGCTGTATCTGATTGGCTGATACAATATCACCAAAATAAAGGGTTGTTTCATATAAGCCTGCAGGTGCTTCCTTACAATATTTGCATTGCACTGCTTTAATTGGTTTAAAATGCATTATTTTAAAATCTCTTGTCGAGTTTATAAGGTTGTTATCAACAGAACTGCTTGCAACAACAATAGGTGCACCTGCGTTATATAATAACTTCCAATAAATGAGCTCCATTACAACCTCTAGCTTCACGAAGATATTAATGGTCAATTTTGGTGGGCAAGGTCTGATTTGGATTAATTGAACAATATTTTTACTAACATGGTTCTGCTTTAAATTTCTGAATATCTGAAATGAATGACTGGCACTCTGATTTCTAGGTTCTATCAGATGAAGAGAAAAGAAAACAGTATGACGCATATGGAGAAGATGGACTTAAAGAGGGCCACCATAGTTCACACAATGATATCTTCTCCAGGTTGGTCCTGTTCAGATAAATGGAAGACAATAGTCAAGGGGATTCTTAATTACATTGAAACTCGCATTAATTTGAACATCCTAACATCTTTAATTGTGAACTTATGATGGCCAACACACTAGGGGCACAAAATTACTCATACCAGTTACCCTAATATAATGTATTAACAAGGAATAAAAGAGCTTTTTGACAAGAGTATAACATGACACCTTTTTTTTTTATCATCAAAGCGGGAAAAAAAAGAGACCCTTGGTTGACCTTATTTTTTCTGAAAATGGTGGTGACTACCTGGCAATACTACACCATTGAGTTACAATTCTTCTCTCCTGTAGTTTCTTTGGCGACTTTGGTTTCATGTTTGGAGGCAATCGACAGCAGCAGGACCGAAACATCCCCAGAGGGAATGACATCGTGCTTGACTTGGAGGTCACGCTTGAAGAGGTCTACTCTGGGAACTTTGTAGAAGTGAGTAGAAGGGTCCATGTTGAGTTGGCATGTTTTTACCATGCAAGTTATGAAGGTCTTCTCTGTCTTCCAGCCACTTTAAAAAGCATGTAGATTAGGTTAATTGAAAATTTGACCCTGAATTTGAATGGTTGGCTTTCCATTGGGCAGTGCGTTATGAAACAAGGAGTGTGGGTTAGGTGCATTGCTCAAGGGCACATCAGTGGTCAGGAAACCTTTGACTACAGCAGTTGCATTAAAAAAAAAAAAACTTTTACTTCTTATTAAAACTATCTTTGTTTGTGGCCAGGTTGTGCGTAACAAGCCAGTAGCCAAAGAGGCGTCCGGCAAGAGGAAGTGCAACTGTCGACCGGAGATGCGGACCACACAACTCGGCCCAGGCCGCTTCCAGATGACGCAAGAGATGGTGTGCGATGAATGTCCCAACGTCAAGTGAGTCTCTCCTTATTCCAATTTTTTGGGACGTACTCTCAACTGAACCTTTTATGTGACATTTGCTTGTTTGCACCAGGCTGGTGAATGAGGAGCGAACACTGGAAGTAGAAATTGAACAAGGGGTGAGAGATGAGATGGAGTATCCCTTCATTGGGGAAGGTAAGCTTCAGGACCATGTTGTGATTCTTGTTTTTTTTGTATTTAAGAAGCATAAAAAATGACTGTGTTTTGGATACAAAGAAAACAATGTTTATTCAAGCAGTGAGGGAAATTGACTGACTTCTTAACTGATCTAAAACGATGTATCTTACTCAGGGGAGCCTCACATTGACGGAGAACCCGGAGATCTACGTTTCCGCATCAAAGTGTTAAAGTAGGACCAACTTTAGAAATTAGGTTGACATTCCGGTCACAGGATACGCAAGAACTCCGCATTAAGGCAGTGCTTGTCTTTTGTAGACATCGTGTGTTCGAGCGCAGGGGCGATGACCTGTATACCAACGTCACCATCTCCCTGTTAGAAGCGCTGGTTGGCTTTGAGATGGACATTGTTCATTTGGACGGACACAAGGTACCCGTTTTCTTTCACGCTCTTTTTAAGGCGCCATCTAAGCGCTGCACGCGTGTCCTTCCTGTCTGTTAGGTGCACATCGAGCGGGACAAGGTAACCAAGCCTGGCGCCAGGATGTGGAAAAAAGGCGAGGGCCTGCCCAACTTCGACAACATCAATAATCGTGGGTCCCTCATCATCACCTTTGACGTGGAGTTCCCTCAGACACAGCTGAATGAAAAGCAGATAAAGGGTGAGTCAGAATTGAGAAGGGTTAGATTTGCCCTTTAAAATTGAAAAAGATCTTTGAGGGAAAATTTTTTTTTCTATGGAAGCAAAAATCAGTGCTTGATTAATTTATTAGACCACTTGACATAATGAGCTTCCAACATCATGGAGCTCTTTAATAAGACTCTTTCAATTCCAGTGAGCTCTCAGTGGTGCCAAATGTGTAATTTCTCTTCAGCTAGGAGTCAGAAATAAATTAAGCGTCACGTTCAACCACGAAGGTTTTTTTCAGTCAGAATTTCAAGTTAAATATCTATGATTTGACAACTTAATCAAGAGACAGATTTGTGCTTTTCTGTCTTTAGGTTTTTATTTGTTAAGACTTAGAAAATTAATGGATAATCATTTAGAGTGAAAATCTGTGAAATTAATCAATACAGAAACATCCTAAATGATTTAAGTGACTACCAGTGCTGTTTGTTTCGGGCCACTGTGGTATGAATGGCGCCGTGGGTGCTGCTCTAATAGTAACTGACATTTAAATGACTTGAATCGTTTTGCAGAGATTCGTAAGGTGTTGAAGCAAGGCTCCATACAGAAGGTGTACAATGGACTACAAGGCTACTAGCATGAAATACTGCTTGGACTGACATTAATATAAGAGAGAAACTGCAACAACCACAGCAGCAGCAGCAGGACGAGCACGACCTGCACCACTTTCCTGGTCACACTCTATTTATGTTAGTTTGGGTTTCCCAACTCAGGATGTCTCAAATTTTGTTTTTACATTTCAACGTTTGTTTTCGTGCCCCCCCCCCTTTTTTTTTTTTTTAAATTGTAACCACACTGTCAGGTTTACGTGAACAGTAAAAGAAGTGGGTGCAGTGGTCAGATTGGTTTTGTAATAAATTGAGTCCAATGGCATTATAGACATTCATACAAATTGACAATATGATTGCAGCTAGCAGAGGTTTGAATTGTTTGTCACTTAAGATGTCGAAGGCTCTTCTTTTACATGATGGTTTATTCCAGTCACAGATTTTGTTCGCTGCTGAGGAAACAGCACTCTGCCATGTGAACAACATAGGAAATATACAGTCAAAAACTGTAAATACAGTTGTTTAATTGGTCAAGTGTTGTGTTGCACTTCCTACGATGCCTCTTTTTACTTCAGTGACAAAGTACCACTTGAATTGAGAACCTTTCCAATCGTTTAATATTAACGTATTTCTGTTTTTTATTCTTTTGTTTTATACAAAAGTGCAACGCTGACTCCAACTGTGAATTAACTCGATTTTTTGGTTTCATTTGGGTTTTAAAACTGAGTGGGGTTTGCTGATTTGGGTAGTATGAATAAAAATTTCTACCGGTTGTGATGAAAGTGCCATTACTTAAGTTCACCAGTAGACGGCGATAGAGTTCCACATGTGAATAGACAAATGAGTTTTTCAGGAAAACACTCCCATTTGGAATGAATTTGCATACCCAGTTGATTCATTGCATCATAAATACAGGAATAATTAAATGCCACACAAACCTACAGTGCTAGAAAACACTGGTTAAAGGCTTAAGTTTAAACAAATTATATATTACTGTACAATATTTAAAAGTATGTACTTAGCTCTCAAAAGTACGGCCATCATGGCCAACATTTAATTACAGTAATACAAATAGTACAAATTACAGTGGTAGACCAAAGTGTTTATTAAAAATAAAACGACTTTTAATCAAAATAAATGCCTTAAATATGCCTTTCAGAGGGCCCAGACAATTAGAAACAACCAAACTTGCATTCTCAGCTATGAAAGGCTCAAAGTCAAGGCCCTTGGGTCAAATGCGGCCCATGAAATCTTAGAAGACTTGTGTTAAATATGTCAAAAGCATGCCTAGAGCAACTAAACTACATTTCCCAAAATGCTTGCCGCCAATCATGTGACCCTCAAAATGAAGTCATCCAGCCATAGCTACCTCATGATGTTTCCAACAAATTGAATTGGGGAAAGACAATCAAATGTTTATAAAGTGCAAAATTGATATCAATAAAAAATAACATTTGCAAGAAAAGGGGGAAGGTGAATACATTTTTGTGCTTCAAGGAGAAAAATAATCTTTTTGTGATTACAATCTGCATCTACAATCTAATATGACAAAGATCGCTTTATTGGGAATGAAGATATCACTAAAGCTTCAACGTTTTTGTCAGCGGGTGTGTTGTCCAGTACAAAAAAATGATGTCATAACTAGTATTTGATAGTTAATTTATCCATCCATTATCTGAACCGCTTAACCTTGGTAGAATATGTTTCTTTACAGAATGATATTTTAATAGACAGATGATCACATCTTTACAAGATCAGTACTTTCTTTAGTGTTTACACAGTAGTTAACTTATTTTCATACTTGTATGACAGGAATGTTTATGTATTTCTTTTATTATTAATTGTTTATTAAAACACATTTATCCCCCAGACTGGGAATAAAGGTTTTAATAACACACTTGTCAGAGTCAGCTGTTGTATTGTCATATGTGAACCACCCTTTGTAATATTATATGTCACAAAGATCTGTGGTTCTTTATCTGAAGGCCACCATGCATGCACATACATACAAATAGAAGTAAAAACAGATAGTCATTCATTAGCATTGTGTTGCATGCAGATGTCCACATCAGTCGGCAGGCGATAAATTATCACAACAGGGTTGGTGTGGCCCGCCCATGCAGACAGACCCCCAGCAATCGTGTGTGTGTGTGTGTGTGTGTGTGTGTGTGTGTGTGTGTGTGTGTGTGTGTGTGTGTGTGTGTGTGTGTGTGTGTGTGTGTGTGTGTGTGTGTGTGTGTGTGTGTGTGTGTGTGTGTGCATATGTGAGTAATGAACTCCCACAGAGATAACAGAGATGTGGTGCAGGGAGTTGTCTCTTCAAACATTTCATACACCCGAACGTTTTTGTCATCCTTCTGCCACACACTTTGTTCAAGTGTGTTATTAGTAGACTCAACTATAGAATAAGAGAAACTACTCCAACTTGGCTTTTTCATTGCAAACCACAGAAACTCCACGGCTTTATTACTTTGATTTTTGTTTACAGTAACAGCCAGTTATATAAAGAAAGGAATAAATATGAAACCCAAAAAGTATGGTGGGCAGATCAACCTTGCATACAGACATGAAATTATCCTTTTTAACTAGGTTGTTTCCAGGTAAACGTTTGATTTTTACCTCAGCTTCATTTTCCCTTTCCATTGTTTGTGGAGTACCAAAGTTTGCATGGCTCCAACCGGTGAGAACCTAGAGTCAATGGTGTCCCTTCCGCAAGGAAGGAAAAGTGTGCCATGTGTGTTTATGACCTTCTTTATGGGATGTGCATGGTTCTAATTACGATCAATAACTTGTCCAAACCACTTGTAATTACCAGTTGTAGACCACACGAGGGCAGCATTACACTTACATGTCCTGCCTGAATCTCCCCTGAGCCAATGTTTGTGTGCGCGCGCGCGTGCGTGCGTGCGTAAATGAGTGCACTTTTCCAGTTGTTGATGCAGATAAGTAGTGGGATCACACTTGACCCTGAGTGTAATAACTGCTAAGCGTAGCTGCAGGCTTAAGTGAGGCACAAGCAAAGTGACGGCTAAGTGGGCAATCCGTGCGTGTGTGCGCATGCGCGCGCGCGTGCGATTGTTTGGATCTGATCCAATGGTGACTGGCTGTCACACGGAGTTTTTTTTTTTTTTCAAGAGCAATCCACAATAACATTGTCTCAAAACACATCATAACTCTAAAACCAGCTGCTGTCTTTTTCTGAATGATTTGTTTTAGGGGGGGGGGGGGGGTGTAAATTATGCAGTCCTAATATTTTGAAATACTTGCTTTTATTTATATGGACAAGTCTGATTATACAAGTGGTAGCAAGCAAGGCCAATGACGTTGCCAACTTATTAACCTTAATCTTTACAATATTCACTTACATTGCATTTTATTGAACCAAGACAATATGGTTTTCCTCAATACAGTACAAAATAATTTCCAACAAAGCTGACGTTAGCGTATGAGTTTGGCCATCAGCAAGTGTTCCAGTTTCTCATGGGGCCACTTTGAAAAATTTATTGTCCAACCCTGCTTTATGTTAGATTATCTATCCATCCATTTAAAAAAAACAACTTATCCTGGTCGGGGCTCAGAGTGAGTGGATGCTATCCTGGCTAAGTTCAGGTTAAAGCCAGACACTCTAGAATGGTTGCCAATCAATCACACGGTCCATGTATCATTTATGCTCACAATCACAGTGGATGACAGGATCACCTCCCTCTGCCTGGTGGGAGGGATCTGTGTGTGTGTGTGTGGGGGGGGGGGGGGGGGGGGGGTTGTCCTGTGACTCCCCCTATGTACGCCCCTGGACGAATGGTGTCATGTCATCAAATCCAACAACTGATTCATTCATTGATCTATTAATTAAAACAAAGTATAGCATGAGTGTCATAAGGGGCCAGCAAGGGCACAAAAAGGATGAGGAAAAAAAATAAAACAAAAAAAGGGAGGGGGGGTCTGCTTATTGCTGAAGTAAGGAGTGTCAAGAGCCAAAGCCTACAATTTGGGGGATACAAACAGTAAGCAAACAAAAGGGCAGCACTTGTGAGAAATAATGCATGTCAGCCATGTCGCAAGCACGCCACAGCTTTGAACGCCGCTGGGGAGGACATGGTCCGCGGGCCCGCTGTCTATGCGCCGCTTCTATATTAAAGCCAGTCAGCTCAAAGGCACAAAGCCTCAACTATTCAACAATTGAATGGTGGGGCTCTCATTATGGCCCGCGTGGGAGGGAAAAAGTGGCTTTTGGGGGTTTTTCTGCTGCTGTTTATCCCGATGCTTTTCTGCTGGCTAAACATAGTCAACTGTCATTACACTTCTTCTTCACTGTTCACATTTATTTATTTCTGCCCCAATTTTGTCATCTAATGAGCCGTGCAGTGTTGTTGCTTCAAGTGGCTGATGGCTCTCCCACATCCTGGCTGAGAGGACAAAAAAACGCCATGGACCACCTATATGGATGAAAGCCACGCGCCCGTACACGATACAGCACAATGTTTATGTGTCGTACTAATCCCTCATAGCGAGACTACCTTCGAAGTTGATCTTTTAAAATAATAAAATAAAATCTACTCATCAGCCTGGGGGCCTGGGATGCGGTCCAGAGGAGCCCCCTAACAGACCCATGAATGGCTCTATATTACATCAACTGTACACGCACTGTATGAAGACATGTAAATATGTATTAGGCCAGGTTGGGGGTCAAGAGGGGGCAAAGCGCGGTGAAAGCCGGCTTTGTGTCTCCTGCGGTGAAGGCTCCCCCGCTGGTGGCTGATCATAGTTAATAACACAGCGCCGGGCTGTCAGAGGCACTTAAGGGTGACGCTGGGCAGGCGGGGCCCACGCCGGGTCGGCATACACCGCCGCCTCTGGCCCCTGAGCCCGGACCCCGGCAATCAGGAGCGGGAGGAGGAGGTTGATAAAGAAGCTTGAAAGGATGGAGATGAACATGAGACAAAACAAACAGAAAAACACTCAAGCTCTCAATGCTTTGAACGCTCTGTGGGAGGCCTGATGGGAGTTAAAAAGCAACCTCGGTCCAAGTGTTTACGCAAGTAAAAGTAGTAGATCGCTTATGTCAACACTGTCAAGTATGAGCAGTGAAACGATGTCCATACATTGGCAGGTCGTTTTTTTTTTAAGAAGCTAATGTATTACCCCCAAAAATCCATTTACTGTACATGTAGGCAACCGATGCGACAGGTGGCACGAACTGAAAGTCTATTTTAGGACATTTTAGAGTCTTCTATGAAAAAGAAAGTAAACTTGTAACTCAAAAATACTGGATGATGGGTACCATTGTATCTATCAAAACACAATTCCTTAATTCAGACATTACCTTCATACAGATTTGCAAAAAGACTTCAAAGTTAAAGAGGATATCTTCAAATCCATTTACTAAGAGCAAACATGCACAAAGTCAGACAGCAGAACTCAGCGTGATGTCTTGATTGGCGCTAACCTTCACCAAAGAGGCTCTTATCTGCACTCATAAAACTAATACTCCTAATGAAGTTCCCGGGAACAGGGAGGAGCGGAACCAATGGCGACTGCGTCTGACCTCGAGTGTGTTTTATGCCCATGCCAAACAACTCTTGCCCTGCGTCTGTCGGTGAACTCCAAAGTCCAGCTCATCCCTGTCATCTAGATTAGATAACCCGCCTTTAAAAGCAAGCCACGCTGTTTGCTCAACGACTCCTCACTTCCCTAATAGCGTCTGATCTAATGGGAGATTGCCGAGCGCTTGTTGACAGTGGAGACCCGCGCAGTGTCATGGCAATGGCCAAACATGGATGAGGAGGGGGCTAGATTTAGGTTGACAAAGCAAGTCTCTGTTTTAGTGACGAGCTGCGTTGGCTCGATAAACATCAGCGTTTATGTCATTTGAAGGGAAGCACATGTTATTAATACAGTATGCTGTTAGCTGCAAAGTGTTAGCACTCTGCTGATTGCTTAGAGTAAACTAGCCACAGACATAGTATGTTAGCAAAACACAGTATCTCTTAATCCGCAGTAAACATTGAGAAAATATTTGCTGGGATTCTTTGGAGGCCTTTATCATATAACATAAAGCATATTGTTTCCAATTCTGATTGGCTCTGCTTTTGGCAGTATGTCATGCAAACATTAACAATGCCTTATTATGAACACATTATGAACACATCAATGTCATAGGCAGTAGTAAGGCTGAATAATTCATCAATTTACAATTGACAACGCAATGTACTAGAATACAATTTTGACATTTTAAAGGCTGCAATTTACTGTCTTATAAAGTTTTCCTTTCATTTTAGCAGAGATTTCTCTTGCACAGGGGTGTCAAACTCATTTTTGTAACGGGGCGAATTTTAGTCAGTTCTCTGCGGATGGCCATTATGACTGTCAACCCAAATAAATGTATGAACGCCTCATATTATATACATTGTTAGCAACAAGATAAACTGACAAATAATTCGTTTTCAAATCAGACTAGTGAAAACTTATATCTTAAAAAGTTTTTTTTAAAGTGAATACAATTTGCAATTTTAGTAATGACATGAATTTGATGCAGATATGTCTTCGCGGGCCACATAAATGTTGATGTGGCGGGCCGTCTCTGGCCCCCGGGCCTTGAGTTTGACACCTGTGCTCGAGCACATAACACACCTGACACTTTGCTCCACCTGTTCAACAAACAAATATTTGCAAACCTTGTTTTCCCCCAGCTAAATGCCTCAAAATTTGTCAGTAAATCTGAGTTATAGGTTTTCTACTTGCTTCATAATATGTCAACAACAAACATAATATATTGAAAGAAAATCACTAAAATTGCTGAAACTAAGACAATAACAGTGACTAAAAATGAGTGGCAGTACACTAGTAGATGTATTTGACTTTTACATACAATAAATGATGATGCATTGGCATGTTGACTCCAGCCCAGGTTTAAAGTAAATGAGTGCACGGCATTGGTAACATGAAGCCGGAGTCCACCAACGCGGCGAGGCTACCTAACTGAAAGTCTTCTGTGACTGCATGCCGTCTCTGTTTAAATCATCACTTCCTGTTCTCAATCCCCAACCTCTACTTATCCATCATTTCATAGAGCATGTGTGCGTGTGTGCGCGTGTGAGTGTGAAGCTTGCATTGCATCCAGTGCAGCCTCCCATGGGTGGCGGGTGAAAAGAGGGGGGTCAACACCTCTCAAATTATAGCCGAATCAGTTAGCCCCCCACAGCATGTAGACAGAAACAGACAGACATCCCACCACCACTACCACCACCCCCAGGTCAACGGCAGCCACGTCTTATCCCTCCCTCCTCCTCTTCCTCAGCTCCCAACCACACAATAGTGAGCCTGGCCTTGTCCCTGCAAAGACCTTGTGGCCCTCCATAGCTACTCTTACTGAGAGAAAACAGAGTAACCAAAGTGTTGCTTGTTCCCGTGCCGCATAATTTTTAAAAAAGTGTCCGCCCAGTTTTCCTCACTCTGCCATGACACATAACCAAACATCTAATATGATGTAACACGGCACTTAATGAAGGTTCATTAAAAGAAATATTTTTTGCAATATAGTCCTGCATATGTACACACACAGGATATGGGCTTATTTTTGCTAGCATATCCAATAATGTAAAAGTAATTACAAGACAAAAGAGCCGTGAGAAATAAAACAAGGTCTATGATATCAGTCTGGCACCGTAGACTGTGTCAACACCAATGTGGCCTTTCATTGGGTCATTAATCTACACGCACACACAGGGTTGCTAATACGGATGCTTTGTCAACGAAATCACCGCAACTCTGGTCAGTTAATCAGTGACACATGGCGGGTGTTCTGGCAATGTCATCTGCCATTCTTCTATTAGCACCACTTACATAAACAGCCTCAGCAGAGCCGTCTGTATGCACGCTAATGCCTCCGTTACCTCCCATCACTCATCGTTTCCACCAACATGTGCTAGGGTGTTATTGCATTATTTCATACCCCACACACACGCATTAACACACACAATATTAGGAAAGTGCTGTGTGAATCATGTCTTCTAATTTTTTGTTTCACTCTTCAGAAAATCATTGGACCTCATACATTCCCCTGAGGAACACCACTGCAAATTAGATATAATCAGTATAAATCAGTATAAAGTATTGGCCCCCTATTGGAAGTGAAAAGCCCCTTTTTGCAAATCATTAATTGGTCAATTTTATGGAAAAGGAAGCAATTGCAAGCATTTCTCTGAGGAACTCCACTCACAATTATGTCTAATTGATTATTACTCCATCCATCCATCCATCCATCCATCCATCCATCCATCCATCCATCCATCCATCCATCCATCCATCCATCCATCCATCCATCCATCCATCCATCCATCCATCCATCCATCCATCCATCCATCCATCCATCCATCCATCCATCTATCCATGCATCCGTCCATCCATCCATGCAACCATCGTTCCATCAGTCTGTCCATTTGCCCATCCACCCACCATCCGTCCATCCATCCATCCATCCATCCATCCATCCATCCATCCATCCATCCATCCATCCATCCATCCATCCATCCATCCATCCATCCACCCTGAACTAGTCACTAGTCGCATTCACGCCATCACTGAGCGGGAACTGAATCCATGCTGCCTGCAACCAAGTCAGGCAAATGTATTTACACTGGTAATACAAAAAAATAATTCACTCAATTCCCATAAAGATAGAAGCACACAATTGTCCACGTCTTTCTCTCACACTTGCCATCTGCTGTTTCTTTCTCAAGTAGCTCTCGAGCAGTGAGAACATTGACATAAACTTCCTCATCCAAGCAGTTAGTAGCATGTGATTGTCATTATAAGTATTTTACTATTCATTGTCATTCATTTTTAATAACCTCAATGTTGCTACTTGCACTACAATGTAACAATAAAGGCTGTCCATTCTGTTTAATCCAATCTTTCTGGAAAGCACTTTTTTTCAAGTTGTGGTTGATTTTGTGCTCTACAAACAAATTTTGGAAGAGTCTCTCAAAAAGTAAATTTCTCATTAAATCGCAAATACTGCAGATGCTTTGATCGTTTTGCTGACACTGGAGCAATTAGAAAGCTAATATGTCATTTACGTTAATGTGACGCTATTATAGCAAATAGCAAGTATGCTTTGAAGAATTTGATGCTTTCAGTAATATCTCTATCCGAACGTTAGCACCCCAAACGCAAAAATGGTGTGCATTGTTCGAAACAGCTTGATAATCGTTCCTGATGACTTTGTCTTTTAATCTTGAGGGAGGATGGAGAAGTCATGGTGTGCCTATTTTAAGAGATGTTACTAAGCCTCATGCTGATTTTAAACCTCCAGTGGCGTGACAATAACGATTACGAGGGTATTCCTCCCTCTGAACTCGGCTCCTTCCCTCCAATATGTTCCCAATTTGTGTGTGTGTGCACGCCATGTTTGAAGATGAAAGTGGAGGAGGGTGGTCTGCACGTGTGACGCACACAAAACTATCCTCTAACCCCATTAGCATACCTCAGCTGGCTGAGCTACAATGCAGCGCTCATATTATATCTGTGCACCTCAGCGCTAAGAGACCAAGCCAATCCAAAAGACATCTGCTAAGATGCATGACTCAATGGTCTAGGCTTGGTTAGAACTGTACCATCTTAAATTGGTGTGGCAAACCCATGCACCATTCATCATTCTTCTGGAATGCAAATTGACAGTCGTTAAGTTGCCTTGCATAGAAGCCTCTGTCTGTCAATGATTGTAGATATGCACGCAGCTCAACAGTATCAATTTATTTTAATAAATGGTCTAGAAGAATGAATGGTGGCAGACTTCAGTTAAAATGCCAGGAAGTCACCACAGATTAGAAGCTTATTAAAAGTTGATCAAAAACTTCAACCAGGGGACATTGGTTTTATTATTTTGGAACATACAATCAAATAAAAATTACAAAAAAAAGGTGATAAACTGTTGAGCAAATACAATGGGCATTTTTGGTGGATATTCCGCCATCATTTCAGCAAAATTCCTAAAGCCTAAGGCAACAGGTTGGTGCAAGGTCACGAGGGTGTTCCCGCTATGAGTATGCTTACGAGTGGACGGCAAATGTCGACAGTCATGCATTCTGTGTCTGACTGGTTGTTTTTCCTTGGGCGTGGTTGTTTCATAAAATTCTTATTAGATTTACATGAGGACACAATAAGTTTTTCCATGAATATTTTTAATGATGTACTTCAGCCAGATTATGCTGACCGTTTAGTAAATAGGTACAAAACACACATATAGTACATACTCGAACATGTATCTGGCATAACATGGCTGAGGAAGACTTTGTCAACATCAAGTCAACAAACTGCAAAGCAGATCACTAAGCCCTTCTCACCAGTTAAAAGAGGTGAGACTAATGGTGTGCATGAATTTTTTTTCTCTAATTGAGTAATTATTGTCCCAAAAGTTAAGTGTGAGGGTCAATTTTTCAACACCCACTTGAATTGACAATTATTGTCCCGGATAACCCTTTTTGACAGTTTAGATAAAGTCACTCAGGGCCCATCAACACACATGGAAGTGACCCCTTGTGTGCGTGCATGTGTGTGTGCGCGTGTGTGTGTGTGTGTGCATGCGCGTGCATGTCAGAGGAAGTTCACATGCCATCTGACGCACTCTTGTGCTATGTTAACCCGTCCAAGGGCAGCATAGCAATAACAAACACAGGATCACAGCGGCGAGATGACCTCTGACCCCGCACCATCCGCACGACCCGCCAGATCATTATCACACACACACACACACGCACCTACACACTTTTAACCACACGATGAATGGCTAATAGGCGTCTGCCTCTGTGCATGTTTTCAATCATTGACTCTTTTTAGACAAATCAGCGAGCCGACAAGCGCTTCCTCATTGGTGTCTGACGGTAAATGATTGACAGCTCTCAAAATGTCCCGCCCCCCTTCTGCAAAGGAGATCCTGCACCTTACTTCATCGAGAAGGCTTTGGGATATTTTGGCAAGCGTGGACAACCTTCTGGAAGGCCGAGCTGCTTCATGGTAGGATGGAAATCAAATATGGTGTTCTGAGCTGATCTGGGAACAGCATCTCAACTAGCCCCCACTTTACCTTCCTTCCTCTTTAATAATGCACTCGACCGACTCCCCTGTATCATTTTCCATCCCGTCCAAACATGGGCCTTTTGGGCTCACGAGAGCACTTATTAGGATGGACATGTTGTGACTTTATTGTGCTTAAAATGCTCTGTGCCCTTCAGTGATTTGAGTGTTTTCTTTAAAAAAGGCTAAACGAGACGTCATCAAGGAAAGACTTAATGGTATAAACATATCTAACAAGAAGGGAAAGGATTCTGCTTTAATTTGATTAAGGCTGAGTATTAGAGGCCAAGTTTAGAGGGCTTCAACCTGAGTGGCGTATTATTTTCCACATTTTGAGTTAATAACATAGCGAGCTGGCAGAAATATTATTGCACATGTTCCAAAGCCTCATTAGGGAGACCTCCGCTGCTGACCAATCTGGGAGTTCACAAACTGTGGGTCATGGGCTCAAAATGTGTCGCGGCACATTTTCTATCAATTCACCAAAATAATTTCAGATACACTATACACGTTCAGGCAAGCTGTTACCAATGAGATTTTTTTTTTTTTTAGCAGTGTTTATGTTATCATGTGCAAAGAGTGCAATGGGAGTACTGGGCAGCGCTAGAGGGAACATTGGGTGGAACTTTTACTTGAAATGAAGTATTTACAGATAATTCCAACTGTCAAATAGTTGCGGCCCCGTGACAAAGTGCAGAGTGCCGACACTCACAAGCTCCTCGTTAGCGGGGCCTGATTTCATTTCAGGTAGGGAGTCATATTGGGGGTGCAGCAAAGAAGTGAGGGCGGTGCCGGGGAGCCATTTAGCAGAGAGAAGGAGGAAAATAATCGCCTGTGCTCCAAAGAGACACAGAGAGAGAAGCAATTCGCCCCCGAAAATAAGACTCGTGAGAATTACTTGGAGACCCTCAAGGTCAATTTTTTTTTAAAAACTTTCTGTTCCCATTTGTGGCGCAAGGAAGGATTTGTTTGCCTATGAAAAATATTTTAGATTTGATCATTTTTTATTCACACTGAAATGGGATGTTTTTAATTGCAGCTCTTTTGCATGCTTCTCACTGTACAATGAATGACCGAAGAATTCAGACTTATGGTTTTAAAAAAAACTAAAACTAATGGGCACATAAGTTGTATGTTGGTCATAGTTAAATGACTGGGATATTCATTTTTATTCAGGTATTGTAATAATAATAATAATAATAATAATAATAATAATAATAATAATAATAATAATAAGATGCTTTCACAAAAGGGAAATTATCTTGGGCTCTCATATTTATAATTAAATATATATATATATAAACACGTCAGGCAGCGTCTGAGAGATGGAACGAACATTAATGGATATGAGGTCTGAGCAAGCATGGAAGCAATTTTGATTGAAAAAAAAGTATCTTCAGTGAACCTCAAAGATAAATTAATGGTTGACGGATACAGGACAGATTTAGAAAGGGAAAAAAAGATACTTGAACGGCATTTGCGCATGCACTTTTACCCTTTTCACTGACAAATTTGGATAGATGACATTATTTGCAGGCATACGAATTGCAACTTATCTGGTAATTGAGACTTTTTGTTTTAATTTTCAACATGTTATTTACCATGCCGTCCAAGATAGGACAACAAGAATGTGCCATACAAAAACGTTCGTTTATTTGTGCTCTTTGCGTGTCTGTTGTTCGTTACTTTCGTTTTCAATTAAAACTGAATGGAAGCATGACGCGTTCAAGTGTACAAGGATAGAAATGAAAAATGTAAACAAAAACACGCGAGAAACGTCTGCCACCCATCGACTTATTATTATTATTATTATTATTATTATTATTATTATTATTATTATTATTATTATTATTATTATTATTGCAAAACATTCTACAATTCTGCTCAATATAAGAGTCGTTGGCTGGTTTAATGTTTAAACTGATAAAATCCTATACATATTTGTGCATGTATTATTAATTGACTATTCTGTCGAGGTCCATCAGCATGCATGGATGTGTACGTGCGTTTGTGTGTGCGTGCATTTGTGTGCGTGTGTGTGTGTGTGTGTATATGTGTACGCGCGCGTGTCTCCAGCGAATTGATATGCATACATAAATAAGAGATGCAATGCAACGGTGGGCCATGTTGTTCATTCACAAACAAGGAGGCTCCGTCGTCATCATCAGCTTATTCAGCCTCGCTTTAATTCTGATTTGCTCAATTTGCCGCGAAAGTTCCGTCTGCTTTATTGCCGATGGAACACGACCGCAGCAAAACACGCTCAAAGATATCGTAACATATAGTATTTTACATATATATATATATATATATATATATATATATATATATATATATAATTTTTATTATTTTTTAATATATATTTGTTTGTTTGTATTGGTTTGATTCAAAACAGACAAATTCATTTTTTTCTGCTGCCTTTTAACATTTAACATGTCCCGCTTCAGATCTGTCATTTAGAATTCTTTTGTTTATGACACACGAGCACATATCCGTTGCGTGAACGCGCACGGAGGCCACCCACAGCGACGTGAATGACATCCATAATTGATCATCCCAGTTCACGCGGGTATATTTATATATTTTTTAAAGATCAATATTTCATTCTTCACGCTAATTTGCACGCCTACGTGGAGTATGCTCATCCCCAAGAAGTGCAAACTAGACAAAGACAAGATGAAACATTCCCCCGTGGTAGCTTTTAATTATTTAGACGCGCAGTAGTCAATGTTGTTGATGTTTTATTTTTTGAAACAAAATACTTGTTCCAAACTCAGCATGACGAATAAACCACATTTTCATGACATTATTCCAATAGATTATGAAATATACCTGTCTTCCCAAAAATATTAAACAAAGGGAGGAGAGGTAAAAATAAATCAGCACGTGGAGGTTTTTGCATCTGTCCCTAATAAAAAGAGGCGCACGCGCAGCTGTTATTTAAAAACAATATGTATAGGAGCATCACACAATATAAATGTGGCAACTAAAATGACAATAAATGTTTAGTGAGATTGGTTTTGCCAGTTTGTTTTAATCCATGAAACGTCAACTAATTTACATGAGTTGAAGGCCAATTCTGACGAATGTGATTTTCAACGATTTTGACGGGAACCCAGAGCTGGACCACCTCCAACTGCGTATTTTATGTCCCACACTTGTATTTTTCATTTGATGACTTTCAGAGGGTAAAATCTATTGCCAGTTTCTACTTGGAAAACAACTTCCGAGCAGTGGGGAAATACTTGAAAAGTAAGGGAACAAAAAAATTTGAATAGCGGGTGGGAATTTGAAATAAGCAGTGGTGAGAAACTAGAACAGGTTGAAAAGGAACTTTAAGAAGGGGTGGGGGGGCTTTATAAAAGTGGAAAAATGAATTTCAGAATAGTGGGCAATCACAACGAACAATTAATTGCGGGAAAATAAGTCATCAATCACGGGTGGGAAATAACTTTGGAGCGAGGAGGGGGGAGTTTGAATAGTGGTAAAATAAACAAGGTTAAACTTAAAAATTAAGAGAATTAAAGTAAATGTTATTGATTACACTGCAATTTGCAACAATGTTGATACAAGCAATGCACAATTTGGGGAGACGGATACTTCTGTAGTTATGCTTGCATGACTAGTACAAGCCATCATCATCATCATCATCATCATCATCATCATCATCATCATCACCATCAGCATCATCATCGTCTCCATCATCATCTTTCACATTTGTGTGGCGTGAAGGAGGTGGAATTTTTGGTCCAATTCAGTGTCAAATGATTCTGAGCCATTTCTTAATCTTTCCCAATAAGAGCAAATACTTCCTGTGAGGTGACACCAGGCCCATCAAATATTAGCTATTAGTGGGAGAAGGAGCCTGTTGAGTTGACCTATTAGGAGGCTACTTATCAACACCATGGAGTTCAACTGGTTAACATAACAAATCAAAGGAAAATATGACTAAAAGATGATGGTGATGACGATTATTATTATTATTATTATTATTATTATTATTATCTGTGTTAGTCTTGGATGACTTAAACGGTTAAATCTAAATTATGTACAGTGTATATATGTACTTTGAGACACACAAAAACACTTCAGACTGTCAAAAAATAACGTTAAAACTAACGCACTTTCCGATCGTGGGGAAAGAACAACAGAGCGAATCAAATACTTTACAATGGGAAATGGTATTTGAAGAAATAATTGGTTAGAATAGAAATCAAGTTGAGAACAATGGGTGACGAAAAAGAGAGAGATCAAAAATCTGAAGAGTGTAAAAGGTCATAAGAAAACAACACCAAAAAAAAAAAGACTTTGCAAACTAAGAATAACGGAAGAGTGGAAGCATTTAGTTACGAGAACCACTCTGGAGGGATAACGGGTATAGATCATGTAAATTATGTGCGGAGATTTATGTATAAAATATGTTTTTCAGACAAAAAAAAAGAAAGAATCGAGATTCGACCCACTCAGTGCTTTAATGGATAACATTAGAAGCGACGCCCCCTCCGTATCTCCCTCCCTCCCTCCCTCCCTTTTTCCCTCCTTCCTCCCCTCTTTGTGTCTCTCCTCCCTAACTCCTTCCTTCATTCACTCAGCGAGTGAGTGGCGCCCATGCACGCACGCGTTGAAAGTGACTCTATTCCAAAACTGACCGCTCCAAAACGTTTCCACGATCCGCTTCCTGTCCTCGCTCACTCCCACGGACCATGCTGAGCTCCATTAAGCAACTCTGAATTCCTCAGAAACTCCGGGAAAAAAGGCGTTTGGTTCCAGTTCGGGAGGAAGAAAAGACGCGCATCCTCCCTCACCTGCACTTGCAACTTTTTGGATCCAAGGTCCGGCTCCGAGTTCCTGATCAGAGTGTGATCCGTCCGGGCGCCGAACCTAACCAAGCTCAGCCCTGGATTCACTACTGCTGATCAATGGACAGAACCTCCTCGGCGGCCAGCAGCGCTACACACACGCCGTGAACCGTGAGTATCTGGCGGGGAGCCGCAGCCCTGCAGCCGGCGTGCGAGAACCCAAATAAAAGGCGAACCTGTCGGGTATAGACTGACACACACAGACAAAAAGTCAGGAAATTGCCCTGTGTGTTCAAGTCATCCCCCAAAATACAAATTATACATTTGAAATACGCATGTCATCCGTATGCAAATGATCTTCATTAGTACTTTAAAGTGATGACTTAAGTATAGCCTATAAATAAACTGCAAAATTGCCGTGTGTAACCTTTACATTTGATATTTCATGCACAATACATAACATTATCACGCTCGTGTAATTGCAAACCTTTTAAATGAAAATTGCTGTTGCACATATACGTGAATACGCGTCAAAGAAAAATGTACACAAACTTTGACATGCAGCTTTTGTGCATTTGCGCAAAATAGTAGCAAGAGCCAATAAAAAAGATAATTATAATCTGATGTCAAATGATGGTTAGAATTTAAATGAAAAGTTTCACTGGTTGAGCGAAGACCGCAAAAAAGGCCTCCATGTGCAAACGCAACTTGCAAAGTCAATCACTGTTCGTGCAAGCAAAAATAACGAACGGAGTCATTTGTTGTATTCAGTTCACATGTATTAAACTTTTTAAAGATTCCATTTCAATGTGTACATGCAGCAAAACGTGAACTAAAATTATACTCGACGTAAAACGGACAGTTTTATTTCGTTTTAAGTCAACACGATTTCTTTTTTATGATTAATTAAGCAATTTCAAACTCCTCGTTATAGCAGACATTTTTGAAAACCCGTAAAATCGAGCAACAACAAGCTTGATAAAATTGTTAAATTGGTAAAACACAGTAATTGCTGCCGAGCACAACCAAACCATCTTTAAAATATATATATATCAATTTTGAAAATGACTTCATTTGCATTTCAAGAGAAAATTGGGTGAGACTTTAAAGTCTAACATATATAACAACCAATCATAAGACAGTACACATATTATTTTTCACTAGACCCACAGCCCCAATTCATTTAAACGTTATTATTGCTAATTAAAACACCAGATATGAACGATTCTTGCAAGCTTCAGGACCTTCCTTCTCCTCATTTTACCTTTTTTGCATGGGTGATTCATTAGGCACATTGGAACAATCTAATGAATGGAAAGGCAATATGTTCTTCCTAAACACATGATCAGAAAATATTTCCTTTACATGTAGAAATAAACACTGTCATCTAGGTATTTGTTTAAAATAATGTCTATTATGCTTGTAATTTGCATAAGTGAGCATCATAATAAAAGTTCTTTATATTTCAGGTAATTTATGAAAATATACGTCAGAACCAAAACATTGCACATCACTGCAAAACACAATAACAAATATTAACATGAATAACTTTACAAAGGCGGACATCTCATTTCACATAAATTGTATTCATATACTTACCTCTATAAACTGACTGTATCTTGTACAGTGCGTGAGCATTGTCCACATATGTGCCATTCAGAATGTGTGTGGTCCCTGGCAAGTGTTAGTTGTTTGTGTGTGTGTGCGCGTGTGTGTGTTTGTGTGTGTGTGAGTGTGTGAGAGCAAGAGTGAAAGAGGGAGCATAAGACAGACAGGGCTAAAGGGGTCTCATCTTCACTAGGTGTGTGTGTGTGCGTGTCCGTGTGCATATATATATATATATATATATATATTCACAAAAAACACAGAGGAACATTATTAAAAATTTGATTAAAACTGTAATCCACAAAGGCTTGAAATAAACCATAAAACCAACCAGCGTTTTCCATTGTAGGCTATAATAGACATTCATGCACAATTTGACCCAACTTTTTTTTTTTTTATTTACAAAACAACATCTCAATATGTTGACATATGTTGGGCTGTTTTGTGCAAAACAACCCATGAAGTCAATCTAATTTTTAACCCAAATTGGATTGTTTTTAACTCAGCATTTTAATACTTTTTTTTTTTTAAAACTGCGATCTAGGGAACTGAACTCGAGAGAAAAGGTTCCCAGCCTCTCATATAAGAACTACACAAGAAAAACCACACAAAACCAATAATGTGACCTTTTGTGTGTAATATTGAAACTTTTTTTTCTTTAATTCCAACGCTCCTTATTTTATAAACAGACATTTATCAATAGCTCCATAATGTGATAAAAGGGCATCTTTTATCTCTGCTATCTGTGCGAATAATTGATCAGCTTCAATTGCTGCTCACGTAGGAAGAGATGAGGTAACCCTGGACTTGTACTATTTAATATCTTCTGAAACAGCTTTTTGTTCTGTGATGTCACTTAAGTCAACTCTTACTGCATTAGTATTTGTCTCCTTTTGGGTATACAGGAAGTAATATTTCTTGGCTTACAATCTACAAGCCATGGATCTTGTCTGGTATGTCTACAATATGTGATTGGCAACATGTCTGCCTTCACAACACGGCCAAAACTCGCAATTCATCCGACACTCATCTGTCTATTAAACAATGTTCAAATTTGGTTGAAACTGGACAAACTCTCTCGTGTGAGTTTTTTCAAAAAGACCCCTCGAAATGATCTGGATGACCCCAAAATGGCCGACTTCCTGTGTCTTTCTTTTGGGTTGGGGCAGAGAGGGGGGGTCGACTTTTTTTTTTTTTTTACCAAATGTCAAATTCAAGCAAGATAAACACACATATAACGTGTTGAATGTTTGAGTATAGAAGAACCCACAAAATGGTGATTTATTTGGCATACGAATTATAACCCTAACAGAAGAGACAAAGATTTGCGCCACTCACTTGGCCCATCATAAAACCTCAGTGGAATTGTAATGAAAAGCCTTTGAACCACAAATGCTTATTATATAAAATAATAAACAATAGTTGGATAATTATGGAATTTGATAGCCATTTAAAAATGAGCTGAAGGACATTTTTGGGATAAAAAAAACAAAAAACAAAGTGTTTTCCTTGCAGCAATAAACCGAAAAATGTGTCCTGAACTCGTGCTTATCAAAACATTATATGTCTCACAGAAGATACTACGTAAGAGTGTCTCTTATCGTTGCTTTATTAACAGCTTTAACGATCACACGCCCTATTTGGCGACTGATTCGGGGATGCATGCGGGGGGCGATAACAGTGTGAAAAGGTTGCTCGATTTCCTTGTGGATGCACCGTACACGCCATTATTCGCTTATCAAGTCGTAAAAATATGGTACGAAAGAAGTTGCTCAACCTGGCACATAAAGTACAGATTAGTTATTATCTTTATCAGTCGTTGGATGTTTGGGTAATATCGTGCAGATGAATTAACATGACTAATTCCTCCAAAATAAAATGTTCTCAATTTAAGAAAAAAAAAAATTTGTGCATCATCTGGATCCAGATACATATTTTTCATTAGACTATACGAGAATATATCTGGATCCAGATGATTATATTTCATGAAACCAAGTGACAAAATAAAATTCAGTACATTCAACACACCATTTTTGGTGTATGATTGTTTTTAAAAAATGCAGCAAACATTTGTGCTTCAATATAAAATGATGTGGAGCTCCTGGCTGGTTGTCCATTTGTTTGACACCTCTGACCAACTCTACAGAATAACTTAAAGCTGTAATGACTATAAATGTTTATCCCTGACAAGTAGGCCCTTTGACTTTGAGGAAGAATGTACAAAGTTTGCTGGAATTGAATTTAATGTTTAAAATCTGAAGCCAAATATTAGTATTATTTATCTGTGCACAGCCATCTTGGTTTTTTTGTGTTTTGCAAATGGGCCTCATTGGCGCTTGTTAGGCACAATAACATCACTAAAGCTTTTGTGCCAGCAAACAAGTTTAAAAGCAACTGAAAAGACTTTCTTTTGAAATAACAACAGTGTTTATCGGCTGGGTCAAATACCGAAAGGTGATGTCATTTTTGGGAGATTAGAGACCACGATGCGGTGTGATTTTTAGATGGCGAGATGTCGGCAACAGCTAGCTCTTTGATAGGCATCCTCAAGATTCTACAGCAGGTCAGGACCTGTTACAGATAACAGATACAAACCCCATGTTATTACTTCTGGAATAACAAGTCATGGTTGCTCTGATCATTTAATATCAAAGACTGTGACAATACTGACAATCAGCAATATCAATGTAAGAATAAAAAAAAATCTACAAAGTATCTAAAAAGTAAGAGAAAAATAAAGCTTCGGATTTATTAGATTTCGTCTTACAGCCTTAATATATAGGATTCGGCGAGCTTACTGGGGATCTGATGATCTTAGCTGTTAGCGGAGGGTAGTTAGCTCACCTTGCAGACAAACCTAAACATTAAATGCCGTTTAATAAGACGAATGAGCGGGTGCTATTAAATATACTGATTATATTCATTGATTAGTAAAGTCATTTGTTGCTGGTCCATTTAAAATTCAATATACAGGCTCAGCTAATTAGCATACGCAGTTTGTGTTGGCAGGAATTTTGACAGTTTTGGGCAAAGCTTACATAGCCTTTATAAATTTATTTCTCTCTTAGACACTTAAATCTCTGCATCATTTATTTAGGAGAAATAAATGAATATTTATCAACATTAATGTAACAAAATATATTTATAAATGGCACATTTTTAATTAAACAAATTGCCTGATTAAAATTGGCTGAGGCAATTGTTTTTCCATGCTGGCTTTGGACAGCTGGTGCAGGAAAAAGTGCAGAGGGACTAAAAAGTGTAAATGGCGCTCTTTCTAATTAAATGTTCATGAAAGTCAGTTCATACAATAAGCATGCATTCTCATTTTCTCTGACGAATCGATGGAAAAAGGCTACACAGATGCCTGCTGTGTTCAAATCTCCATTTCCACCCTCTCTCTCTCCCATTGCTCACCCATGGGTTATCTTACTCTCCTCGTCTCCTTAGCCACACATGCTAACAGATATTGTCCAGGGGCCACCAGTGTAAATAAAACACATCCATTTGGCCCTAAGCAAGCTGCGCCAGGCCTGGCACAGTTTCTAATGCATTAGCCTATATTAGACACACATGCACACACGACTGTTTATTTCTATTGCTGCTCTGCTTGTCTCTGCCTTAATTCTTACGCTTCTATCACCATGTCCATATAAACAAAGTAAAAATATTAAAATGGAAGGAAATCTTTGCCTATCCTAATGGCGTTGAAAATAACATCCATCTGAAATGGAAACACTGTCAAAACAACAACAGATAATAACTAGACCACGATGCAAACGCAGAAGAAAACTGTTAACTAATTTAACATTACTCTCGACAACTTTTCTCAAGTCTTTTTTTTTTATTTTCATCTATGTATACACAGATATGAGTTAGAAACACAAATGTTATTGGCCAGATTTTGTAGCAGAATGTTTATTAATATACTGTATTGGATTTGATATTGGTGAGCGTAACACCTAATACAATATTATTGTGATATTCTGCTACGAGAACTGAATTTACTCCCGGAGCTTTTATCAGTTATTCCAGTCTGTAGTACGCATTACATAAAATGTTCGATTATGTTTAAGTGGACTGGTTAAACTTTGTCATGAAGTACTTGGCGATCAGACATTGCAATAGTACACATATCCTACTTTGTGTTTGCCCCTAGCCTCTTTCTCTCTGGCTGGAGCTCCGCTGGGGGTCTGGAAGAGGATGGAGAGAGGAGAGGAGAGTCCCGTCACGCAGGACAGTCCCGAGCGCAGAGGGGGCAGCCCTGACCTCGGGAGCCCGCCCCCACCGGGCAAGAAGGGCCGTATGGAACTCAACGGCAGCCCCACAGGACCCCGCCTACGGCAAAACGGGGCACCGCTCAGACCCCTTGGAGGTAAGCCAAAGGGTCCAAAACAATATTCAACTCATTATTTTACATTTTCCTGGCCTGGCCTGGAGACAGAATCCATCCACTGTACTGTATTTGACCTTTAAACTCAAGCGCCTCTGTTAAGAAGGCAGAGAGGCCGTGTCACTTTAACACTTCGAGGCGAGGAGGAAGGGGCTCAGCAAATAAAGATGATTGCATCATATAAACAAGATTTACGTAGACCACCGTGGATTATTGATCCAGTGTTCACGCGTGGACTGTTGTTCTTATTTATGCACATGTGCATGCTGCTACCATATGTTTGCCCCAAACGTAATCCCAAAGAGTCCTTTTCCCTTTGACTCGGGCTAAAATTAGAAGGACATTTGGGCGCTCCTCCCCAATATTTATCATGTAACATTCCTGGGGTTCTTTTGCTGGAATGACAAACATCAAATCGAGTGGTTCTGCGGCCTCACGGTGGTTTTCAGCACGAGTTGAAGAGGTTATCAAAGCGAGGAGGAGCTGGGATGGTACGGCCAGGAAGAGGGGAAAAAGGTGACGATGAAGGGCCAAGGAAGGAGGAAGGGGTTTCCCGATGCAGGAATAATGACAGCGTTTTCCTTGAAGACAGGAAACTTGACGTGTTTCGGCCAAAACCACGCGGCCGCAGCAAACACACACACACACTCACGTACACACACACATCTTATTTTAAACCCCCCTCATACATATTAAAGGGATTAGAGGTTTGAGGCCACGTCGTATCATCCAAACCAGAGCATCCAGTGGCAAGAACTGAGAAAAAGAGAGAGAGAGAGAGAGAGAGAGAAAGAGAGAGCAAGAGAGGGAGAGAGAGAGAGAGAGAGAGTACTGTTGACACTTATATTTCCCTGTTGGGAAAAATTCACTTACTCCAATTGGCAAGGCGCTCCGGTGTGTAATTCACTCCATGAGCGCCTGGAGGGCCCGCGAATGGAGTGATTAATGAGGAGGAAATAGAAATATCGGAATTGACTGATTAAAACAATGAGGTGGATAGCTGGGTGGTGCTGAAGTGAGGTGGATGGGTGGGGTGGGGTTAGCTAATGCTATGGTGCATTATTAGTGCTGGGACGCTGCCTAACGCTCTCAAGTCTATCATGCCCACACACAGGTTTCATCTAGTGCCAGCTGACAGGTGGCTCCATAACAAAAGCCTTTCACGTACTGAAGAAAAGCTTATCAGGATTGACATTTTGAAAGTTATTTATGGGAGCAGAAAATTTATTAACCCTAACCCCCCCTTGGTCTTTGAGTCATATTACTGACCAATCAAAAGTGTTGAAAATGCCTCGCTCTCCTTAATGACGCAATGTTAACAAATGTTGAAGTTTTGGGGGTCTCCTGAAAACTAATGATGTTGGAGGTATGGAGATTCTGCCCAACTTAACCATTCAAGTTAATGAAAATTAAAAAAACAATTCATACCTAGTGCGTATGCCTGATAAGTGTCTGTCATAATAACAGACCATAGAATTCCATAAAAGTCTAACCGATTTTTGGTTTTATTCCTCCGCTAGGTCTGATGATTCCCGTCTTCTGTGTGGTGGAGCAGGCAGATGGAGGGATCCAAGCCGATGGATGTGACGGAAGGGGGGAGCACGCCGAGTTTGTTCTGGTGCAGAAAGACATCCTCTTCTCCCAGCTGGTGGAGACGGCGCTGCTGGCCCTCGGCTACTCGCACAGCTCAGCAGCACAAGCCCACGGTCAGAGTTCATACGCCTATTATATTACTTTTAAAACATAATATAAAGACGAGTGTGAGTGTGGCTTAGAAGCAGTTGGAAGTGGTTGTCAAACAAAAACCTAGACGAAGTGCATTACGATTTTTTTTTTTCTCTCTCCTAAAATCCACATTTGTCCTTGAAAGCTCTTCACTCCACTTGCTTTGTCATTGCTCGCTGGTGTTAAGTGTTTTGGCTTAAACGTGTCTCGTGGAAGCAGATGGGAGTCATTTGGATGACAAGAGCCTTACAAACACTGTACTGTCCAGTAGACTTGAGTGCCGCCTGGCATGTTGTGGCGCAATGTGCTACGATAGTAAGGCACTCAAAATTCAGACGTGATGAAGTAAAAAAAAAACAGGTGGGAATTTGGTCAATGGAAATGGAAGGTCTATTGGTCATCCACTGAGGAACTCCCGATTTATTGGCTAATGGCGAATGACAACTGACTGTCTGACAGATTCCCGTTTCGATAATGACTGATAGAAACATGCGTCCAGTGTCTCGCGTGAGTTTGTTGGCGAAGTCGCTTGGAGCGGAGCAAAGAAAAAAGCTCACATTGAAGTTTTTACAGCCGACAAGAGAATTGTCAGCAGATTGTCACCAGTCGTGTGCTTAAGACAGACACTGCTTTTTATAGTTTGCTTACACTGTCCTTTTACAACGATCGGAAATGATTGTTCAAGACATCAGTCACTGTATTGTAAAGTTACACAAGTCATTGTTGGTGACAACAAGGCTCAACAACAAAATGTTGGATGGGAATGTGTTTGTATAAAAATGCGTACGAAGGAGAAGAAAACCGTCAAGTGTTGCACATGCATATGGAAATCATCTGCAAGGGTACAGTGACGCTCACTCCTGGTCCTGCTGCATGCACAACACTTCGCTGATGTAAAAAAAAAAGTCAAGACACTTTCCATCTGTTAAAAATCTCAAGCAAAATGTTTGCATGTGTCATCGGCCGCTTTTCCGGTTCAATTTAGCGGATGTGTAAATACACATGCGCATGGCGCATCTAATGTGATCGAGTTTGTCGTTTTCTTCCTAACTCGTAACCACACTGGTGAAGCTAAATCCTCTTTTACGGCCTCAAGGCCAGCGCCTCTTATCAGGCCTGCAGCTCACCTGGTGAAGGCTCACAAGTCTGTTAATGTAACTTAGATCAGATCATCAAGTAAAATGAAAAGTTTTTGTTTTGCTGCATTTTTTTGATTTGTTGGTCTTTAAAATATTGAAGCAAATATTAGTTCTGTCACAAATATTCTTAGAATCGATTATTCCATTGTTAAAATTTGATTGGCCTTGGGTGTTCGACACCTCTGGCTGAGTCGCACAACGTTTTTTCTGTTATTTCTGCAATGTCACTTCAGTTAACGTCACTTCAAAAACTTGACTTCTCTGCGTGTGCAATCATGTGACTGCCTGGCTCGGTTTGATTGGGGAAGCGGAGTTGCTTGCAGTTACAGCAGAATCGTGAAACAGGGTCACATGACAGACGCAAAAGTCTCTTCCCCCCCCCCAAACACATAGACGGTGCAAGCAATAATAGATATAAATAAAAGTAGCAAGCAGAATGTATCCCAATTAAATGGAATACAAGTTGTGGTTCTTCTGAACAAAAATAGTCATGTAAAAATAAAAAATACGTCGCATTAATTCTACTTTGACAAGTTGAATTGATCCCAAAAGAAAACGTAACGGAGTAAATGCAGAGTGTTACCATCGGCTTTTTGGTTGCTAGGCAGATGCGGTCTCGGGGAAAGGACAGGGAGAAATGGTAGGAAAGCATCGAGTCTTATTGAAATGCCGAATCAAGTTTATTAATTGTCATTCTTTTTGCAATTAAATCATGACTTTTAACGACTGTCACATGACATAGTTGTTTTTGATCAAAATGACACCTACTGGACATGAAAGGCTTGGCTTTAATGCACAAAACCAATTTGAGTGCAGCGCTCGACTCTCCCATGCATATCAGCGCATACACACGTCAACTTGATTTAACCTAGGAAAAGATTCAAAAACACACACACACACACACACACACTGCAAAGAGAAGAGTGTGTAGTCATGCAGCCTCGCAGACAAAATAGACGCGCCTCCCTCCGGCTTCTCTCTAATGAATACTTTTTGTTTTTTAAAACAACCATTTATGTTAACTGAATAATTTCTGGCTTAAATTATACATTTTTCCCTTTGCGGTCCACGACCAAAATTACACAGAGTCGGGGCTATTTTCTGCCTGTTTGAATTGTGTCCTGCATTCTTGCGTCCCACTGGTGTATTTAAAGGCTCGGCCGAGGACCACGGCCATTCTTTAATTAGCCCAGGCCGGTAATTAAGTGGGAGATATTGTTTATTTCAATTATAAGGGGCTGAAGGCTTTTATAGCACGGATGGGCGCAGACGTGTACTTTAGGGCTTGACATCGGTGAACAGTGAACAGTGGTCAGCATTGTTGCAGTGCCACGTCTGACGGGTCCGTGCGGCACCGGGAAACTGGACATTTGATTTTTTTTTTTTTTTTTTTCAAGACTCGAGCTGTTGACTCTTTGGCTTCCTTATTGATTATCTCAACACACTTTAGAGTCTAACTAGTTCTTACTCATTCATATTTTAACCAAATTGATCAAACATTTGTGAACTCAGTTACAGTCCATGTGGTGTCTTTGAACACACACACACACACACACACACACACACACACACACACACACACACACACACACACACACACACACACACACACACACACACACACTCTCTGCAATGGACACATTACAGTTGAAGTGGTTTGATTTGTACCAGTGTTGACAATAGCTTGGGACACTGGGACACCCGGAATTAGGAGTGTGCATGTTGGGCATTCATGCTGGAGGACAGATGGCACTTGGAATGTTTCATGTAGAAAACAAGAATTTCAACTTTGAAACGTGGACAACTAGCAGAGAGTCTCCTTGCTGACCAGAAATGATGAATTAATTATTAACAAACTTGCTGCCACTCTGACAGTGTGCGTGTGTACGTGCGTGTTTGCATGCCAGAAGCTGCATGAACACGTCCACAGTGACTTTTTGTGTTTGTTTGATTATTCATGCGTCTGATTCCCGCAAGCGATTATCAGGCGTGCTGAGCGCAGACAACAACAACCACACAAAGTGATACAGACCGATGGATTCAACGATGTGCTCAAGTTTTTTGTTTTGTTTTAACATCAACGTTTATATCAAACGTACTTTTACATCATTGGTTTGGTCGGTCAAATGTGTTGTTTCCCCAGTGAGGTTCCAATTTTTTTATTTTGTGGTTAAATCATATTGGTTATTAAGGAAATGCATCATGTCTGACAAATGAGGCACTATGAGTATTATGGTGGTCCATTAAAAACTTGAATATGAAAATTGAATAATATTTAGGAGTAAATGAATTCAACACTGAAAGTACGATTTTTATAGGCAGGTGAATAGTGTGCTCTGTGTAAAAACGGGAATACGTGTATTTTCATTTTTGGGAGTTATGTTTTGTTTTTTTAATCGAAAGTCTAACATAATTATGAGGTAAAAAAAAGGGCAATAAAAGTGCATAAATCAAAATATACTTGATCATTTCCAACTTATATCTTCATTATTACAGAAAGTGTTCCAAACGGCTGTTGTCTTGGTGGTCTCATGCTGAGGCACCATAAGTGAGGGGGCGTAACTAACATGCGTTACAGAAATTGTAATTTCAAATGACATAAAGGGGCCCCAAGTGAAAGTTTTTATCACAGGGCCCCAAATTTCTGGCGGCATCACTGGAGCCATTTCTATCCTTCTTCTATACCGTTTATCCTCACTGAGTCGATGTATTGGATGTCATTAGATTGTACACACATACCAAATGTTTTGACCCCAACACAATGGAAGTACCACTGAGGGATTAACGGGAAGAAACGAGTCAGAAGAAATAAGAATTAGAAGGGCATGCAAAAAGGGATGGGGGGGGGGGGGTTTAGGGAAGAGAAAGACATTTTTCTCAGACTGGTCTGGATCTCATTTAGAGGACAGTAATGTGATTAGCTTTGTTTAGTTTTTACAGCTCCAGCCAACGCACGAGTATGTGTGTGCGTGTGTCTATCTATGCATTCGTATGTACGTGCATGACTTTTATATTCCTAATTCAGACGTTCAGCATGTTGTTTGAATCAAGAGATTCATATTGACATTATGTCACAACTCCAGAAACAAGAAACAAGTCATTCATTCAAAACTCAAACCGCAGTCAAAATGATGTTGCATCCATAAAAATGAAGTTATATTGACTTGATAGTTTGCGTCGACCGACCGAAGTGGTAGGTGGTGACTTTTAGTAAGGGAATGATGAAAAGAGGTGGCAGGCTCTCGGGTCATAGACAGTAACACTGCTCAGTTGATAAGAACTCTGTTGCTAACCAAATCAGCAGCACCGACTGACATAAAAAAATTCTATTACGATTTGTTTAGCAATTTGTTGGTTCATGTTAATATCCAAATCAAAACAGTTTTTTCTCTGCTTCAGGAATAATTAAGGTGGGGAGGTGGAACCCTCTGCCTATCCACTTCCTGACGGACGCTCCGGAGGCGACTGTGGCCGACATGCTCATGGACGTCTATCACATGGTCACTCTACGCATCCAACTACAAAGGTCAGACTTTTTCTTTTCACATAAAAGTTCAGCTTTCACGGTCACACTCCAGTTCCGAAGCCCATGCGGTGATGTCACTGCAGCTGATTGCACAGCAAGCATTGATTACCAGAGCTCAATTGAAGCCTTCAAACATTATCTATAATCTGACTCTTTGGGAAAGAGTGGAGCCAGGGTTCCGATGAGCAGATAAAAGCAGATAAAGTACAGATGAGCGGCGTTTTTCTTGGTATTATCTTGGCACATACCAGCCAAGATTTGTTGACATGTTGATACGCGCATTCGTAGAGATGGCAGGGCGAGGTGCTTGGTCCTGGGTTAATTTATTTGTGGTTAAAAGACGGGCAGGGAAGGCTCCGGAGGTTATCCTTTTGGAGTGTCGCCAAAAAAGTGAATAAAAACCAAAGCATAGCTACACGTAGAGACCGAAGCTCCTTTCACATGACCTGTAAAAGCTAGCATTTTTTTGTGTGTGTCTCTACCACTGCTAGAGAATGTGTGTGTGTGTGTGTGTGTGGGGTGGGGTACACATTTTCAACCTTTGGAATTAAAGCCAGAAGCAAAGAAGGACACTGCCGGTGTGAATGCCTATTCTGCAGAGTTGTAAAGTTAACATCTGACACTTTTGTGTGCTGAAAGCAAATATGGGACTGAAATATTGAGATCATTTTTTGTTGTTGTCATGCCATGTTATCAAAAGTGCTACTGTTTCTTTTGAATATTTCCTGAATAGATCTGAATCAGTACTTCAAGTAGCTAGACTTCTATGTGAATAACTTGGCCATTTCTGTCTGTTACTTTTGTTGTAGTTTTTCCAAGCTTGAGGACCTTCCCTGTGAGCAATGGAACCACGCAACCGTTCGCAACGCTCTCAAAGAGCTCCTCAAGGAAATGAACCAAAGCACTCTGGCCAAAGAGTGTCCCCTGTCGCAGGTTAGAAAAAAACAACAACGAAATATCACCCCGCCAGTCGTGACAAGTTGTCTGTCTTAACGCCACACACAATTAGAAAGCTAGAAAATAAAAATGAGTAATAACTATTGCCACATTTTAATCAAACTCCGGCATGTTTTAACTCCCCAGCTGCATGTTTAGCGCTCTCGCTGCATCATAATGGCTGCTGCGGGAGATTTACAGGCTTAAATGGAACTCTGGTGGTGGTGGTGATGGCAGCAAGCGGATCAATTGCAAACATGTGTGTGTGTGTGTGTGTGTGTGTGTGTGTGTGTGTGTGTGTGTGTGTGTGTGTCGTTAGAGATTCTCGCTGCTCTGTACCAGCTGAAGTTTCCACGAGTGGCTTCCAGTCATGATTACTGACTGTCTGTTTCAATTGTGTGTGTGTGTGTGTGTGTGTGTGTGTGTGTGTGTGTGTGTGTGTGTGTCACATGGCTTTTTTTTTTTTGCGTGACAGTAAACATTTGGTATTATGCCGGCTATTAATTATTTCAGTCTGCGCCTTTTCTGTTTCCCAGAGTATGATCTCGTCCATCGTGAACAGCTCCTACTATGCCAACGTCTCCACCGCTAAATGCCAAGAGTTTGGTCGCTGGTACAAGAAGTACAAGAAAATCAAAGGTAGGCTCAACAGTGTGGCTTGTTACTTGGCACGGTAATGTTAAGTCAAAACTGACGGGCTGATCCCATGTGCAACTGAAATACGGGAGCCCAATTGTAAAGTATGAGAAATATTTTTGGGTCTATTTTTGAACAGTTGATTTTGCTGATTGATTTACAGAACATGTACAAGTCATACATCCATGAAAAGAAGCCATATTTGTCTTGTTGTTTGTGTTTACTCTGAGCAGTGGATTATTTGGAGAAGATGTGGTCAGGACGAGATCCTGCCGACATCAAAAGTAATCAATCGTCTCTTTTTGACCACGAAGGAAATGTTTGGGTAAACGACTGACAGTTTGTTCCGCCCTACAGTCGAGCGAGACAACATGGCTGACTTCTGCATGCTTGGCCAAAGACCACCTCCTCACTTGGCTGGCCTGGCGCAGCTCAGTCACTTGGGTGTCGGGGGTCCTCTCCTGAAGGCGGGATCCGGAGAGCAGCAGGCGCCGTCGCAGCCGAGCCAGCAGCCTCCTCTCCCCCAGCAACAGCCCTCGCCGCACGGCCCCCTCCACCACAGCCCCCCTCTCCACACGGGCCAGGTGCCCGCACCGCCTCCCCACCCGCCCGGCGCCCTCCAGCCCCTGCTGGGCCCGGGCGGGCTGCTCTCGCCTCAACTCTCCCCACAGCTGGTTCGCCAGCAGCTCGCCATGGCCCACCTCATCAACCAACAGATAGCCGTCAGCCGGTTGCTGGCCCACCAGCACCCACAGGCCATCAACCAGCAGTTCCTCAACCATCCGCCCATCCCGCGGGGTTCCTCCAAAATCGGCGGTGACCATCCAGGAAACAACCCCTCGGCCTCTGAGGTTTCCTCTGAAATCTACCAGCAGGTTCGAGATGAGCTGAAAAGAGCCAGCGTCTCCCAGGCTGTGTTCGCCCGGGTGGCCTTCAACCGCACACAGGTAAGGAAACAAGGAGCGAGATGGCAAGCTAGGAGAAGGTTGGGAAATTGAATCTTCTCATTGATTCCATTCAGACCAAAGATCACAGTCATATCAAGCGTGAGAAGAGATAAATGCTGTAATTGATCAAGACCCACTCTGGTGATAAAAGCTAAATTCTTCACGCAGGGTTGGCCTCATTTGCGGACACCCACCTTGGAGGTATTTTCAGCAGTAATAGCAGAAGCATGGCGGGGTAGCTTGACGGCTCATTAGGCCTCTTTTTTCCACCGCAGGGGCACGAGCACCTGATGCACCCAAGGCTACGCTAGATACATTACAGCACGCCCCACCAGATCAATGAAATGATGGCTCGTATAACATAGTCAAGAAACTCTCAAACAATTCTGACTAATGTTGACAATTTGAAGAAACATGTCAAATTTATAAACACTGAAGAACATACACACAGACAAAATTGCTGGTACCCCTCAGTTAATGAAAAAAACAACAACCCAGTGTGTTACAGAAATAAAAATTTGTCAACAAATTTTTGGGTCGCCGATTTTTTCCCCCCCTAGCTCTAAATTCCATGTTTATGTAGACTTTTCAGGTGTCTATATTTTACTTTTAATGAAGCCTTTTTATTTTCATTGCTAATAGAGGCACACGACCATTACGGAATGGGAAGTGCAAATGAAGCGGCCAGCACCAGTCATCCGAGTTTCCAGCTACAGCACAGTAACAAATTGTTCTCATCAATTCAGGGTCTGCTCTCGGAGATCCTGAGAAAGGAAGAGGACCCTCGTACGGCCTCGCAGTCACTACTGGTCAACCTGAAGGCCATGCAGAACTTCCTCAACCTGCCGGAGGGCGAGCGCGACCGCATCTACCAGGAGGAACGGGAGCGCACTATGAACCCCACAGTGGGACTTCCCCCCTCCAACTCCAACCCCGGCACTCCGCGCCTCTCACAGGTACAAGACGTAAAGACTCATAGGTTGACTAAGAATTGGATGGCGCCGTGCACACTCCATTTTGACACACTGTGTGTTCTGTGTGTGTGCTTAGAAAGTGTGGGAGAGGAGCTTGGATGAGCAGATAACACCTGATACCTGGGCCTCCATTTGGAAGAACAAGAGTAAGATAGCCAACTCGGTGAGTTCCTTGTAATCATGCATATCGTGTAAATAATGTGGACCGTTTTTTAAAACAAATTCCACGTATAATGGAGCAACAACTTCAAAGATATCATACAAGCCTATTGTAAACACAAAAGGATGTAATAGAGCATTTTCAGCGATAAGACCTTTTAACTCTGATGCCGTGTGGGCTATTATTTATTATGGCTATGTCAAATTATCTCAGTATCTGGAATGTAAGCTAGCCTCGTCTGTGCACGTCTTTGTAGAGGACTTCAAGCGGCCTGAGAGCCCGATGCACTCGGAAGAGAGCATACGGCATAACAAGCGGGAAAGCCGAATGTGTTTCATATTTAAACTGCTGCTATGCGGAGATGTTTAATACTATTTGTCTACGACTATTTTTTTTTTTTTTACAAAACAATCAATCACGGAAACAAACAATGAACAAGCATTGCTAGCTTGTATTTACAATTCAAATTTCCTTCAACTCTGGCTCGCTGTCTTACATGTCCAGCCCAAGCCAACGGGTCCCGTGCCCGACTTACCAATCAAGCTGGAATCGCTGGTCAACATCACATCGGGAATCTATGACGAAATTCAGCAGGAAATGAAACGAGCCAAGGTGTCCCAAGCGCTCTTTGCCAAGGTGGCTGCCAATAAGAGTCAGGTGAGGGAAAACAGAACACCTACCATGTGGGAAATTCATAAACATGAAGAATCTCGCTGAATAGAAATATTCTGCCTGGTGAATTTTTTAAGGCTGGTTGGAAAGAGGTCAAGTGAGGTGTGCTGATCATAGCGTTGTCATTTCAATGTCCAGAATTTTTACGAGATTCAAGGCCTACTCACAGCTAGTCAAGCACAAAGACGGTGGCGTGTTGCTGCTATCGGGCATAAGACTGTGAAAGGCTGATATGCACTATCGATACAGAACGTGCATGTTTGTGTCTGTGTGTATACGCGTGCAAGGTTACTGAGGTCCCCCAGGTCGGGGTGGGAGTTGGCGGGTGGGTGGGGTCACAGTTCAGTGCACCCATCTGCTGCAGCTGGCCACCAGGACAGCGCAAGCAGCAGCGAGAGATGATCAGGCTATTAGCGTCGCACGACGCCTGAGGTGGCGGCTTGAACACAACAGCTGGTGTCACAAACAGAGCCAGTCTAGCAGACATAATTCAATCTTTTCCATCTCCATTTCTGGATGTACACCTACCTTACCATGCATACTTTGAAGTGTATTTTGTTTGTCTTTGATTTGCTTTTTTAACATCAATGCATTGCAACTTCATTCTGCATTGCAACTTTATTGTACAACTGATGTACAATGAAATTAAGATTACATTTATTCACATGACTCTGCTTTTTTTTTTTTTAACTAACCTTATATCTGGTCCATCTGCGTCTGGCATCACAGGGTTGGCTTTGTGAGTTGCTCCGCTGGAAGGAAAACCCCAGCCCAGAGAACCGTACCCTGTGGGAGAACTTGTGCACCATCCGAAGGTTCCTTGCGCTTCCGCAAACCGACAGGGACCTGGCGTACGAGGAAGAGTCGCGGCATCATCACAGCGAGAGGCTACACACGGTCCTCCACCTGCCGCAAGACACACAGGTACAAAAACTGCTTTCAAATCTCAGTTGGCTGTGGTGCAATGACTTCAATGAAGTCCTTATGAAAGCACACATGTCCTTATGGACTGCTTCTTTGAGACTTTTTAATCAGTCTTATTTGCTCTTTAGTTCGTGGGCCAGAAGTAAACACAGTCAGAAGAAATACAAAACGTTGCTTTCAAATATGTTCATTTCAGCTGCTAAACAAGTCCTTATGGAGTCCATCTTCGAAATGTTTCACTCATTGGTATTTGCACATTTGTTTTTACCCCGGTAATAAACCCCCCATTCCAACACACAAGTACAAAACCAGATGCTAACCGAAATGTGTTAGTCTCTATACATGTTTTTGGTCATCATCCATCCAACCACCCAGCTACCCATTTCCACCCAACCCATCCAACCATTCCCATCCAGATTCCATCCATCCAAAATGGTCAATCACCATACTATGCATGTCTTGAATGTGGGAGGAAACCCAGGCACGGGTAGAACATACAAACTCCACATAAAAAGGGCCGGGATTGAACCCTGTACTTCAGAACTGTGAGGCGGATGTGCTAACTAGCGCACACCATGCCACCACCCAAAACCATCTCCTAGATTTTTTTCCGTGCTCATTATCAGTAGTAAACATTGGCACATGTACAGAAAGCCACATTGCCTTCAAATGGGTCCTCAAGTCTATTTATTCATTTAGTCCAATGGCAACTAGGTCTCTTAGGAGCGCCATATGAACTAGTGTCTAAATTGAGTCTTGGGGTAACTCAACATGGGTCAAAAGAGGACATTGCTTGGGTATAACCACTAACTGTAATCTTTTAGTTCCAGCAACTTCTACTAAATGTAGCTATTGTTACTTTTTCATTAGTTTTTGTCCCAGCAGAGTGAAGAGTGGTGACTGGGTGGCACGACAGGAAATGCCACATTAGATTTTGAGGGAGAAAATGTGTAAGTGTTTACACTTTAGTTCTGACCTCAAACAGCAAGATTATAGTCGCAAGTCGAGGGAACACTTTTTAGATCCTCTAAACTAATTTAATTGTAATCCTTGGCACTAACTTCTCTACAAACGCTTTTTAGTGAAATTGAACTCAAGGCAACACAATTAGCTTTATGGATGAACTGTGTTTTTCTTTTTAATTAATAAATACGTTCTGCCAAATAGAAGAATGTCAATGAATAAATCAATGCATGCGTGCCCCCAAAAAATGAGAAAACCAAACAATAAGAAAGCAGCCAGTTGATTACATTGAAGATTAAATTGGCTTTACTTCATTTAAGAAATAAATCACCATAGAAGCTTTTAAGTCAAACACCCTTCAGGTTGTGAAATTTGGAATTTGAGCACTCGGTTTATACTAAAAAGATTAACTTCTTTGTATTTTGCTATTTGTTTGGCCTTTTGCAACACTTTATCCAAAACAAGGTACAGCTGCATCAAGGCGTGTTAAGAGAAGATGTCACTTCACGTCATCAACTTTTTCAATGTTTTATCATAAAACATTTTCGTCTTGTACAAACGAGTAAAATGAAGACTTGTTGTTTGACAGCATTAATAATAACAGCTTGAATTTTAAGAGTAAATCCAGGTTTGGACGTTTTGATCCTTATTTGTTTTGAGAAATCCAAATAATGTCTGGCAATGGAGCTCCAACTTATCTTTACATATAAAACTGTACATCTACTGTTAATAATCAGTCATATGGGGCAGCATGGTGTCCTATTGGTTAGTATGTCTGACTCACAGTTCTGAGAATTAGGGTTTCGAACGTTAGCTCCGGCTTTCCTATGTGGAGTTCCCTAACTTCCTCTCACATTTAAAAATGATTCACCTTGGACTCATTGAAGACTTTGTATTCTATAAGTGTGAGTACTAATGATTGTCCAAGTCAAGTACAGATACCTGAAATATCTACTCAAGTACAACGTTTGTACTTTGTTATTTCTCACCAACCCTTCAAAAGTCTCAGTCAGATTGCCTGAGTAAAATTGTTATTCCCTCACAGTCCACCACATGTCATGACTAAGCGTGCAAACGGGCGAGCTTTGTATTAAAGACTAATGGCGGGACAGGAAGGAAACTGCGGTGGTATGGTAACGTCGTTCCTCCGTTGCACTGACGCCCATAAAATACTATTGGGCCCTTTTGGAGCCCCCTAATTCCCTCCACCCATGGCCACATGTGGTGAAGGGCTGCTGACTTATTAATGGCGAATGTGCCAGTGTATATTTAATACATCTAAATATATATAGGACATGTGCGTGTATATGTCTTCATGGGAGGTGACCACAAACCCACCACACGTGTGTCCCATGTGTCGCACGCACACTGATAGTTTTGAGCTCTCCTTTGTCTTCGGACAATGAGTTAAGTGAGCACACAATGCTCAATTAAAAATGGATGAACAGTGGAGCCACACATACACACACAAACACACATCAGTTTTTACATTAGTGTGCTCTTTTTGCTTCATGTCTGGTGAGGCTTTGGGATTGTGTGTCTATTAGGTGGGCAGGTGAGTGTGTGCATTTGTGTTTGTGAGTAACGTCAGCCTCACATTTCTTCACGAGTGACACAGCCCCCGTGCTCGCTGTACAGCTTTTATTCATATGGCGTTAGCAGTTAAGTGCATCCCACAGCTAATTTGGCACAGCCTGCCCTTATAAATAATTTCTTTATTGTTTTTGCTAAATTGATTTCTGCTGCAAGATGCTGTGTATGTGTGTGGGTGCGTGTGTGTCAAGGCATCTCGGACCCCGGGAGTCCACAACTCAACAAGAAGAAACAATTCCAGGGCATGCACATGATCCCCTCTGTGTGTCTGAGTTTAATAGAAAAATCCTTCTGCCTTTCTCTCTCTTTGTTTTTGCCATGTTAATAGATAAATACTTTTTCTCAGCTGCTCCAGATGATGAACACAGTTGCTTGCTGCTACGTTGCATTTTTATACAATGCAAGTTTTATTGTTGAGAATTTATAGCGTTAGTGTTAAAAGTGAATTAAACGTGTGGGCAAAATTGCATGTACACCCCTCTGGTAATCCAAAAATTAAAAAGTAATGAACATTAATCATTAAAAAACGGATTTTGCTTTTGAATTGTGGTTCAACACAATAATGGAAAAAATAAACTCATGATAAATAATGGTACTCTCAGATATTAAATAGTTTGACATATGGACCAAAATGGATGGTACTACTCAGAGAAGATTTTTTGGAATAAAGGTTAAATACACCTTCAGGAAACAAAAGAAGTGCAAGACCATCTCTAAAGAAGCTTGATGCTCGCCATGTAGCCATTCGCAAGGCACGCATAGACAAACAACCATCCAGACACACAATCAAACCTACAAACAATTGAACCCTATTGAACAAGTGAATTCCAACTTCCTGGTGGCCTCTTGGTGCCTTCAGCAGGGTGGAGCATGCTTTTTCTTTTGGCAAGCCACAATTAACACAAACATTTAATTGCAGATGAATGGAATGACACACAAACACACACACACACACACGAACGCTTTGAATTAAAGCAAAACAAACACACATGCACTCCGCTCGCTTGCTTGTCTCACTAGCATAAAGTGTGCACTTTTTCGGTCTAAAGAATCATTTCACAATAACAGAGGAAAGTGCTCTGACTCATCCATTCCTCACACACACACACACACACACACACACACACACACACACACACACACACACACACACACACACACACACACACACACACACACACACACACACGAATATACGCTCTGATAACAGGAAAAGTGATTTTTCTTTTCTTCATTACAAATTTATCTCCGTGTTAATGGCGTCTCTGGTGGTCACACGTGTGCATCTCCCAGCCCCCCCACCTGACGGGGCGAGGGCTCATTAAGGAGAAGATGAATATTTGATGTTTTATAATTCTTTTATCGTTCTGCGCTGTAATTTGCCTCAATTTTCAGGAAAGTTGATTTTTACAGCCGTGCATTTAAAGTCAACAGCAAGCGCGGTAGGGTGGGAAAACAAAGTTAGAGGTTCACGAAAGAAATAATTTGAGAGTATCACGCTATGAGAAGAAGTGCCATGGATTTTTGAAACAAAATAAATGTTCTTGTGGTTCGAGGAGTTCATGGTTGAATTGTTTTGCTCTGAAAACCAAAATATACAGCAGTCCTAAAATGACGAGTCATCAAAGCCTTGTAGACATTTAAAGCAATGGTGGTCAAATGGAGCTTTTGTAACAAATCATGGCATCAAATTCTTTTTTTAACAGGTGCCACATACCGCTTTGGCAATGATACAAACACAATATTCTAAAAACCTCTTCCAACACTGCCAATTTGAGTCTTGAGAATGAAGTCAAGTTAAAATGTGAGCCCAACAAATACGTGTGAGATCGAAAAATAAATATCCTCAGTTTTAAAGTAACTTTTTTTTTAAGAGTTGACAGCGGTAGTAATTATTTAGCACATCCAGACATTGCTCTCATCCTCATACTTTTCGTACTCATTCGGTTCTAGAAATTTATAAATACATTGAAAATAAATGTTGTATTCACTGAATTTTATTTCACAGGTTGCACCAAATAAAAGCATTGGATTCAAATAGATTTTTTTAAGTAGAGTTGTCATCTACTTATAAAATGCATCTGGATTCATCAATGAAATAAAACCACAGCACGTAAGAACACAACACAAGTATTTCTTACACAAAATAGCAGCCATAATAGTAAAATTTCATAATAGAAAAAAATATAAGAGTTAATTTTTAGATATTTGTGCACTAGCATGTTTGTGGTGGTTCGGGCCTGGCCCCCTATCACCCGATCAGAGCAACTGATAGCAAGTTATGTCGAATTTCCATTATGAAGAAAAGTGTGACGACACTGGTTTGAATCATTGACGTTTTGAATGTGATCTTCATAACATGAGCACATCTACCAATTTGCCAATAAGCATTTTTCAGTGGATAAAACCATCATGTTCAGAACTTTTCCACCTTAAGGAAAAGATTTAAAAGTGTTCTCATAAACATTGTTCTCATAAATTAGGACCCAAAATTTTGTTCAAAATGTGAGGGGATCAATCGTTGTTTTGCCCTTTTGCTTCTTTCTCTCCTAATTTAAAGAAGTCTCGTTATTTCATCCGCCATGACATTGCGACATTTTAAATTGATTTCATGTGAATTAAGCAAAATAGCAACACTTTCCATGTCGTCAATGCATTGCACGCTCTAGATTTGCTGGATTTTGTTTTTCCAGATTGATAGATTTTGTTTCTTATTTCGGGAACTGGTAAGAAGTTGGAATAAAGTAGGAGAAGGCGTGGATGCAGAGTTCCTGGCATCACCCAGTTTGAGTTGGCTGAGCTTGACAGAGGCCTTCTTCAACTAATCATTCATGATGCATTAGACTCGAGCACAGATGGGAGGGGCGGGCGAAAGTTTTGAAAGGAATTTCTCAACATCTAAATATGTCACTTTCTGTTAAAGAAGGCGAGCACTGGCCAGGGAGGGAAAATGTAAACATACCAAATTCCTGTAAGCTGACCATCAACACCCCCCTCGCGATTGAAACTAGAGCCTGCCCTCGCCATTATTGAAGTAATACCCTGTCATTATTGAAGAGAGAATGACTATTATCTTTATGTGACTCCTTTAATTTTAATGCGCCGCAGATTTATAGCTGGACATTCCAGTGGTAGAGGACCCCACCCTGCTCTTAAAGTGACACGACCACAACACGCCGCCACCTTCTGACAAACAAGCCAAGTCTCGCAACACTTGATTCGAGTTCACAATACCAGATTCGTTTTTCTCCACTTACAATCATTTTCTCAACATGCAACTCTCACGGGGTGAAAGCAAATTCTTTCAAACTGCTGAAAGCATATGTACGTGCCATCTTGGGGGTTGGAATTTTCATATTTCATCGGCCAAAGAATGAATGTTGTTTCTTGATGCTCTTTTTTTTTGTTTTTGTTTCCCCGACCCACTTACCTCAGTGGATACATTTATTGTCGAGTATGCTCGAGCACAGTGTGGTCCCCTAAGAGCTAAAGAGAGCTAAAGAGCTAAAGATATGTCGTAGGTGTCGTGGTTGGAGCAAAGCATTTCACATAATGTATGTGGTCAAATTTAGATAAAATAATAATTTCACACAAGGCTACAAATTCAGGTGGATTATTCTGTGGAAAAAAATGGCATGCAACAAATTGGTTCAGTGAAAAAAAAATAGATGGGGAAAAGTGTTTCTTCAATTCTTCAATTTTAGTTTCTATTGCAAAGCCACTCTATGGAGCAAAATTAAAAAGTAGAGTACCTCAAGGATTGAATTTGTGACTTCTGTTTGTTCATACACTGTAGCTTTTGAACACAGTATCCATTAAAACGCATGCACACAAAAACAAACACACACACACACACACACAAGAAATGCCACTCACTTGACATAATTAAAATGAATATAATTAGAAATCAAAAGTTTTACATGACCGCAGTACAAGTCGCTGGACATCTTCTAGTTGCTATGATGAAGTTGTTCCAATAACAAAAACAAAGTGCCTGTGTATCCATGAGAAAAAATATTTTATGACGCTCTCCTTTCTTCAAACCTTTTAATGTACCAAATTAACAACAAATCCATCCAATTTCTCTCTCTGATTCGGTCGTTTTTTTTTAATTTTATTTTATGACATCCATAAATTTAAGCATCGAAAGACGACGCACCCTGTCATTTTCAATGAGTTAAATATTTTAATAACTGAGAGACGTGTAAAGTTGGTGTTTCACTAGAGCTGCCAGCCTCTGTCACATTAGGTCAAAGGTTTAATGGCTACATGGTACTTCGACTGTCCATTCGTCAAGCAGGTTAATAGTGCGTGACACGCTGTGGACTGTGAAAGCCCTTGCCCCTCCCGAAAGCTCTGGCTACTGTGTGCTTGAAATCCAGGCTAACAATACTTTCTTGGGTCTTATTTGTGCAATTTTCTCTAAGCTGTAGTCTTGATCAGGGGTCATTGCGCCCCATTAATTAGCTCTTTTGCCTTTCTCGGCAGACGCTTCACAGACCACCCCCAAATCAGATGAAGGAGCACCGTTCGTCTCCCATGCGAGAAGAGCTGTTATCGGCCTCTGGTAACGAGGAGGGTGCACAGACTGTGGTAACGGCGCCTGGAGGTGTGCAGAGCACCACTGGTAGCTCTGGCAGCAACAAGAAGCCAAGACTGCGTACAAAGGTAGTCTCGATAAGCCATTAGTATAGTACAGGAATGGGCAACTTAACTGCTAGAGTGGGCCACCATTTTTCCGCAGTGCTTGTCTGGGGCCACAAACCTCTTAACCAAATGTATGACAAAATGCCATTTGAAATGTGGACAAAACATTTCTCACTTTTCTCAAACCATATATAAAAAAAATCCTCTACCGTCATCAAATAATACATATTATGTTTCCAATGCAAAGAGCTGTCTGGCATGAAAAGAAGAAACCAAATTTAAGTGCAATAACTCAATTGTGATTTTTTTTTTTTACACAAAAATCAACTCTGTTTTTAAAAAATATTTTTAGGCACTATGTTTGTATTGCACATCATTCTAAATTTGCAAAAGAACATTAAGCCTAGTCATGTTATAGTATAGGGCAGTATAAGATCCGCATACGTAAAAGCACAACTAATGCATATGTGCCACCTAGTGCTAAGTGGTGATATTACAACTTAAACTAGAATCGATGTAAATTTGCAGTTTGGCAAACATATTTGCATATTTATTGATTGATTCTTATTTATTTTCAAAATTTTTAAATATTGGAGGTTGGACTTTGTTTCTCCATTTTCATTATTGGGAATGTTTTGGGAGATTTGAACAATTCATAAGAATTAATCAAGAGGCCAATCAGAGTGTGGTCCCCATTGCCAGTCGCCCATTCCAGTACAGTACAGAACTGTAAGTTGAATATACGTAGTTGTGTAGTAAGCTACAGTGGCTACAGTGACAGGACTAAAATTTCTCTCCCATTTTAGATTTCTCTGGAGGCATTGGGCATCCTGCAGAGCTTCATCCAAGACGTTGGACTGTATCCAGACCAAGAGGCCATCCACACCTTGTCGGCACAGTTGGATCTGCCCAAGCACACCATCATCAAATTTTTCCAGAACCAGCGCTATCACGTCAAGCATCACGGCCGCCTTAAGGAACTTAGTGAGGGGGCGACCGCCAGCGGAGGCGTGGATGTTAGTGAATATCGAGAAGAAGAGTTGCTCTCGGGTTCAGAGGATCCAGAGTCCAGTGAGGATGGAGCGGAGGAAATTTACCAGTCTGAGGTGAATGGCGGTGGTGGAAGCACAGGAGGACTGAACCAGCCTCAAGTTTCCTCCAACTCTAACCAGGTGTCCTCCGGGAACAACTTGGCCCAGGAGGAGGGCAAGGACAAGAGCCACCCCAGAGCAGGTGGCCCCCTGGCTCCAGGAAGCTCCTCATCGAGTCCAAGAGAGCAGCCAGACTACCAAAGGTAGAGCCGACCCAACACAACAAAGACACATCGAAGGGACAAGCAAAAGAAAGGACAACCAAACTGATTTATGTATTGATAAATGGAGTATGGTATAAATGTACAGCCGAAGCAGGCACAGGAATCATAAACCACTGGCCAGAAACATTTTGACAATCTTGGACAAGCTTTTTACTTTGGCCCCGAAACGATGTGTGGGCCGTGTGTAAATGTGAAAACATCTCAATAGCTCAACTAAAGCTGCTCATGTGGTCAATTTACTCAAAGAAGAACTCAAGAGCTCCTCAAAATGGGTTGGCAGGGTAGGATCAGCTCGAGCCAAAGACAGTTGCATTCATCTCTTGAGACTGAGCAGCACAGTCACGTCGGACCCTCAAAGTCCAGGAAGAACTTTCACGGACTTGGCCCTTCGGAGACCTCTCGTAAAACCTCAGGATGGACACTTGTGTTACTAATGCTGTTCCTTACCTGAGAAGAACAATCAATCATCCCACATAGCCCTTGAGAATCACTACCAGTCCTATCTAGCACTTATGAATATTTTGTGGATGTGATGTACTCTTACCTAGCCTCACCCTCTAACCCACTTTAACATATGCTATCAAGTCTCACCAAATTGTGAGCTTAATAAAGAAACCATAGGAGGACACTATGGACTGTTTTGCAAGGATGTGACACAAGGAGACACTCACCCCGTTGAACCTTACTCGGCGCCATCCACATGTGTGTCAAGAAGAAGCCCAAAAAAAAAAAGGTACACGTGCAAAGTTTCAGCAGCCAAGCAATCAGTCACTTTACGAGCGGTAGGCTATCCCTTCCATCCCGCTCCCTCATTTTCCCCCTCTAATTGGTGCCCACAGTCTTGTGTCTACCCCCCCCCTCCGCACTTAAACCTCACCAAGCCTATTTATTGCTATCTTTATCTATGATTATTATGATCATTATTGTTATTATTGTTGTGATTATGGTTAAGATTGCTAAGTGCGATTTATAATTTTTTATGTCCCTGGCTTTAAACAGGGGGCGGTTGTTTTGATAACAGGATGCACAAAGGATGGAAAATGGAGGGAGGATTTTAAAAAGAAGCAGTTACTGAGTGATATTTGCTGGAAAAGAAATCCCTGTCATATTGTGTTATTTTGTTTGTTGCAGCAACAAAGTGCAGAAGAGACACTTTGAAAAAAAACAAAAATTAAAAAGGGAAATTGTGCTTTACTTTGCTGCAGTTGATGACAATCTACTTTTTTGAGCCATGACAGAAATGTGGCAAATCAATTTCTATTCTGTAATGTGTGTAGATGCCCAAAGTGGGATGAATTGTTATCGTTGTTTTTAAATTTTCAGAGAAACTTTTAAGTGTTTGAGCCAGTATGGAGCGGCAGAGGAGCATTTTTTTTTCTTTTTTTTTGTTAACTCAGTGAAATCAATTTGTTTCATTGTGCCAGCCAAATCCAATCTTTTTTTTTTTTTTAAGAGTATTTAAGAATAAGTGAAAAATGTTTAGTGTTAAATGTCCGGTGCAGTGGTGTACACATACAGTATGTTCAAAACATTACGAAAATGAATAATTTCTCATGACCGTCCACATGAACAGATGACCTGCCTTCTAATTATCACGTCAACACGGATCAGATATTGTTGTGCTTTTCTGTAAGACAGGAATCAGGGTTGGATACATTTCCGATGAATTAGTTCATTTCAAAATGTTCATTCAGTGTTGAAGTGAATAAAATTTGTGAATTCAAAAGAAATGTCTTTTCTGTCAGAACCCTTATTTCATTGCATTCCGCAGATGGAATTACCAGAGGACCATATGTCGCAAAGACAAAGAAATAAAAAAACAAAAAAAACAAAGACAATGGCGCTCTCAACAGAATATGAAGCGATTTCCACATGCAGTTTTACGATTTACTGGTAATTTTACAACGCCTGTATGCATTGATACAGAATGGGTGAAGATGAGCTGGCAATTAGGAGGTAATATCACAATCATCAAAAAACATGTAAGGGAGTTCCATGATGCCAGACCCAGAATTTGAAATTTAACACTCACTTCTTAGATCCTGTTATGTTGGGAACAGTGTGCGACAACAATTTTACTTGTCAACGCCTGTTCTGCATCTAATTATCTGATGGTTTTTGTTAAAAGCGCACAGAGTTGCAACAATATTCTGTTTCACTAGGTTTCATCTAACAGGCAATTCAAATCTAATGGATCTAGTGTTAGGGCACTGAAGAGCATTTTTTTTTTTGGGTGTGAAAGAGGCTTCAGAGGCACTCATGAGATTCAAAGCGATGTTTGTGGGATAGAGCTTCTTATGATTGCGGCTTCTTATATGATGGGTGGTTCATTACCTTTGAAGTGAGATCAAAATTAATAGGAAGTAATCAGACCTACCATGAGTAAAATACAAGAAAATCTTTTTTTTTAACCAATTAAAAAGCTTTCTACGAAGAACAAATGAATTAATTTCTAGAGAAATATTAATCTGGATTTAGGATGAACCATAGAAGAATTCCGACAGTCTTTTTTGAAACATTTTAAATGACATCAGGTACGCCAATTCCCAAAAACTGGATCTCGGGGTCAACTTTGATACAGTGGATCACATTTCATATTTCAAAAACTCTTTTTAACTGGTTCAGCTCCTACCCTACAGATTGGTTTCTTTGTAGGCATGGACTGACATTTCCCTAGAAATTCCCTCATAAGATTGAGTGTGGAGTGCCCCAAGGATCAATTTTAGGTCCGAATATGTTTAATTTATACATGCTTTGCCTCACGAACACCTTCAGTTGACATAGCTTCCACAGTCTCCTGATTACACAGGGCCAACTGATGCCGTCTTAAAAGTATTTGAGTTATTTTATTATTATTTAAAAGTGTACAAAAGGTGCTATATAAATAAAATGCGGTGTGATTTAATAATAATGGCAAATCAAGGCACACTGGCATACTATTTAGGTATATAGGAGAATCAATTGAATGATGAACCATAGAATAAAAAATGAGAATTCCTAGATAACTGCCCGATGGTTGACATGTTCCTTATTTAACAGCACATACTTAACAGTGACTGTTTAGGGAATAGTATCGAGGTTAAACAGGCATCATTTGAACTTTCCAACCTAGTTATTGCCTCGCTCGCATCGTCAAGACAGAGTCAATTTGGCTCCGAGTGGAGTCTGTGGCTTTGTGGTTGAAAATTGATGGGTTACGGAGGTTTCTCTGAATTGGGCGAAACTACCTTAACTAAACTGAGTCAAGATGGGCTGTGGTTCACACTGTAGGACAGGCAGAGTCTATCCCACTTGGATGTGTCAATCAAGGGCCATTAGGCAGACATAAAAAGTTTTGTTGTGATAAATCTTCGAAATGCCTCTTCAGATGAGTTTCAGCACAATGGGAAAAAAATATATTTTAAGCTACAAACAATAGTCCCTAAGTGTTGATGATTTGCACACATGAATAGGGAAGACAATCAGTTCATGCTGTGATTTTGACACAATGAGATGATTTACACCTGCAGAGAGGCAGATTTTGCAGATCCCTGAAAAAATTCTTTAAAATTACAACACCTTTTCCCACCCGAGTGAGTTTACCAAAATTCAATGGAGAAATGGACTTGCAAGATGTGATCATCAATCATCATAAAAACACAAACCATTCAGGCACACTGGGCAGTTATGAGAAATAATCTTATGAGATACTGAAAAAAGGAATAAGAATCTTTATTAACATTGCAAGTTTTAGGTCAAAATTTAGCATCGTCCAGGACAGTCTCGGAGTCGGAACAAGGGACCACCCTTTATTTTGGAATATCAAAGCAATGTTTACAAAAAAAGAAGCAAAATGTACAGCGCCTCGATGCTCACTGAATTGATGTGTTAAGTGAGATTATCCACAAAGGGCTTTTTGACATAGCAAAACAAACGGCCATTTTGAAGCCTTGCTGAGGTGACATTTTGATTTATTTGTGATTTGTACGGGTCTCTGTAGATCATAAAGAAATAATTATAATGAGGCGAGAGATTTTTGTCTATTGACTACCTTTCCCCAAATTTGTCGACTAGGGAATTTTTGCGGAAAACATTTGGTTTTCTCAAGTACTTCCAGACAATGACACATCAACATTTATTTTCACAAGCGCCGTTGGTATTTTTATTAACTCGGAAACCTGTCATCAATTTTTTTTTTATCCGTTCAACACAAAATACCCTTCACTGACAGAGCATGTTTACCATGTTTGTGTCATGAACAATAATGTGCATTGTCTAAAAAGCGGCAGAGCAAACCCGAGACGAATGAGGAAAATGAGCAAGGGAGATACCGCCGCAGCCGCAGGAACCAAATGTTGCTTCATTTGTACATGTATGCAATCAGAGAAACCCAGAAATGAAAAATATACCCCAAGATGTTTTTGGGGCTAAATTTACTGGAAATTGTGGATGACAGTGCAGCTTCTTGTGTTTATACACCAAAAAAAAAAAAAAAAAAAAAAAAAGCCTGTGTCTTAACTGAATCGATGTTCCAGAGTCGCAAATAGGAGCAAAGGTATCTGGCCTGCACACAACAATACTCTGCAGTTATTTGAAATGGCAAAACTAATCCACTTGAAAGGGACATTATGCAAGAAAGGGCTAATAAGTGGCCAAAACCCCAATATAACTGCAAATGTTTTGCACGTTCTCTTTTGTCATGAAAAACAAAAGCAAATTACCACATGGCTTGTCTGCAAATGCTTTGGGAAATTAAACAATAAACTTCATCAAAACATTGCACTCCTTATTTTCCCTTCACCATACAGCATAAAACCCCGAGCAGTAATAAATATTATGTAAAATAGCATGGAAAGAGTGGGCCATGAAATGGAAATGCAACATACTATTGTCTAGGGTACTTGTTGTGATTGTATGGAATGCAAACCGTCTTATTCACTTTTTTACAGGAGAATAAAAATGAAAAAGAGCAGCATGTAATTGCGTCTACCTCTCAGTTTTGTGGTTCAAATCTCAGCTCTGGTCTTCCCGTAAGGAGAAGTACTTATTTGCCCCATATTGCAAAAAAATGCCAACATTTTCCATAAGTGTCAATTTCAGTGACTGCCACTACATTTACATGGATGCATTTATCTGGATTAAAAGCCTGAAAAAAAAATCATGTCCACACGACCGCCAACAAATCTAATATAGGTACAAGAACACAGTCTTTGAAGTGCAGTAAACAATGCTTGCTGTAAGATTAGAGTAGATGAATCCCATTCCAAAATAAAATCAAAAGACATGCTGAACAGGCGTTGACTTTTTTTGGGATCAATCAATGCAAACAAGTAGCTACTCGCCCACTTGCGTTTAACTGTGACAGTCGAATTTCACGGATTGATGGACGGACGGATGGACGTGGACAGAGAATAGAAAAAGTATACATTTTACTACTTTGACATCATACCTGGAAATTCATGGAGAACTACCATGATAATGATATTTGAGCCTCTCCGTCAATATTGATATGTTGCGCATTGTTTTTGTTTTTTTATATACATCCTACCATTTGTTTCCGCAAACGAGACTTAATATGTACAGTATTCCACAACAAGTCGATTTGTATTTCCTGTCTGTCAAAATGTCTGCTGTAAGATCTTCAAAACAACAGTAGTGGCAATGTACTTGTAGGAACATTCCGGGAAGATGGGCATGTTTTGCGCTGTGTTCACACCGCAGTCTTCGTCATTAGATTCGAATCCCCTGAGCCCACTGCGGCGGTGACAACAAGCACCTCTGGTTTTCATTCAGCTCCAAACAAACCCCTGCCCCCCCCCCTTCCACCTCATCCCTAAATCTCTCAATTCAAGTTATTATTCGCTCAATTGGTGGGCTTGAAACTCCGCCTTTTCCAGCCCCAGGTCCCGTGGAAGCTGGTAGTCATTAGTAGGCTGAATCTGTGACTGCGCACACACAGATACTACAAAGAAGTGAGGGAGGAGCAGCAGGGTGTCACAGCAGTTCAACACATATCAGGCTCTCGGTGTTAAACAGCAGGTTTGATGGGAGTGGGCTACGACAGATAGAAAGACACACAGTAAGTACTGTCACACCGCAAGACCACCCAGAGACTCTTGCGGTCGTCAGCGTGCCAATGTGTGTGCAGCATCTGCCCCGCCGAAGCCTTCTGGGAAGTCTCTAAGGAGAATGAATTTGACCTCGTGTTGAGAGGAGGCACATTAAGCTTTAAGGCTCAAGTGATCACATCCTCTGCTCTTCCCGGTTATGATGATGGAGGTCAGCAGATTAAAGGCAAATTCAAAACAAATCCAAACACTGCAAATGTGACACTAGAGGGCAATTCAGATTTGAATTTCCACTGAAAAAGCTTTTGAAAGGTATCAAAATATATGACCTATACCAATATTTGATCCACGAGGCACCAAGCACATTGTTAGGGTACTTAAAGGCTTACTTGTGACATAAACACAAAAGGAAAAGAAAAATTTGCTATAAAAACCACAGAGCGGGAAAAGGTACTCGTTCACCAACTTGCACATTTTTTCGACTGAACTTTTCTATTCATTGGGAACTTCATTTCACTCACAGCCATCTGTTAGGGTAGTCGGGTTTGACTGTGCAAGCGATTAGTTAATATCGAGTATTGCAGCAAATCAAATTGAAAACAGACAAATGTGAAACCGTTATGTCTTACTGCCTGCAAAGAGCACATTTGCACTAAAACTGTCGCAGTTGTCTTTGCAAGAAAAGTAAGCAGTGGGGTGCCACCAGAAGGTTGGATCAACACGAAGGACAAGTGACACTGATGTTCAAAGTCGGTTACAATTAGCCACTTTGTGCGTCTTTGTGTGTGCAAGATTGACAGGTGTGTGGATACCCAGGGCTCCCAAGGCAGCTGTGAGGGCACCACTGCGGACTATTAGGCCTGAAAGAGAGATGATTAGAGAACATTAGGGGTGAATAAGGGGGGTGGGAAGCGAGGAGGCACATCTGCTGTTGCTATTATTACCCAAAATGCAGCACCTGAGGGGAGGCCCGATACGGACGTTGCTCACACACCTGTGGCCTCCCACTGTGGCAGATGTAAGCGTGCACTCCTGCTTCAGCAAGGTAAAGATTAGCTATGGAAATACTTATAGATGCCATGCACCACCTCTTATAGTTCCTTATAAATGTATTTTGTGTGCGTTGATCTCCCGCATGGCCAAATCATTTTATGCTGTCGCAATGTGAGTTTCTCCTGTGCTGGATTTAAAGGGAATGAGAGGAGGAGCTTTCATTGACTGCCAAGAAAGTTGACTGTGTTCACGCCCACAATGGCGCAAACACCCGTTTCTAGCTGCACATGACTACGAAAATACCAAAGGGTAACATTTTTTGCCCATGCTCAGTTATTTAGACTGCATGTTGTTACACATTGAAAGATACGTGTTTATGTTCAAGTCCCATACCGTTGTGTGTGTCAGTGTTTGGTCGGTATGAAATTTGGATCGCAAGCCACCCAATCACAGGGCACATATCGATAAACAACCATTCAAAATTACATTCACTATGTATGGGCAATTTAGAGTTACCAATTAACCTGAAGTGCGTGTTTTGGAGAACTTGGAACAGAAAGCCAGAGCTAAGATTTGAAACATCAACCTATGAAATGTGAGGTGAAGATGCAAAAGCACTCGTCGTCTGCTTTGAGTTCGTTCTGGAAGAACCGATCCATTTTGGTTCAAATTCTACCCTCTGCTGCGAGTCATTGAAAACAGCCAAGAAACAAATAGAATTTTTCCTGTAAAAAGTTGAATAAAGTGTGAATAAACAATGTCCCGTGTTGCACCAGGTCACATGCGTCTCCTCCAATCTGGCTCTTTGTCAGCCTAGATCTTCAATATGAGAAGGCAAACAGCTGCTGTGATTAAAAATAAATCACACTCAGCATTTCTCTAAACCCTGGAATAACTAATCTGGACTGGGACATGAAAGATGCATGAGGGAAAATGTAATGATTGCTCCTATCAAAAGATTAAACCAAGAAGGCTGAACTGCGCAAACAATGAGAAAAGTACCGACGGCAACAATGAGGATAAAACGAGTTTAAAAACTCACCTGGGTCATAACTAGCATGAATAGGCTTTTTTAAACAAATCAGAAGTTACATTTGATGATAGCAAAATCACGCTGGTTGATTCATTTCCCCAGAAGCCCATCATTTAGAGCATCTTTCTTTCCATTTATTTGAAGATTATGGACATTAACCAAATACTGCAGGAGCAGTATGGATGCTGGGTGTGAATAATTCTTCAATGATACATAGCAATGGGAAAAAAAAATCACCATGTGTTTAATAACCTCAGCCTTCTTCAGAAGAATATTATTGACATCTCCACCACCTTCTCCATGAATGCTTAGCTTAGCTAGCCAACTGGCAAAGAAAATTTTCATGTCGGACAGGAAGGCACTCTTATTACTCTACTTACTGTTTTTCATCTGATTGTTTTATATTTATGGCCTGTGAGTGTTTTTCATAAAAATATGCATCGTAATTGAGTTAGTAAATGACTAAAGCATGTTATAACTAACGTAAAAATTTGGTTTACATCGCCAACACTGGCAGAAAATGCAATCGTAAAATAAGGACAAGTGGTGCTTGGTTTCCTTTATTATGTTTTTACCACTTCATTAAAAATCTTAATCAGTATGAGTATGAATCGTAATTAATTGTGGTCGGGTTTGTGGGTCTGGAACGGGTTACGACATTTCAATTCATTTTAAAAGGGAATACAAATGAGTAAAGCGAGGTAGAACCTTGGTCACAGAAGAGAAGTCATAAGTCAACTTTCATAGTGTTATGAGGTCAACTACAGTTAAACATGAGCTAATCGCTAAAGAAGTTGTAAAGTATAAAACATTAGCAGCGTATATCAGCTGATTTAATAGACTGATAGCATCTTAAGGTCAGCCCCCGTAGGCTCGGGCAAGCTTCCCTCAGGCAAGCAGGCAGCAAGCATGCACAGACCGCCGCCACCGCCTCGGGCCGTCCCACGGCGACAACCTCCACCTAACCCAGCACTGATGACTCGTGACAGAGAAGAAGCTTGGACGACACAGCCAGGTGAGAGCAATAGTGCACCTAGAAGAGCTAAAACACTGAAATGGATTGGGTAACTTGACCTTGATGACCTGACATTTCTTCATACTATCCAATTTCTGTTTTCAAACATGGCACAAATCCAGAATATCAAACACAAGCATAGGAGGCATATACAAACTCTACACAGGTTGAGATTTATCCCCGGGACCAGTTTTGAATGCAAAAACCTTGACTGCGCTCCCCATGACCTTACATTAAAAGCCTCAAAACAAGACAAGCTGTGGATGAGTAACCGACATTTACAAATGTTGCGATAACTCTCATCAGGCATTAACCGCATCAGGAACCTATTGAGTCGGGCGTATCGCTAGAATGGCCACCGGTCACTTATTGTCCTGCGCGTGTTTATCTTAATACATCCAAACGATCATTCCGCAGATCAACAGGACAGAGGCCTTGCTCTACCTTGGTCTCCTAAGCCATTCATTCAGAACAAGACAAACAAGACTGATTCAAATATTTACCACCATGAAAATAAGTCATGAGCATGGGCCAGTATGTCCCATGATGACATAAGGGCCCCATCATTTGTGTGTGTGTGTGTGTGTGTGTGTTTGTGTTAATCAACTAAAATTATGCTGAAGCTCCACTGCACGCAGTTCTCTTCAAGAGGAAATTGTCATTATTCAGATGTTATCGCATATTATACAGATGCAAGAAACACACGAGCACATTAACATAAGCGCAAAGTGTATTCAATATTCATCAGCACAAGCTGTCACATAATGGGCTCCTTCCGCTGAAATAGTTAAACAGCTGACAGAGCACAAGTGACACACACACACTCGTCGTGCTCCTTGCAAGAGTCAAGAATGACAATGTCAAAAAGAAGAAGAGATTAGATCCCATTAAAATAATTGAGGCGCCTTCTCTTATGCCATCTTTGTGCCTTGTGCCAACAGGCAAAATGGCTTGGTCCATTGACAATCTCTCAATTTTTCTGTGTCATACAGGAAATGACAGAATGAAAAAGGAGGTTTGAAGGAATGGGGTGGAAATACAAAAAGTCCTGCCTAGCTATAAAAACAGATATCCTCAAGTATATTCACACATTAAATCAATAAAAGAAACATTTTAAGCTTATAATTATTCCTGCACACCAAATCAATAAAGAAGACATAACTAGACATTTTTATATATGGTAATGACAGGTTTTTATAACTTCATGATCTGATATGTATTTCTGTGCACTTTGAAATAACAAATGTTTGTTGATATATGGCCTGAATAGCATCACGACCCTTAAGGAACTATATATAATGCATGCTTGATGTTATTCTAAATCCCGTACACTGCTCAAGGTGTATAAGAATGTTCTGTACTTGATTATATCTTATGTTTTGATTAATGCTTGATGTGACGTTGTATTTTGCCTAATGCTAGACGCCAGCCTTGGATTATTACTGAAGGTTCTGGATAGAAGGAAAATGTTTTGACTAATGATGAAAAAATGTGGTTGGAAGCATGATTAAACTATGAATGTGACAAAGTAAGCAAGTACATGGAGTGTCAAAAGAACAAACAAACAAATACATGGTAAGTGGTGAGTAAGAAAATTGCATAGTCAGGGAACATGAACGAATTGATGATGTCACACCCAAAACTTCATATAAGTCCGTACAAAATGATAAAATGGGAAGGATGGTGAAGTGGTTGTATGTGCAAGAATGGAGGAGAATGTTTACAGGAAGGTCACTTGGAGATAAAACCAGCAGGTGCCAGAGGGAGAACGCCAGGAGGTAGACAACCAAGAACCCGGCCAAAGGTGATCACCAAGGCCAAAACACGGGAAGGAAAACAACAGCCCTCACCAAGTCAAACACACCCAATCGCCCATAATCAGCACCCAATCCCACGGAACCAGCTCTCACCGAACCAGCAGCCACTCCCATGGAATCAAACTCTCTTGCGAACTTGCCCCACCCTCATAGACTCATCATCCATCAAACTCGGCCCACACCGCCATGTGCAACTGAATATAGGCTGACCAAAGAATCTTGAACTTTGCCTTTTCTGAATGGAGACTTTCTGTTTTTGAGCATGGTCGCACGAAAGGCCCAGCGCTGTATTGTATTTTTCCTGAAAACAGAGTTTTCTTAAGAATTATGATTGAACTCAACCAACCTGAGTAAGTCTAAATTTAGTTTCGGTGTCTTAGCCTTTTCCTAAAACTGAAGAAATAAACTGAGCACACAGTGAGTAAATTGGATAACGGGTGATTGGCTATGGCTTTTGCCGTGAGGCGCGGATAGCGTGCTTCCCAAATTGTGGACCAAATCCAACAGGTTTTATAATTTCTTATGTTAACTCCCAGCAGGTGTTTGAATAACAGAATAGACATAACAGAAGGATTTTCTACAACATTAACCTGTATTCCGTTACAGTTACAAAAAAAAAAAAGATTTCAGATATAGAGGTATTATTTTGGGGGGGATTACAATTTCTATGCGGACAGAAAGAGGCCGGCTGTTTATCCAATCCCAACTTGAAAGCAGGCATAGCAACTTCAAACATACTCATAGAAGTTCTGATTCATCTTAAATAATATTTCTCAAGCGGAGCGTGAGCTGTCAGAGTTGTTTGGACTGCTCGGGTGCACTGCTAACGTACGCCTCCCATCACAAATCCTCGTCAGATTTACAATTTAAATACCATATTGACAGCTACCAAACGGCTAAACTTGTCACCAGGAATAAAAGTGTTTTTTCCGCAGTTGACATCACATACCGTCATCATAACGGAATCATAATTATGGTGTGTGTGACATGTGCTAGGCTACTGCTAAATGCACATGTTGATTTCTTAAGATTAATTTGTCCACTTTGCTTCCACTTTTCTTGTTGTAACAACATTTTTGTTCTGGAGCTAGCAAATCTAATTTGGCAGACATGTCCATCACTGGACACGCTTTGTATGTGTACAATATTTCTGCAAATCTAGCCAGTGTTTTATACCATTTTTTTTAAAACAATGCTAGACAATATTAACCATACATGACAACCAATACAAATAAATGAAAAAAGGATAAACAAAGAAATGAGTGAGTGCATGGCCTGATGCAAAATTGGACTGACCCAGGAAGTTGATCGATTTGAACTTCCTGGGCTGTTTTGTGCAAACGAAACTATTTTTTTTGACAAAACAACCCCAAAAATGTGATATAATTATGCATTATGCAGTATGCATATTCTGCACACCTCAACTATGCTTGTTGGTTCATTGGGATGTGGATGGCTTGTGTATACGTGTTGCAGATCAGGTTTGGACTTGGACTAAGAAAGGTGTATTAGCTCACCTGCTCCCCTACACTCTACAGGGTCACGCTAAATTAGACTTCAATGAGCATGTACACAATCACACGTACACACACACACACAGACTCTAGAAGCGACTGGGCGATAACAGCGGCGATACGACTGCGCCCGTCTGTCTGTTGATGCCACGCTGGATAACATTCACAGCTCCATTTTCAACCACTCCCCTTGTACCACACTAGCAGGACACATGCAAACATGCTCGTACAACACACACAAGCTCTTTTCAACTTTCGTGTCATTTTGCTGTGGTCATACAGGTGACGCGATCGAGGCCAATCCCCCCAATTGATAGGAAATTGACAAATATGATTGGGTGATTGAATTGTTTGTTTGTTTGTTTGTTTGTTTGTTTGTTTGTTTGTTTGTTTGTTTGGTTGGTTGGTTGAAGACAGCTGTATTGTTATTGATCGCAGGATGTTGTCATTTTTGCAGGGTTCAACTTGATATGGTCGATCACCTTGATTTAACTCATATCAGCATAATGCTTTATAATTCGAATGTTTGGGGTCACCAAGGCAATTTAGTGTTTTCCTGAGAACTAATAATTGGACAAGGGTTTTCTAATCATCAATTAGCCTTCTAACACAATTAGCCAATTTATTTAAAAAAAATTAAGGACATTTCTAAGTGACCCCAAACTTTTGAACGGTAATGTATCTTTTATTGTAAGACGATTGTTTTAGATACTTGCTTTTCCTTACATTTTGGCTTAAAATGAAACGACATTTGATATGAAAGTAACGTGTTCGTTTAGGGGGCCATCAAAAGTGGGGTCACACAGGGTGACACTCAAGCTAGAACCGCCACTGCTCATAATTTGTGTGTGACTGTTTTTACATTATTTAAAATGAGAAAAATACCCCGACCGAAATCTGACTTTACCTGCTGTTTCTCGGCATGTCTTCATGCATCCCCTCCATACTGCCCGCTTCCCTCCTGCCTCGATGAAGGCCGTGCCAGTCAGGGGGAGGGCGGGGGTCTCAGGCCCGGGCCTCCCAGACAACTGCTAACAATTAGGGAAATTAGTGGCTCCAGCATCACCATCAGGAGGCCTGCTTGTTTATAATTTAATCGGGCCGCATGTCAAAACAGTCAGGGCTTGAGAGAAACAAGATGCGTCGGCAAGATGAAATTCAAACTGCCAGCCAGCTCAAAATATTAGGAGTGCTCGTTTAATACAGCGTGCCAGCGTGTGGCACCGTGACATGTAGCAGCATGATGGAATCAGAGAGACCTTTTTTTTTTTTAAATCCTGGAAAAAATAATTTTGATTTTTTTTTTTTTTCTAATCCAGCCCACATTTTGTTAGTTAATGCTTTCAGTTTTTGGAATCGACCCCCCTTCACCCCCTCCCTCCCTCCTCATTTCACTTAGCGGTGCTCTGGGAATTTCAAAAGCTTGGATCTACGCCGCCTTTCAAATTCATTATAAAAGCTTTTTGCTAACTAAATAGAAGGAGAGGGGGGGAAAAAACTGCCACATTCATCTCATGGACCCCCCCACCCCCCTCCCACACCTCCACCCTCATCCTCCTGACAATATATAAATAAACTAGAGTGACCTGATTGAGATGTAAAAGGCAGGGAGTTAGCACTGGGACCCATACATTACTTCCCAACATTAAGAGGCGTCTGCTCAGGCGACACATGGCATTTGGAGAGAGCGGCCCCAATGGGCAAACGTCGAGGTTACAAATGATTCACCCAACCAAAGATGAAACAGCGAGAAAAATAACAAGATTTCTTTTGCTATTAGCACCTTCAAAATCTCTTGCCAAAACACATAAACATAATGACAATGGCGCTTCGCTAACACAAATGATAATATATTAGAATATTAACAGCCTGTCGCTGTGAAGGCCTTTGCCAAGGTCAAGCAATCGTAATTTGGACCGATACCAATTGTGAAATTTCCGAAACACCTCATTCTTGGGCTTGAATATTATTTGCGCTTTATTCTCTAACAGTCTCCTCCTTCTACCTTAAGGTGTGGATGGAATCATATACAGATTAAAAGGATTATGTATTTTCATGCATTTAAAACACATTGAACAATAGAGTATAGTTTTATAATATAGTTATACTATATAATTTTAGAATATAGTTTTCAACAAACCTAAACTATAAGTCAGGTCATAATAAAGAAGAAAAGAACATCATTTAATCTTTTGCATCTTAAGCCTTAGCTAAACTTAACTGAAACGGGACATTGAAACAGGATCGGCAACAGGATCCGATGCCTGAATCCGATTCTGTCCATTACTCGCAAAAGAGATCGGGACCCAATACCGATACGGAATATTGAATTGGGACATCCCTACTTCAAATGCAACCTCCCAAGAATAAAGACACTAATTTGGATACATCTGCTTTGAAGAATAATTAAAATGCGGCCCAAACCGACATTACTAGCATAATAAAGCAAAGCGAGTCAAGAAAAGATAGTTAAAAGCATGTTGTGCAGAAAGAAGAACTCAACAGAAGAGCAGAATGAGGTCAGTGTGGATGGAAGAGGGAGTCCTGACGCTGATGGTCTCAGTAGAGCATCATTAAAGCTGATGGGAATCACAACAAGGCCATAATTGGCGATAAGACAACGCACGGTGAAAGTGATCCAGAGCCAGGGATCATGATAGCGCAAACACACACATGCACACGCATACACCAACACATACACTCACTCAATGTGCGCTTGAGTGACAGACCAGCCAGCGAGCAGACCACAAGGGCTGGCAGACATGCAGGATCCCGGTCAAAGAGCATTATTTCCAGTGCATGACTGCATGCAGCGTGGCACCAAACGGCTCTCATTACAGCAGCTCGCTTAATGTGGCTGAGCTGGGCCGGCTATAGTCATACAATACACACACACACACGAGCACACACGAGCACACACGGGCCCTGACCACCAGCCGCCAGGCCGTGCAATCAGCCGCCTGCTATCAGCTTTCTAATTGGATCAGTGGCACGAATGTGATTACAGCAGGCGTATTTATTTACATAATAATTATTACTGCTGTCCCCAGAGGAGCCGCCGAGAACATCAGGGCCCGAGGAGAGATGGAGGGCGGGATAGGCTAGGAGGGAGGGAGATTATGGGCAGAGCAAACAGAGAGGATGAAGAGTCTTTCTGGTGAGGAAGACAAATGGACTCAGAGACAAACAGTGGAAGAATGCATTCTCGCAAGTACTCGCAAGGTTTTTGGTCGATTTGCATTCAAAGGCCTCGTTTCCGATTAAGTTCTTGTTTGTTGTGACAGTTAACAATTGGAAACGTGTAGAGGATAAATCGACAAGATATCGACTAATAAAACGCACAGTCATTTTTCATATGTTCAAAACACCTCTCACATTGTACAGGCCAAGTCAACAGGATCGGGTGAATTTAATCGAGTTCATTTTTACCTAGTTGGTTCTTACTTAGCTTGCAGGTTCCGAGGGTCAGCACGCCGTTAATTAGAAGCGCATTGGAGATTAGCCTGTTGGATGTTATTACAGTGTCTGTTTGGGGTCTGGTGTTGCAGTTCCCTCACATTAACATGTACATATTGCACACCGACGGACATTAATTTACATTAGAGGGAGCCCAGCCGCCTTCCCCGTGGACTTCCCATCCTGACAAAATAGGGCAATAGTTGTTTGAACGAAACTCAGATAAACGTTGCCCCCTTGAGAATCCTTCAAGTACATCCTTCTAATAGCTCAAGTCTTCGGACAGAGGGAGTCAGGGTGGACGATGTGGGAGGGGGAGCTCTGGGGAGATGCTTGCGTTTATGTTTGTCGCCATTGAAGTCGTCCATAGCCCGACTTTGCGTGCCGCTTAATGGTGTATAATCACAGGCTCTTCTAAAAGGGCCAATTATATATCGGCTATGGCACGCTAGAATGAAGGCGAGCCCTCGGGGCTGCAGTAAATTAACGGTCATTAATCAGCTCTATTACGGAAGCTGTGGTTGATAAATACCCCGACAATGAATATGTTTTGCTCAACATGTATAAACTTCATTTGATATGTGTTCTGATGGCCGGCAGGGTGGGACAGGAAGCATGCAAGCTAACCAAAGAGTCCCAGAGGAACGCTACCACAGTAGTTGACGTAAATATGCAGCCGTTTAAAAAGAGAATTAATGCCACCTACTGACAATCAAAGATCTAATCTGCTTCCTCGTTTACAAAACGTTTTGAAAAGTAAATATTAAGCAAACTGGAAATCTTTCGCTGAGTTCCGATTCAGGATGGTCAAGCAGCAACTGTCAACACAAAGACTCCTCTGGGGGCAAACAGTGTCCACTCTAATGGAGGGTTAATCAAATATCTGGCAACTCTGCTTTCTGCGTTTAATAGCTGCCGAGACCACACGCAATCGCTTATCAATGATTGGGATTTTTCGGTGACTGCAATTAACTGACAGCACACAGTTTCAATTTATGGGCCTATTAGATTTGTTTTTACAAAGACATTTTACAAATGGGTATAAAAAGATTTACCTCCTTTCACACAGAACCCAGCAAATTTTGAATATTGACACTCCTACTTTTGCTTCCATACAGCGATAAGCATCTTGCAGTCAGAAAAGTAGATGAGGCCAGTGTCTGGTGTGTCAGAAGGAGGGAGAAAAAAAAAAAAAAAGGGAAACATAATTGTTGGGTTGACTTTCTCAAGGGGGGGGGCTTTGAATTCTAAATGTCATTTTGCATCCAATGCCCAAATATCTGCTTTGATGGACAATGCAAAAGGAAATTCCGCTCACAATAACTGAAGAGAAAAATTTGTTGACTTTGTCACCTCTTGATTCCATGCTGTTTATACCGAACAGCCATGGAAAACAGTCAGAAATCATTTATTTGCATCTTTCACACGGATATCCTGCAATATTACAGCACCATTAGTATAATGCCAGACCCTAATGTACAAAAGCCAGCAAAGCAGGATTTTAACGCAAATATTCACACCCATGTCCCGACATTATGTAATTAGTATGCACACATAGGCTCTGATACTGTCTGAAAAGTTTGAAAATTACAGGGTTGCCTCAAATAGGAGAAGTGCATGGGAAAATGCCAGCTTTGACAAGCACGGCTGTATATTCGTTGACAGCTACGGTCAAACATCAAGCAACACGGGAAAAAAAAGAGAGAAATGTAAACAATACTAGAGACTACACTGTCCTATTTTTTGGTTCATGGCTCAATAAAATCTTTTCTAAACAATTTTGTTTTTTGCAAACACGGTCGTTTCCTGTTAACTCATTACTGACACTACTCTCACAATTGCTTGTGTCCTTCCGATCCTTTTTCCTCAAGCCACCTATACATCTCTTGACTCTCAGCCACAGACAGGCTGCTAAGGCAGCTAATGTCGTTAATTATGAACCAATATGTTACCGTCTGTGTGCAGCTTGGGGGAATTTTAGACTCCCTTGGCCTGGCATCTGGTCCTCTCTCATCATCAAGAAACGTGGGAATAGAAGGATGGCGAGATAGATTAGACAGATGTGAAGGACAGAAACCAAGAGGCGGCAAAAGAGGGCAACATTTGGGGAAAAGTACATAAAATGCCAAAGGAGTTGAGGAAAGAGAAACTGACATTTCATCAAATGACTGCTGTGTTTGCACTGTATGTTTATATTTCTCACTTAGATTTTACGAGAATTTTATTGCTGAAGTAGGACTTACAGAGTTTAAAGGTCTTTGGAGTATACGATCAACTGTCAACTGAGATGGAACAATGGTAATTTGGTCAACAGTGCTTGCCGTTGTTGTTTGTTCCAAGATGATAGTCGATTACTGTGTGCATTTGGGAGCTTAGTCTATTGACATGGACTTCCTCTCTTTGCGTTTTATTAACAACACCGACTTATTGTCACATAGCCATATCCTCCTAAACAGCCAGAACAGCGACGCCGAGGCTAAAGCTAGCTAGGTCGCATTAAGTTCCATTTCCTTTTCGAAGGTCATCATTGCAGTTTTAATGTTTCACATCAAGGTTAGCCTTCTTGGGTGGCATGAACAACACAAATCACACCAAATTGTACACCCAAAGAGGGAATCAAGTTTTGAGGGCCCACTGTATTTTCTGTACTGTATTGTGTTCGTTAGACAAAATGGCGGTCGTTTTAATATAGGACTGTGAAAATGACCAGTGGTTTTCAATGTTGTGATTGAATGGTGTAAACAGGGTGTCTTCTCTATATTTAAACAGAAATTATGTGTTGCAAAAGTTGATATTAAAGTAGAATTCTTTCTGCGTGACTAATTTGTCACCGCACAGCCATTCTGGTCACGTCCGCGTTAGCCCGACGCGGTTCACGCCGGGACAGAGGGAAGACGCGAGCGGGACCCTAGAAGAGAATAAAGCAAAAATGCTATGCAGCCACTGTCCACTTTATGGCTTACACCTGTGGTTTTGCAGCTGTGACAAAAATGTCCACTGTGGGAAAAGGCCTCCTCCCAAGAAATGGTAGCAGAGCAGAAAGCGTGCTTAAGTCATTTGGGTTGTATTCTTTTTACCCGTCATATGCCCTCGTGGCCACATTCCAACTTTAAGCCGCGCATCTTTTATGAAAAGCATCTTTGTTTTCTCAAACTTATTGTTACTGACATTGTCCCTTCTTTTTTTCCATCACGCAGGACAGTCAACTTGTGTGGCCACAATATGTCCTGCTCGTGACCTCCGCATTGTTCAAGTGAAATTAAACTTGTCGTGACAAATTCCACCGAGAGTCAGAGGCCTTTTTTTTTTTATTTTATTTTAATTGGTGGCACACCAACCACTTAAAAGCAGGCTGCATACCAGAAAAACTACAGTCCAGCAAAGCCTTCAAAGTTGACCAAAAAAACCAACAAAAAACAATTCTGTAAAGTGAAGGGTCAAAATGTCATCGTCGTAAAACCCATTATTAACTGCAGAGGCAATGTTTTAACATTTGAACATTCAATTCATTGTATAAATAAGCCAAATAAAACAAATACACATTGACATTTATCGACAAAATGGCTCAAACTACAAATGTGATGTTACATTCAGCTAAAAGAAGTATGCGTATGTACTGTAATTGAAAATTAATCGTACTTGTACTGCGCAACCAGACCTGCAGGTCAGCCTCACGGTCTTCTTTTTATCCATATAACAGTTGCGTTTATACTGAAATTGGTGTGCATGTGCTTACAGATGAGTACAAATTGAAGAGACACTTGGACAAAGGTGACCAGGTGCACTTCAAGTACCACAGGGACTTTTCATTGGTTAATAAATTTCGCTTTAACAGTCCGGATATTGGAGGGAGATGACAGTGTGTCTGTGTGACTTCTATACAGGGGTTGTTAAATTGTACTCACAAGGCAGCAGTTAAATGCTGGTTAATGATGGGCAGCAGTAGAAAAAGACAAGCCACCTTTGGACTCGCCCAGTCCTCACAACAATCCTGGCTCATAAATTGTAATGTATCCATGAACTACACACAAACACACACATACCAACAAAATACATTTCGATTCACCATAATTTGATCAATAGAACCATAGATGGTGCTCTAAGATGTTGGTATGGCCCTTGACAACTCTTCAACTTTCACATGGCCCCTTTAGAAAATTAATTGACCACCCCCTGCTTCAGAGGATCACTGAGTAAAATCTCACAAGGGTTTACGCATATGCATTCTATCCCATAATTTCTAACACTGGCTGAATCCCAAATGTGATCATATTGTTGCATTGCACTCATCCAGGCTTTTTAGCTGCACATTTTTTGGAATGATTTAAATTGGTACGATCCGAATCAGGCATGTTGAAAAGTTTACTTCCAGCCAAGTAATCATACTGACTGGCTGACTGCTTTTATGTTCTATTGTTGAAAGGGTCCCTCGGTCAACACGGGCCAACGGTGGTTCTCCCAATCACACAGGGCACAAATAACATGTCCGCCGCCAAGGCCACAGACGCTCCACCGTGCTTCGTGATTAGCATGGCCCGAGCCGCGCTTTTGTTTTTTTTTTTTTTTGCTTTCTTTGTTTGCCACTGTGGAGAAATGTCTCTGTGGAATCTGGTGTGATTGCACCACAGGTTAGCGACACCCATCCATTAGAGCTTAGCGGAGCCTTGTACTTAGACAGTCTCAGCGGCAGCTATATTTGACCACGCATGCCTAGCCGGGGCCGGACGTCGCTCAGCTTTACTGCTGATGTTTTCCCCCCGCCACACATTCCAGCCATCCTGAAGACCAAAATTAATGTCCTCACATTAGTGCACCTCAGTCTATTTGCCTGATTTTTTTTCCATGTTAAGGAATCGTTTCATTAAAATGACCTTGGGATTGTTTATCACTTTCATTTATGGCCCGGGCGTTTTCGTGCTGGCTACTTGAGCGTGTTTGGAAATCTGACAATATGGTGACGAAAAAGTACACTGGACCTTATAGCCGCTAAAAGCAGGTCTAAGATGGCGAGCACATGTTATGCTGCTTGCGTTTAGAAATTATAAGATCAGGTTTCGGCCAAATATTCCAAAGTAGAGTCACAATTTTGAATTGACCAAAACAATTTGGAGTATTACCAGTCCAGAGAAATTGAGCCAACTGCATGCTGCTAAGTAACTGAAATGATTTTGAATCAAAATTGTAGAGTCAAACACTCAAACTGAGGAAGTCGGTAACAAAGACAATCATGATAATTGAAGTATTGTGTATGTAGTGTAAGTAAGATTCACACTTGATATTCAAAGAACTGACTATATAACTTACCATAGGATCACGTCGTAAAATTCAGTATTGGGATAATCATGTTGCATTCCTTCCCTCTTTTATATCTGTACATAGAAATAAAATAGCTTTCATAAACACAGAAATTTAGTTTGGGATGTGCTTGAGTATCCTCTCTAACATTTGAATATATGTGTGTGGTAAAGGGAAGGTATCACATGGGAATGAAGAAACATCAAGAAAGGAGGAGGGGAGAGCAGAGGTGAATCAAGCAAATCGTCATTTTGACTTAAAAATGCACTCATTATGTGCACTCATGAATTATTTTGCGGAAAAACACTAATTCTGCATTAGACTTACAGTACAATGAGCTGGTAGGCGCAAGAAGGATATTCAAACACTCGTGGGGATTTTTTTTTCCCCTCTCTTCTCTCCACCTTGGTGTGTTTAAGTGCTGCACTGAAAATAGGTCATATCAGCAACGGGCGCGAAGGATAGCACGGTGAAGTCTCTTGGTAATGGCACCAATGCCAAGGGAGAGCCTTCTCTCTGCAGTGGATGCTTGTGTTTACACACACACACACACACACACACACACACACACACACACACACACACACACACACAGACACACACACACATGGGCATGCTGCATTGCTATTAATACAAGCACCAACCGTTTTAATATTTAATTGCTTTGATGGACTGCATCTGTGCTGCTCTGTGATGCAAACATTATTATACATACTAAGTGCCTTAATTGCAATTAGAGCTGAAAATTTAATTAAACCAAATAAAGGAGATCAGAGATGTACCCCCCCCCCTCCCCTCTTCCCCTCCCTTCTGTGTATTTAAGTCTTGTCTGAGTGGCCTACTCCACTCAGGAGCCTTCATCACAGGCAGAGTCTCAATGAGAAAAACTGCGGGTTTTTTAATACTGCGTATTGTTTTCAAATATTAACCTGGAAAAAGAAGTATCTTTTTTCAAATCTAATAATTTACACTTCATCAACATATTTGTTGAATGGTAACCTGCTTCAAGTTAGATAGGTTGCAGAATTACTCAGAAACTATAGTGAGACTTCTGGGGGGGGGGGGGAAATTTGAATCAGGAAACTTAAAACTTCATGTTTGTTTGTTTGTTTGTTTGTTTGTTTGTTTGTTTGTTTGTTATCAATCCAGACTACATCTTTTCAAATTTATGAATGTGATAATCTAGTTCAATTTAGCCAACTATTTTTGATTAGGAACAGTCTTGGGATGGCCACAGAGAGCTCAGTTGTTTTTTATGGTATGAAGGCTGAGTACAGTCGGTGAATGAGGGTGAGGCAGCTTTCTCTTTGATCATGGCCATTTGTTTTTATGATTTAATAAAAATTATACAGTCCAATATACTGCATGAGGATCCTCGAAAACCTGACACAATGTCACGAGACATTTTATGATAATTGTATGCCACTCAATATTTTTAAACGACATTGAATTCCATACACCGGTCCAGAATTCCACAAATAGATGATAAATAGAGCAACATATGAATAAGACATGACATCTAGTAGTTCCTATTTGCTGTCGAGGCCGCCAAGATGAACACACATCGATGCAGGCAGCAATATGGCCGTCTGTCGGCTATGTGTATTATTTATCAGGAGGCGAGGCGTCTCGGTGTGGTGTGTTTGTGGCCTGGTGTGTAAACAGCTGTGTACTTCCTGACATGCTTTTGCACTCTCAGCACAGCGCTCACAGGGTCTGCTGGTACTGATCAGACCGGAGCCAAGGCGACAGGACAACCACCGGACCCTCCCTGCCCCCCAAACCCCCCCACACCCTGAAACCGCTCCCGGTGCACACTAACGTCTATCGGTGAGTGCAAGAGGATGTGGGCACTTGAATAAAATGAAAGGTGCTTCACGTGCAGGTAAATAGCAAACACAGATAACAAATATATGCAGCTTTAAAGTAATACATGAATAAATGAACACACGTCAAGTCTTTCGTGGTCTTTGTTTGAACTTACATGGCAATGTGAGAAGGTAATATGTAGTCAGGTGGAACTGGCTGGTGTTTTTGTCAGTAAACCAAACACACAAAGAGATGCACACAATGGCACCACAGAGGCATGTAAAGGTCATCTCCAAACAAGAAAGGAAAGCGTCGGTAATGTTTATTATTGTTTGAATTATTATCTTCAATCCTTACACAATTTGCATGTTTGTCTTCCTTGTTGTAATGTTCTTCCATTGATGTCATATGCTCAATAAAATGAAAACAATGTCTTTATGTCTTCAATACAATTGGACAACGGACAATTTTAGACATTGGAATGGCAGATTACTTGTCAGTTCAATACATAATATCTTAAATTATGGAAAATCATTTTCAAGACAATCGATTATAATCAAACACACTGATTTGGTCAAAAGTACTGGAACAAACCTTAATTGGCATCAGAGCCCCAACAGAAGATCCAGATTAGAATTCATCTGCCTCTGCATTTTTCACAGAACCCAGCAAAGGATTATGTTATCTCAATCAGATAAGGAAATGATGTCATAATAATGAAACTTTGTCCATTTAAGCGTAGCTACTGATCACGTTAAACACGTAAATACCAGTACTCAACACTTTAATTCTTGAAGTTTCTGCCAGCGTTTACTGTTTCAAATGATCAGAACATTCCTAGAAAAGAACAATGTCCCATCACTGGTGAGCTATTTTTGGAACGGGCTACTCATGTCGTCCTTGAGGGCTACCCGATTCCCACAAGTATCACCATGTCCTAATAAATGTGTCCATAATGGCCCTGTTTCTTTTAAACAACAGCTTTATTCATGTTATCATGTCACATAAATCTTAATAAAAATACATATCAATATAGAAAAGAGGTGGATGAAAGCGAGAAAGAAATGATTGACAACGAGACTGAGTAAATAAAAAAAAAAGAGGGGAGCGGACATTAGCAACATGCTTTACGGAAGGAAAGGTTTCAATCGATGCGGCCACTAATGTATTCAATGCCCGTTCTGTTTACAGAGCGTGTCGGCCACCTGATGATATCCAGACTTTTGGCCAAAATCAAATGAAAACCTTCCAGCAGTCGGCTGTAATGCTCATGTCTGAAAAGGCCCAGTGGACCTCTTGTGAACAAGTTCTGCTAAATCACCATGATTAAGACTTGAAAGACATGAGATTCTGTTTTAAAAGAACAATATCTTAATGAAACATCATGTATCCTGTGACATCCAAAGATAAGAGTAGGCATTTCCTCCCGAGGATAGACTTCAAAATACATTGAGAACTCAAAATGGTCAAAAACGGATTTTTTAAATCAATATCAGACAGAAAATGTAGTTTACTCAGATGATGTGCGTGACATCACACAATAGCAAACCTCTTGTCTTGTTTTTGTTTTATGGCACGTTTACTAATACCGAGTAACAGGCAAGATGGCCGTCCAACAAGTGGGGAGGAAGTATCCTTTCTGAATGAGGAATAATAATAATGGAGTGGACTCTACTCGCACGAATGTGCCAAATGACACATCCTCTTCTCAGGTAAAGTGTTTATGAGGGCCATGAGAGACCAGGAGATGAGAGTCGAGAAATCCACACGTATGATAAGCGTAAAATAAAGGGGAAACAAATCTAATCTATTAAAACAAATGTGCATTGAAATCCAAAGGTGCTTCCCCCAATAAAAGCTCTGCCGTCTGAATGAATCCAGGAAGTCCCATTCAGTATCATTAGCAAATTGAATCCTTATCGATTCCATATCAGTAATAAGTGATATATGGGGCTTATATTGGTTCTATTAGGTTAAATACTGTAGGTAGCCATGAGGTCATGTGCATGCAACATTTCATAGTTGCTCGTAAATTAAACGGTATGTTTTATTAGATTGCTGTGCTGCAGTGAACGTTTTGATTAAGGCTTGTCATTTTTTATTTTGTCAAAATCCATCTGTGTATGCAGTCTCACTAAGAATGTCCATGCAACAATAAGTACAATATTTGAAATAAATGTGGTCCGCTCGGAAAGGACAGCTTGTCAATTTTATTAGTGAACGTTGCACAAAAAAAAATCCTCATAAACTACATGCCAACTCATCGTTTAGTAATTTCATCAGGTTATAGGAGGGTCAAGGTATAAAGAGCATAATAAGTACTGTTCCTTTTTTTTTTATGGCAGTTGAGCGTGATGTGCCAGTTAACGACGCTGTACTTAATGGCAGCGCTGTTTTTTTGTTTTTTTTTTTACAAGCGACCCGACCTCCGACACTCACACAAGCGCTAACTTGCGTTAAGCAGGGTCACGTGTTTCACCGTAATGTCCGACCTGGCGCCTTAATCAGTGCTGCTGGCTGTAAATTGACCATTTGTAAGCATTACCGGATTAGCGTCGCCCAATTATCTGCCATCTTGGGCGCTGATGTGAACAAATGCCACGTCCATAACGTGGACTTAATAGGCATGCGCCAGGTTGATGTAGCACGCGGCTAATTCCCTGATTGCATTTCCAGTGAGCAGACCCGTTCCTGTATGCTAATTGCTGCAAGTTTAAGTAGCCATACACGGCAATGTGGACCTGTTGAGTCGTGTTGGGCCCAGTGTATTTGCACATCCATTAAGTGAACTCTCGCCTCCTCCCTATTGATAGGGCTCATATGACAGGCCGCCATAAAAGCAGCATCTCCATTAAAATAAAATACACGTTCAGCAGGTTGTATTTTACAACTACACTAAAAATAAAAAGTGTTTTACAAGCGTTATTGTTTTCAGGCAATGGGTAATGGTAGACATGAAGGAAAAAAAATTATGGACATTTTATGAGGGGTTCTCTTACAAAAAAATAAATAATAATAAAATCAGTTGGGTGGCGCTGATTCTCACGCTATGTGTCGACCTGACCTAACCTTGAGACTTGGGAGCACTGTTTTAAATTATTCAAGAGGCAATTGAATTTGAGAAAAGATTTGTGTTTATTGTTAAGGAAGTCATATATTCATGGAGCCGTTTATGATGATTTTACAAAATTTGTGTTGATGCGTATCCATATTTTTGTTTGCAGGGAAGCACAATCTAAAAGTGGTCTATAGTCTCCCTATCAGTTTGGGAGTTTCGGATTCAAATCTTTCCTTTGGCTTGAGAATTCTGAAGATTGTCAAACTTTTTTTTTTTTAATCAAATTATGACAGGGGGCTTTAGCTGACAGACACTACCAGGCGTTCTCATTTCTTTTTTGGCCTTGACAGTCATAGCATGATTTTGGCTATATCACTCTGTGTGCGTCTGAGCCGTGAGCAAAATCCCAGCAGCATTTAGTATTTGGTCAACACCAGAGAAAAAGTCCTCTGTTGGCTCGGGTGAAGGCGCCTCTGTGGGTCAGCTCTGGTTCCTGACCAAAAGCCTCAAAGCTGTACCCAATCCAGCGTGGACTTAGCCACAGGACATGGTGCGACTTTGTGTCATCAAACACCGGCTGGATTGACAGAAGTCATGACTGGAGTTGGATAACTTGTGATTGAGTGAAGGCAGTGTAGAACAATAAACCTTTACAAACGTTAACTAAACCACAAATGTGGTGCAGATAAAACGAGATGAAAACTTAACAGAAAGAGAAAACAAGGAGCATCTTATCCCTGTCTGAATATTTCAAATTTGCTTAAAGTTAGTCTTACAGGTGATATTTAGAATTTAGACATAATTCTACAAAAATAGGTGAGAGCTATCTTTATATTAGCCATTATTGTGCTCAGCATACGATGTTGGAATGATTGTAAATTTCTTTTCTTGAAAGGCCTGCGTGCCAAGCCAACATGACATCGCCTCACGCTCAACTCTCTGCAGAGAAGTTCTCACATATTTGAGCACTGCGTGGCTATCATAAAACATTTGGCGGAGGGCAGCGGCCGTCCTATACTTAGTATAGTAATGACTGGTGGCGTTTCACATGGACATGCATTCTGATTAGACTGTCATCTGGAGGCATGTCTGCAGCTGCCGCAAGGCCACAGAGCAACACAGCAAAACAACAACAGCAAGGAACAAAAAAAGAGGAGAGAAAAGAAAAAAATCACACGAGTGCAAAACTGAAGGTTGATGGGAACAACTGATACTCTTTTGATTGACAGATCCAGTGACCATTAGACATCAAGTCAAGACCTTGAGGTGAGAAGGAGCCATTGGTTTAATCAGAACTATACTGCCCTCTGATGGTCACAAAGAAACTTCTATGGTTTGGTAAGGTTTTTTTTTTTTAGTGCAGGATTCCAAATTAAACAGCATCTAACTTCACAAATTTTAAGCAAACACACAGCTGACTTTGCATTTATTTTCTCCACGCTCAGACGGTGGTAATGGTGAGGTCCACAGAAAAACCCAAGCACTGAGAAGTGCCCAAATACACAAGTTAGATTCTCAGGCACAAATATGCTATGTAGGGCATCCTTTTTTTTTTTAACGCAACCCATATTTACTAGGCCACATACTCTCATAGTCGGATATGAATAACTTATAGAAACAAACAGAGACGTTTAAATTTTCCACAAAAACAAGATAACTTACCAACGATTTAGATGATTAAAAAACATTAAATGTAAATATTTTGATTACACTATTGCATAACAATTGTTTGTATAATTAGCTAAAATGTTGTTGTTTTTTTCCCTTGCTGAAATTTAGTCCTGCTGCCACTCAGTTTTAACTCATACAGAGCAAAATTGCTCATGTAAATGTAAAAAAAATAATTATTACAAACGTTTGCTCATTTAGTTCCCATATTATTAAAAACATCTCCAAGAGGGGTGTCCACACTTTTTTGTTTGATCGAAAATGCATTATTCAGCTAAATCAGTCAGACAAACAATATTTCTAGTTATTTTGAAAAACATACATAGATAACTTCCCGCTAAAGGTTTTAAGGTCTTGAGACTTTGGGATGTTTAAGGGCTCTGTGCCCAACTAGACTAGACCCCTGGACTGAACAGTAGCCATATCCCACCTCTAAATTTGTATAGAGCAAAATGCTTCAGGCTTCTTTTCTTTCTTTTTTTAAGTTTAAGTTTAAAACAGTTTTTAAAAACAGTTTTTAAAACTGTTACTTGAGGATGATTAATGTGATATGTTCATCTATTCGACCTTGACACAGCAGAATGTTAACAAAACAATCTTTCTTCTTCAATAGTATTTTAAAGAAAAATTTTGTTTTTCAATTTTGTCGTAAATGTTTCCCGCCGCCATGGCTTTGAGACAAAAGTATGAGAGCATTCAAATCTAAGAAAAAGGAAAGAAATGGAAAGACCATGTTGAATCAGAATGAGCTGGCCACATATGTTATTTATTTTCCCATGTAAACACACAGCGAAAGCAGACATAATCAATAGGAAACTCCAGATTGTAAATAGACGGCTCTAATAGCCTAAACACTGCCCTCTAGTTACACACAAAGTAGCACTGAGACTGAGATGGATACGAACGAGCGTAAGGAGTGAAAAAAGAGAGAAGGAAGGGGGGCCAGGCCAGCCTTATTTACCAATAAAGAGGCTTGATGAGAAGATAAACACACAGGAGACAGTCTGGGCGCATGAGGATGGAGGTGGAGGGGGATCAGGGGGTGAGCCAAGGAGAGGTGGGAAAAGAGAGCAAAGAAAGATTTGATCTGATCCTACACTTTGTTCTACACAGAGCAGAAGCGAGACGAGAAGTTGGCCAGAGTTTAAATGGATTAAGAGTCGGTCACTTATTCCCATTGGACTATTTGAATCCTTGCAGCTAAATGTATGCAATATACACAATAGCATGATATACAAAGAAAATGGTGGTGATTGAACTTCTTTCAATCTGCAGTGGATTACATCTGAAATGCAAATATTGCTTTAAATGAAACAGCAGCGACTAAAATCCACCCATTTAAACTTTAGTTGGGGTTGTGTCGATATTTGGGTGAAATGTGCCTTCAACAGCCCCAGAGCCTGAGAAGAAATATGGGAGCGGCCCTTCATCACTAGCAAGCAACTTAATTACACTTAGCCACATGTTGACAACTTTGCTGAACATTTGAGTATATGCAGGTGCTAACCCCGATAGTTGTGTGAGCGAATGCTGTGCTCTGCTTACCTTTTAGGTTTGACATTTGAGAGTATTTCGTGTGATTAGGCCATGGCTTGAGAATGGCAGAGATTCATCTGGCCTGACTTGCAAGTATCGGGCAGAAAAACCTTCGGTTATGTAATAGAACAATTTCCCGACATTACGATTTGCCAAAATTAAGAAAGGTTTGCTTAGAGAACACAAAGCAATATTATCCCCTTAAATTGAGCGTTTGATTTTAGGTCATAATAATGACACTGGTTATTTTATTGTTACACTTGAATGTCTGTTAAGAATGTTAAGTCATACTTTTCCTTTTTTAATATATCTAGTGAAGTTTTTATGAACCTTTAACTATGTTTAATACCAACAAAATGTTTCTAAATAAACTGTCTAGAAAAAGCATGCATCATTCCTGACCTTCCTGAAAGACAAAGTCAAAAAAAATGATCTACAGAGCACTATAATTTTGTTTATGATCGCCCAGCCTTTAAAACAGAGTTCTACTTTTTTTCACAGGGATGAGCAGTCTACTGTACGCATCTTGGCATCGGCCCTCGGCAGCTGGTGTGTTGGCCATACGTTTTCCCACCGAGCCTCACACATTTCCCAAAGTCTGCCGTCATGGCTCAAGTATGTGTTGTACATGATTACATTTCATTTTTAATTACAACATGTCTGACGCCGGGACATTTAGACTAAACTGGTGGGTAAAAGGAGAACAGTCCCCTTTAAAACCTCAAATTACATCTAATTTGGTGATATGATTAGAGAGCGTGCGTCCCGTAAACACAAACCCGAGGTCTGATTCTGAACCATTAATTGCATGCTGGTCCACAAATAGCTTATCACTTCATATTCTGGCACCAAGCTGACCATGAGAGCATTAAGAAGATGAAGTAAGGACACAAAGGTCGCCTTTCGTAGACGGTCGTGCGGCACATGTGCGCGAGTGCTGGCGTTTTACTTAATAACGTCGAGGATGTGGCTTTGTGCAAGCAGCGCTCTCACAAGTGGTTTTGGTTGCTCACGCCGTGTCACAAGTCATCAGGCTGAGGCTGAGCGGCGACCCCGTGACCGCCATCGGAGATCACAAGTAAAGCACTTAGCGGTTGAGGACCCCCCCCCCTCCGCAACCTCCCTTCGCTGCCCCCCCACCCCTTCCTTCCTCCACGTAGACGCGGCCTTCTCTGATTCCACCGCTGCTGCTAATAAAGGCGGCGAGAGGCTAATTCAAGTCAACAGTTGAAGGAGAGTCCTTGAAAAGAAAAAGTTAAAAGCAAGCCTGTCTACACTTTTTAAAACTACTGGTACCGTACCCAAAAATGAGATAGGAGATTGATTCCATCGGCACAATCGGACAAGGGATGCTAATCATCTTTTAAGAAATAATTTATAACATAATGTAAACATAGAATCCAAATGTCCATTTTCCATTGTGCTTGTAGGTCATTCTAGCATTGTTGGCCTATTTAAGCAGATTATTAACTATTTCAAAATTAATAAATAGTTAATGTTTTTCATAACATTTTTCCATAACATTTTGTCATACACTATTGTTCTGGCTTTTACGGATGGCAGAACCCTATAAATGAAAATAATGAGAGACAGGCCTTTTACATTCTAGAATGGACCTTTAAGTGACTGAAACTGGAAATAATCTAAATTACAAAAATTACTTTAAGATGGGTGATTGCGCAATACTCCAATAGTACAAAAATAATGATTATCATGAGAGAAACTACTGGAGAATTTTTTTTGTACCTTTATTAAACGCACTGGGCACGACGAGGGTGGAGTAATATTAAAAAAAAAAAAAAAAAAAAAGAACGAAAGAAAGAAAGAAGCGATGATAGTTTCTCAGGGTAATAACAGGTTTGAGCGTAAGCTATGTTTGAGGCTACCACAATGGCTACCCTGTCCTGCACCGCAGCACTCCCATGACCCGGCCTACGAGGGACGGCACAGGCCAGACACAATTAGTGGTCACAGATTCCTCGCTGTGTATGTGTGCTTAAGACAGATGGGTGAGTGAGCATGGTGGTGGTGTCTATTTGTCCGCCTGTATATGCATCCGTACCGTCTTTATGTGTGTATGTGTGCGCGCAGTTGCACTCCACTGAAAACCAACATTCCTCACTGAGAGTCAGCGGGTGCATCAACCTGCTGGTCATTTGCCAACAATGGGTTCAAGTCCATATTGTTTGCTGTTAAACTACATTGCCAAAAGTATTGTGTCACACAGCCAAATAATTCAGGTGATGCAATCACTTCCGAAACGTTGGCATGCAGGCTAGTTTACAAAAAAAATGTGTGAAAGGGTTGATGGCTTTCAGGAGCTCAGTCACCACCTGTGCAAGCTGGGAAATTTCCCCTTGACCTTTTTTGAGATTTGAAAAATCATTTTACAGGGAGTTTAAAAACATTTTTTTAAATGGAGCGGGGAATGATTTGATAAGTGAGTTAATTAATGATAAGTTAATGAATTCATGAACTTGGTAAAGGAACAGCAACAACAAAAAAACTCATAAGTCAAGGAAGATTCCACTATGTACTATTTATGCATGGATGGGTTGATTCAGAATTTAGAAACTGTTGCAACAATAATTTCCCCCTGTTTTATGTGACACAAAGCATGTCACTAATCAATTGCTGTATAAAGTGTCGAGTTGTCCTTTAACAAAAGGAGACCATTTTGAGGTAAAAGCATAAAAGTCAGAAATGGAGCCAAGTGTTTGCACTAGAGGGGGTCTTCCCCAATTTGGGCCATAGTTTTTGTGTATATGGAACTCAGAGTAAAAGTCAAATTTGGAATTTAAAGAGATTTTGTCGTGCTATTTTACTCCCTGATCTGTCAACTGTGATGAAATTTAGTATTAAATCTAAACTTGCAGACAGCACTTTTGTGTCTGTTTGCCATCAGTCTTCATTTTCTTTTCCCCTGTGGACGCACAATAACAGCCTAGCTCTGTTTTGATCTTGGTCTGCGCTGCGGTCGAGACTGTTATGAACAAAAAAATGGCAAACTTGGAAACAAGCTTCCCCTCGGAGCATTTTTACGAGTTCACCCATGGCTGCAGATTTTTAAAAATATACATACTTTATATATGCGGTCATATCAGTTTCTAAAGACGGCAACATATCAAAAGCTTGACAGTTCAACGTATTATTTTTGTCTTCAACGGCAGACTTTACCACAAAAACTGATTGGTTAAAATTTAGACCAACCCAGGGAGTTGGGTCAATTTGACCCGACATTGGGTTGCTTTACAAAAAAACGATCACTTTTTGGGTTGTTTCGCATACACAAAAAGTGTTTTGTGCACACAAAAAAAAAATTGTGCAAAACAAACTTCCACCCATAAAAGCTTAAAAACCGTTAAAAATTGGACTGATCCAGAAAGTTGGGTCAATTTGGCACAACTTTGGGTTGTTTTGCTAAAGAAACAATTCAACGGTAAAAAAGCATGTGAAAAACACAATTAAACACTGTAAAATGTTAAAGTAATAAAACTGCCTTAACGTTCATACCAATACGTAAAGTGATCATTCATTTTGAAGAAATATCACAAAAAAATCACCCTTGATACTTGCTGAACCGAAATTTGCAGAAGTCTTGTATGTTGGAGTCAGTGACAGCAAATTAAACCAAAGTTTTCGACCAATTTGTAGGTGTACTTTCCTAAAACTACTTGGACGAAAATGAATTTGACGATAATGTCCAAAACAATAACAATCTCTCAAGCAGCATCAAACACAATCCACACACACACACACACACACACAGAGTCATATTGTGTGCACTTTGAAGTGTCAAATCATCTTCCTCAGTGAATGTATCAAAGTTGCAACTTTTTCCAAGTCTAATTAGACACTTCCAGTCCACAGTAGACATGGCCGCTCAGCGGGGCTGTTTCAACCCCATAGTCAACGTGGAGCCTCGGTGCTATTAGCCATTCAGAATCCCAGAAGCCAGCGCCTGTCCTGTTTTAATGACAGCCCTCACCCAGAGTTAATTTCACTACCATTACAGCCGTCTTTTTAAAAGTGTCTCAATTCCATTTTCCTTATCATCGTTTTAAATAACTAACAAAAGAGTGTCGCACAATGGCGCCACATGTTTTCTATGCTGGGTGAATCACCTGCTCTTTTCTTAAATGTGTATTAAATGAGGCATCCAGCTGATGACAGGATGATGCCTTGATGGGAAAGTTGTTTTTTTTTTGTTTTTTTTTTACTTATAGCAATTTACCCGTTTGATGAAAATTGGTCTGTATGTGCTAATGGTCTTTAGTAACAACTGGATCCATTGCAAACCTTATACCGGGACGACTTCAAACAGAACGTCAAAGTTGATGATTGAAGCGCTCACTGTGAACAAACTCACCCACAATGTTAAAAGAAAAAAAAAAAAAACTCAATTACAATTTTGACAGGAGTTCCTCACAGACATGTTTTAGGTCCCGCCATTTTTCATCATTTTAAGAAACGCACAAGCCATGCAAAAGTCCTACAGAAAGTTAAAGAAAGGAAGTTGTCAGTCGGCAAAAGTTTTGTCCATGATTATAATGTTATTTAATGTGATGATGTCCGTTCAAACAAGTTAAAAATGAACAAATCAAGTCACTTCACAATCTTATCAGTATGTTCTTTTGATTTTTTTTAAGGAAGGCATCTTGTCATCTTATGCACGTCAAAATCATAGCCTATTGTGAATAGCGGCGTGTTCCGACAATTACACTGACGAGAGTGTATGCGTTACCTCGCCGAAGTCTTCGTGTCCCGACCCCCTACCTGAGCAATCACGCGCCATCTTCAGACACATTATACGATAATTGCAGCCATTCACGAGTTCCAATTATTTTTTCAGTTTTTCTCACCAACAGTTAGTCTGCTCCAAGTCCAAAACTTTTAGTTTAGTTTACCTTTCCAAAACATAAAAAAAAAAGAAATGCTCAAATGTGAATTTTGTCTCACACTTTCCTCCTCTCAGCAAACGGTGAGCGTGTTAATAGCTTGTGTCACTTTAATTGGTTCTTAAATGCTGTGAATAGCACCACCCCGACCCCCCGCCAGGCCTTTTAATGAACAGGTAGCCCTCCGTGATTACAGCAATCTTAACCCTCCCACCCCGCTGTTAGTCGCTGCGAATACACGCCACGTGCATGCTTGCCAGCCACGCAACCAGCGCTTAAAAGGACAAAAGCAATTTCAGGAGCTACCGCATGCTGCAAGATGCTGGCTAATTTAACAGTGCAAAAGAGAGGGTGGCAACTCAAGAAAATGAGCAGAGATGAGCCCAGGAAATAATTGCTGGCGTAAAAAGAAGAAGAAAATGAATTGTGGTCACGTTCACTCAAATGCAGGAGAAGTTTTGCTTGATTGTAAAACTCGTGACTTCTCTGAGCGACTTTCATGATCCTCAAGAAAAGAGCACAAACTTGTTTGTCTTCCTTTTCCCATCCCTTGCCTCCATCTGTTGTTTCCTATTTAAGATTGTGATTATGGATATTCTCATTCATCCAGGTCAGTTCTGTCTCAGAGCAACTTGACTGTTCTGTTTATCTGGATTTTCCACGCTATGTTACTTCATCTTAAAAAATGCCTAAGAGTTGCATATTAAATCGAGATGCATTGTGGGATTTATAGTTTACGGCTATTGTTTTCTTTAAAGCCGCATAAATGCGTATTTTAAAAAAAAAGAAATTTTAGGATTTAGCCTGGAGGCCTTGAGTTTGACATATGTGGCCGAGAGTGAGCAAAACCAGAGGCGATCTCATCGGAGGAGGCCTGTCGCCAGTGTATACGTGCGGCTGGGTGGCAAACCTCAGCTTGTATACATATTTGTTCAATTGTGTGAGCGTTGCTTCCGTAATCCTGCCCGCCCTCCCCGTACACGTATACAAACAGGTAAGCCTTTGCCCATGGCAGACACCGACACGGCAAGACGGCCGGCGGGGTTATAGGCGGCCTTTTTCTCCAGATGCCCTTTGTAAATAAGCAGAGAGCCCTTGGCGGGGCGCCGTCGGGCCGCCTGGCTCACCTTGTCCCGACGGACGCAATCAGGACCCCCGAGCCCCCCGCCTGTCGCACCTTGAATAGAGCGAGGAGTGGAGTCTGGCGTGCATGAGCCGAGCGAGAGTGACACAGGCGAGCGGCGGCTCTAATTCATTAAAAACAGCCTGCTAATATAAACAGTCATTCATTTAGCTGCTTGACACTGGGCCGTCTGGACAATGTGAAGAGCCCCAATAGAGCTGCCATACACTTCTCTATGTGGGTGTGGGCATGTTTCCCAAGCAGATAGATTGAAACAAACCAGAGGGGTCCATACTTCATTAGAACTAAAACGGGCATTTAACAAAAATGACATCGAATCAATTTACAGTGCAGCCTAACTAAAGTCAAATGCCTTTGACATTATACAATTAAACCAAAGAACCTGCTTCTATGAAGTGGTGCAAAACTTCACCACTTTACTTCAGTTATGACCACAACTCGCTTAAATGAATTGCAAACATTTATCTTTGAACCGGGAGAGAGAGAGGTCAGCCAGTCAAACATCGCCATGTTATATAATTTTTTAAAAGCGTATTTGATTAAAAATGGATTTAGCGGATTAAAATTATACTATTTCAAGATAGTGTTGTGTCGGTCGCGTCAATATATGATGGTAATATAAGGTAGAATACCAGCATGAACCATGCTAGCAGCCTGATTTAAAAACAGCCAATGGAAAACAGCCAGGATTCCAGCCCAGAGAAAAAGTGTCAATTACCGGAGTGCTAAAAAAAATTCACACAGGAATATATATTATTGCGAACCACTTTTTTTTTGAATAAAGAGTTTGTAGATTTAACTAAACAGCAGAAGATAAAGAAGATATGCACATTTAAAATATTATAATGGAACATTTTAACATCTTGGGGTTGAGTGATGTAATATTTCTAAATTAATAAAAAATGAATCAAAACAAAATTAGGCATTATTACCTCTACTGAGAACAATAAAAGATGACAAGCTCATATAGCTTTCTAAATGTGGAGTTATGCTTAATGTTTTGGTATACAAGCACAACCAGCAAACTAATGATTTCTTTCCTACCACCAGTCATATTGCAACACAAGTTCAGTGAAAGTAACACTGAAGTGATTAGAGCTAGCACATCATTTCTCAGGGGGCTGAGTTCAACTGTGAGTGTACCCCACTCGTGGTGACGTCTGGCCCCGGGCTAGCGAACCCTGCCGCAGGGCCAAAAAGCAACGGGGCCCGGCAACCTCCAGATGTTTGCCTGCATTAGGGCCCGACAGGCTGTCATGTCAGCACCCACGCGAACCACACAGTTCCATCACCTCCCATCTGCTGGCCAACACCTCCTGGGGGGGATCCCAGCGCCCATCAACCTCAGTACAATACACCAGTACATTAACACATATGTGCTGGAAAAGCTGTCACTTCACAGTATGCTGACTGCGCCATATATTGTAAGTTAAGTGTTCACATACATTACTGATACGTGTTCAGATATTAAAGTTAGCACATTCATGCAAAAAGTCAACTTCCAAATGCACATTAATCCTCACAACAGAACAAATTATTGGGTTGACAATCACATTTGTTGCTAAGAGGTCATAGGTGAGCATTGTCAGGTGACATTGGGTGTGATTTGGGGGTTACACCCTGGACTAGGCGGATGCGAATCGCAAACGGCAACCAATCGCAGGGAAAATAGAGAAAAACTATCATTTAAAGTTTTCAATGAAGTATGTTTTACTCAGAGGATGCTACAAATTTACCTGCAATCCTCATAATTGTGAGGCAGACTGCTAACCATGCATCACAGGTTCCCCAGAAAAAAAATGAAATAAAATTTGATTTCGATTGAATAATACAGACAAATAAATTATGTGATAAAATATAGTCGTTACTCAATGCCCATAGTTAAATTGCATGCAGCAATTATATGATCATATTGTCAATTATTGATGTTAAATTTGATCCATAACAGAAACTCACTTGTTGATGTTTGTCTCCCCCTGCTGGCATAACTGAGAAAATACCTCTTTTAAAATTGAGGGTGGAAGTCAGATCAATCATCGAACACTAACGTTTGTGTATTATTATGGATTACCAGAATTTTTGGGGTTAAGTGTATTGGGATACTTTCGGATTAAATATTTCAGTAATGCATGTGAAATGAAGTATCAAAAAAATCTGTCAATTTATTTCTGCAAATATACATTTCTAAATGAGTTGACAGTTTAGCATTGAAAGTAAGCGTATTAGATTTGAACAAGAAAATAAAAAATGCAAAATTTGCAAGTTTACCTGTCATATCTGTTTTGCATTCGAGTTGATGATGTGCGTAAAAGTTGTTTGTCCAAATATGCCGCGTTTCATCCAGCTATGCGAAACAAACGTAAGATATTTGACTTCTGCTTTGTTGCAAATTGTGACAATGGAGACTCTTTTCCGTTTACCTGCTGTGTACTTCCTCAAAGATAAAGCACCTGGAGGAATTGAGCTGTCAGGACACGCATCTTGGTAGATGTGTTCAAGTGTGCAATGTTTGTGTTGTTCAAGTCAAGAACAAAATGAAATTGGAAATGTAAGGGAAACAGGTAAAAAGAAAACAATCAGATATGACGTGGAAGGAAATGTGGAAGTAAGGCACATACTATTTAAACACAAGGTTTGATCATAAAAAGATCTCTTTATTAAGCCTGGAATACATACAGTATGTGTGTTACATTCAAGTAGAAAAAAAAAAGTAGCTTTTTTAAAATAAAAGCAATGTCCATTTAGTTATTAGTCATATATATTTTTTTATTTATAGCTTTTAAAATACACAACAATAAATATTTTGTATCTCTTTTGGTCTTCATTCTATCTTACACAAACAAAATACAGTGAATGTGAGAACAGTTGAGGAACCAATATAGGGTCAAGCCATCATAGTCAATGGGGATGCCGTTTTGATGGTACTGTAAAACGTTTCCAAACCGGTTCACAACACAATGACGGGCACAATTTATGTACGGTACTATTTACGTATGCGTAAAAACACAAACGTTGCCAAGACGTGAAGCGCTATTCAACCACATAGAAATGACCACAGAGAGGTTCTGAAGGTTTAAGACACATGGGCAAATACAGACACCTGAACGCAACGGCCCTGTTCGAAACTGTGTTTCGGAAAAATCCCAAATTAGTTAACAGTAAGAACTTTAGGGGTTCTCTGAAAAGTTGTGCAGGATATCGAGGCAGCAATCGAGCTGAGGCTGGCAGTGACTATTGGCCTGCTCCTTAAGTACCCAGAAGTAAACACTCTGGCTTTAAATACTGGAAACGTATTTATAAAGTCAAGTACAGAAAACTAGCAGAGGTTGAAAAACACCATTAATAATGTAAACATTGACAGGACTACTCCTTTTTCAATCTAGGATGCTTTGTAAAATGCAAATACTTATATTCAATAGAATATGCAAGATCTAATGTTCAAACTGATGACATAAAAAGGAATTTCGGAATCTACGGGCCATAATATCACCCGAAGTTTCTGAGGTTCCAGAAATCACTGCATGTAAGCGTCAAGGCCGAAAAAGCAACATTGATTGCCCGAGAGCTTTGAAATCATTGTATTTCGTTTTTATTTACGTTTTACCTAACATCCCAACTTGATTAGACTTGGAGTTTGTATCAACCTGCAGAGAACTAAGCCTGACATAATTGACTTTATATAAGGCAGGAGTGTTGTTTGTATAAGCCAATGTAACAAAACAAAAACACACTAAAATTGGGAATTGGGGCGTCTGAATAAATGTGAAGAAGATATGTTACATTTCAGAAGTTCAAAAGTAAAACTCATTATATTGAACTCCTGCATATTCGCAGTTTGGCATTTGCAAATTTGTGGATTTCCTTTTAGGTCTCATTTGCAGAAAAACTCACCTATTGGCTTTTTGGTGCTCAATTTAAAGCAATAAAAATATTACCATCAGTGCTTCATTTAGACAAAAGCAGTGCTTTGCTATAATGATGAAAACTGCTTTCAAAATTGAATTTCCCAATTTATTGATGTAAATCATGAAGGGCGGACGCAAATACGTACTCGTGGTTGCCCAGAGACAGAAACTTCTTCAGAGCTTGAACGCTGGTTGCATCTCAAATATTCCCACTAATGATGTGTGATGACATCAGAGTTGAGAAATAAGATGCTACTGCTTTTAAGACTGCTCGGGAGTCAGAAAGATCCTCCTAACTTATGACAGATCCAAACAATGCAAAGGAAACTAAAATGCTTTTGAATGTAAACACAAACATCATCATTATAATTTGATTTGATTTGCATTCTCCGTTCACGAGTACACCGACCTTAATTTAAACCAGGTCAGACCTAATTACTAAAACCGAAAAGGTTCATTTTGCCCGTATGACCGTCTCCATATGTCAGTGGCCTTGTGAAGCGACCCTGGAAGATAATACTGTGGTTTGTTTTACGGGAGCGGATAAAACATTCATGTCAAGCTCGTCCACGATGTAAGAAGATCACCAGAGATGAAAAACACTTTTTAGGATGTTAGATATCTGAAACCACAGCTAAAGCGTTCTTGTTTTCACACGATAGGCTCGCGATTTAATTTGTTTGAATTATTATTATTTTAATTAATAAATCAGAAAAATATTTATTTACTTCGACAAATATGGTGGTCGTGTGATTTAGACATTTGCGTCACAGTTCTGAAATTTTGCGTTCAACTCTGGATTCCGTCCCAGTGAACCGACTGTCGGATTAAAATACACAGATAACAAGACTCGAGAAAGTTTGGGTTAAGACGCCGTAATATTACAAACAAAACACAATCTTACACTGAAAAGGCCAAAGTTAATAACCATCATCAACAAGCAGTTGATGTTTTTCACACATTCAAAGAGTCAACGAGTTTGATTAGAAAGACACACCACTACCCTGATCTATCTTTATTTAACGGACACCTCTAACGTTATTGCTACATCCATGATCCATTACATACAGTGTCGTACTGATTTACATCCCGTCGCAGGAATTGAGGTCATGTGATCCACACATGTACTATACGTCTTTCCGACAAACAACCTCTCCAATTACCCATCCTCGCGTTACAACCTGTCGGGAACCAAAGGCTACCGGATCAACCTACTTACTTTAGTGACTGTGTACATTTCGTTTCTGTAACATCGGTGAAATCATCCTTTCTGACACGATGTTATTGAATTATTGCAGGAGAGGAGAAAGCACCTCAAATTTACCATGAAATTAAAGTCTAGGAATATCCAGCATATGAAAGCAGATAATCCAATTAGACTAAGCTTCATAAGTTTTCATATCAAATATAACAAATTGAAAGCTGGGTTCCTTTTTTCGTTTTTAGTTTGGAAGGGTTCCAAATGCTAAAACAGCAGGAAAAGCTCAAATTGTTGTTCAATCCCCAAACACTTGTCAGGATGACTTATAATTTAATAAATAAATGAATTAAAATCCATTTGGTTTTGTTTTACTACAGTAATTGAAATGCTTAAAAATTCTACATCTTCCCCTCTCGTGTGACAAGTTCAATTCTTATTAAAATCAATGTATTAATTCAATGTGAATCTTTATATTAATTTAGAATGAAATTTGATTAACATCTTTTGAACATATTTTCTTGTTATTAGCTTTAAAAAAAGATAAATAACCTTTTGGGGGATTTTAGGGAGAACTTATACAAATAAATAATAGCAGCAGCGCACGATTAGGTTTTTTTTTTTTCTTCAATAAAATGTACTACTGTTCTAAAGCTACATCGCATGTGGCTTGAGCACCTTCATCATATTCCACACGTCAGCTTTTGATGCTGCCTACTTAGTGCTACTTACTCAGGAGTTCCCAATGTTCTGTGTAAAGAGAAAATTGCGCTTGAGTTAGACGGACGGAGCCTTGGTGTTCTCTCAGAAAATAAAGCAATCATTTTGCATCATTCAGAAAAGGCCTTCTCGTTCCAACCACCGTAAGACTCCCACAGATAAAGGGACACATCCCACTCGACAACAACATCAGACGCGCCCGTTGCTGTGCGTGCTGCTTCGCCGCCTGCTAAAGTTATGAGTGGTGTAGTGCAGCTCGGCCGCAGAGAATGTGGAGGAGGAGGAGTTGGACGAAAGCGAGGTGAGTCCGGATGCCTCGCAGGCCAGTGCTACCTGCCTTAGGGCATCCAGGGAATCCATCTTAGCTCCACGGAGTAGGTCGCTCTGACCCTGCAGAGGACATCAATGCCTTCTATCATCATAATTATTATTATTATTATTTGAAGCATTCATCCATCCAACATTATATCAGAAATAATTAGAACAAAAATAGATTTTCAATATTTGTGCTCTATATGTGTTTATGCTCTACCTTGAGCACAGTGACGTTCCACGTGAAACTTTCTACAGCTTTGCTGATCTTACATCCTTTCAATCCTTCTTTCTCTGCCAACCGAGACAGATCTTCGTGGAATTCCATGCCTACAAAATACAAATACATTTTGGTTTTCTAATTGGTGACTTAAGCGATTCAAAATGATTGCAGTTGTACTTCAAATTACAACCACATGACATGAATACCTTCCAGTATTTATCAGAAATAAAAATAATTATCATTTACCTTCTTTCTGCACCTGCGCAATCCTCTCTTGGACACCATCGGCGTTTTCAATGAGTTGTTTCTGGGCTGCAATCATCTGAACCCAAAAAATATATTGTGTTGAAGTATTGGGACAGTAATTAAAAAAAATGTAGCTTTGACATTTACAATGCAAGCGTGAGGGGAAAAAAATAATCCAACTGAAGGTTTTTGATTAATCGTACATGTTTTGAAATGGTCATTTGCTGTTTTTTTGGTTTTGTAGATGTAGTAGATGCGATTTGGCTTTTTTCAGTGCAGGGGTGTATCTAGTCGAGTGGGACAAAGGGCCAGTGGCCACCCCAAAACTAACTGTTTGACTTTTGACCTTTAATATAAAGCAGTTATTTAGTCGTTTATAAAATTTACAAGAAATTAAAAAAATATATACAGAGAGAGAGAATTGTTTGCTTGACTGCGTGTGGAATTTTTTTAAAGTGGCCTTGCATTCTTCTATTTTTCTGTTTGGACCTCACTGATCTACACCAATGGGAGAAATATTAAGCCACCCTTGTATGACAATGTGTGTAGGTGTAATAGCTAAATGGTGACACAGGTGGGAGGGAGGGAAGAATCCTGAGATGGAGCAGCTGGACGCCTGGGATGCGTGAGCTTGACAAGGCGTGTGGGTGACTGCTTCACGTGTCATCAAGCGTCTCATTCTGCATACGTGTGGGGGGGGGGGGGCATTGCAATCTGACGTTTTACCATTATAATGTGTTTGCCCTGGGGGAGGTGTTGTAGTGTTGCACTTTTTTGGGCCAATAATAACACTGGATGGATTTTATCATTTTAATCACACATTGTAATGAAGCGCAATGGTGTTTTGCATAAATTAGCAAATATGACAAGTAATTAAATTAAATCATCTTGGCAATGGTGGATGTTTGAATCTGTTAGAACTGGTCGTGAAAGCTGATGTGTGTGTGTGTGTGTGTGGGGGGGGGGGGGGGGGGGGGTCATAAATTACTCCGATTTTTGTGATTACCGACTGGCCTTGGTCCCTACACAGCACGAATAGCAGAGGAAAACAATTTTCCACATAAACAGCACTCTGTTATGGCTGATAGTACCTTCGAAGGTCAAAAACTTTCTACTTCATCCCACCATTCTGTGTCAGTCATGTATACAGAACAGCAACACGGGAAACAGGCTCTGGATTCACATTTGAGAGTCATAGCGTGCTAACATTCCAATCCCAAACGATTAAAAGAACTTCATGTTGAAGCTACACTCTGTTGTTTCGAGAATGTCCTGCCTGTCGTTGCCACGGTAACCATGGATCACCAATTTTAAAGGGTGCATAATAACAGTGGACCAGCAAGGAGAACTGTCATGTCCCATTTGCATCGATGTCATTTTAGGACACAGAAAATGTAGTTGTGAAAATAATCATCAGTGTCTTTGAAGAGCGTAACAAAATGACGAGTGGAAATAAAAGTCAGGGAATGAAGAGCCACCCTGAAAAACTGAGCTCTTCTGTGTGATAAGAAAAAAGTTGCAGAAATGTTTTGCACTTTTGAGGCCAATGCACACTTAATAAGAAACATTTCATTTATCTCCAGGAGGAAAAGACGTTTGTACTGACCGTGTCATATGCAGACAGCAGCTTGCGTGTGGGCTCAGACACACTAACTAGAGGCTCCAGACAAGGATAGCCCTCCTTAAGCACCATGGTGGCCCCCATGGTGCCCTCGGGGCTCTGCAGCCTAGTGGCCAGGCTCTGGATGCACTGCTTGAGTTTGGCCACCGTGGGGAGCCCACACTGCTCTTTGAAATTGGCGATGGTGCCCTGAAAGCAACACCAAAATATGAATCATATAAATCACAAAAAAAAAAAAAAAGGGTTGAGGCTGGACCAGATGAGATGAATACCAAATGCCACCTGAGCGCGAGTGTGAGCATGTGTGTGATTTGCAGCAATGGAGGCGTGATGAATGATGGACTGTTGCAGATGAGCCTGCGGTGTGTGTGTGCGGTGTGTGTGCATGCGTGTGTGTATCCGTGTTAAAACAGGTGGGTTGAGTGGCGCTAAGGTGGAAGTTTCCAATGCTGCTGCTATTAAAAAATGCTTAATAATCCTCCTCCGCTCTTGTTTTTTTTCAGGATTCTTTTCACCACTGACTTTTTCATCATTATATAATCTTTTGTATTTTAAGAAAGCGCTTTCACAGATAATTTTATCTCAAAACCAAATTTACTTTCCTCCATAGAACTCCAAAAACCCACATCTGATGAGCTGAAATGAATAAGGATAATAATGATAATAATAATAATAATTTAACCAAACGTTACTAAGTGTAAACTTTTTTAAGATCTACTTCATCTAAAAAAAGGGGCAAAATAATTGAGCTTTACCTGAGCTTCTTCCCGCAGGTCCATCACCTCTTTGAGAGGTACGCCGGCCAGTTTGAAAGTCTCATCCACCGCTTTGATACCCGTGTTCCTCAACGTGACATACTCGCGCCCGCGCCGGCCCACCCGCCTCACTGACAAGCCCCTGCGGTGGGCCTTGCCGCCCCCTCGCCGGTTGGTGACGGCCACGTGAAGAAATAGGCTGGCGTGGGGTAAGGGCTCTCCCATCAGGTCCAGCAAGGGCACGTTGCGGTAGCCGGACTGAAGGCACTCGAACGACACGCTGAACTGGCCGATGAAGTCGTCTCCAATGTAGTCGTCGTCCAGCACAACGAAACGAAGAAGGGCCAGCTCAGGCATGTTCACCTGGAGATGAAGAGGAAAGGGATGTTGAAAGTCAGAGAGGTTTAGTTATTGAGATCATAATGCATTTTGCCAAACTGTAACCAATAGGCAAACATAATTTCGATGCCAGTGGTTGAACAGTTTGAAATCTTTGACCTACAGAAAATAAAAAGTGAAGAGAAGACAATGAAAAACAATGGGACCTGAAACAGTTCCCTGATGGACATACGTACAATAGCTTCTCCTCTTCAAGGAAGATTATGTTAATCTAAAATAATTACTGAACCTTAAAGAGGTCCCTGACGAATGAGAGGTCCCTGTTATGAGGTGTCATTTGCATCTAGTTCAATTCCACTCTACAATAAAATGCACGTCCCACGCTGCATGAGGGCTTGCAATATCAAATTTCACACATTTCCAAGGAAACTTTCACACTAATAAGGCAGGAGAAGCTGCAGAAAAGTCACAAGTATCAGCGTGACTACGTTTTTGCTTTGCGTGGATAAAGAAAAGTAAGCAATTCTCAGTGTCAATTAGGAGACTTAATCGTGCACACAAACACGTCTTTATTTTTAAATACATTGTCACTGTATTTACAGCTAATACAGTATATTAGTATGTTTAATACTAATTTCCATTAGCCTGTTGATGGCATTTCACATTATACGTTAGCATATAGCTGGCAGACTTCTGGTAATTGAAATATGGATTAGGTCAACATTTGGTGATGTAATACAAGGCTTAATTATTTTATTTGTCAGTTTGACAAATACACAGCCTGGAGCAAGTGCCTTTTGTTTGGAGAACTGTGCAAGCGAGAAAATGTTCTCTTCAAATTATTGTGATACTATATCATACTATACTAAGGAAAAAATTAAAGACTGTGTTTTTTTACGTTTAAAGTGTATGTGAGGGAGGGGTAAAACTATTTTCAAAAAATAGTATATTGTATAGAAGCCTTCTAAAGAGATTTTGGGATGACTAAAGAGGATTTGGCCAATTGTTATTCTGGTTCTGATATTCCTAATAATGCCACAGTTCAAAAAGTCTTTAGACGCCAATGATCTGGGCTTGAATCATAACTATTATATTAAATTCTGTTGGCAACCATCACTCGCTGTGTGAGATTTTAACAAGCAATTGTTCCTGCTTTTTATGAGTATATCTGTAAAATATATTCAGATACAGCGCAGCAGATTTTATAGCAAGTATGACAAAGACTTACTTGGAATTCAAAAGTCTCATCAAAGAGGGGGTCATCCTGGTTCTGTAGAGCGGTGCGTGTGCGCTGTTCCGCACAGTCGGCAGGTACACCGTGTAGTTCCAGGACCACATAAGGTTCAATGACCTCTCCTTTGGCACCTGATCCCTGAGGTTTAGGTAGGTTGTGTGCACTAATAACCTGTGTGGCAGAGCATAATATTAGGGAGAACCAGGGAAATGATGCATCAGAAAATACTATATTCCCTAAAATAGTGGCTGACCATCAAATAAACGCTGTGCTCAGAATAGTCAATATATTCCATTTCAGACAAATAAACACCTTCCATCCAATAAAAAAGAAAAAACTGCTGAACTGATTTGCATTCTGTTACTAACCAAAACAGCAGCACCTACTCAGGACTGAAGGAATAGAGTGCAGAGTCATGTTGCATGTTATCAAAATGTTTTCTGCACAGCATGAAGGCAAAGTATTTATGATCTTATGTGATTTTTAGAATATAATGCCAAGAAACCTTAATGCGAAGAGTTTGTGGTGGTACACCAGGCACGCAGCCATGTGTATGGGCGCTGAAATACGACACTTCATCCCTCATGACAGTAGGTCGGAGTACATAACCGCAGCCTCCATTTTGAGAGAAGCGGCCCCTGTGAAGGTCCAGCATGGCACCGGGGGTCTGTTGGTTTAAGGCCACCAGCTGAACGCCCCCTTTCCAGTACCCCTGCGGGTTGGGGTTACTGGAGTCCAGGCGCACCGAGCTGGGCCGCACCCTCGTTAGAGTGCGCTTGGTGAACATGACGAGGTCTTCCGGAGTCTCTGTAGTCAGCCGCCCGGCCTCCCCCTCGCCCAGGGAGCAAAGCGTCCAGTAGGGTGTCTCGTTCACTAAGGGAGTGCCGGGAGAGCCGGGACTGCTGGGCGGCGAGTGCTGCTTGCGAACAGCCCGTTGGGCGTAAAAGTGGCGACTATCTTTCCGAGCGATGGCCACCAAGTCCGAGAGTTCTTTGTTTAGGCGGAGCTTCCTAGGCTGAGAGGGCGGAGGTACTACCAAGACCACGCCCAGATCCTCCTCACCCGGGATGGTCATCCGCCGCCCAGCCAGAGGACCCCCTCCTCCAATCTCTTCTTCCTCCTCAGACACTTCCCCATCAGATCCTTCATGATCTGGAGGGAGCTTCTTGCCCACTATCAAGATACGTCCCTTTAGCTGCTCAGGGGAGGGTAAGGTGGTGGCTCGACCCCCCAGGCTGACTGGTAGGGACTCCGGAGTGTAAAGCCGAGAGCCAAGTACTTTCTTCAGGTGCTGAGCCATGGTACGCTGTTGGGCACGCGAGCAGCGTTGGCACAGGTACACCAGGAGCGGGTACCGCGAGGTCAGGAAGGCGTACTTGTTGACCACTTCCAAAGCGGATCGGATGGTGACGGGTGCGTGGTGGTGGTGCTGCTGATGGTGGCAAGGAATGTCTGGACCGTAGTCAACCCCAAGTAGAGGTTCTCCCTCTGGGCCGTCAGTTACTCCGAGCTCCAGGCAACGGCAGCCAGACTGAAGGGCTTTGATCAGGCCGCCGAGGTCTGCTCTGCCATGGACCTGATCATCCAGAAGGTAGGATCGGTATGAGGTGCTGAAGAAACAATCGGCAGAATTAGTGAATATCACTGGTCAAGAAACTCGTCAATACCTTGTATCCATGACAGTTAAGAATGTTCAAATGTTACTTAATATCTGTGATGCATTGTGTACCTAATGTAGTAATGTGACAGGGGCAGGTTCATGTCCTGGCACACCCCCTCATGCTCAGGATCCAGCAACTGGCACTCGGGAGATTGCAGATAGCGGGCAAAGCCATCTAACCCGAGCAGCCCCCTCTCCTTGCCCTGTGCTGAGGGCTCATAGCGCCTCAGCAGCTCCAAGCAGCCCTCGGTGGTGGCCAAGGACAGACCTTGCTCCGTCTCCAGGAAAAGGCGCAGGTCCTGAGGGTCCAGACACTCCCGGTCCTTGGCCAGCTGCACCATCAGGAAATAGACATCCGGTCGGGTGCACAGCTCGCAGTAGGCCTCCTGGAACTCCTCACGTGTCACGTGGGAGGTCAGCTTCTCTTTGCTGCGCTGGATCTCCTTGAAGCGCAGACGGACCTGTGAGGATAAATGGAATGCTGAGCACAGTCCTATCAGTGAGATGAATGTTAAACTTTCCAGAACTCTTAACTCATCCATTTCATGAAGTTAGCCGATCTGATTAAACGTTAGTTATTTTGTTTCGCAAAGGAAATGGAAATGACCCAGATACTGTACATGGTGGCGGCGTAATAACGTCGTGCCTATTACTCATCCTTTGTCCAACTCTGCCTCACTCTTTAATCTTGTTCCTTTTCTTTTTAACATTCTTTTTCGTTACGTGCTCCTTGGAGGGGGGGGATAATTTGACAGCAGAGGACACATGGATGAAGCAGCCAGAGTCACTGCCAATAATGAAAACCTATAAATGAAGCAAAGACCGCTGGAAAATCTTTTTTTTTTTCTCACCAAAGCAAATTCCTCTTCACTCTATAAAAATCGGATTAGCATCTCCCCTCAATCAAATGTAAAAAGATGGTCGTCTCCTTGAGGATATTACATAACATTTGCAAACAAAGCAGGCTTGTTGACCTTGTTTAATTTTACTAAAGTGAATGATCGCATTCACAGAGACCCGCAAAAGTGACACAAAGAAGACCAAGAACACAGTAGTATAATTACTTGCGACACATTCCATAATCATCTAAGTGTCTAATAATATAATCTGAATAATAATTAAAGAATATTTTCGACTAAAAGATCAAAGGTGACTTCTTAAAAGCATCCAGCGTAGAAATACGCTCATGGCATCTGTGGAAGATAAAGCACTTACTACATTAAGTGATACCGCAGAATTTAAGTGACTGTTTTATAAACAGAGTTTTACAGTATACAGGAAAGTCCAAATTTAGAGTAGCAAGTTTCCTACATATCTACATCTCACAGAATTAAAAAAAAGACCCTTAACAGCCACGATGGACCTGTAAAAAAAAGCCAAAAAATGAAATTGTCATCCTCATTACATGCTGGTTCTTTCAAGCACACCGTTTGTGCGGATGAGTTAAAGTTTCAAAGACCGTATATTGTGATTGTTATGATTTGTTGTGCATGAACCAAAATGATATGAATCAATTCATTTAAATGGCCAATTGTTTAATAATAATAATATGGAAATAATTGATTTCCATATGATGTATTTTATGTGCCCTCTTTGCATCCATTGCAGCCTGGTGATCCTGAAAGGGGGATCCTTCCATCTGTGGTCCCTTCTCAAGGTTTCTCATTTTTCCCCTGGTAGGGGTTTTTGAGTTTTTCCTTGCCCTTTTGGGAGCCTAAGATCAGGGGATGCTTTGAGAATTATTGTCAATTGATTGTCTATGTGAAGCCCTTTGAGACTGCTTGTGATTTAGGACTATACAAATAAACTTGGCTTGACTTGACTTGACAATTCCACATGCAATAGTCATACCTTGGCTTCCTTGATGCCAGGACAAAGTTTAACAATCGTCATGACCGCCACATCCTCAGACACAATGCCGTAACCATCTTCGTCCACTTGAGCAAACTCGGTCGCCAGCCACTCGCTCCTCATTTTGCTGCCCAGACTGCCTTCCATTGTTCCTCCTTCTCCCAGACCGCTCCCTCCTCCGAGTCCCCCACCGACGACTGTGGGGTGGGCCAAAAGGTAACGGAGACCCGTAACCCAGATATTGGCTACATCCGCTGAGAGTGCCACCAAATCTAGAGACTGTAGGGATTAAATTGTTTAGAAAAAACAACAATAGAAAAGTTTCATAACACCGTCTTACCTGGTAGTCCTCGCCATGTATGACAGAGAACGCGGCCTCCTCAGCCAGTTGTTCAGAGAGAAGTCCATTATGCAGGAAGGTCTCAGTGCTCTTGCCGGTCCGAACCTCCCGGATGCTGGAGACATCCAGGCGGGCCCGGTCCATGTCCTTCTTGGACGGCTCCCAGCGTAAGCAACTCAGGTCGGCCTCCAGCGTGTAGAAGCGACAGTAGATCCGTGAGTTTGGGCGCACCTTCTTCAGCTCACATCCGCCCTGCATAAAGGCCAGGCAGTCGGCCGCGCTGTTGACCTGGGCAAGGAAATTTTGGAGGAGGTGTTTTTGCATATTAGTCAGCAAGATCTGAAAGCCAGGCATTTTGTATTTTGCGAAGCAAACCCCTACTGACGTAGCGACAGTACATGACGGTCAACGTTTCCGTCTACTCTCCATTGAAAGGTAATTTTCTATTCGTACCAACTGAATATCTTTGTATGAAGGTCGTGAAGTTATTCAAGTGTAAAAATGGTCTCAAACGAATTGGTCCGTGAGTACTCAGTGTTTGGTGTCCATTTAACAACCGAGTGGACCATGAGCTGAGTACATTATATTTATTCATAGCACACTGCAGAAGGAAGGCTTGATTTAAAGCAAAGATTGTTTTAAGCTGGCTTTGCACAAGTTCAGTTTTGGACCCACATTTCCCACTCCTGGACCATGTTTTCTGAGAAACATGCATCCACGAATTTTCTCATGTTATGATGTATATGTCAAATAAAAGCTTTTGCATTCCTGGGGGGGTAAATAAATACTTTCAGTGTTAGCTGTTACTCTCAAAGAGGTCAAGTAAAAATGTCAATTCAGTTTAAAATTCTGCATTCCTGTTCAACGTCAAGGGTTTCATGACTAAAGGCACTTTATTGTTGTAGTGTGATTTTTGCTTGTTATGAGAGGTGTTATACCTTCTTCTCTGAGGGCATGCTGCTGAATGACACAGTCTTCTTTCTGCCTCCGCCCACCTTCTGTACCGAAGGATCCTGGGAAAGTAAAAAACCTTTATGGTCAAAATGCGTGTGTGTGTATGTAATGAGGACAAAAATCCATTTTACATCAGGCAGTTTCAGTTTGGTTTGACATGTTATTTTTGTTTCCACAAGAGGTATTGGTAGAAAAGAACTAATATCATATAGTAATATAAAATAATGTATAATATAATATAATGTAGAATATAATATAATATAATATAATATAATATAATGTAATGTAATGTAATGTAATGTAATGTAATATAATATAATATAATATAATATAATATAATATAACACAACACAACATAACATAACATAACATAATATAATATAATATATAATATAAAAATATGGTAAATGTCGTTTTTTACGTTTCACAGTAAACGTCCCACTCAGTGTACACCACACATTAATAACAGACAGACAACGTGCAGGAAGAAGGGGCGGAGCTTTGTTTTGACCAGGCAGGAAGTACAATTTACTTTTCATCTATTAATACAGCAGACATGTGCCGGGTGATGGCAATTGATAAAGTGCGTGTTAGTGTTTAGTCTTTTGTTTTCCTTTTATCTTCTTTTTACATACACATCCTTATTTAGTCCCTGACCGGAAGCTTTTCCCAAGTAAGATGACAGATTTGACGCAGGAATCACTACTTTCCTCCTTTTGGAAGAAAGAATGTGTACACAGCACTCACTGTGCATGTAATTTTGAAAGCACTGAGTGGAATGAAATTATAACTCACAGTTCATTCATCCATCCATTTTTCAATTTTAACATTTTTGATTTTTCGAATTTAATATATTTGCCTTGGCTCAGTAAAGGTTGGGGGATTCACTGATTGAGACTCTATGGTTCAAGTGACAACCTTTAGATTTGTTTGCTCCAATTCGGATGTGGGTCACAGGCTATAGCAACGTAAACAAAAGGAAAAATGCAATAAAACAATACCTTCGGATAGAATTAGAAATTAGCCCCCCACCAAATTTGGATTAAAAACAGATGAGCACTGGATATCTGTGAGTCCAGCAGATACCAAAGATTAATCGATAGAAAAAAACATTTGTTGCTTTAGCATGAGCACATTACATTTCCAGTCGGAAAAACTGGCAACAGATGTACCATGTATGTACTGTATGAATGTATACAAAAGTGTGTGTGTGTGTGTGTGTGTGTGTGCGTGCGTGCGTGCGTGCGTGCGTGCGTGCGTGCGTGTGTGTGTGTGTGTGTGTGTGTATGTGTGAAATGTCAGAAAAGACCATCACACTGGGTCATGAATTTAAAAATAGGTTGATAAACACACCCCGCTCACATGTCAGCACAGTGCACTTACAATCACCCTCCACCGAGACATTGATTGACAGCTCCATGGCAGCATGGCGAGCAAACGTCAGTGCTTTGACAAGCTTCATCAGCGATGCGGTGAGAAAGTGTCAGCCGAGGGACCTGCTAATAACTGTTCGTATAGTAGAAGGCGCAACGGCTTCCCTTGCATAAGTAACTTCTTGTATTGTCATCAAACCCATGATGACGCTGTCAAAGAAGCGTCATTTGAACATGATACTTTATTACGGTTGTTTGGTGCGATACGCAACAAAACCGAATTTGTTTTGCTTTTTTTCCACAACATAAGCGAATGTACAGGCCCGACGTGAAACTGAATAAATCGTGCATTTGTATGTAAGTTAGATTGGAGTCTATGTGAAGAGGTGTGTCACAAACAGACCTACATACCAAGGTAACCTGACATTATCATCACCATCAATAATGTAATGTAAGGGAATGCAAGGGAAGCCAATGAGGGCAACCTGAGAGCTGAAAAATCTGCTTGGGTGCATCTGTGCTATAAATTGGAATTGTTGGTGTATTCGGCCCACTCTTGAATACATAGCTGTTCAAATTCAGGGGTGTCAACCACATGGTAGTTGGAATCACAGTTACGGTATAGGAAGAAAATGCAAAAAAAAAAAAAAAAATCCTGCTTATCTGTAACTGATTTAAAAATATTTACATGAAAAACTTTTTTTTAAGAAAACATAAATAGTTTGTCCTCTTTTTTGGGTAATGGATGATGTAGACAATGGCAACAGTCATTTTATTATTATTTTTAGCATTATGCAATGAAGCCTGCTAGACACCAGCAGAGATGGCACCAAAATTTGTATTACACTTTGCAGATGTACTTATGGTAAAGTTCCGACTCGGGGTTTTATTTTATTTTTTTCATCCTCTTATTCTTACTTTTCCTGATTCAGTCCCCCACCCTCAGCCTTTGCTCCACTTCCCATCTGCTCACTGACTTTTTCCTCCGGGCAGCGACTAAGCCGTGAAGCCAACGATCGAATAGCAGATGAACAATCCAAACAGAGTGTCATCAGAGGGTAAAGGGGGGGGGGGGGGGGGGGGGGAGAGGAGGAGGGGAGTGTAAGAGTGGATTAGAACACATAGATGGCCTCTTGGAACAAAAGCCGAGTGATGTATTAGAGATTTTGCCAGCCCCTGCTCACAGTTTCCTGGATGGCGTTGTGTGTCGGGCACGTCAATGTAAAAAATATGTGAGACAACACACACATATATACACATACAGAAGGCACACTCTGGATTATCAGCCTACAAACCCTCTCAAACATCCGAGGGCCTCAGCATCATCAGAGCAACCAGGCCACACATGCTCGGTCCACCTAAATACTCGCTGACCTGCTTTCGCTAAGCGCGTCTGTCCAGCCCCGTCTGGTCAACTTAATGAAAAGACGTTTTCTGGAATGTTTACGTGAACAAAAGCAAACAGCGCTCATTGATGAGGCGGGATTGGAAATCCATACGTTTGCGTAGCCAGCATCGAAGTTGATGCTGATGTTTACCTCGCATGCCAAGTCGTGATCAACCATGTGAGCTTGAAGGTCTCGCAGAACCTTTGCGGCTCGATAATTGTTTGAGTTTTGTTTATGTTTCTGTTGTCGCTACTTGTTGCAAAGCTGCTGATCAATAACAGATGCTTTGGAATCCTTTTAGGTCAGTATCATGAATACTAAGAATTGACATGTTGCAAACCTTTTTTTTTTTTTACCTTTATCGCATTCTTGAAATACATTTAAACTTATTATAAGTGTTTCTTCTGTGTTCTCACTCTCGTTCAAACAGTGGCAAAAAAGTCACAAAGCATGATTGCTTTGAATTGTTGTTTTCTGGGCATGAGCAGAAATTAAAATCCTGAAACCTCAAAACTGTAAAGTAGACGTGCCAACCACTATCTTGCCGTGCTGCCCAGAAAGAATATAAATTGGACCTAATTAAACAGCGTAGCTAATTGTTCTAATGAAGGATGAAAAATTGTCCATCGTCTTGAATGCGGTAGATAAAAAGACACGGCAGCAGAAGGCAAGCATGAATTGCTGTCAAAATAAATAGAGAAAAGGACAATGGGTCATTGTAGTGTACATGGAGCAGGTCTGGACAGCAGCTGGCTCTTCACAGTCACGTGACATACAGGCATTCAGACGTGCCTTGTTATTTTACAAAATTACTTTACCGGTGGGGAAAATAATTTGAATTGGACTGAATGAAAGCTTGGCAACAATAATGAAAAAAAATGACAAAATAATAAAATTGTGTTTACTCACAATAACCTTCAACACTCAATTTAAATGAACTGGAGGAGCCCAATGAAACATTCATGTGAAAATCCATTTACACCTGTGGCACGCACACACAAACACCTATACTTCAATTTCCATTCATTGACCTAGTAACTAGTTAACCTTGTGCATAAATCACACACATGACTGACACGCCCCTCGTAAACACCTGGCCGTTGCGTGATTCTGCTCCCAATCGGATCTCATGATCTGATGCCATAAATCCAGCTACTGATCCGCAGTCACACTGGCGGCAGATTAACTCAATAGATTACCGCTCGAGGCGGCTGCTAATCCAGTGCTACCGTGTATGCATGCCACCAACGTAGCATAGTGAGCCGTGTGACAATGATGTTTTGTTTTGATTGACATCTGGAAATTCGTATGACAATTTCTGGTTAAAATATTAGGAACAGCTCTCTGTATGGAACACGATAAACCACGATTGTAAAAGATTGTTGACATGAATAGATTTCCGTCAGTTTTAATAAAACAGAGTATTATTAGCTTTGTAAAGGCACACAAAGGACGAGACATCAGCTCTCCTTCATGTCTACAATATTTATCTTCATCTACTTCCCTCTCTTCTTGTTACTACTCAAGAACGGTGGTCGCCCCCGACAACCGCCTCCACCCTCCACTCTGTCCTTGTAGATCAGCTCTCTGTTATTGTCTCATCCTTTCCCCTCCCTTGCCCTTTCCTTCCTCCATTACACCATTCAAACATTAACATTCTCCAGGGAGCCCCTAAAGGGGGGTTTAGCAGAAGGTCTTTTTTTTATTGTGGCCACCGGGGGGGGGGGGGGGGCTTTATCCCATGAGATGACACACTTCCAAGTCAAGAGGACAATTGTTACATAACAGCGTCAAGCTCGTCTGACTCCAGTGATATCCACTAAGTGTACACATGAGTGGCGGGACAGAGGGGAGGTTAGGATAGAGAAGATTGAAATTGGAATGAATGGTGATGAAAGCGAGGGAGGAAACGGGGCAAGATTGAGGGAGAAAATGACAGAAAGGCAGAAGATGATAAACTATCTGTTCCAAAGTACAGGAGTGCCACAATTTGGTGCAGTTGCAGGATAAGGTGCAATTACAAGTGCATTCGCACAATGAATTCATTGAGCTGAGTATGAATTAAAGCTCGCCTCAAGGGAATATAAAAATTCAAAGTCATCTGGATATGCGGCTGGAACAAGACAATGAGCTGTGCCCAACGGAAGTCTAGCTCAAAATTTGGTCTAACTGTACGCATGAGCAGTTTTCTTTTGGGGGGAATGGTATCGCTGTGTGGGGTGGTGGCTGCACTGAATACAACATGAAGGCTCTGCAGCGCGTAGTGAACACTGCTAGTAAAATCATTGGGGCTCCGCTCCCCTCCCTGAAGGACATTTACACCTCCCGTCTCACCCGCAAGGCGACCGTGATTGTGCGTGATGTGAGTCACCCCGCTCTCTCTTTGTTTGATCTTCTGCCCTCTGGGAAGAGGTACAGATGCCTGCGCTCCCGCACTACCAGACTCGCCAACAGCTTTGTACTCCAAGCTGTCAGGATCCTGAATTCTCCCCCCCCTCCACCCTCGGATGCATGAGAGAATGCCTTCCATCCCGATCATTTGTGTCAGGCTATGAGATAAATAGTGGTAGCTGATTTTACGTAATCTCAACATTACGTCTGAAATGCAGGCAGTATCGCTGTGCACAACCATGATGTGGAGGCACAGGACAAATATTTGTGTCAACATTTTTGAAATACCAGAAACCAAACACCAACCCGCGAATAGCAAAAATCCACCTATAAATAAAATTCATTCGAACAAAACATTTTTAACTCTCAAGAAACAACAAATACACAGCTAAACCCAATACTTTTGTGAAGATCAGGTTAAAGGTGGATAAAGAAGTAACCAGTTTTGATGCCGATCCCAATAAAGGTGCAGTTACACATGTTCAGTCTTGGCAGCGATGGTATGCGTTTTAAGGGTAATCTCCTCAGAGTTTCGTTAAAAAACTGAAGTCATAAGCTGGGTCGTCTATCTACTGAGAAGGAGCAGAGCAATTTAAGAGGTGCATGGAGGAAGAAGATCAAAGCTGGAATGGTGATGAAAAGAAAAAAGGAAGCAGGGCATGGTTGAAAGGGATGCTGCTCCATGTGTAGTTAGTAATTGTTTGAAGATTTACAATAGACTACATTACATAACATTACATTACATTCCGGTATCTGTCTTTTTTGAAGCCTTGGTACAGCAAGCCGAAACTAGCAATATCAGTAATTTAAAACCTCGCATATACAATTTATGAAGGTATTATGATGCTCACAGTTTGACCTAAATAACTCATTAAACATTTTACAAACCTATGAACTCAGTAAAGGTTTTTTTTTTTGGGTTCCTTCATTTATCACAGCTACTGTACATACTTGCATAACGTCACGGTTGAGTGAAACCTACGAATCTCTGTTATTTTTAGACAATGTGTCCATCTTGTCACATGACAGCCGGTGCTCGGTGAAAATAAGACAATATAAGTGTGTATTTTCCAGCTAACAATGCAGATTTCCTGGCATTCTGAACTAAACTTTCCTCAGCACTACAGAGACCAGAAGCCCTTTTAGAGCTTTCTGAGCTTTAAGGCCTTGTAAGGGCAATCGCTTCATCAATTGAGTCAAATGAGGGACAGTTAATAAGTTTGCAAACTAAAATAAAACAACAGTCCAGACTGCTATCGGAGCACTGGGTGTTTGTGTGTGGGAAGGAGAGTGCAACAAGATGAGCTGGATGAGTGCCATGTGTGCTTCAGAAAAGGAGATGTTTGCTAAATGCCTTGATGAATCTTTCACACAAGACGAGGCACAGATGAAGACAGAAAAAAAAGACTAAGAATGAAAAGCAGAAGAAAAGATTTCTTCTCGTGTTCCCTTACTCCAAAAAAAGCAAATGTTCATCATTAGCTATTCTATTTCCTCCCCCAGTACTCATTTCTCATTTCTACTTGCAATCCTTGAGCCCTCTTGAAATTGCTTTGGGTTCCTCTAAGCTATTATTTTTTAGGCCAAGGCTATTTCCCTTAGCATCGTGACACGTGGTATGAACGCCAATCATAACCAAAGCGACATCGAGATTTACCGTTTGTGAGCAAGCTATATCGGCAATTTTGAAGCGAGATTTATAATTACTGTAACATCTCTGCCCCATGTAAAATGTTAAATGATTTTATGCTTTATCAGTTTTATATTAAACTTTAACTGGAAATGACAAATGAATAGTTTTGAAGCAAGCAGGTGTGAAATTTCAGCATTTAATGGGCTTATTACTGGTCTAATGATTGCAATCATCTCCCCAAAAAAAAAAAACGTGCACTCTTCCGAGCTATGTCACAGTCACCCCCACACACCACACCGTTGATACACTTCTGGTTCCACAAATGACAAATCGCGACTGTTCCGTATCAAACTCAGAAGGACGCTCATTAATATATGCGTTGGGTAGACGTCGCTCTACATCTCCGACCTAGCTGATGTCAAGCTGTCTTTTTAGCGTGGAGGCAGATGCAATGTTGCCTCTGCTGGTTGCAACCAAGTACTGCACTATATTTTGACTCAATTGCTTCATCAACAATCACTTCCACACAATCCACAAAATTCTTAACAATCTATATCTCAATTAACTTTTATTTTTAAATACTCTGGAGGTAGTGAATGTCTTCAACAATGTGAGTGTTTCTCACTGCTGGCACTAGAAGACTGATGTCAGTCGAGCATGAAAATAATTAAAGGCTTGCATAAGGCAAATGCTTTGCTGTCCTTTTTCTTTTAAAGCCAAGCCCTCCAAAAGGCACTAATGGCAATGCTGAAAAGATATGGGAGTGTTGGGTACAAAAGAAACACAAGGGTGAAAAGGAAACCTGAACCTGCTATTATGCAAACTGTGAGGCAAACGTCTCGATGTAATAATGATATTCATGTTCCCTACTTAATCTGCGCAATAATCATCAGGCAAGGCACCGACCTCATTTCCCCTGAAAAGGAAGAAGAGCAATACTTGCTGCTGTTGTGTTCTTTACACAATGAAAAAAAAAAAGCTGAAGCTGAGGTCTTTGGTGTTAAAATGTTGGGCAAAATAAAAACAAAGTGAGACAGATGGATAAAAGATGTATTGAAGCTAACAACGAATGTGAGAAAATTTCTATTAATATAATCAAACGACTGACGTAAAGTACCGAAGCATATCAACGAGACAAACACTCATCGGAAAAAAAGAATATAATTACAAGATACACACATGACAGGACATTGAAATCCAGGTGACAGGAAGTGCAGATGCATTGACGCAGATGAATTGATGTGTGAATGGACAGATTCATTGGATGTATTCCATTCTCTGTCTTCAAACCTCACTGTTTGGGGTCTGATTAGGATTTACAAATCTGTACTTCAGCTGTCCTCACAGCTAACCTGGCCTGAGATTAGTTCCGATTAAATGCCGGGTTCAAAACTGTCCTGTGATTTACTGGAAGCTGCTCTGAGTCAATTTGGATAGAAAATGCCATTGGAAGTTCAGCGAGACTGGCACGGTCTTAATTCCCCACTCTAATCCCCATTCACACACTGCCATTGACTGGTAAGCAGTCAGCTGGGAAGAATTATCGATCATGTCAGAATTTACATGAGATCAATCGCAGCTCAATGTGTCATGTGCTCTGATGATGATTGGCAAACCAGTCCATCTAGAGTGGCATGTAGTCTGCAGGCATTTGCACGAAATCAGCTCGGATAAATTCCGGGATAAAGAAAATAGATGAATGGAGGTTTTAATTGACTTTTTGTTACGCGAGTCTTTCCTTGGTGGATGTGAACAAGTACATTATTTGCGCTCTCTGAGATTTCATCAAGGGGAGGCAAAGCTAATCAAGTAGATTTGAGTTAATCGTCTTCTCTGTTAATAAGCGCACCTCAGAGCGGGCTGCACATATGGCGTGATGGATGTAGCGGGGGAAGGGATCGGCGTGAGAAAATGATGAGAAAAGAAGGCGGGACATAGACTTGGTGGCCAAAGGGAGACATGGAAGTAGGGGACAGCCGTGCAGCAGCCGTCCATGAAATAAATGATGATAAATGCTCTTCTGTTACTACCTGAATAAATTTAGACCGCGAGACAGGAAGATAGAGCGAAAATGACTACACACTAAAGAACGTTGTGACTTATTTGCCATTTTTCACGGGCAATTACAAACAAGACTTTGAAAAGAAGCATATACAGTACTGTGCTACCTTTTTTTAGTTCACTGCATATAAATAGAAAAAAAGATAAATTAGAAAAATAAATAATAAAATAATTAAAATTTAAAAATGAAAAAATAGAAAATGTCAACGTCTGATTGATCAAAGAAAAGGTTAGCTCGGCTAGAACATGTCCTTGGCAGTGTGATGATTCACATTCAAGCTGACTTACTGCAATATTATTCACTAAATTCCATAGTTTTGCAACAACCCTCTATTGTCTTCTGCCCACACTCGGCTATTGGATAAAAAGTGTTGTTTGGCGCTGTTTGTCAGTGTCTCCATTTAACTGATGTGTTCAATTCTGAGTGAAAAAAAAAGCTCTCCAAACGGAGATGAGTTGGTTGATTGCTGGTTGTATCCTGCTCAGGTTGTGTCAAAATAAAGCCCAAAAAAAAAAAGCAAATGACACGAGTGGAAATGAACCCTCTCCTTGCGGTCTGAGCCGAAACCTCGGGAGATTAAACACTGATTGACACTTGAATGGAACCATGCGGAGAATTTTGTGTGTGTGAGAGAGAGAGAGAGAGAGAGAGAGAGAGAGAGAGAGAGAGAGAGAGAGAGAGAGAGAGAGAGAGAGAGAGAGAGAGAGAAAAAAGGTCCCAGCCAGTGCAGGCGTGTGCGCACAGGGGCCAAAACATCCTCGGGTGGCACCCAGCTGACGGCTGGTGTGGGTGATACACTAGGCTAGGGTAACACACACACACCATGCAAGCAAATGTTGACCTCCTTGACAAAAATACAACAAAATATTACATAATATAATCCGCTTATGTAACAAAAATACATACATATGCACATGCACGGGAGACAAATGCAGGAAACAAGGTCACGTAATGCAGATGAACAGTCAAACCCAAGTAAGGGTATGAAAAAACATTTGAAAATTTGCCGGTTACTATTTACTCACAAAAAAAAAAAATGAAATCATCCAACCACATGCATGCAATTTGACACCATTGCACTCACCTAAATTCTTACATCTTGTCTTGCTACAAAAGGGTTACAAAATGCCATGGCGTATTGTTCCGTCCGGGCATGTGTACGTTTTTTTTTATATATTTATATATACCCTCTGTTCCTTTATCGGGCATGCTGTCTGTTCTGTAACTACAGCTGAGAATGCTTATAGTGCCTTATTTGATTCACAGCAAAATGGTATATAAATAAATAAGGTAAGGACTATTAACTAAGACCTTGTCCTACATAAGCGCCATTATTTGTCATCGCTACGACCTCCTTATCAGCGGCAAACTCATTTGCGCTTTTTTTTGTACATGTCTTCTATCTCTTCAATGCACACGACATCTGCTATCTCTCACATGCACCATTAAACACACAAACACACATGGCACTATATATAGACAATCCTGTCCCACAGGAAGTCCCGTACGTGCCGTGTACGAGAATGCGACACGCACACATCCACTTGTACTGCAATAAAGTCCTCCTTAATAGGCATTTTGCTGGATCATTGATGACAGGTGTCATGTCACAGCAAGTCAAATATTTTATAATTACACAAAATGAAAATCAAAATAAAGTAAATAAAATGATCTTTTGAAGATGCATGATATTTGTAGTTAACCACTATAGGCACAAAGCACTTCCATGAATTTCAAAAATCAGAAAGTAAATGACGCCCCACCTATAAGGTTTACAATTGCCGAAAGATGACAGCAAAAGACATGCCACAAAATGGGGTCAAAGGAAATACTATTCGTATATTGCAAGTAAGCAGTAGATAATCTTTTTTTCTTTTTTTGCAGATATGAAACGCTCCCCCCCCCCCCCAATAAATGATGTACAGCAGATGTGTAAATGACAAACCATGAATATGCTTAAAAAGAATGAATCATTAACTTGGACGACAAGGTACAGGATCTTGAGAGTTGAGTCTTTTCACATAAACGAAACATGGATCACTATACAGCACAGGTGTCAAACCCAAGGCCCGGGGGCCAGATACGGCCCGTCACATCATTTTATGTGGCCCGCCAAGACAAATTCGTGACATTACTAGAATTGCAAATTGTCTTCATTTTTAATATCTTTTTTTTTTTTAATATCTGACCAGTTTTTACTCATCTGATTTGAAAACGAGTTATTTGTCGGTTCGTTTTGTAGCTTTTACTGTATATAATATGAGGTGCTCATACATTTATTTGGGTTGACAGTCATAACGGCCCTCCAAAAGAAGCTGTGACTACAATGCGGCCCGCAAAAAAAAAAAGAGTTTGACACCCGTGCTTTACAGTATGGTTTAATTCCGTTATTTTAATTTTTTTTATCATCCATCCAGTTTATATTCCGCTTCTTCCTGAGGCATCCTAACCACTAGCCTACACTGTTTTTAATGACCTTAGCCATATTTTTCTGGCCAGTCTCTTGAAATCGCAATATGTTCAAAGATATCCAAGTATAGAGCCATATTTTGAAAATTCCAGATTTTGCTGCGACTTCAGAGATGCACATTGTATAAAGTAATAAACTGAGTTTGAATACACAGTGTCTATTACGGTCCTAACTGATCCTCCTCTGGTGGTTTTATTTGATTCCGCCCAGTCCCGGCATCAATCTACGATCATCTACGGTTCACGCCACACTTCACTTTTAAAGCTCTCTTTTCATTCCATGCCTCCTTCCATTATTCACATTGTAGGCTCACCTCTCCTCCTCCACCTCCTGCTGCGTGCCATTCCCAGCTGGATGTAGGACGCATGGCGGGCAGTAATGAGAGTGCACAGCATTGTCTGCAGGAGGCACATATTCACTAGCCACCGTGAATCTCTGTAACCATGGAAATAACTGATACATCAGCGTCACCGTGCACAGATGTGGCACTCTCCATGCCTCACGATTTCATTTTTTGACGGCACACTAACCCAGAGCGGTAGGTAACCTGAAAGATGCATTGCCACTGTATATATCCAACTCACAGTCTTATAAATAACATTTCACATTCTTGAAATTGCAATTATAGTGGGACTTATGACCACTGATGGGACAGGTCAAAAGTGATAACTTTAACTTTCCATGATGATGGTAGATATTCGATTTCCCCCAGCTACGTGTTGCTGTTGGGCCCTTTACTAGCTGTCGCTGGTTGGTGAAGCTCCCAAGAGATGACGATAAAACTGTAAACAGATACTACGTTGGGATTTGGAGCATTCCCTAATTGGGCACCACACAAACAGGCTTGTTGAAAATAGTCATACAATGAGCCAAACATCAATTAATGCAAGAAAAAAAAACAGGGTGAATGTGCATTTGTTATATGAAAAAACTCCAAAAACATATTTGTTTGAATTACTTTACACATAAAAGATGTAGTATATGTTATAAACCATGTAGAAATTTCAATTAGAGGACACGTGCTAGGCTAAATGTTACATGAAGCAAAAATGTGAAAGTAGCACAGTGAAGTTCCATCCATCCATCCATTTTCTGAACCGCTTAGTCCCCACGGGGGTCGCGGGCGTGCTGGAGCCTATCCCAGCCATCGTCGGGCAGTAGGCGGGGGACACCCTGAACTGGTTGCCAACCAATCGCAGGGCACACAGAGACAAACAACCATTCACACTCACACTCACACCTAGGGACAATTTGGAGTGCTCAATCGGCCTATCAAGCATGTTTTTGGGATGTGGGAGGAAACCGGAGTGCCCGGAGAAAACCCACGCGGACACGGGGAGAACATGAGAACATGCAAACTCCACACAGGGAGGGCCGGAGGTGGAATCAAACCCGCACACTCCTAACTGTGAGGCGGACGTGGTACCCACTACTCCACCGAGCCGCCCACGGTGGAGTTGTTACTGCTAATGTTTTTTCATTAAATATTGCATGCAAATGCCAAATGTTGACTATTTGTTACTTGCATGAACACATTGAAAGGAAACTAACCATATTTTACTTTTGATGTTAATAATTTGTTATTTTGTTCTACAATAATTTAACAAAACACACCTTTGTTAATCCATCAACCATTTGGCAGGTTAATGTTTTGTTTTTTATACATAATGTTTTGCTTGTATTTGGGTAGTTGTACTCATTGTTTGGACGTCCTTTTTGATAAAAGTACTTCTATTGGTTTCGCTTCTATTCGCTCTCTCTCTCTCTCTCTCTCTCTCTCTCTCTCTCTCGCTCTCTCTCTCTCTCTCGCTCTCTCTCTCGCTCTCGCTCTCGCTCTCGCTCTCGCTCTCGCTCTCGCTCTCGCTCTCTCTCTCTCTCTCTCTCTCTCTCTCTCTCTCTCTCTCTCTCTCTCTCTCATTTGTGTAGGAAAGCTTCCATTTTTTCTCTGCCTACCTCTTTGAGTTTGTTTTTGTATTTATTTACATGAAACTTTTGTTGTTGTTGACTTTTGTTGATTAATTTAGTTCAATAAATTCTGCTCTTGCTCTATTTTGTAAGTCTGTTTTGGGGTTGTTTGTCTTCTCTGAACTTTCTATAGTGGTGCAAAATGAATTGAAAACTGTGCATTCAAGCTGTGGCCTTGAGAAACTTGTAGGCGGCGCTTTCAGCAGAGAACCTATATCCTCATTGTTGGTTGAAGCAATTATAGAAAAAAAACAGAAACGTTTGAAATGTCTATTCATCATTGGGATCAGTGATGTCACGATCACAGTATGCATGTTTGCTCCAGGTTAAGTTCGACAGTAAACAAGCAACTTGGTGAATAACATGATGCTGCTCTTTGCTTCGACTGCTCAACAGCACCGACATCTCGATTGAAAAAAAAAAAAACGGGGCTGTCAAAATGCTGCCCTTTAAGGTGCAAAAAAAAACAAGCACCCCGCAGCCGTCAAGCAGCAACAGTCAAATAGTGCTGACATTTGCCAAAATGATGCAGCCATCAGGCACTGATATTTTTTCCTTTAATGAATGTCATGGCTAAAAGGCTGAAAACATTCCACAACATTCCTGGCAGGGTCACCCATGGCAAAAAGGTCCTATAATAGGGATTAGCCAAAATACGGTTAACATCCCCTTTATGGTGAGTTATAATATCGCAGCACATTTTCCCTTGCCCAAACGTGGGTCACCCTGCCCCCCCTCTGGAGCCAGGCCTGGGGGCGGAGCTCATTGGCGAGCGGTTGGTGGCTGGGCTTACACCCTTGGGGGCCGACCGGGACCTGGCCGACTGAGATTGCATTGAAAAATGTCAACTACATACTCCATCGAGCAGCTCGTATGAAAGGATTTGAGAAAAACTGGAACTGAGTCATTCATAAGAAAAAAATTGATACAGGTCTTAGATACAAGTCGCAACTCCTTAGATGGGGAGAAATTTTACTGTACTGATTTACAGTTAAATCCATTTCATTATTGAATTTAACGGTGCAACATTCTTCTTCATCGTTTGGTGTTCAATCTGCCTTTTGCGTTGGATTTTTATGAAATACTATGCAGTGAGATGTTTTGGTTTTTTTTTACTTAAAAATAACTGACACTTCTAAATGACTCGCATGGAAAAACACCAATTTATGGTAATAGATGTGTGTGTTCGATATTCCTAAATCTGATTTTCAGATAAGACCGGACACCTCCCTCATCACCTGAAGATTAATAACCTATAACGCATATTAACACGTCCATCAGGGAGACACAGCAGGCTAACAAGCTCAGGGATATGTCACCTTGGCCCGTCCATCTCTGGTTACACAAACTCCCCGTGTTATTTATTTTAATAGGACGTCTAGACAAAGACGTCCTACAGCTAGAAACATGGGGAGAATGGATGAGATAGGAGAGAAAATATGAATCAATCAATGGACAAAAAAACTGACAATACTAGCAGTTTATGTCAAACAATATGATATTAACAAACAGAACAAAAATGACAAACAAAGCAATGAAGTGAGGCCATTTAAAGATCATGAAAACAAAAAACAACAAATAATAGACCAAGATTGATCATTTCTAAATGTTTTCCATCATTAATGTAATACGTACATCTTTTTAAAATGGCAAGTTATTGATAAATAACTGAAATAATACGATTGCACAAGTGTGCACACCCTCTTATAACTGGGATGTGGCTATGGTCGGAATAAATCAAATCACATCCACATTTGTGTAAAATGAGAGCCAGCACACATATGGTAGTTCCTCTAATTAACCCCAAATGAAGTTCTGATGTTTCAGTAGGCTTTTCCTGACTTTTTCTTTCTCAAGTAGAAGACTTTACGCTAATACTGACTGGTATGTGGGGCTGATCACCATTCCTTCCACTTTGAGAAAGGCCCCTTTTCCAGCTGAAGAAAAGCAGCTAAAAAAATGATGCATGCTGCCACCACTATGCTTTATTGCATTTTTACCAAACATACCATTTTAAATTGTGGCCAAAAAGTTCTGTTTTGTTTCAATGTACCATTTATTTTTTTTCTCGTTTGGGACAAATCACAAAGATTTTCTTGAAATGCTCATTTTTTAAATTCAATACACAAGGCATAAAAGTTCCTTTCAATATAAAATCTCAGTGGGAGTGTTATACAAGTCCAACAACATTAGAAGCAAAGAAATCTCATAAAACATCAGAAGCAATGATTGGATAAAAAAAATTTCCATGATTTTAGTTGAATGGCCCTCAAAAGACTTTCAAGGGGAGAAAAAAAAGTTACCAATCCCTAAGAAAAAAACACTTATGCGAGAGTAGCAATGCCATAATAACAAACAAGAATGGATGGGAAACGTAAGCTTTTTAAGACAAGCCGAGGCAGGGATAGAGAGTGGCGCGAAATAAATCAAGCGAGGCTGCAAAGAAGTGTGAGTGAAATATTTACAGTGGGTTGGAATAATGGAAACAGAGGGGGACAGAGTGGAAAAACATCTGGTGAACAAAGCAAACCATATTGTGCATCCAATATTTACTCATTATAACTTCATTATCCTTATGATTAAATCATATTTCTTTAACATCAACACACACAACTGCCGGTTGCATAACGTGTTGTTATAATAAGTAGTGGCAATTGGAATATCACACAATTTGTTACTGTATGTCACAAACACAAAATTGAAATCACACTTACTGCCATGTGTTGCCTCGTTTTTGGAGGAACACAATAACCTGCTGCCAGATAAAGTCATTTGCGACAAAAAAAAAAAACATTGAAATTCCAGGTTACAGACAAACACACTTGTGATTTCATAAAAGTGAAGCTGAAAATGCACACAAAAGATTCTGCAGTGACAGCAGACTAACATCTATTAATCCAGAAATTTACACATTTTTAACTCTATTATTCATGTCTCTTTATTCAATTTAAGAGGTACTGTCCTTGGTAATCTGGTTTTCCTACGTACTGAAAGATTTTGTGATAAACTCCTCCTTTCATGCTTCACCAAATTTGACTTTTGTTTCCAATTGTGTGACAAAGAAAGAAGCTAAGAAAAAATGACAAGACCGCAATACATGATTCACAACAGAAATAATTATCTTCACCTTCCACCGACATCACTTGCCACCTACAATGAATGTCCTTTTTTTTTTTTTTTTTTTTTTTTACACTAAATGAATAATGCATAAGAAAAAGAACACAGCATATAATTCAAACCACAAAAAGAACACAGCACATAATTCTAACCACAAATTACCTTCACCTTTTGGGTGCATACTATTGTAAACCTGGGCTGCTATTCAGTGTCATCTTTTTCCTCAAACACAACGATAATATTGCTTTACCATAAACAGGCGAGCAAGTGAACTAATGGCTACACATTAGCAAAATGTTTTGAGACTATGCACTGTACAAGTGACCTTCCTAACCCTGCATGTGGCCACCGTTTGACTTCATGCTAATAAGCCTCGCATGTTCCCATGAGCACAGCGGGATGCTTTGCATGGAAGGCATCCCTCCTGCGGTTATAAAATGAACACACACTATGTAAATAAAAATGACATGTCACCAATAATCTAGTCAGGGGTCGTCAGATAATCTGGGCGATACTCTTGACATGCTATCAATAAAGTGCTTACGACTCCCCTGTGTCAAAGTGCAAGGGGTGAACTCTTGCTTGAGCCTTAGTGAGACCAACATAGCAAGAGAGTCTACTAATAGAAAAGGATTAATGACAAAACCCATTACACTTCTCTTCGTCTTCTTGACAACGGTCGCTTTGGAAACCATTTACTTGGTAGAAAGTAATGGAAATCCACTGAGTCCATTCCAGGCAAGCATTGAAGCCTCCCAGAAGATAAGCATGGAGGCACACGTTGGTTAGAAAGACAATTGGAATGCAAAATCATTACATATGACTGTAGCTTGAATTCTCAACAAGGAATTCATTTATAACACACATCATCTATCTGCTGATAAAAAGAAAGGCATATAGTTCTCCAAAATGTTCTTTTCTCATTAGAGGACGCCGCACCCGACAGCTAAGTGCGGCAAAGCATCATTTAGAGGGACAGCCACTATTCAGGGAAATATCGCAACTCAAAATGTGTGTGGTTGCTGATTAGAAAACAAATTCAGAAACTGACTGGGTCTGCAGTTAATGCATGCTAGCAAGACTAACTATATAAGATTTTTAGGTATATTTATGTTGGCACAACAGCCAACAGTCAGACAAAAAAAAAAAAAAAGTAATGACAACATAACTTGAAGGTGTGGTTCAAAACAAGTTGAGTTGTTTTCTTAACTGGAACAACAGGACTGTCATTACTTGCAGACAAAGTTTACTGTCATCAAACACGCTCTTATGCAGAAACATAAATGATGTCACAAAAGCCATTCATGTCGTACTAATTGGAAAAATGGAACCATCATGCATGACATCACCCTATTTTATGAGTCCCACTATATTTTTGGGGGCTTTTTGCATTACTTTTTCTGTAAGGAGAGAAAGAAAAAAAATAGTACAAACTATATGAAAAAAGGCAAAATGTAAGGTCAATATGTTCCAATCCAAACAAGTAGTAACTTTTTTTTTAATTTTTCAATTTATCGGGTGAGACACTGGGACTCACTACAGCAAAAGCCCGTTACATCATCTACTCGCGCGCGCGTGTTTGTGTGCGTGTGCGAGTGCGTGCGTGCTCATTGCGCGTGCGTGCGTGCTTTGAGACTTGCCCTCCAGGCTAAAGCTGGAAACGACAAAACAAGCCGACATGCAGTCTCTAGAGTTTCCCTTGATCTATCCAACCCGAGTTTAATACTACACACACACACACACACACACACACACACACACACACACACACACACACACACACACACACACACACACACACACACACACACACACACACACACACACACATGTGCCAGTTTGTTGTCCACTCTCCTCCTTCAGATCCACACAGACAGAGAAGGAAAGTATGTTTAAGATGGTGGTGGTGGCAGCAAGGACACCATGAGATGTGTTTACACAAACAAAGTGGGCAGGACAGGAAGTGATATGTAGATAAACAGCTTGTTGTCTCTCAGCTGTCCTTGCCGGATTCCAACCTCAACTTTTTTTTTTTTTCCCAAATCCTCTTTTATGCTTTGGTGTTTTAATTCCACATTGCGAGCGAGGGAGGAGTGAAGGTCAACTTTATAACGCCAACATAATTCGCATTAATGTCCTAATAGAAGACAGAAAGACTCCCAGCCTCAGTTTCCTGCACACATGATTAAAAATCATCTGCTTGCATAGCAAAAATGTCATCACATTAACAGATATAGACAAAAATGTTCTGGTTTGGAAGATGATCTCCAAGTGCCCACTTCGCAGTGGAGAAGGTCTGCTTGCAATCTCTTATAAGCATACTCCAAAATATCAGTTTCTGCTTCCACCGTGTAAAAGAAAATGTGCGTTTCTCTCATCAAGTTTAAAGTGAATGGGCCATGAAGCTAGTCAACTGTGTTCACGCCCACAATGGCGCAGTGACAAATAAACATCTTAGAACAAGCACATTAATTAGAGAACTAGGTGAGCGAGACAGGAAAAACAAGTGTCCCCAAAAAAAATGTCCAAGTTACAATTGTAATTGCAATCAATGAATGACATTAAAACTGTCACGCAAAAAAATATATTTAGAATCGCGCTTAAACTGTCATCATGTCAAATTTGCATGAAGCGAACCAGTTGGGGATGTGAAGAGGGACGGTGCATGCAGGTGTCCTGTGATTATGTAAAATGATGTCCTCATAGATCACAGAAGATGCTTTGTCCCCAACAATCAGCAGCTGTGATGAGCTGATGTGACCGCACCAGCAGCGGCATGATACCACCTCACAGTGGACTCTCAGTGGCCAGCATTGCTTTGCATACACACACACACACACACACAATCACACACAGGGGTAAACAAATGATTGTTCTCTGCTTGGCACCACGGGAGAGGATATGAGAGTTTGAATGGACACTACAAAGTGAGAAAAAGGAAATAAAGGCACTGTTCACGTTTAAAAGAAAATCAGAATTTGGACCAAAAAAATAAAACAGGCAAGCCATGTTTTAAATGGAGAAGCACATGCTGAGAAAATGAAAGAAAGAAATTCAGTACCTCAAATAAACTCCTTTTGTGTACTTGACATGCAATTCCAACTCTGATTGCATGTATTCACTTGTTGCTTGGAGGTTTAATGATTGATTTTGTGGGAAATGAGGCAAAAGTAGGGACATTTAAACTACAAATGAAACAAGCTTTGGAAACATCACAGGCAATTTAGAGCCAATAATAAACTCAAAATACCTGCATTAAAGAAATTTTCTGTTTAAATTCAAAAACTAAAATCCAGGAAACCCACAAAACATCCTGGATGTGTTTTCAAAAATATAAAGGACAGCATGTCCGCTTTGTTTGATTTTTTTGGGGGGGTTTTCAAATGAATTTTGTTTTCAATGAGTCTAAATTCACCAAAGACAATTTAGACTTCTGGTAATTTAATATATGGCATATTATGGAGTTCTTTTTTTTTTTAGGGGGGATATAATTTTTTGTAGAAATCTTAGATTTTTACATTCAAGAAAAAAAAAAGTCTATTGATGGTGATGATATGCAGTGTTGTCTCCTACTCTACCACGTGATTCATATCTCAGAGATTCAAAATGTTCCTCTACTCTTTTCATGTTTTTTCCCAAAATTGTCACGCGCCTGCAAGCCAGGGGCCCACGCCACATCTTGCCAGATGGCGTCACGATGCATGATGCTTCCATGATCATAACGCCTCCGCCCGCGCCGGCATGATGTCATCAATGTCACACTGCCCTCCTTCCACTTGCATGAGCTGGTGACATTTGAACACACACTCGTTCCTCGGGATCCTCGAGTGACTCAACAAAAAAAAACGAAAAAATTATTGGATTACTATTAGGGCTTTTTAGTTCAGTCTGGATCTTATATTTGTCTTAATCAACACACTATTGCACAATCACCAGTATCGTGCCCTAATTCTTGTTAATCCCACGCTATCAGTAGTCATCACCATATTTGCAGGCTGGCCGTTTATACGCAAAGGCGGCGAGCTAATTGAATGATGCTTCGCTGGCTCACATTAATATCGTAGGCTGAAGCTGAGCTGAGGTGTTTAACCTGATTGAAATTAATTAATATTCCAGTGCCATTTATATGAGGCGAAACGGCGGAATTTCCATCTGTCTTTCACATCCTGTGTGGGGTTTTTTTTCTTCTATATAGCATTGCTCTGTGAATTTTAGAAACAGTTTAGTCTTTACTAAAACTAACATTTATGATTTGGTGAAACTCAAGCAACAGTCTTTTGCCGCATCAGAATTCTCTCGCTCATTTTGTATCATGGAGAACTGAATTGGAACATTTGATGGAAACGTTGAGTGGTTTCTAGCGGCGTCGGCCATGTGACACAGACAGAAACAGCATGTACTCGAACACTAGAAGGTGTTCATAATTCATCTGAGTTACGTAAGATCATAATAGTGTTAAAACATTCAGGAGAGTCTGAGTCAGAGTTGAGAAGGTTAGAGCACTTTTGCCCCCGAAGAAACCGATTGCAAACATTGTCAAAAAAATTCACGAGATTTCTTAATAATATTCCGTTCTTCTTTTCCTTGCCAACAATGACATTCATGGGGAGTGATGATGTCATAGCCACTTCAGACAAACTTTATTCGAAGCCACTTGCTGAGAGGCATTTAAGTAGCACGAATAACAACAAAACAAGACTCCGGTGCAGATTAAACATAACCAGAACATGCTGTTAAAGTTCATGATGATGATGATAATGATAATTGGGAATGCTACTCGCCTCCGTGTTCTTTTGCTCAATGCGCAATCACCACATCCATGCAATTTAACGAGATTCCCTTTAATTTCCTGTGTTTATGTTCTAAAAGCCGAACAAACACGCGTGTGTGTGTGTGTGTGTGTGAGAGTGTGTGTGTGTGTGTGTGTGTGTGTGTGTGTGTGTGTGTGTGTGTGTGTGTGTGTGTGTGTGTGTGTGTGTGTGTGTGTGTGTGTGTGTGTGTGTGTGTGTGTGTGTGTGTGCGTGCATGTGTAGGCATCTCAGACGCACGGGTCGTCAAAGTAATGCGAAACCAGCCAAGAAGAGATTTTCCCTGAATTGCAACCGGTCCTCCTCAACAGATTTCCTTTAAAGGGCAACCGCACACATTGGAGGAACATCCGAGTAGACGTGTCTTTTAAAAAGACATTTTAGAACTGATGCGCTAAAAATAACCCAACATGTTGGGCCGAACCAGCCAGTGAGAAATGGAGACCAGTTCTGGGTGTGTTGGGTTGGGATTGTAGAGCCACAAATGGGTTAAATGTGATCTTGCTTTTTAGTCAAACAGTCACTCCAAAGGTGATGTAAAATATAAATCATTATAAATATTAAATTATAATAATAATCTCACGGTTGATGCTATTTGATCTGACCACCATCATAAGTTCACACTGACAACGGGGAAATCATTTTCTAGATATCACTCATAACATATATAAATGTATATATATTTATAAACTAAATATAATGAAAATAGGTATTAAATTACTAAACCAAACAACAATTATTCTCAATTGGTTTATTCGTCTGCAAATTATGTGAGAATAAACTACCAGCCCTGGTTGCACCTTTTCCAGACATTGCAATGGCGCTCTTCCAAGAACCTTGTCACCGGTTCATGACTCCTCCCATGCATCCTTCCAACTTCCTCAACTGGTTTCCCTCCAAAGCAGAGGCACAAAGCACGCCGTGTGCCAGCTGCATGTGATCTACCGTCGACAGTGAGACTGCAAAAAATGGCCATAACGTCATTTTTGTTTTGGGAGATATTTCTTTATAATTGGTCTGTTTGTCTTGAACTTTAACATACATAAGTATGTAAACGCATTTCCTGTTCAACCAAAGTGGTTTGATTCCTTAAATGACCTTGAATGCATGTTTTTTAAATAAATTTATTTTAAAAATAAATAGTCTCAATCTGAAACTGATTTGATCTGATTTATGTAAAAAAAAAAAAATCAAAGTGACAAAAGAAACAAACTTATCATCTGAATCAAGTTTTAAAAAGTCAATAAAATAAAAAATAAAATAAAATGAGTCTGGGAATGGGACTAGGTCAAAGTCTCCTACTGACAGTGATGTGACGCAGTCACACCTCTCAGTGGGTCCCGACGGGACGGCGTTGTCACAGATGACCGAACCCATCACTGACATGGCGCCTGTCATCCGCCACCTCCTGTCAGCAGAGCGGAGACAGAGCGATCTGTTCATCTGGTTCTTGCAGATGGACAGGTCGCTATCATCGACCATTAACGGGAAATATGGACACCAATGTTTGCTTTTCTTGTGCAATGAGCCGAGAGTAAAACCCGGAGTAAAAGGAGTCATCATCATAAACTGATTTTTTATCAATTTCACATGCTTACAAATGGTGTGGAATAGTTGTGAAGTGTCATCATAACAACTCAAGAAGCTATCATGGAGTTCTCTCCTTGGCAGCAACCAGCAGAGGGCACAGTCAGTTCAGGCTCAAATAGTTTACGTCCTCAACAGACCATCAAAATTTCCTGCAGCAATTTTCACACTGCTTTTTTACACGAGGTTTTTCGATATAGATGGGACCATCACAGAATAGATGTTGGCAATTTACCAACTTTAGAGCAGTCTAGCAAGCCAAAGTACCAATACTGGCCTGTAAGAGGCACTACGACGTAGTAGTGGTAGAAGCACGACAAGAAGAAATACAAAAAGCTGGGATGTTTTTTTTTATCTTGTCTTGGTATTTCATGACCTCAAGGGTTCTGCAGCAAGACAATGATCCAAAACACACAACTTCAGAATGTCTTAAAGCTTTTAGAGTCTCACTATCAAATTGTGATGACTCAATATCAAAAAGTAAAACTTAAATCAACAATATTAAGTTCCCTGCAATTAGTTGGCAACCCTTCCGAGGTGTAAGCCTCTACTTGCCTAAATTCAATGGAAACGACTTTCTTCAAATGACAAGCCATTCATCTGAAGCCACTTGTGGTGACATGTATATCTCTTGTGTCCTGCTTTGAGCGGTGCTACGTGAGCCAAGCGCACACTTTCTGACAAATGAAGCCGAGACATCAAATGTAATGATGGCCAAACATGATCCTTGTGCTCACTTCTTCGCCTTGCTTTTTACTCACCTGCAACCCGAGCACAGGTGAGCATGGAAAAGCATGAGGTCACCTGTACAGGGGTGAGAGCTTTGGAACTGGACCATCCCAACATAACCGTAACCAGAGGTGGCCCCGTGGGCAATAAGATCATTTGATAAAATGCGTAAAACATATAAAGCATCAAAGGCACACATTGTAAAAATCAAACATAATAAATTATTGAGCTGTGCTTGCAAAATGGTGGTGGTGTATGAGGAAAAAAAATCTTCTCTTAAAAGGAAACTTTAAATAGAAAATTCTTTCTTTTTGGACAACCCTCTATATTCTTCTCTTTGTTACATTATTACAGTAACTTGAACAGTAGTTGGATTTCTGTTATCCATCAATTTGTTGTGTACTGTGTATTTAATATGCGTTGATAATAAAATGTTTATGTGGTTTTACAGTAAAAACGCCCCTCTATGGTAAAATGTAACTACAATGTGGTCTGCAACAAAAAATTAGATAACACACCTGGACTCTTTGTATCTTCTTTCTGTCCTTATAAAACACATACAAGTTGGAATTATGTTTTATTTTTTAATTCAAGTATGTTGTGTCTTTGGCCAGTCACTGTCCAATAATATATTTCTGCTTTTTTGTTTTATTTTAGATGTTTCCCAAACACTGAAAATAGTATCCGTGATAAAACTGGACATATAAGTTTATTAGGTGTTCTCACTCAGTACAATAAATCATATATCATCATGTCTTGGGCATTTGGGGTCTTACATCGGTTTGCAGGTGGCCCTACTTGCAAACCCAGGGGGTTCCTAAGCACCTTAATCACTCTACCTGTTACCATGTTATCATTATCACTGTGCAATAAATAACTTTACTCGTGGTAGTATAAATGTCACCCGACATGTGGTATTATGTGCTTTTCATAAGATTGCAAAAGTATGTTTTATCTTAGCACCTGTCACTGTCCATTTAAATGCATGTATTTGCCGTTTTGAAGGTCTTTTCATTTGTATCCAAATAAGATTTTTTTTTTTTTTTTGCACAACAAATCGTGTGTGCTTTCTATAGACAGCAACAATGTGTTGTCAGTCTTTAAAAAAAAGCATATCGTGTATTCCCCTGATTTCTTTTAATAATTTTATTTATTTCAAAATGAAGATTTTTGGGAGTGGGAGGTCTAAAAACAATTGCAAAGCATGAAGATATTTCTTGAAGACATTTTTATGTATTTACTTACTACCAGAAATGACAGCCCGATATTAAAATAGGTCAGAGGTAGCTCCTATGATTTTCTTACCTTTATGATGCTGCTCCGACGCGGTGCTGCCCTCACGGACTCCAGCAGCATGGTCTCCGGCTCCTGACCGCCCCCGCCGGGCAAAACGACACCGCTCCGCCGACCGCGGGACACTCGAGCCGGTATAAAGTCAGGAGCTCCATCGCTGCACAGTGCATCACGCTCGGACATGTTGAGTCGTTTCGAGTTGGTGATTTGAAAAAAAAGAAATGATTCAACCTATGGAAAGTTTAGCTGGGCTGTGTTTGAATGCCATTTAAATGTTCAAATAAAGAAGAATGATCGCGCATGCATGCCCGTGCGTGCGTGGTCTTGAATCACGACCGCATTCAGGAGTTGGCTTCACTGTTTAGGTCCTTGAACGCAACCAGCCGTGTCTATGTTTGGTTCTTTTGGAACAAAACCAGACTGGTGCGCTCCCCCCTAGTGAAGCGCGCAACAAGTCCTCCCAGGTCTTTATCGTGGGGGAGGAGGGGGTCTGCGAGTGTGCGTCAAAACCCGCCCACGTCAGTCACGGTGCACTTGCAAGTGGACCCAATCCAAATGGGTTCCGAACGCCGCACTTGGCACGGTGGCGTCCTCTCCGATGTCAAAGTGCACGAAGGAAGCCAAGTTGAAAGAAGTAGAGAGAAGAGAAAAAAAAAGCAGCGATTCTGTCTCTTCTGTGCGCATGACCGAGATTCTTCCAAATAAAAAAAAGGTGGTGCTGGTACCAATTGGGTTGCGCTGATCACGGCAACCCGCGAGCGACTTTTGACAGCAAAAAACGAGCAACAATTGACATGCACCCGCCTCTCCTCTTCTAGCCAAGCCCCGCCCTAATGGTGACCTCAATCGTGATTGACGTATCTTTCAGCGAATGGGCGTAATTCCAATGAGCGACTGCTGAAGAAACAAGAAGAAAAAACTCAAGATTTGTTATTATACTTTGTTGGTTAAAACGGTGATTCTTATTCACACTGTGCGGTGAGAGATTGTCAGGTGTACTATGAGAAAAATATCCAATTTTATTAATGGGGAAAAGGAAGAAGTATTATTATTAAGTTACCTGTGCTGAAGTGGATTTTTTATCTTTTTTACTTTACTCACCTGGTTATTTGTAAGGCTACTTTTGACTTTTAGTTTTCAGACAGATATTTGCACATTCTACTCTTTAATTGGTCAAAAATAGGCGAGTTACTCCGCAGATTACAAATTGACCGAAAAAGACAGGTCATCCGCCCCATTTGATTGACTGGCTTAGATCTTGAGCGACTATAAAGCAGAAAAAAAAGGGGACGGAATGAAACAGATTCAGAGATATTAGATATTTCTGATGCTTTATTTAGTTGATGATTAGCATTTAAAACCAAACTGCTTCAAATTGCAACTAGTTGAGCGGAGGTATAAGCTTGACCTTTGATGATATAATTCAAACTAATAGGCATAGACTAATGCCAAGGCCAAAAAATCCAAAATTAGACATGCACTGAAAAATACTGCTTTATAGATACACGCACTCTCAAGATGTCTCCATTTTATCATCGCCAATCATGCTTGACCAGTAGAATAATCAAGGAAAATGTCTAAATTAATTCATGAATAAATCTTCTATCTATAGGATCCTGCTAACTAACCATCAAGCAATTTGAGATTCTTGGCAGTTGTAAGAAATATTCCTGAATGTTAGAGCACCATTGCATGTGTCCACTCTTCTCACCTTTGACCTCAGCGTGTGTCGTGTTATACCATCCACACCTGATAATGTCTTTGCTTCCACATGTACAAAATATTCCTGACCATTTGGACTTCTAGTTGGTGGGTCTTTCTGGGACCTTTGAACTAACCCTCCAAAAGGTCTCAATCAATTCTTTGAAAAAATAACAACCTACTGACAAACTTAACAAAGGTATGCTTGTTTTTTTTAAACTTAGGTCTGCTATTTTGATACCGTATTCTGCACAACAGACCTTTCATTGTCTCGAGCATGCAAGGGGGGATTAAATCCCCTGTTCAAGGTCGCAATCTCGACCTGGGAGGATTCTTACACACTTGTTGACGTTGATAACCCGCAGGCTGTTTCTGCTAGAGCGAGCTACACTAGAAAACAGGAAAATCTAAATGTGGCGACGTGACCGATATTTTTGACGTTGTAACATGTAGCTAAATCGTTAGATTGACCAAATAAAACAAATCACATCATTGAAACTATGCAAAATAATGAAATCTGTAATTTGTAATCTGTAAAAAAACCTTCTCAACAGTCCTAACTGTCCGTTGCAATCGGGTTTTGTCCTTCTATGTGCCAGACTTTGATGAAAACACGACAGAACATCCGCCTACTGTGGTGGCTAGTCAGTTCCTTGCTGTTTTTTTTTTTTTTTTATCATCACTCACGGATCTGAGATGACATAACCACAATCCTCAGCTTTTTTTTAAGCATTAAAGCCTTTTCTCATGTCCAGGAGCAGAAACTATGGTGGTAGAAATAGAGTAACGTTCAAATCAATGAGTAAAACAGTAAAATATTTTTGCCAATTGAATTAGCAATTGAAAATAAATATAGGAATGTATCGTGATGATTTTTGGTGTGCAACAATTTATGATCATTTTCCCAGCAGAATGTTTGCAAATCACCAACTGATGCATCTTTGGTTTCAGCTAGCAGACAAGAACAACATCCGTGCGTAGCTTACTTTGTACAGTATGCGTACTTTCAATTAGAACAGGACTTGAACTGCGACTGATGAATATTTCACAAAATCCCAAGTACATAAGAATGGACAAGAATTTGAGTTGCGAACGTGAGATAGTGTTTTGCAACACTCCAACATGAATAAGTCATACTAGAAATGCAACAGTCGTGATTAAGATCGGCTTGTTTACTATGCATGAGCGTTGATTGTGCTGAACATTGGCACTTATGTAAAAGGTCTATATTTAAAAAAAATCTAACAATAAAATATCATCCATCGATTATCTGAACTGCTTTATTCTCACGATGGCTACTTGAGCCTACCTTTGGTCAGTAGGCGGTGCACACCCTGAACTGGTTGCCAGCCAATCGCGATATAATTGGATCATTTAAATAAAAAAATACTTTTTTTTTTTGTTGATAATAATTGAAAACTTTTGACATTTAGAAATATGTTCTTTTCATTGAACAGATCATTTCAAATTTACAAATCTATCAAGACAGTACTGTCACATATTCCCATCCTGGATCCCCATCCTAGTCTCAAGGCCAGTTACTGTGTCTATGTTCAAATAATCCTTGAACGAAGATGTCCTTTTTTTAGGATTCATCGTCTGGAGATGCGAAAAAGAAACGACCCAAAAAATTAAATTGAAATGTATCAAAGACGCAAGGATGGGCAAAACCCAAGGAAGGAATTTTTAAACAGTATTGTTGTTGTTTTTTATGTCTGTTTAAAAATTCATTAGCAACTAAAAACTCTAATATGTCTTGCTGGCTGTTCTTATTGGAGAAAAAAACTTTGAAAGCATTTAAGATGGGTCCTCGGGAACTTGCAAGGCGGAGGAGATATGTGTCAGTCCTTGAGCCACACAGCTGTGGAATGTGGTCAGCCAGTGAGGCCCATTATTGCAGCCAGCTTACCCCTCGCACTCCCGCGTTATGTGCTGCTGAAATACCAACACACAGGGCATCAACTCACTGCTAACATGAGAAAAAGCATTTTTTGTTCACTTTTTTCAACAGAATGCACACGTAAATAAGTTAGTTGAGTTAAAATGCACTAGTAGTATTTAAATCACTTGACATGTCATTTGAATACCATTACGGTTTGAAAATAATTCAATATTAAATTCCTCTACAACAGCTTTAGTCTGTGCTGTTTTGAATTGTAAATACAGTATTTTAATTATCTACGCTAATGAATATTTAGAGTCGAGTGTGTTACTAATGCAGTGTGATGTAATCACTATTATAGGATTTCTCTGCTGATTGTTCTGTGAAGGGTTAAAAAGTGCTCAATGGTCAAGTGTCCCAATGTTGAAAATCATGCCTTCGTGCTATGCTGCCACCCTGGCGTGAAAAAGTTAAATGACTTTTGCTCGTGTGTTTACATGTGCGTGTGTGCGTGTGCATGATGTTGTGTGTTGCATTCCCCTTAGGGACTCTTAACTCAATTTCCATCTAACAGAGAAGAAAAAATGTGTTGTTATTCTTTCTCTTGGCATGTAAACATGCAAAGTTAGATCCTGATCTACAGTTACAACCTCACTTTAAAAGTTTGAATAATTTTTGAATTATCGAATAATTTCGTAACATGATGTGGATTTTTGTGTTCAATTACTTTTCATTCTCTTTGTGCTGCCATCTCAATGCTCTGCAATTTTCTCAGGTCCTTCAGAAGCAGTAGTGCTGGATGATAGAGCAAACGATGGTTGCTTTAAATCACATGATCTGTATTTTTCTCTATGGGGGAGATCATCTCGGTTTGAAATGGAAAAACGAGTAGACTATCTTTTGTTTGTTTGTTTGTTTGTTTGTTTGTTTGTTTGTTTGTTTGTTTGTTGAATGAATGAATGAATGAATGAATGAATGAATGAATGAATGAATGAATGAATGAATGAATGAATGAATGAATGAATGAACATTAAAACCTAGACATGTAGAAGTGCAATTTCGTTCTAAACTGAATTAGGCCTGCGCTCTGATTTACACCGCCAGATGGCGCCATCTGCAAACAAATCAACCTCGGAGTTGACCCTTCCACTCTCGCTCGATAGGGTCAATCGGACTGTGTGAGTGCAGGGTTTATCCTGGACTCATCTCCAGCAAATCACAACACCCTGTCAGCAATAGGATGGCAATAAAAGGTGCATTCCACAGAAAAATGTGTTCAACTCACCATTCCATGGTGCAACATATTTCACCAATGCTGGTGTTGTTGTTTTAATCCTCAATCCAGGTATTCATGGTTGCCAGCTGTCTTAATATAGTCACCATCTGCCACATTCCGATATAAATATACACTCAGCACACAAAGTGAATATTCTTTTTTCCTACCTTCATCCCAAGTTTACATCGTTTTATACTTCTCATTCAGTCTGCTTCCTTCCTTTCTTTCATCCATTTCCTTTCTGCACATCATCACCTCCAAAAACAAATTGAACAATAAATGCAGACACAATAAAACTCATCAGCAGTGCTGATGTCATTATTACTGTCATAAAAAAGTCACTTATTTCATTACAGGTTAAGAAACTTGCCTCAATTACTTGTGAACTGTAGAAAGAGAAAATGTTGTTCTTGCTGTAGTAAATAATAATTATTATCCTAAATATGTGAAATGTTTCTCTCTGCTTTTTAATGATACTATATTACCCTTGTGTATATTTTATAACGTTATCATAGGACAGTGGTGGTTTGAAAAGGGGAGACCTGAAATGCACTTCCCACCCCTGGTTAATAGGTCAGTTAGCTCGGCACTTTCTTCCTTCATTAAAGGCTTCATTCGATAATTTGTTTGTTGGTTCATTACCTTGTTAATTGACTTGTTTGTGCATTAGCTATTTAGATATAGTGTTTGTTCATTAGCTTCCTCATTAAATATCCTTCACCTTTTTTTTGTCTGAGGAGTTTTCTCCAGTGTGTAAGTGCAACTCATTACAAGTGTTGTCAGAGAATCCAAATTGGTGCCACCACCCTATCTTCCAACATCTTCTGTGGAAATGGTAGCACCTTGCTAATACGGATAAAGTCTCCATCTGATTTAAATCTCGCCCGACGTAGTCACCGAGAGACGACGTTAGGTGTGATATCAAGCTGTGAAGCCACTCTACACTTGGTCGCTGAAGAGTCTCTGATGAGGTAACAGTCAAAGATCAGCCTTGTCCATCTGCCACTGATTGAATTACTGCTCATAACAACACGGCAGATGGTCGGTCTACTAGTGAAGGAGTGAGGGGCATGGGGGGGGGGGCAATGGAGCTGTGTGACTGCACCACTTAACTTCAATGAGCTGCTCTACTCCATCACTTTAAATGCTGCTTGATCAGACCCTCACATTCAATGGGTGCAAATGTTCAGTAATTTGATCAATGGATTGTCGACCGCTGAAATTCTGCATTGATACCTGCTTTTGTGAGGTTTTAAGAGGAAGTCAACCCCAAAGAAATCTTTGTAATGTGCTCTGATCATCCCAACTAGAGGAAACACACTGTTCTGATTCATGTTTTTTTTTTTGTGGGATATGAATTAAACAGGCAAAATGTTTTCATCCATCTCAGGGGAAAGGCTAGAAATCTTTTGGGTTGATTTCCCCTTTAAGTATTTTCATTTAAACTGCATTTGTTGTCTACATTGTCTCAAATCTGGCTGAAGTACAATACATGCAACAATTACAGAGAATTTCAATAAAATCATTATTATTTTTAATTGCTTTGCTGCTCTATAAAGTCCTAATTGATTAGTTTGTGTTTTACAAGCCAAGGGTGACTGATTAAATTTCCTTAGTCAGCTAAGGGGAAAATGGTCAATTACTGGATTATTTCCAGAAAAATTGTTGCCCAGGGGAGTTTTTCACTTGCATGGATGTAGCTCATATCTCCATAGATGATGTAATGTACTTCTTTACACATTTTAGTAAGAATTAAATCATCCAAATAGTTCAATCATTTTTTTCCTCGGGAAATGCCCCTTGTCAACTCTGCACAATCCACAGACGTCCTAACAATCTTCCTCCATTAAACATATTTTTGTTATAGTTTTGACAAAGCAGGATTAGGAACCCTCATCCTGCATGGACTCAAACAGGAAGTAGATGCCTGTGCAGAATTGACAAATAATCCGTGAAATATTGTGTTTGTGTGTGGAAAAACAGGATGACCGGTTATAAATAGGCTGATAAACATACTAATATGGTCACGGGGCCTTCAGTCCAGATGTGTCAAGCAGGGATGGGACCTAAGCCACCGTTACCATGGAGACATGAGAAGAGGATACATGCTTCTTCCCAAAGGAGGATCCGGGATTCAGATTTAAAAAGGATAAAAAATGTGGGGATGAGACATGTGCAGAGGAAGAGCAGCTGTTGGTCAAATCTTGGAGAATATTATTCCAGAAATATACATGATTTCTTCACTGTAAAAACACATTGTGTATTTTATGTGGGCTGAAATTGTACTTTTAGTTGGAACATTTATGGCAACAATTAATGAGCACAACAAAGGAAAATGTTTGTTTCAAAACTGAAAAATGTTTGCTGAGTTATTTCTACTTGAAATGTTAAGTTGGAGCATAATACAAGGAACAATTAGTTCTGTATACTGTTAATTATTAATTGAACTTTTACTTAAAGTTCTAACTTCACTTAAAGTGACTTAAAGTTATGCAATTCAACTTTGATTTGATCTAAGTTTGTTGCTTTGACATTTTGAGTTCACTCAACTTGTTTTCAATTTAGATAATTATAGGTTTTTACATTTTTTAAGGCTGAAAAGATGTCATTAAAATGCGATCACGGAGCAGTGTTGTCATCAGGCAAACTTTTCATAAAGCTCATGAATAGAAGATGTTGCAATTTCCGCTTTGTCCCATGACTGGTTGCCCACAAATTGTACGCCAGATTTCGATTTCTCGCTCAGTAGTACCATCAAAGGAGTGGCAAAAAAAAAAAACCAGGCACAATTGATGAGTTGATTAAATCAGCCATCGTAAATTCAAAGCAGGACGTCATTCTTATTTTGAAAAGACGAAAAAGAAGTTGGGTCATTTACGCTGTCTTGACTGCGTGGGAAAGTTTTTCTCTGTGGAAGCGTCCACTCCGCCTCTCCACGCTTCACAAACGCACTCTGCAGCGGGAAAAGGGTTCGGACTTCATTTGCTTCTCAATTCTCTTTGTTTCCCTTGGACTGTGACGATTCTGACGGAACTCCTTGCAGAAGACCCTCTCCGTGTACGATTCGGAGGGATGACCGCGATCCATTAGTGTGACTGAAGCGCCTGCAAAAGAATAAACCAGAGAGAGGCAGTCAGTGGTCGATCAGGCTTCGAGAAGACTTTGAGCGGCTCCTCCGCCGCTGTCTATCCGCCTCTGAGGCCATGGGCTGCGGATTGAGGAAGCTGGAGGACCCCGAGGACAGCAGTCCCGGAAAGATCTACTCGACGCTGAAGAGACCTCAAGTGGAGACCAAGACTGAGACTGTCTACGATTATGTCCTCCTGGACTTCAGCTTGGAAGGTAGATGCTGAACATGTTCTTTGTTTACAAAGTTAAATTCGCTTTTAGATGTTTTTTCTTTTTAAAACAAAGTTGATCATGTGGAATTTCTAACGGTATCTCCATGAATGTACTTCAGAAGATCCATCAAGGTCAGAGTCATCATTAAAATGAAGTTTCCGCAAACGGGGACCTAGGGTGTTTATTTACTCATCTGCAGACCGTACGAAACATAAAGTAGGAGTAAGATCATTTTTAAGACGACTTTTTATTTATGCAAATAGATTTATTTTTTTTAATCATAATCAATGTAACAGTTCCTCTTTTACATGTTGTATAATTGCATGCCAGACTGGATCCCCCTTGAATAAGTGATACGAGCTTGTTGAAGTGTGTTCAGATGTCATGTCATCATTTTCTTCCCAGCAACAGGCTCCTTTTTTCAGTTGATGGAGAAATAGGTCAGGGAAGGTTTTTCCTGCCTAGTCTTGCACTAGTATCACACTCTCACACATGCACACACACACTTGTGGGCAAAAAAAAAGTCAAATGCAATGACATTTATCATTGTTAATTTAAATAAAAAACTGTGGATATTATAAGTTATATTTGACTTGTTTCAGTATGGCCATAATAATCATCTGTGGAGGTACGCACAGTAACACTTGGTTATAATTAGTCAATTTCATGACCGCATTTAATTTGGGAACATTGAAGAGGATTGTTTGGACACTGCAACCTGGTTGATGAGCAGTACCCAAAACTTGGATGGATGCTGTGGATCGTATTCTATGTTTTTCCGGGTGTGTCACAGGGCTGACAATGATATAAAAGAAATAGCATTTACACCAAACACACCATCTGTGCCTCCAAATGTGCTCGCTAGATTAAAGCCACAGTCCATTCCAGTTTGGAACCACAATAAAAAGGCATTTGATGCTATGGAAAGCTTGTTGGAAAAGTAACTTGGCAATGCTTTGTCTGTTCTGGGGGAAGGTTGATTGCTACAAAACAAAAAACCCGAGTCGGTCCACTTTGGAACAAATGTGATCACGATTGAGGAGCACGTGGTTGACAGATGCCTCACTGAGCATTTTCATAGAGTGCTAGGTAGAATTGTTTCAATGTGCCCCTGTTTCTTCTTGGCGTGTGTGTAATGGGGCCAACCTGACTGGTTGCAGCACTGGGAGCTATGGGGTGAGCAATGGGGCCGGGCTAATTGCTGCTTTCCCCCATTCAAGTTGAAAGTTAAGGGTTTGACAGTTGTGATCACATGTGTCCTAGAAAGGCTTGGTGGTTTGCAAGGAATGTAGATGGGAGCCTGATTACATCGGGCTCAAAAAGCGAGTACCGAGATTTTTAAATTGGACACAAAAGGGAGATTTTAACACAGGTGGGATGTGGGTTCTCCTGCTGGGGCTGGTCTAAGTTCTGGACTAACTGCAGACGAACCAACTCCTTTGCAGTCTTCTAACCACGAGGGCACAAATTCATGAATAATCATTCCGAGCTCTTGTCTAGACTCCATGGACCGGAGCTTAGTGATTACTACACAGTTGGGGGAAAAAAAAGCAACCAACTGCCTTGAGTGATGTTCTAGTGACATGGCCTCATTAACCCCAAAACACCAAGATTCCTTAGCTTGGTTTTCCTCAGTTTTCCTCAGTGTTGGCTAGCATTAATACGTGTCCTGTTTTTGTTTTGAATTGGAAAATTACATGGAGGGAGTTGTCACTTAACCATTGCTTTGTCAAGTAGTTCATTAAAGGTTTATGAACCTCAGATGATCTAAAAGAACAATACAAGTGGGGATCATCAGCAAATAGATAGAAAACATGACTAAACTATTGTATTATCTGGCCAAGAGGGAGAACAGACAATAAAAACGGGAGTAGTCCCATGGGTAGCATACCACAAATTATTCTCTGACCTATTTATGAAAAAGGACATTTATGCTTCAGTCATCATTTCCAGGGATGAGTGCTGGTTTTCTATAATCTCTGTCTAATCTGCTCATCTAACGGGCCTCGCCGGATTACTTCCGATTAAAGTTGGGATTTTGATTAATAAATCTGAAGGTGATCCGAAGGCCAGCGCCGGTGTGTAGATCGCTAATCGACGTTCTTGGAGATGCTTTCGATCTTGGTTGAGTGTGTCTGTTGGAGAAATATTTGCTAATGGACTCATAAACTCCATTTTACTCCTGCTCTGCTGCAAAATAAGACCCCTTCTTCCTCAGTCCCCTCACAAGACACCTCTTGTTAGAGCCCCTTAACAACTCTCCACTTCCCACCTTCTATCTTTTTTAGCTTTTCAGCCTCTTTCCCATTCTGCCTAGCCTTTATTTTGTCCTTTCACTTTTTGTTGCTGTGAACAGAGGCCTCAGTGTGTTAGTGACAGGGCAAGTGGCAGCGGAATGGGAGGGGGTGTTACTACTGAAAACACAGTTTTTGTGTGTGTGTGTGTGTGTGTGTGTGTGTGTGTGTGTGTGTGTGTGTGTGTGTGTGTGTGTCATCCTCTGGGGATGCATCAAATGGGGCCTTGTTGCCTGTTTTTCCAGAGTGACCCTTTAAGACTTTAGTGATCCATGTTTTACTTAAATGGAAACCGAGTCGTAAAAAGTAGCAGCTAAAGAATGTTGTTGTTTTGTATCCGTCGTAATAGGCATTGGAATGGGCGTTTTGGTCCCGCAGGAATGCCAGTAAACCGGAGCTGGGTACTTCATCGGGTTCACTGGGGTTCCTAGTCTCACAGCTGTGCAATAAGTTCCGTAGTAGCTTAAGGGGGCCTTTTCACAGAGGGGCCGTCGCTGCCACTGACATCAACTTGGAGGCGGGGGTGCTAAAAACAAACATAAGTTGTGGTCATGCGGTCATGCATGAGATTTGAAGCAAGGGCAGCGGTAACACTTTAGCCATAGCAACCCACAATCAGGATGCAAAGCAGAACATATTTCCAGACACTGCTGAAGTCAAACCGTAGCAGGGTTTTTACCTTCTGGATCGGGATTTTTCACGATCTTCAGTACAGTACCGTATTTTCCGCACTATAAGGCGCACCTAAAAACCTCAAATTTTCTCAAAAGCTGACAGTGCGCCTTATAATCAGGTGCGCCTTATATATGGACCAATATTGAGCCACTACAGCAGGCGTGTCCAAAGTCTGGCCCTTGGGCCAAATGTATATATCTTATATATGGACACAGTTTTAAAATGGGCCATTCATTGAAGGTGCGCCTTATAATCTGCCTTATATAGTGACACAGTTTTAACATGGGCCATTCATTGAAGGTGCGCCTTATAGTGCGAAAAATACGGTAAATGTAATCATGAAAGAATCTTGGTCAAATTAACACCATTTTGATCTCCTTGGCGCAGGTAGCCGTCCCACAGTGCAGTACGTGTCGTCGCTGGCCGAACTGCCTCAGGCTCTGCAGCCGTACTACACGCAGGGCTACGTCCTGACCGCCCTTCACCCCATCATCCTGTCAGTGGGCCGCGCGCGCTCGCTACCCTTCAGCCTGCTGTATCGCGCCGTCCTGGCCCGACCCAGACTGAGGTAAGGCGACGCTTTAAACTCTACTTAAAAAATGAAAATCACGTGCGCGACGCCTCACTCAGCGGCAGACTGTCGAGTAAATCCACAAATAATTGATGGAGCCAGCTGCATATTTCATACAAATCTCTGTCAGAAGGTCACGCCGGCAAGCCAGAAGAGCCTGACTTGTTTTTCCCAATTCTCAGACTGATATAGTGATTTTTAATATTGTGCTTTTTTTTTTTCTTTAGTCGACAGATGGCATCGATGTGTCACAGTGTGCCCGTGCTGAGGGTGGAAGAGTGGCCGCTACCCGGTGACTCGCTGACGGGCGACATTGTTCGAGCGCTAATTGACAGGGTGAGGATGACAACTCTGATTGTCACAGAATTTTCTATGGGAACTCATTTTGAAAGCTTGTTGTACAATGAGCAATAAGTGGCCATTACGCCAGGGTCTCTTTCAATATTTTTTTTCCCTCAATGGTCACGGGCATGCACTGTATGTTTTTGGCCACGCCCAACTTTATTGAAATGTAATTATGTAATTATAATGTAAATAATGTGATATAGGAAATATATATAATGTAATTCAAATGTATTATATAAATATATTATATAAATATTATACAATAATATTATAAATATTTGCCTTGGTTTGGTTATGGCAAGCAAGCAAAGAGAGATGCGCAATGCTTTTTTTTTTTTTTGCGAATTTAACAGGACTGTCAATGACCAAATACATTTTTGTCTCCGAAAGGTGAACACCAGCGCTCACGGCGGTGTCCGTTTCGTCGGCTCGGTCCTCCAGCAGGTGAGCGTACTGAGTAACGGCAGTCGGCTCCACAGTCCAAAGAGGAGCTGCCGCTCGCCCACGCATTCTCCTCCTCGCACCCCCCCAGAAGATCGAGATCTGGAGGAGAACACGTACAGTCCAGGTGAGACCTGGTCAAACTCTCTGGGCACTCAAACAGAGGTCACTGAGCGTAATTCTTTCTCCCCAGACATGCGACTTCTGGTCTTCTTCCACTCCTGGGCTCCGGGTTGCGCCCCTCTAGATTCCTTAGCGTGCCAGTACCACCAGGGGGCATTGTCTATGCGAGTCTCCAGGAAGGGCCAGGTGGTGAGCGCCCTAGAAGCTGACTGGCTGGAACTGACGGCGGCCTACTACCGCAGAGGCTGGTCGCTGGTGGACTCCTTCGTCTACTGGGACACCCCAAAAGGTCGGGCCGCCGTCCAATCACCACATGAAGCCATTGTGTTGTAGTCATAAAAGAGGGATTCACGCATAAAATTCGGCACTTCCTGTTTTGGCTGTAGCTGCGGCCTCTTGTCTATTATTAGTAGCATTTCTGTCGCTTTAACAACCTCACTTCCTGAGAATAACCTCTTAAAAAAAAAAACTGTGGACTCGATTTCTTGTAGGATCAAAGTGATGACAACAAAACGATTGTGTTTTAGGCGAGCCCGTGCCGCGGTCTCTCGAGGGCCTTTTTGTGTACGAAGAGAAGAGCACCGCACCCCCGGCCAACGATACCATCGTGGTGGAACAGTGGACTGTCATTGAGGTTGGAAAAATTTGGTTTCTGATGATGAGGCTTTTTTGTCCTTGATGAAAAAACAAACCACTGGAAGATCTTATCTCTTATTAAGAGCAATGTAACACTGATGTTCTGCATGAAAAGCAAAATGACACAGACTGGGTCATCATTTTGGTGATCGTAGCCGATCATATTCAGTATCCCACCTCTTCTGAGTTCTAGGTAAAAAAAACAATCCAGATCTTCTTTTACAACTGGTGGAGCTAGGATTTTTTTTTTTTCCTTGTTGGGAAAAATCTGAGAATACTCCAAAGTATATTTGTACAGTATGTGAGGTTGTGATGATATGCTGTGATGAAAGAACCAACCTTCTCGTTTCTATATGATGTTTTCAATGACATCTTGTGTCTGTGCAGGGCTCCAGTGTGAAAACAGACTACGGGCCACTACTTCACACACTGGCAGAGTTCGGCTGGCTGCTGACGTGCGTTCTGCCTACTCCCATCATACGACATGACAGGTGACAGCATCAACACCCGTATTGCATAAATGACTCTATTTAGTACTTATAAAATCCAAAGTGGGTGTCCTATCAAATGCAATGAACAAAGAAAGATCAAAATTGAGCTTCATTCGTTTTGTAAAGGCAAACAATGTGTCTGGTGAGTATGCAGTATTTCTTTGCTAATTGTTGATGTTGGTGTGTGATAGTGATGGAAATCTGGCCACCAAGCAAGTTGTTTTTCTTCAGCGGCCAGTTAGGAGTCAAGCAGCAACACAACACAGGAACCAGGTGAGAAATGCAGCAACGGTGACCAACACTGCACCCTGGTGGTCAAATTGGATTTGCAGCACTAACTGTAAAACCACGTTATTGTTTTCACTCAGTTTGTTTCTATTTCTATTGAACTCAATATGTACAGGTTCTGTCGGTGCACAGCGACGTGTCCAGCCGTTCCGTGAGTCGCTCCGTCAGTGGCGCCGCGCTTCGGAAGGAGCTCTCTCCTGTGGCCGGGGGCATCGGCGGCTTCCCGGTGTTCGGAACGGCCTTCCCCAGCTCCCTGTCGCACCTGGAGGAAGGTGGCTTTGACCAAGAGGAGGGCAAGGCGGAGGTGACCTGCATGTGAGCTGACTGACGTTATGAGATCCTCAGATGGAGGAAATCATACTGGGGAAGAACTCTGCACTTTTTATTTTTATTTTGAACCCAAGCCATAAGGAGAAGAACATATGGGAAACCATTCCAGCATTAACTCAATATCCAGTTTAAGGTCCATGAAGTAATTCATGTTTTTATCATCGTCCGAGTAGGACAATTACTGTGTTTTAGGACAACTACATGTTACTAGTAGATGGACTTTAAACTGGATATTAAGGATATTGAGTAAAAGCTCAAGTGTCTGACCTTGAGTCTCATTTTATATGGGTTACTTTTGGGTTTTGGAAACGGGGAAATAAATCAGCCATAATTACCTTTTGAAAGAGAGAAGGAAAGCAATACAAATATGGAGTGAATCTTATGAGTACCAATTTTGGCACCAAGTATTTTCTTTAAGTTATATGGCAGGGTTGTCAAACAGGTTGCATCATAGTTTTGGTTTCCTTTAGAGGGCCATTCTGACTGTGAGCCAAAATGAATGGAGTATGATTGCCTGTTACATATCACAACAAACAGATGATTAACTACGTTTCAAACTAAGAGGCTAGTAAAAAAAAAAAAAAAAAAGGCAGTCCAAATGTTTTTGTTTTTGTTTTAGGAGTGAGTAGCTGCTCCGCGGGTTTTTATTTATTGGTTTGAGACGATTTATGCACACGTCAAAGTCAATCTGGTGTATGTTTTTCCTTGTGACTTTATAAATAGGACACATTCCAATCACTTTGCATTTTATATCCTGGATGGACAAAAAGTATTGGGATTATTTACTTTTCTCAGATATTCATTTTTGTCTTCCTGTCCCAATACTTACTGTCCACACAGTGGCTATGCTTCTGGAATTCTGACATGCCATAGCAGACATCTTTAGTTTAGGTATTAAAATCATGAACCCTAGTGTTACAAAAGGACTACAACAGTATTATAACAGGGACTCTATTGTGTTTATATCTTTAAATCCACACTGACCTTCTTTCATTGTGAAAATGTTGCTTTTTCATGTTGCTATTATAATGGGGAAAAAACATTTAAAACTGACATATGGATACTAAATGAAAGTATTAATTCCATTTGTTTTGTTTTTAAGTTGTACATTTGCTTCACTGTATGAAGTTTATTGAAAAAAAAATATGTCTCCACCGTTTTTCAAAGTTTGCATTTTTGAGGATTATTTCCACACATTTTCCAGAATAATAAGTCTTTTATTAATAGACATGTAATTGTCACAAACAGTAACAAAGTTTTTTTGTAATTCATTTAAAAAACAAACAAAAACTGGATTAGATTCAGCAAAAATAACTAAAGTATTTTTAGTTCACTTAAAAAAACAACAACAACAACAAAAGGGATTAGATTCAGTAAAATAACTTAATGAGGGTGACGAAAGGGTAGGTGGCGCTTGGCGGGATGTAAACATGGCCGACGTTATGCTTTTTAAACTGACCTCTCAGCCACGTTATGAACATCAAGAATATCAGGACCACACTTGCACAGCTAGTTCTTTTTTTTTCCACTAACGCACAAGTCACACCTACACTTAAGGATTTTTTTTTTGTAGCCTCTGAAAAGTTGACAAGCTAAATTACTGATTGACCCTCCACCCCCCCTTCCTCTGCACAAAACGGCAGGTGACACAAAGCAAAGAGCAAAAATGAAGCTGATGTAGATAAAGAACAGTGAAGCACCGTTGAAAAACAAGAGCTAACAGGCTTATTTACACAGGGTAGGTGGGGGGGGGGGCTGTCAGTGTGTGCTATACTATTTGGACTATTCATAGTTTGGCTGGTCCTGTGACAGGTATTCAGGTGTGACATATCTTAAGATTAGAGTTTCCGACACCCAAAATTCACATTCCTTAATAATGTTGACTTTCTGTACTTTACCGTCAGCTTCTCTCCACCATTTGCCAACTGCCAAATTCCATTGGTGGAATCATGCCAAAGAAGATGGCGGTAATGCATTAAAAGTACATGCCAAAGGAAAGAAGAAATTTGATACTTATGGTCATTTTAATGTTCGAAACCATCAGCAACGTGTTTCCTGTGCTTGTGCTGCCTGACGCACTGGGCTCTGGCACTCCCTTTTTTGAGCAGATTGAATTTTTGAACGGCACGTTACCGAGTTACCAATGCTCGGAATGAAGCAATGCGTGCCCGAAACACATTTTCTGAACGCACCCTCTATTAAGGGAATTTTGGTTACGAGTCTGAGCGCTACTGTTCTTGGCTTTTATGAAATAAATGTTCCCCCCCGAAAAATGCAACTCTTGATCTGGAGAGTCTTATATTTTTCTTCTCCTTCATGGTGCATTTTTTGAGTGGTAGACTTATAGCATAGTTCCAAAAATACGGTAGCTCACTGTGATTGAAAGATAAAATATTCCCGAAAGGAGAAGTATGGTGCCTTTTTTGGAAAAACAAGGAGGAAAAAAAATGTCCCTGCAGGCTTCCATTGCGCTTGACGCAGTTGAAGATGGAGCAACAAGGTGGCGGGCAGGAGGTCTTAGTACGCTGTACAGTAGTGTGTGGTGGATGTGTGCGCGTGCTTTCACGTGCCTCTCCCTCAGGCCTCGCTTTCTCCGGCCGATGAGGTGTTCTGTACCTCCTCCTCCAGGATGGGTACGATCAGGTTGTCCTTGGACATCAAGTTGTACTTCATCACGAAGCGCGTGAAGCGGTGACACAGAAACGTTTCATTCTGTCGGCGCACAAAAATCAAAAGCTCATAACACAGCAAAAAAATCATGAAGATGACCCGCTCACCAAAAAATTCCTAGTCCCCCCCTCTCCCATCCACAAGCGACTACATGCCCGCCGTGTCATTTTCCAAGAAAACGCACCTCATATTTGTCAAATATCTGGCGGTGGTGGAAGTAGGCGTGCGAGAATATCCTATAGATGCGGCGACACACCGAGCCCAGCTTGGCCACAGACGACTCCTTGATGCTCACCCTGGAAACGCCAATCAGATTAATCAGCTCTGCGAAAAGCTGACGGATAAGCACAAGAAAGCCACCTGCTGGGGAAGTATTTGTTGCTGTTGAGAAGACAGGCAGCTCCGTCCAGCGTGTGCCTGGTGTAGTCAATGGCGGGGCACTGCTCATGTGTCAAGCACACGCGATAGTTAATGGACAGTGACCGACGGAGGTTTCGGGGGTCGAACAAAAATGTGAACTCGCCTCTTTGGGGGTTTTGTGGGCGGCGCATAAAAAGATCCACTGCTCAGTGGCTGTCATCTGAGTGCATGTGTCCGGATGGCACTCACTCTGGAAGACCAACATCAACATCACACAAGGCCACACAACTAGAAATGGTTCCAAATGGAACTTGGGTCACACTTCAAGACACAAGTTAATAATGGTGGGGTGTTTATGAGCACCTACCTGCAGTTTGACTGCTAGTCCGTTGAGCTCCAGGCAGAACTGCCTACATGGAGGACACAAAACATGAGTTCTATGCTAAACAAGCATATCCTGCACACCATGGTCTGTCATTTAATACATAATCATATATATGCCTATGATTGAATGCAGCGATGTTAAAATAGCATGATACAGCGACTTGAACAAAAATATAAACTGGATAAGGTAAATTTAGTTTTTGTTTCCTTAACCTTGTAAATTGAGGAGGCCCCTGTAATCAAATTATAAAATCATCCTTTTCATACCTGAGGTGCTCATATTTCCACACACCCTCATCCTGACCCTCGGGGGGTTCCAAGATTTTGTCGATATTAGAGCAATCGGAGCGGATGTTCTGCTGAATGTACTGTAAAACACACAAAAGTATAACACAAAGACACAACAAAGAACTCGGCGTCATATTGCAACAGCAAAATGACAATGTTTTTTCCTTATTCGAAATTTATGATGCTGTCACAAATTCTGCCCAGCATCGAGAGGTTGCACAAGCATATGATGACACTCCATTTTTTTTTATCAATAAAAAAAAATACACAATTGTAATGGGGAGAGGAATGTTTATTAAATGACATACACGACCATACACACCTGTTGAACAGCCAGGGTGCTGTCCATCTCCTCAAATGACTCATCCGGCCAGTTGTAGAAATCCTAATGAAGGGGAATGACGTGTTTAAGTGGCAAGATAAATGCTTCAGGAAAACACAAATACGAACACGCGAAAGCAAATACTGAAGAGAAATATACAAACACGTCCACTGAGAAATGTGTTTATGTGCACTCGTGACTGTAGAGTTAGCTTGAGGCGAGCTAAAGTCAACAGGGGCTGGGACTGACTGCTTCCTGCAAAGCTAACACATTCGGAGGGGGGTTAAGAATGCAAAACAGCGACTGATATTTGTTCTTTTCTGGGGGGCTGTTTAACAAGCGTGTTTATAAAGTCAAATCTAACGAGTTAAACAGGAGCCAGTGATGTGGTGTTTCTCTAGAAACTCAACGAAGGAAATGCTAACGTCAGCTAGCTGTTTAGCACCAGCTCGAGCCCTTTCGAGTGGAAGTCAGTGATCGACAATTTTGATTCAGGTCCGGCAGTAAAACCACAGCAGTCGGGAAGGCCCCATCACACCGTGTCGGTGGTTCATTTTAAGCGATATTTGCCCCTTTCCGGTAGCCGAAAACGCACCTTTGCCTTGGTTCCAGGCCGATTCCTCCTGAGAACTGCAGTACCCTCCGCCATGACCATCTCGACAGAATACCCGGATGTGGGCCAGCCGCTGGGTTGTAGTGGCGGACAGAGGAACGACCGACACTAACGTCGAAATACTTTAAGTAAATATTGTATTAATTAAATGTTTAATACAGTTATTCCGTCTACGTACTTCTAATATTATTGGGGTTTAAGTTTTGAATTATTGCAAGAGTCCTCTGTTAACAATGCTTTTCTGTTCTTACGGCGGGGACGGTTTTGTACGTAAGTCGGAACGCGTCGCCGTTGACAAGAACGGCAGTGTGGTGAAGTCATAATATATTTTATTATGTATTTGTGTGAAATTAAAACTATATAGGGGTTAAAAATAAAACAGTACGAAAGGATGCCTTGTACTGTGCATCGTTATAAATGAATCATTTTGATTTATCGTTCATGTTTGTAATGCATGACTTTAAGAGATACTTGCAAGTTGTAACCAATGTCCATACTTTTTTAGGTAAATCCAGTCTTTGTTTTTGATCAGAGGGAGTATTATTTTAATAAGAAAACATTGTGCTATTTTAATACTTTCTCTTCTCATTTAGTTTGCACAGAGAACTCTTTGCAGCTGCTGTTGTGCAGTGCCATTTGAATAAACTTGAGCCGAGTTTATTTATTATATTACAATTGACTTAAGTCTAAAAGTCCACTATCGATGGCAAATAACAGCTGATAATGCTAAATGCTCAGATCGCACCTCAGAGGAAGTGTTCGAAATAGCTCATAATATAAATTATTTTTTCCTATGTCAGTCTCATTTTACAAAACAGTATAACATTTTACAACAATTTCAACGCTTGTTATTTAAGTTTTTTTTTTTTGGTCAACACCAAAAAAGTGAAGATGAAACAGTGTACATGGAGACAAAAGCCAGAGGCCCATTTTTATTATTGTAACAAAATGTGTTTAGAATTATTTACAGTTGGCATAACAAAAAAAAAAAGACATGGTTTCGACTTCTCTCTTTCTAGCACATCTTGCCTTAATCCACATATTTGCCAAGGATGTCTCCGTCACGGAACAGGAAATACTCCTACATGGCAAAATAAGACAAGTATTAAATGCAAGACAATGATATAAAAATATGAATTATTTAAAGACAAAAAAAGGCATCATACCTTATCATCTAAAGTGACTTTAGTTCCACCGTACTCTGGTAGCAGGACCTTCTCACCAACCTTCACACTGACTGGCAGTAGATTTCCTTTCTGCCAAGAAAAACATCAACAGTGAACTTGATGTGACTCACGAGAGCAAAATCCATGATCCAGACCCGACAAACTCTTCATCATGTTCTGACCTGGTTGACAGATCCGGGCCCAACTGCCAACACTGTGGCCTGCACCACTTTGCCTTGAGCCTTCTCAGGCAGCATGATGCCGCCCTTGGTCACCGTTTCCGCCGTGAAACGCTCCACCAGCACACGGTCAAACAATGGGAGGAATTTTCTGAAGGCCTGCAGAATGACAGAACAGGAAATTGTGTTACTGGGGTTAATCAAACCACACAAATAAACAATGAACAGAAGTTCCCCCCCAAAAAAACTTTTACCGTTAACCTGCAATGTGAACTGAATGCCAAATGAAAGACATTTGAAATATTGTTAGGTTGTAGTCATATTTGCATAAGCTCAGTTTTGGTTAAAATGTGACTAAAGTTGTCCGCAAGGAATGATTAACAGGAGGAGATGGTTGGGTGGAAGGGGAGGCACATGACAAAACTTAGTTAAGTGAGCGCAATGAAAGTCAGCTTCTCTTCATTTTGGATTTAGCTGGCAATTTCAATGGACATCCGTTTGCTGTAAAAGTGTTCGGCTAGGCGCGCCAGATGTTCACATGACATTGGCTCAAGGTCATTTGAGAGGTGGGGTGGGGGAGTTGGTTGAAGGCTATGGGGGCTCACTTTTTTTTAACTGCAAACAAGAAGTAAAGGAATTTGTTCCACAGTAAATATTCCATGGATATTTCTAGGCATATTCAGACTTATCTCTTTAGAAATTTGCTTCATTGGGAGAAAACTGTGCAATAAAACTACAATAAGTAAAACTGCTCACATGTTGAAAACACCTAACCATGATATAGTGGAAACAGTTGCCAGGTTTGTTTCACTTTACGGCATCACTTGAATATAAAAACCCTGATCATATTGCATTTATAGTAGTGCTCAAAATACATTGAGCAGCTTAATGTTTCTATATTATGGCATTATTTCCCATCTATGGTTATCATCACTTTTTGCCGATTTTTGTCATCACTGGTACTCACACAAAATCACCTCAAGAGAAAAACTCATTTGAAGTGTGGGTCATTTCAATTACTTATTATCGAAACGAATAACTGGTGGCAGTGGCTGCAGTTTATTCAAGACAGTAAAATCCACTCACATGGTGTTCATTCATTACTCCGCAGATTAAGGTAGCTATACATTGCGCCTCCCCAACGACATTATCAGGTCCGAATATTGTGAGATAATAGTTTCCTCAGTTGCATGACCTTGTCAATGACTGGTTATGGAAGGCTAACATCACACGCTGCTAAACGCTAGCCGGCAAATATATTAGCATGATAGCTAGGACATTTACGAATTACAGCGATGCTAATTTCTAGTATAATCATTAATATGCAAACAGTTGGCTGCAGTCTTACCATGATTTAATTTGTGACGTCTGGAGATCGACGACGTACGAGTGACACTTGAGGTTGTTCTCAGTGAGCGTGGATGTGTTAACCTGATGAAGGGGAATTGCTCCACGTGAGGAAACGTCCAGAAGGGTTGTGCGCATGCGCTTTGCGTGCAACCTTGCGAATCCTAGTCCGCTTTGTGTAAAGCCAACCAATTACATTTTTTACAACCATATGTGTAATTATCCAATTTGATCATGAATAAAATGATATGCCACATTTGTTTTACCTTTTTCAGTTTGACTAATTTCAGCATTGAGCAACATTGCACAATGTCAACTTTGACCTCAGTTTTTTTCCTCCAATAGCGCAGGAGAAATTTCTGGAAAGTCAGCCCCGGAACGAGCCTTATATACCTCAACTCGACTTTCCTATAGCAGCAAAGCACAATGGCATCGTGGTTTTATTTTTATGACATACAATAATGATTATGATTTGAGTGTGGCTTGAATTGCCTAAAGACGGTGATTAAAATGACTTATTATGCCAGCTAATATGTTATTCAGAGTCTGGGGCTTGCCGGCTAAGTACCCGGATGTATGCGAAGCCATGTGCACTTCCATCCAGTTAACCCTCACTCCAGTCGTTATATCACCTCGTCTGGCAGACGTGCCTCCTCCTTAGCCGCTCCAGCCTCTAACAACACACACCACGCAAGTAAGTATTAGAATTCGTTCAACTATTTTATGCCACGAGCTACAGCATTGCAGCAACACTGGCTGAGAACCAAATAGTTGTTTAGATGCGAAAAAAATAGCTTTAGCTAGCTAGCTTCACTTGCTTCTTGCTAACAGATTTTACCACTGACATGCAAGGGCACGCAACACTTAAATTTGTGTTTCACGCTTAAATAAATATCCTCAACAAAATTAACGTTACACCAGAATGTCCTGGAATTAGAACAACGTAATTATCTTCAACATGGTGGGTATCATGTGCAGGATGCGTGACTTTAATTTGGTGAGTGATTATTGCGTTCCGGAAAGCAATTGTGCTGTGGTAGTAGTGTAACTAGTTGTTCATCAGGCGTAGAGATGGAGAGGCACGACTTGCGCATGCGTCCTTCCAATTTGACCTTGTGACGCACGACCCTGCACGAGGACACGTGGTTTGGAGAGTTAGCAATGTCACGTTTATCAAATATCCCATAAGCGTTTATGGAGCTGGGTTTGTGTATTTCATAAAAAAAAGACGCTAACAATGATGCAAAAGTATTTCTACAGTTTGTGAATTCAAAGATTGTCATGTGTTCATTCATTCATGGATTTAGACAATGATTGCTTACTTGTACTTTTGTGTCCAATCATGACTCAATAAGATTGTCTTGTATAGTTTTTTCCTTCCAGTTTTAGTCTCCCCCTATGAAATTGCGGTAGCTAAATTTGTTGCTTTTTACCCTACTTTGTGCCTGCAGACATGTTTCGTCTCCCCACAATCATGAAGCAGGTAAGGCCTGTGTGCAGGACGCTAGCGCCCCACCTCACACGTGCCTACGCCAAAGACGTCAAATTCGGCGCAGATGCCCGTGCCCTCATGTTACAAGGTGTTGACCTGCTGGCCGATACAGTTGCGGTCACCATGGGTCCGAAGGTACGAGATAGTCAACCCTATTTTTTATCAATCAGTAAGTATTGTTCAAAAAAATAAAAGTATGACAATTAATTACAAGAAATGATAATTATCCGTCACAGGGCCGTACGGTCATCATCGAGCAGAGCTGGGGCAGCCCGAAGGTGACCAAAGATGGCGTGACTGTGGCCAAGAGCATCGACTTGAAGGACAAGTACAAGAACATTGGTGCCAAGCTGGTGCAGGACGTGGCCAACAACACCAATGAGGAGGCAGGTGACGGCACCACCACTGCCACGGTGCTGGCACGTGCCATCGCCAAGGAGGGCTTCGACACCATCAGCAAGGGTGCCAACCCCGTGGAGATCCGTCGTGGTGTTATGATGGCCGTCGAAACAGTCATCAATGAGCTCAAACGGCTCTCCAAGCCAGTCACCACGCCTGAGGAGATTGCACAGGTGGGACTTTGTTCACAAGAAGATTGTCAATATTGTATATAAGAAGATTTAATATGAAGGAATACGTTTTGGGTGTTTTTATAGGTTGCCACCATCTCAGCCAATGGGGACACAGATATTGGCAATGTCATCTCCAACGCCATGAAGAGAGTTGGTCGCAAAGGTGTCATCACTGTCAAGGTCAGCATCTTTTTGCATCACTTTGAGACACCTTAAGAACATCTTACACTGTCATGTAAAGAAGAGCTTGTCTGTATGTGGATTCATCAATGTTTTTTTGCTGTTTACATTTCTTTTTTCTTTACAATATTTCTTTTTTTAAATCTATGCGAAATATCTGTCTATTTGTTGCACTGTATTCTATTGACCATAAAGGTGTTGTATTCTATAAATGCTTCCAGGATGGGAAAACTCTTCATGATGAGTTGGAGGTCATCGAGGGTATGAAGTTTGACCGTGGTTACATCTCTCCATACTTCATCAACACGGCCAAGGGTGCGAATTCTGCTTTTTGATCATCCTGACCACAAAACAGCAGTGTAATTGCCATGAATGACACAGTGTTGTTGACTTTTTATATTCCAACCTCGCAGGTCAGAAATGTGAGTTCCAGGATGCTTACCTGCTGCTCAGTGAGAAGAAAATCTCCAGTGTGCAGAGCATTGTTCCCGCTCTGGAAATTGCCAACCAGCACCGCAAGCCTCTGGTTATTGTGGCTGAGGATGTGGATGGAGAGGCCCTCAGCACCTTGGTCCTTAACAGGTCATCTTATAAATAATAATGATAAAGATGTATGTGTGTGTGTGGTCAAGTATGCTTAGATTGGTGTCATTGTGCAGGTTGAAGGTTGGCCTGCAGGTGGTCGCAGTTAAAGCTCCAGGCTTCGGAGACAACCGGAAGAATCAGCTGAAGGATATGGCCATCGCCACCGGGGGCACTGTAGGTCCAATTTTCTGACTGACTTAAGAACGCCATCCTCCTATTTGGCTGACAGTATGGGGGTCTTCCTTAGGTGTTTGGCGACGATGTTATGGGCGTGGCTCTGGAGGACATCCAGGCGCACGACTTCGGCAAGGTGGGCGAGGTGCAGATCACCAAAGACGACACGCTGCTCCTAAAGGGCGCCGGCGCACCTGCCGACGTGGAGAAGCGGGCGGCCGAGATCGTGGAGCAGCTGGAGAATACCACCAGCGATTACGAGAAGGACAAGCTCAATGAGCGTTTGGCCAAGCTCTCTGACGGCGTGGCCGTGCTTAAGGTGCGCGTGCCGGTCGGGATGGCTTGTTGGTCACCAACGCCGCGATATAAACTAAGTGTTGTTCATGCAGATCGGAGGGACCAGTGACGTTGAGGTGAACGAGAAGAAGGACCGCGTGACTGACGCTCTGAACGCCACGCGGGCAGCTGTGGAGGAAGGAATCGTGCTCGGTGGCGGCTGTGCTCTGCTACGCTGCATTCCCTCCCTGGAAGCCATCAAACCTGCCAACGACGACCAGAAGATTGGTTAGTGAATAGCTCAGTTTTGTGACCCCTTAATGCCAAGGAAATATGTTAATGTGAATCAAGGAATGAGTTTCAGACAAAATATGTGCTTTGTCGCAATCTTGGTGCCAAGGAAGCAAAGCAAATGGCGGTGCTCGATTTTGAGAAAAGTGTTGTTGTTGTTTTTTTTTTTAAATTATATTTATTTATTATTCATTTATACATACATACATCAAATAATAGCAAAGTACTACTAATACAAGGTACTCTTACCCCTTCTTTAGAATTCCATCCGACTCTAAAAACATTTATATCATAAAAAGGCAAGCGATAATAATGTGTATACATGCGTGTCTTTATTTGTGTTTCCTTCTTTTTCCCTCCATCTGCCAGGTGTGGATATCATCAGGCGAGCGCTGCGCATCCCCGCCATGACCATCGCCAAGAATGCCGGCGTGGAGGGCTCGCTGGTGGTGGAGAAGATCCTGCAGGCGCCTCCCGAGGTCGGTTACGACGCCATGCTGGGCGAGTACGTCAACATGGTGGAGAAGGGCATCATTGACCCCACTAAGGTGAAGTCTCCTTTCGATAATTGTAGTTTATCCCATCGAACCGTGTTGACCTCTAAGAGGCTTCATCCTGTGCAGGTGGTGAGGACGGCCCTGCTGGACGCAGCGGGCGTGGCCTCTCTGCTCTCCACCGCCGAGGCGGTCGTCACGGAGATCCCCAAGGAGGAGAAGGACATGCCAGCCGGCGGTATGGGCGGCATGGGTGGAATGGGCGGCATGGGTGGTGGCATGGGTTTCTAAAAGGCAACGTCCGCCTTCCCTCATGGCTCCTTCGTCCTTCCATGACTGTATAGACTAAACAAAACGGCGCCTCTGAGACTCTGCACTCGTAACTCACTGAACCCGACCAAGAGGAAGTTGGCCCTGCAGGTGGTTCACCTTTCCACTTTACGCCAGCCCTCCGGGAGGCGGTCCACTTGCCTCTCACATCAGTTAATCCACAACTTGTGTAAAATCCATGCAACTCGGTAGACAGACATTTTCTCCCCCCTGCAGAAACTCAGCAGCCAGGTTTACAGGAACAGCGTCCTCTATAGGTTGGTTTAGTGTTGATCACTGTTTAGTTGATCTCTACAGTTGCCACTGAGGGTTTAGGATGACTATACCCATCAGTTGTGTTCAATACTGTTTGGCCCTGCATTTACTTTCTGAAGTGAATATCTCTTTCAACTTCCAGTAAAGGTCCTATCCTAAAAAACATAAAAAAATGTAACACTGTAAAAAAAAAAAAAAAAAGCAGAGTGAAGTGAAGCCAAGAATGTGTTGCTGTCATTTGTATTTGTCATGACTTAATTTTTGTTTTTATATATGTTTTTGCCCTGCCGATGAAGCAGGAGGAGGCTTATTTGATTTAATTAAACCAATTTTTCAAATGATAGAAGTTTTTTTGAGTTCTTGTATTTGGATACAAAGTGCCCACGGTGTAATACCATATATGGTCTGTTTACAAAAAAAAAATCTCAACAGGATACAAGAAATAATGAAGAATTATCTTCATAAAATAGCATACAAGTAGTGATGACTATTTTTTTTACTATGTACCATCATGTATACATTGATTCATGGTGATGGTTATTTTCTTCCCCTCAGTGTAATCAATAAATCCAATTTATTGTGTTCAGCTTCTTGTAATAGGTATCTTTAAGGAGTCATGGTAATTGCTAAAATTACTTTTGAATGTATTTGCAGGAAAATGATGGAATTCAATTAGTTTGAATCAGATTACATAATTTGGATTACTTGTATTGCTCTGGGGAGCGCGATGCTTCTCAGGTGCCAGTTCGCCATAACTCATTTGTTGAACAAGAGGACAAGACGTAGTAGTTTATGTAGAATGTTACAAATGTGTGGCATTCAATGACGAAACGGTTTTCGAGGCTTCTCCGAGGACTTCAAGTCCTTGACTTATATAACCATGAAGGCAGCGTGACCTCATACCACAGAGGCGTATTTATTCTTACTGCTCACATGATGCAGGCCTATTTTTGATCCTGGCGCCAATGAGTGGGAGAAAAGAAAAAAAAAAACACCGAACAAACTATTTAGAAAAAAAAATCTTTATACATCATGCAATTGATAACATATTGTTGCAAATACTATTTTCAAAAGACAAAATCAGTCCCTTATTTTAAAAAAAACACACACACAATTTTCCCTCTTTGAAAAACAACCTGATGTGATATTTACATTTCAATAAATACATGGGCAGGTTTTTAAAAAGAATGATAAATATGCGAGCGGGCAAACATACTGGCTTGCTTTTTGATGTTACTTAGAAAAATACAATGAAATAAAATAAAGGTTTTCTGATATTGCACATAAAATACTACATACTGTACAATGCTGCACTTCTTGAGTCCAGCATGGAAATAGCTTTACTCAGTGTAACAGTGAGAGAATAACAGCGCTTATGTACCCTTCCTACATTTCCTGTCTATCCAACACAAAACATATCTGTCATAGCACAGTGGGTGGACAACCTGCAGCTCTTAAATGGCCCATTAGAGAATGGACAATTCTTACAAACAAATAAAAACATGAACTCTTGTCGAGTGTGAAAGTCAGTTGGTGTGCCAGATGAAGGACTCAATGGAAGTATACAGAACTAACATAAAAACATAAAGAGACCTCGAGCATCTGGAGAGGAGGTACTGAATGTTTACATTTCTGCAAGCATGAATCTTTTTGAGGCAGGACACAAAACATTTGATAAAGTGTATAATTGAAACTCATCAAAAATTTGATAGCAATACGATTCTCTACAATGTACGTTTCAAATTGATGACTTCCTGTGGTTTTTTTTTTCAGTCATGGATTCTTAAGACATCTGTAGGATTTTCAGCAGGAGATAAAATGTAAAATAAGTTAAGTTATGGAGCACATTAAATCATTCAAATTTATTCATTTGGCCTAAAAACTGTTACTACAAAGAAACAAATTAACTTGGCTGTTTTCTCCCTCTAATGGCAAAAGCCACATAACATTTAACACTCACATTCTCATTACCTATCATAATACTAAAAAATATAGATATATCTTATATTTTACCTGAACTGGCCCCAATAGGAAAAAGATTGCTACCCTTGTTGCATGTTGTTGTCATTCCAAACAAATTGAACTAATGAAATGGGGAGATTTTATATTTCCATGTGTCCAACAAAAGCTTTTGTTGCCTTGACCCTAACCTGTCACCTTTAGTGGGCGGAGCTTATAACAAGATGCTGATCATGATGGAATTGACGAGCAGACACACAAAACTGTGCGAGGTTTGCCTGTTCCGGCACTAAATCTGTGCTGGAATCTTTGGCAACATTTATGCAAAGAACAACAAAAACAACAAAAAACTAATTTAAAAAAAAAATAAAAAAAGAAAGGCACTGGCGTTGTCAGGTAGAACATGAGTCACTGCTTTTGTTATCTTTTTGTTTCCACTGCTCAGTCAAAGCGTCGCTACGTGTGATGCACCTCGTGGAACATGAGCTCGCGCGGGATGGGCGTCTCGGGGCCGTGGACGGTGGTGGCGCGGCGCTCGAACGCCGTCACCATCTGCTTCACCACTTCGTCGAAGAACACGTGGGCCAGCTGCGAGTGGATGAGCGAGCGGAACTCGAAGGAGATCTGAGGAACACGCGATACATCTTTTAACGGGAGCTGCAATGGACATATTTATTTCGATGGCATCTCAATGAGGTTGTACTCACGTCAAAGTCCACAGTACAAGTGCGAGGGTAGCCTGGCAGGCCGGGACTGAAGCGCCAAATGGTCTCCAGGTGGTTGAACAGTTTGCCATCCGAGCAGGATGCCTGGTGAGCCATGCACGAGGGAGAATTGCTTTAGAAGATGATGGCCGCTTTATTTTGTCGGTGAGTCGCAACAGTTGAGCAAATTAATGACACTGGTCAACGGCAAATTTTCATCCGAAATTGGTTATCAAGCTAAAATGTATTTTTGAAGATGATTAGGAAAAACAACTTTACTTTTTTTTTAGCATTAGTGCAAAAAAAAATTAGCTACATATTAAGTTTGCTGGCAAAAAAAAGTCCTTGAACTTAATGTTCAATCTTCAAGTGCACCACCGTCATGGCCAATGTTAAAATACAATAGCAAAGTACAATTCATATTTTACGTGACTATAACATGATGCAGTTTGAATATTAACATTGCATTTTACAAATGGTCAAACAAACAAAGTCTGCAGAAGCTGGATCATTTGAATCAGATGTGTTGCAACGGGTAGACAGAAAACGTGCAGGACCGGAATTGCTGTGCAGGGAAAATATGTATCTTTACTTAAACTTATTTAAATAATAGTTAAACTAAAATGTGTTGACTCTAAAAGTTCAAAAGAAAAAAAATTTGCCCCTAGAGAATGGTTTCAAAACAAACAGCTCCTAAAGGTTAAATGCAAATGTATTGACGTAACGGTTGCTCCTTTTGTGGAGTAAGACAAAAAGCAAACCACCTTAACCAGGTGAGGGCGGACCGTGGTGACAAGGGACGTGTAATTTTCCGTCACTGGTGGAAAGCCGACGGTGAGTTTGGCCTTGCAGTATCCACTTCGCTGGAAGATGACGTCGGACTTCTTGCACCAGGGAACGAAGTGGCGATAGTCCGCCACGTTGGCCACCACTTCGTACATTTGTTGCATGGAATACCTGCACATGAGAAAAAAAAAACTGTCAGCCATTTTGAAAGTTCCCCATATTGCCATCTGTATTAGAGCACTTTGACGGGTCTTTTTAAAAATGGCTTCTGTGACAACTTAAGCACCAAACCTAACAAGAGTGGTCTTTTTTTTTTCCCCCACCACAAAAAAAAAAAAGACAGCTTTTCCGCTCTTTAGTAAATAGCAGTTCCACACAGGTTGAAAAACACAGGTTTCAAAAACCAGAGGAAAACAAGCTTGTTCTGAAAAGAAACATCAATGAGGCTCATGAAAACAACAAAAAAACAAGACAGATATGCATTACCCAATAATGCGCCTTTCAGCATATTCCCTTCTCTTGGAGAAAGTGTTGGCAATGTTGAAGAAGGCACGGGTGGGAAAGACGACGCTGCGGACAGGCATGGTGGCGCCCAGCAGGGCAGGGAGACGCGTCATCGGGATGCCATATGATGGTTGGTATCTGCTGGACACCCAACACACACAATGACATTTTTAATAGAAGACCTTGGCCCTCTTCTCGCGCTGACATAACACCAGGAAAGTGACACGTTGGAGATCGTTACATGCCACACAGGACAAACATCTTCATGAAAGATCGAATGGTCACGTCTTTAATTTTAACATGAACAATTTGCACAAAGCAACAAAAATGATATGAGTCCTAACAGAGATGAGATGGAATGCACAAGTCGAGGAAAACAAACAATTTGTAGGAGCCAATGGATTCTTGTTAAGAAATACCACACGTGAAAGGAGTACGGAGACAAATAGCAAGCCGACAGCTCAGCAAATTGCTCCCAAAGTGCAAAAGTTGAAGGAATGCAGACATATTGACGCGTTTACTTTGTTCACTTGGGGAAAGCGGGTTTGTTTTTAAACCAAAACAAATAAAATGTGTAGTTAGTTGTATATGGCAATTAGATTTAAAAATGGAGTCATCTCTCGACTTGGACCTGATGTGATAATTCTTAGGGTAAACATACACTTATTTGACAAAGACTGCTGTGACCTTTAAAGCAGCAAATTTGTTCAACCTTCATTTTGGCTGTTACTTATTAAGTTGTCAATATCAGTGACCCAAAATTCCACATAAAAAAAAAAAAAAAAAAGGCTATTCTGATATGGCTGCTTCTAATTGACACGTTACGTGGAAGCTGCCGTGCTGTCATTTTAGCAAAGCATGTGGCAGCATTCCAGGTTAACAAAAGGTCACGGACGTCAATGCTACTGCAGATGCAAATCTTATTTCTGTTTCATTTTGTGTGTCATTATCTTTCGTAGCTTTTTCCACCAATCACTTTGGACTAGTTTTCTCATGGAAAAGATCTCAAAAGCATCCCACTTTTACTGTATCCTTGAGCTGCTTGCAGTGGTACATTTGTAATGGAACGCAGATGGATATAGTACTTGAGTGTAAGAAGAAAAAAAGAAAAAAGGTTTTAACTTGACAGACGTGCTCTGTGCTAGTCGGATTGAGACGGTGGCCCATTCCTGCCCGAACCGGACTGGTTGAAATGTGATCTAGTCACCGTGTGACTGACTCCGACGGTCAATGCAAGTGCAACCTCAGAATAGAAGGCGGCCATCAATGTAGGACAAAAACCACACACGCGCAGAGGTAAAATTAACACGTAATAACGTTAAGTCTCAGCACTGTTTGCAGTAGTGTGGGAGTCATCGCTGTTGGCTGACTCCAAACATTCACTGACATTTGGAAAGATACATGCAAGCAATGTCTCGCCTTCCATTACACGTCACTAGAAACTCATTTGGATTCCATGCTGGCTTCACCTCATCAGCTGCTCAGACAATAACTCTTCCGTATAAATCTCAATTTATTTAAACTGAATGGCAAATTTGCATAGAAAAGCTTTTGACAAAGTTTCAACAACTCGCTCTTAATCAAAATATAAATTAATTTCTTTCTCATGAGCAACAATGTAGAAAAAAAAAAAAAAGATTACCATGACGGTTCATTAACAGTAGCTGCAATGTCATAACTCACATTTGAACATTAACAGCTGAATATAGGAGTCAAAGCCGCAGACCCTGACCTGCCACCTGATTTTCATAATGTGAAATTTTCTTTTGTTGCAACAGATAATCACACGTGATGAGTCATCGAAGGATCCCTGCGTTCAGTGCAAGACAAAAACATCTGACCCAATTGTCCTCCCACATAGCCCGCTTGCCTCTTTGGCGGCCCCTCTGCACTCAACCACCGGCAAATTGTGTAGAGGGCCGTCTGACAAGAGTTTCTCGCTGTAGCGAGAAGAGAGAGATCAGAACATATTACTCCAGTACTTATGAAATATGAATTATTTTGGTGGCAAAAATAAGACTCAAACTCTGCCTCCGCTGTACTTATCCACGTTCATTAGCAGATCTGAAGTGCATTGAAAAATCCCTCTCAAAGTAGGACATCTCAAAATTAATAAGTGAAAAGAAAAACACCACTTTGTGGCTGTTTTTGGTGAGGAATGAACATTTTGACAAGCTCCAAAAAGTCCATTTAACATGTTATGATTCATTGAATATAAAAACCAGGAGGGCTCTGAGGTATGTGGACTTGGTGAAGCTGTTAGGCTGCACACAGGTAGAAGAAGCTGCCAACAGAAGTAAAGTCATCCAATCCTGGTTAAAAAACATTTCCCCCGATATACTTATTTAAGATATTTTAAACATTTCAATCAATTTCAGCAATGTTAGAAAGCTTTTTATTGCTTTAAATGGCTTTTAAATGCCTTTATAAACAATGCACATTATTTTAATAGTTCTTTAAACTTGTATTCTCTCATTTGCCTTTTGAAAGTTTTTAGCTATAAAATGCTTTTAGATTTTGTGTTCTGCACAAAACTATTTTCTTCTCGCCTTGGGTCATACTGTCGATTGGAAGTTGGTCGTTGCAGTTAGCAATAAATACCATTGATATGAATTCTGGGCTCGGTCCACACATGCAATTCATTAATTCTCATAATTCACAGAAAGTTAACATTTAAATTAATGCAGAAAGTTGGGTGGAAGAAAACTACGCTTTAGAGATTTTTAAGTAAGCTTGGGTGGCAACGGGGGAAATGCCAGCGTTTTGTTTGCGGTCAAACACTGTTGGGGTTCAAATTTAAAAAGTGTATGTGATACGACTACTAAGGTGACCATTTTTACCTGAAATGACTCCCGGAGCGTACTTCCCGGCTATACGCGGACGGTGGCGGCTTCACACAAGCGGCGATCTTTCGCAAGCTTCGAGCTCCTCTCGCCATCTTTCCCACCAAGTTGGTTCGTTCTTCTCCAGCTGATGGCTACTAAGCGGAGAGACTTGCAACACGCCACGCCTTCTTCATCTGAATCCGACTCCCTATTGGTCAATTGAATGACGCTAAGACACTATCATTGGTTACTTGTTGAGTAAGTCAACGAAGGGTGAAAAAATAATACACTGTCCTGTCACGAGATGTTGGTTCCGGTTGTCTCGTGAAACATAAGCCACTCTGTCAAGTGCACTGGACTTTTAACCTTTTTGGCCTCTTCATTGATCATGTATGTCACCAATGACGTCTCGATACTGTTGGCATATTAGTGACACATTGTCTATTAAAAATGATTGGGGCGTATAATTCCCCCCAGTGCTTTGCAGTCATTTCACGCCACGAGTTATTATATTATGATGATGATTAAGATGGCGATTATTATTATTATTATTATTATTATTATTATTATTATTATTATTATTATTATTATTATTATTATTGTTATTATTATTATTATTCACTTTGGTGGCAAATTCCAGATTTGTATCTAGTAAATTTTAATATCACAGTGAACGATGACAAAAGGTTTTATTTTGGAGATGGGCAACAAAACGGAAGCGACAAACTCCTCTACTGGTGCATTTACCGACTTCCTGTTTCATTCGCGAACAACCACCACCACCAAAATGGCGAAGATCGCCAAAACACACGACGGTAAAACGTTTTTGAAATTAATCTATTCGCAGCAGTTTTGAGCTAGTCAACACATTTACATGACGACAATGTTCTTTGTCGAACAAATATGTATTTATAGCATTAATATATGCACTTTTTCTTTATTTAAAACGAGAAAAACAGCGGGCCGGATTACAACGCAACGCGGCCAGATTTAGATAATGGCGCTGGTTGCTCTCTTGTTAGCATTTTATCCTTTTACACCGTCCACACGGTGGTGATTGTTTCTGACGCTATGGATTCGTCGACGTGCGTCACGCTAATAATTTCTTTCGGCCCAAATACTTTAAAACAAGACGTGTAGATATTTTTTATGAAAGGTTTGTGCTAATTTTAGCATCAAGGCTAGTTAATGCAGCAGTGCGACAGCTAACGCCGCACGTTGTTAAGAGATTTGATACGCTGGCTCCTAAGCGTCGTTGCTATTTGATGCTACAGTTTGCTGCTTAAATTTCATCTATGCATTTAACGTATTTTGTGCAGATATTGAGGCCCAGATCCTCGAGATCCAGGGGATGAAAGCCAATCTGGTGGAGGAAGGAGATGATCAGGGAGTCGGCCTTGTTTCAACTGGATTCTTTGACCAAGAAATCTATGGAGGGAGCGACAGCCGTTTTGCCGGCTATGTCACTTCCATCGCTGCCAACGAACAGGAAGAAGTAAGATGCGAGCCCCGCATACATATCCACAAATATGTTTTTGTGGTCCACTCCTTGTCTGGTAGTATTTTTATGCTGTCTTGAAACTTTGTTTACGCTTATGGGTTTTTTTTTTTCTTCCAGGATGACGAAGAAGAAACTGCGACGAGTTTGTTGGGTCAGAAAAAGCAAGGGTACCATGCTCCAGTGGCCATTCTCAATGCCATTCCTCAGTCAGATGAACAAGTATGTGATAACTGATGTGGATGCACACTGTAAAGCGGTGTTAGAATACAATATACAAAAATATAAAATGAACATTTTATTCATCACAACTTTGTAGTATTTTGCAACTTTGCAAAGATGATCATGATTAGTCTCCTCAGCACTCTCCCTGACACGCTGATCGCATTTCTTTATATGAAAATTAATCCTGTCCGCTACTTTGTTGTTTTTTTTGCAGTATGATCCATTTGCGGAGCATCGTCCACAGAAGATCGCAGAGCGGGAGGACGAGTACAAAGCTCGGCGCATGCAGATGATTATCTCGCCAGAGCGTCTCGACCCCTTTGCAGATGGTAAATTTGGCCTTTATTCCATCCCCGTTATGACACGGTCCTTTTTATTATTCCCCCTATCGTTTTTGCTTTTTTCTGTGCATCATCAAGTGTGGTAGCTGTTCAACCCTTCGACTACAATGCAGTTGCTTGCCTCCCAGACTCTACGCCTTCCCTGTGGTCAATCCTTTGTTGTTGTCTTTTGTCTTTCTAAAACGGAGTCATTTTGGACATCTTATCGAGTTTTTTGGGCAAGGTGTAGGATGGATTAGGATGCTTGATTTGCCAAACACCAAAAATAGCTGAACAACTAATAGGATTACCATGCATTTGAGTGGGAGAGGTGGTTAGGTGCTCCAATGTCAAAATCAGATAAGTCGCCTAACAAACGTGGGTAGCAGATGGGTTGTGTGTGTGAGTCGAAGGGTTAACAATCCTGTGCGACCACCAGTTGTACAAGATGTAAAGTGGAGCAACCTGTGAAGTTTAACCAAGAGCGTCATTCGCCTGATGAGGGCACGGTATCTGATTGGCCACTGCTTAGAAAAAGGGAACAATCCACATAGGTTTCAGCAATCGCTTTAGAAAATAACCATGATTGGTTTTGCGCCAAAAATGACTTTAATTTGAATGGATTTAGTGTCACTGTGTTATTCTTAGCCTCTTTGAGGCATATGACATAGCACCGTATGTAGCCATTAGGGGTGGGCATTATAAAAAAAAATCCTTGATCAACTAAAGGGAAATTAACATTTTCATTTTTTATCTTGTTAATTTTTGTTGGGCGAAATTGCTAAGGTACTAAAGTGTTTTTCAATGCAGGTATCACATTATGTAAGGTCTATGAGTAGGTTTATTTACTCAAATGCAAATAATCATATGTCTATACATTATAGTCATGGTGGCACAATGGGCTACTTACTATGTAGCTCCCTGGACTATGCAGTTGTCAAATTATTTTTACGTGCCTTGGTTGGTGCTGTTTTCTCAGTGTGTGACAGCTAAAATGGGCTTCGTTTATTATTTTTACTGAGGGTAAAGAGGTGTTTATTTGCAGGCGGTCTACTGGTCTTTAGTGGATCTCTCATCTGGGGATGATTTGAGGGACAGCCTTAATGTGGGGCATTGTAAAGCGCTTTGAGCACCATGATGGTGTGTTTACCATTTGACAGCAGACGAGTTGAGTTAAATCTTTTCCCCTCCAGTGCAGTCTATTATGACTTAATTGCTTGAAGAGAAATCACCCATCAATTCCACACAATCAATAGAATACGTAAATATAAGTCCATCCACCTATAATTGATTATGCCCATCCCTCGTAGCGACATACAAGCAAAAATCGGAAAGCTTTTCGACCACAAGGCGAGTTGAAGTGTTGGAATAGCGTTAGCATTACCAGTAGTGCGAGGCTTGTTAGGAGCCTGCATGTAAAGAGAGCAAAGAGAGCTCTGTGTACAAACTTTGTTGTTGTAAAAATATATTTTTATTTTACAAGGCTCTCTGTAAAATAGAAATATGTTCTCTAAGCAAATTGTGTGCCACCATACCACAGGCCCATACTAACTGTCCTTAATTTCTCTCCTACAGCAGTACTGCTTTGCCAGTCCTGTACTGCACTCTGTTAAGGGCGCAGCAACTCATCCTGTGTAGGTTATGGGGGACACAGAGAGAACTGTGCACTTGTCAGTTTTGGTCAGGGTCCACTTGCTCCTAGTCTTTGAACCCAGCTGGAGCTACTCTTGGTTCTCTTAAAAGACTTTTTTTTTTTTTTTAAACTGCCTTCAATTTGTCTTGACTATGTTTCACTTGCTACCTTTTTTAGTCAAAAAGGAAGTCAAGATAAATGTCTAGTTCTGTAAACCATGATTAAGTCTAGGAAAAGTGGCTCTGACAGTCATTTTTAATGCAGGCTAATGATAAGCTTGAAAAGCAAGTCTTCATTTTTATCAATTTAAGAATTTTTTTTTTATCCCCCAAGAAGATACTTTGATTTCTTTCCCCCCCATCTTTTTTTGTGTGTCAGATCAATGCTAAACAGGTGGTATACTGTTGTGTGTGAGTTCAAACCCTTTTCCAAAGTGTTACTAATGGTAAAGAGAAATTTTCTAGGCTGCTTTTCTGCTGGTTGAAGTCTGACTACAGAAGGACCCTTGGCACTGAAAGTGTACGTATTCTGAAGAGCACAGCCCAGGACCCCCTCTGCATCAGTGATGGCTCTATCTACTTAAAAGAAAGCACCAAAAACTTAAGCTCTGCTCTCCATATAACTGCTTGTTTTTTTCTTATGATGCTATGTCTATGTAAGAGAGGGTAAACCTGTAACTCAGTTGGATATTCTGTGATTTCACTGTTGTTGTTTTGTTTTTTTAACGGGAACATACATTTGTAGTCAGGGTTAGCTGGCTGTGTTTGTGCTTGGTGTGAATAACCTAAGCGAGTCCCGAGAGCGTGCACTAATGAGTGTCCTTTGTTCTTGTTGGTGCTCTTTCGCGCAGGAGGCAAAACACCGGACCCCAAGCTACAGGTCAGATCCTATGTGGACGTCATGAGAGAGCAGAACCTGTCCAAAGAAGAAGTATGGCAAATAATGTGCAATTTGCCACAATGTTGTTTTTATTGTGTTAACTGTCTGTTACTACTTCCTGCGCAGAGAGAAATTCGTCTGCAGCTCGTAGAGAAGGCCAAGTCGGGTGACCTGAAAGCTGTCAATGGGTCCGCTGCCAGCCAAGCCGCCGCTGCTGCTGCTGCCGCCGCCGCCGCTGCTAAGCGCAAGCGCCGCTGGGACCAGACAGCTGACCAAACTCCTACCAATTTGACCCCCAAAAAGATGTCCAGCTGGGACCAGGCTGATGCCAATGCTGAAGTGAGTTTTGCCACATAAACTTGATCATGGGAAATCTCCCAAAAGTCAGATTGTCAATTTCTTTTGTGATTTCAAGACTCCGGGACACACTCCGGCGCACACACCTTCAAACAGCCGATGGGACGAAACACCTGGCCGGCCTAAAGGCAGTGAGACCCCCGGGGCTACACCCAGCTCACGCATGTGGGACCCTACACCCAGCCACACACCGGCCGGTGCAGCCACGCCAGGCAGGGACACACCAGGTCACGCCACACCGGGCCACGGCGGAGCCACGGGAAGCGTCCGGAAGAACCGTTGGGACGAAACGCCAAAGACAGAGAGGGAGACCCCTGGGCACGGCAGTGGCTGGGCTGTAACTCCCCGTACCGACAGAGGGGATGAGTCTGTGGGTGACACTCCGACTCCAGGTGCCAGCAAGAGGAAATCTCGCTGGGATGAAACACCCGCTAGTCAGATGGGCTCCTCAACACCATTGCTGACTCCTGGAAAGACCCCAATCGGAACCCCTGCCATGAACATGGCTACCCCAACACCTGGTAAAAAAGCTATGTATTCTAAATTATTACCATCGTTTTTACTAGTCTTTGAGGTGTACTATGAATGACACAAGCTTATGAAGCCTTTTTTACACAATACTGTCACATCAGAGCAGTATTTTAAGTTTATATAATAGCCACTATACACCAAACCCCAGCAAAGGTGTGATATTACTAGACGTGTACACTTTCACATAGCGAAATAGTATCCCGGGGTGAGATGGACTTATAAAGTCAGTAGCCGATGTTATTTGTAAAGTACTAGTCAGACTGTTGCTTTCCTATAAATTGGTAGGTAGAGGGGATGTTTATCATCATAACCCTTGTTCCGGCATTGCAGGTCACCTGATGAGCATGACTCCAGAACAACTGCAGGCGTGGAGGTGGGAGCGGGAGATAGATGAGAGAAACCGACCTCTCACAGATGATGAGCTTGACGCCATGTTTCCTGAAGGATACAAGGTCCGTGCACCATTCTGTCACTACCGCACATTTTCCAGTTGAAAACAAGTTCATCAATACTTTTGGGTCTTTGGTAATTTAGCCCCGAGGCTAGTTTAGTACCGGGTCTCAGTACCCATTCCTAATTTTATATTGCTTTCAATGCAGGTGTTGCCTCCACCAGCTGGTTACGTGCCCATCCGCACACCGGCTCGCAAGCTCTCGGCAACACCTACCCCCATCGGCGGCATGACTGGCTTCCACATGCAAGTGGAGGACCGCACCACCAAACAGATGAATGACCAACCTTCTGGAAACCTCCCCTTCCTCAAACCCGATGACATCCAGTATTTTGACAAACTGCTGGTGAGAATTACATCACGTAAATCACATCAAATGTAATCCATTCATCCTGGCTGTGTGGTAATGAAACATTTCTGAATGTGTTAGGTTGAGGTGGATGAGTCCACATTGAGCCCTGAAGAACAGAAAGAAAGAAAGATCATGAAGCTGTTGTTGAAGATTAAAAATGGCACTCCACCCATGAGAAAGGTTGGTGCCGCTCTCGTTCATCCCTGTTCACCCCTAAACTTTTGAAATAAAGAAAGAAAGCATGCAGACTTTTGACCCTGTTTGTCTTTGGTTTTCAGGCGGCCCTGCGTCAGATCACAGACAAAGCTCGTGAGTTTGGAGCAGGACCTTTGTTCAACCAGATCCTCCCACTGCTCATGTCCCCAACCCTTGAGGACCAAGAACGCCACTTGCTGGTCAAAGTCATCGACCGTATTCTCTACAAACTTGACGACCTTGTTCGACCTTATGTACACAAGGTAGACACGCGCTCACACCTCTCGTAACTTTCCCAGTAAATTGGACAATGCAAAAGTGACAAACTGTCCTTTTTTTGTATCAAGATCCTGGTGGTGATTGAGCCCCTGCTCATTGATGAGGACTACTACGCCAGAGTAGAAGGCAGAGAGATCATTTCCAACTTGGCAAAGGTAACATTGAACATATTTCTGGAGTTTTTTTTTTTTTTTGCCTTCCGCGAACCATTCTCGCCTGTTCGACCTGTCCGGTGGTCGGATCAGGGCTAGTCGTTCGCTAGATTGACTCCAGCACGAGAGCTAGCAGACTTGACTTGAATGCCTTGTCTGTTCTCACCCTGCACTCGCCGGATACAATCAAGCTTTTTACAGATGCATATTTACCTCCTTATGGAAACGTGTTGATAGGCCTGAGTCAGATTTGCCATAATGGATGCTAGCCAAAAAATTACTTATGGTCAATGGAGTGTAGAAAAGCTGCTTTGGATTGAGACCCTGAACCCCTCCTGATTGCATAACCCCCTCGTGTTCACAGGCGGCTGGCCTGGCAACCATGATCTCTACCATGCGTCCCGACATTGACAACATGGACGAGTATGTGAGAAACACCACCGCCAGAGCCTTCGCAGTGGTGGCGTCTGCCCTCGGCATCCCCTCCCTGCTACCCTTCCTCAAAGCCGTGTGCAAAAGCAAGAAGTCATGGCAGGCCAGGCACACGGGCATCAAGATCGTACAGCAGATCGCCATCCTTATGGGATGCGCCATCCTTCCTCACCTGCGCAGCTTGGTTGAGATCATTGAGCACGGTCAGTGGCGTTCTAAAGCAAGATCAGTGTGTCGCAGTACCCACCACAGGCTTGGTGTTCTTAACTAACAAAACCTTTGGCTGTGGCGGTGCAGGTCTGGTGGATGAGCAGCAAAAGGTGAGGACCATCAGCGCCCTGGCCATCGCTGCGTTGGCCGAAGCCGCAACACCCTATGGTATCGAATCCTTTGACTCGGTGCTCAAGCCCCTCTGGAAGGGTATCAGACAGCACAGAGGAAAAGTAAGTCAATGGACACTAAACATTACATATGCCGTTTTGTTTTTCATACTATTGCAACATCAGCAGCACCCAGCATGAAGCCTGAAAGTTGCTCCAGTAGAAATATTTAGGGCTGTTGCTATTAGTAGAGGTCTGAATGCTACACTAGCAGCACTAGACAATGAATAACAAATAATTTGTGAGTTAATTATTTTTTTTTAATGTTTGTCTTCTCTTTTTCTTTTACGTCAGGGCTTGGCTGCCTTCCTCAAAGCTATTGGGTACCTGATCCCTTTGATGGACGCCGAGTACGCCAACTACTACACCCGAGAAGTCATGTTAATTCTCATCAGAGAGTTCCAGTCTCCAGATGAAGAGATGAAAAAGATCGTTCTAAAGGTAAGGAGCAAGCGTCACGCAGATTTGTGAGACAACTGTGCGACACATTCTCGCCTGTTCTTCCTGTTTGTGGTTGAATCAGGGCTAGTAGTTCGCTAGATAAACTCCCAACATGAGAATTTGCAGAGCCGACACGTGTCCTCTCTGTTCTCACCCTGCAACCCGTTGGGGACAAGCTCAAGTTTTTCTTCTTCTAATCAGCATTGCCGTCTCATCTCGTAGGTGGTGAAGCAGTGCTGTGGCACCGATGGTGTGGAGGCCAACTACATCAAGACTGAGATCCTGCCCCCCTTCTTCAAGCACTTTTGGCAGCACAGGATGGCTTTGGACAGACGTAACTATAGACAGGTTAGCGCTCACAAACATAAAGACCTTTTCATCGCACAGGGAAGCATTTTTTGTTGGCAGAAAGTAACAGGGAAGCTTTCCTGTTGATCTCGACAAAAATGATGTTCCCCAAAAACTGCAAATGCCAAACCGCATAAATGCAGGGATTCACTGGATATCAACTAGCTTTCTAATGCTAAAACTAATCAAAGTTTTTCAATCATCGCAGTTGGTGGACACCACCGTTGAACTGGCCAACAAGGTGGGAGCGGCAGAAATTATCTCCCGCATTGTGGACGACCTGAAAGACGAGGCAGAGCAGTACCGTAAAATGGTGATGGAGACCATCGAGAAGATTATGGGCAACCTGGGCGCCGCCGACATCGACCACAAGCTGGAGGAGCAGTTGATTGACGGCATCCTGTACGCCTTCCAGGAACAGACCACAGAGGTGTGCACAAAAGCCATGTAACATTTACTCGCGTGTATATACACTTCTACTCACGGAATCCAATTTCCTTTGCAGGATTCGGTGATGCTCAACGGTTTCGGCACGGTGGTTAACGCCCTCGGCAAGCGCGTCAAGCCCTACCTGCCTCAGATCTGCGGTACGGTACTGTGGCGTCTCAACAACAAGTCGGCCAAAGTGCGTCAGCAAGCTGCTGACCTCATCTCACGCACCGCCGTGGTCATGAAAACATGCCAGGAGGTACGTTGAAAAGCCACAAGGATAATATTGTGTTGATGTCCCGGACATGAATGACTCGTTTTTGTTTATATCTGCAGGAAAAGCTGATGGGTCACTTGGGTGTGGTCCTGTATGAATACCTAGGAGAAGAATACCCTGAAGTACTGGGCAGCATCTTGGGAGCGCTGAAGGCCATTGTAAATGTTATAGGTATGTCACCACATGTTAGTGACAGTTGCGTCGATTAAAAAAAACATGACCATCTCACTGTTCCTCATTTGCTGAATACATCATGTCTAAAAATCTTACCATCCTCACCCTTTTTGCAGGCATGCACAAGATGACTCCCCCCATCAAAGACCTTCTCCCTCGTTTGACTCCGATCTTGAAGAACAGACACGAGAAAGTGCAGGAAAATTGCATCGACCTTGTGGGCAGGATAGCGGACAGGTAAGCATTCCGCACACTGCAAGTAACCACCAACCACATCTCATCTTGTGATTGTCCATTTATTCCAGGGGTGCTGAGTACGTGTCAGCCAGAGAGTGGATGAGGATTTGTTTCGAGTTGCTGGAACTTCTCAAGGCTCACAAAAAGGCCATCCGCAGAGCCACTGTCAACACATTTGGCTACATCGCCAAAGCTATTGGGTGAGTGGCTACAAGTAGCGATTGCGTTCATTATGGAAACCGCTTGCACAGCAAAACACAGGTTGTCCAAGATGCTGTGAATGTATTTGATAACCCCCAAAAGTGCAAGCACAAACAGATCAAATATGACCAATCCTTTGATTGATTGGTTAATTGTGTTGCCATCCTCTCACTTCTCAGCCCACACGACGTCTTGGCCACTTTGCTCAACAACTTGAAAGTGCAGGAGCGTCAGAACCGCGTCTGCACCACCGTGGCCATCGCCATCGTGGCCGAGACGTGTTCGCCCTTCACCGTTCTGCCCGCGCTTATGAACGAGTACCGCGTTCCTGAACTCAATGTGCAGAACGGCGTACTCAAGTCGCTATCCTTCCTGTTCGAGTACATTGGCGAGATGGGCAAGGACTACATCTACGCTGTCACGCCGCTGCTTGAGGATGCGCTTATGGACAGGTAACTCGTCAAATCATAAAGCTTGAAATAAATACACTCCCCCTTTTGATGGAGTCATTTACTAATGTCATGAAGCCTATTAATATTTTCAGAGAACTATCTGTTGCTCATTTTTTGATGAACCTGTGTTAATGTGTTTCTGCAGAGATCTGGTCCATAGGCAAACTGCCAGCGCGGTGGTTCAGCACATGTCCTTGGGCGTTTACGGTTTCGGGTGCGAGGACTCCCTCAACCATTTGCTAAACTACGTGTGGCCCAACGTGTTTGAGACGTCGCCTCACGTCATTCAGGCCGTCATGGGCGCCCTGGAAGGCCTGAGGGTGGCCATCGGGCCGTGCCGCATGCTGCAGTACTGCTTACAGGTAAACAGCTTGACGTCACTGTTCCAGGCTACTGATAGCCCAAAATATCGAGGCCCAGAAAACTAAAGTGTGACACCTCCCACATGTATTCAGTCAGGCAAAGTCTTCTTACGTTAAGCTCTTTTTGTATGACAAAGCCTCAACTTGAACCCCTTTTACACTACATTTGAAGTTCAACAATTCGATTAAATCAGCGTATTCCTCACGTATTTAATGACCAATTAATTGTTCAATTCTGCCGATCAAGAAGAATCACGCCTCTTATTGCACCTTTCCTTTTTAGGGTCTTTTCCACCCAGCGCGGAAGGTGCGCGACGTCTACTGGAAGATTTACAACTCCATCTACATCGGTTCCCAAGATGCACTCATTGCCCACTACCCTCAAGTGTACAACGATGAGAAAAATATGTATATCCGCTACGAGCTGGACTACGTCTTGTAAATAACCCCCTTGTTCTTCTGCTTTTCCGAATTGGTTTGGTTTTTCTGCCCCAAGTTTATCAGCCCTTCTGTTGTCTTTGAGGCTTGCACAGAAAGTTCAAACCGAGCATAAAGAGTAAGTGAAATACGTTAGTTGTATGTATTTCCTCCCTGCCATATTGTTTCCCATCAGTGATCAAAATAGGTAAAAGCAGTTGAAATTGTTTTAAATTTTTGAATATTTCATATGTATCAATTGACAGTTTGATTGGCTGTTCCCTCTCTGTACCTATTTCCATTTCACATCTCTGTTCTTAGGATTAGATTGTTGTTTTTATTTAACCAAATAAAAGGTTTCCGTACACTTTTTGCACATCTGTTTCACAGTCATTAGACTTTGGCATTCTCAAATGAGACATCAGGACTTCTTTATTCCAAGTTCATGCTGCTTAGACACAATAAGCAGATGAAGATGAGCAATGTATGATGTCATCACTCACAACAAGCCACACTCGAGTCTTTCAAAATCCCCATTCCACTCAAAACCTTCAGAAGCTTCCTTTCACAATAGTTGCAACAGAAAACATGACACTTCATGCACACAATCTGGCTACGGCGCAATAGAGAGATTGGATCTCCATTATGTGGTTTTAAAAGTCAATTTCATTGTGGTGGACTGGAAGGGCCACGGCCACCTCTTAACGGGGTGGCTTCATGGTTAAAATGGCTTCTGACTAGTAGTTTGGCCCCCTTTGTCCAGACACGGGTCAAACATAGGAAACAATAGCAGTGTGGGCGGTGAAGAAATTGTCAAATAAAATGTTCGATAATTTGCTGGAGAAGCTTCACAGGTTTTACGGACATCTGATGTTGCTATAGCAACCCTTGGCCCTGATGTAGTGCCATTTTTGTCAACTTAAACGCTTCCACAAAAACTCAAAATTGATTTTCCAAAACCCCTTAATTAGATCCTGAAGATTTGGGGAAAACTAAACGTAAAGAACTAACATGTCGTGGCAACGGCCTTAATAATCGTTTTGCGTTCTGCCACATGTTGCCCATCCTGAGACCTCCAACCAGCTCCCCGATTAGAGCTGGATTGTCGAAAAACTATCAATAAGAAATGCGATAGAATGAATACAAACGGCTGAAAGTGCAATGGTAACTTAAGTCATATTACAATGATCTCAAGTTGGAATGGGTTGAAATGTTCAAGTTACAACATGAAATATAGATTGGTGCCTTTTGTTATATCAGACCTGACCTCCGATTTACGAACCGTCATTTGGTTGACGTGTGGCAGTGAACTCAAGTCAGCTCAATCAGCAGCTGAGGGAAATACAATTTGCTTGTATCACGACTCGTCCCCGGTTCTATGTTACCATGGTTTCCGTTTGCGTCGCCCCTCCCCTCATGTGTTACCTCAATCACAGTCACCTGCCTCTTGTTACCTGTCTTGTATTTAAGTCCCGTCTGCCCGTCACACCTGTCGGGTCGTCGATGTCTTTTGTCTCACGTCTTTGTCGGTCGGTTGCGTTTCTGTTATCCAATCTGTCGATCGGTCCTGTTGTTGATTTTGTTAGGAAGTTGTGTTAGTTTGCTGATTTTGTTAGTTTGTTCCCTCCTCCTCCCTTCCATCTACCTTAACATCAAACATTGTCGACATGTTAACCGTAGGCATGGATAATTGTAGTTTTAGAAGCAGCAGATATTTGAAAACAAATGATGAAGCAACATGTCAACTAAAATACAAGCTACGTTTGAGCCACCTTTGACTACCGTGAGTTAAAAAAAAGTGCACGTTTGCGATAGAGCAACATATCTCAAACTGCTACAGCAAGTATTGAGGAGCCCAAAAATATTATCAAAATGTCAAGCTTATTTCAAAAGGGAGTTTTGCCTCCTTTCCGGTGGAAATATCTTGGTGTAAAAATACATTTATTGATTTTAAGCATGCATGGTAAAACATGTGCTAATGTTGGAAATAATAGCCAATGACAAATAACTCTTCTGTTTTCTCTGACTCAGACACAAAGTGTTCCTTCATTTGCAACATTTGGGCAAGATTGACACAAATGTTTGATTTAGAAACAATCCCCATGTTTAACTGCCATGTTTATCTCTGCATTTGACTTGGGGTCAGACCACTAATGCGTAAACTGGCAAATGCATGCATGAATGAACTGTCACATGTTAACACTGTTCAAAAGGGTTAAAAGGAAGACCACCCCCCTTCCTCTCTTTACTTTTAATGTGACCCACATTCCATCTGCTGCACGCACATATCTGATTCTACTCGGGGAGATCTTGCTCTCCATGCTGTCCCCATTACACAAATGCCAAGATACTGTACTTACTGTGTACTTTGTTAAATTTCATGTTATCACACGCTTGGAACATTTAATTTGCTTTCAGGCTCATTTGTTTTGTATTAAGTGGAAGCATCCTTGCATGCACCAACAGGCCACCTACAAAGTTGAATGTTCTGACAAACTTGCCTTTAAAAAGATACCAGTATGTCCTAAGTATTTACTCTCACTTGGCTTATTTACAGACACACCTAGATGCAAGCAAATCCTCAGCTTTTAATCTTACATCAACAAAATGCAAGTTTGATGTACACAGAGTATCTGTTAAGTAAAATATATTGCATCAAAAAGAGCCCAATTAGATCAATGGCGTGATCAAAAATAGGACTAATGTGCGCTTTACAATTGCATATTGAGACAAATCCTTGCAGGCAATTAAGATCATGCAAAGAAGCTTTGAGTCAATTAAAGCTACACGGTGTAAAACACTTGCCATCTTGTGGTGACGGAGTGCATTGCATTTTTTTTTTTACACAGACTTGTCATTGTGCGTTGATAAACCGCGTTCACTAAGTTTGTCTCCGTCGGCTCTACGTAGCAGAAAAAGTGGCGAAACATGAAGGCGTGAAATGTAATATCATTTTCTTACAATGCTTTTTGACGTGATGTAATCATCCCAATTATGATCGTTATTTTATTTTTTTGTGTGGATGAGTTCTCCACAAAAAGAAGAGGTTAAAAGCTATTCTTTGAAATATTGGAAACATTTCCACAAATGTGTCAATACGCGGATGCGTGTTTTCTCTATGAAGTTCCCTTTCTCGCCGGTTGATGGCAGCAGTGAAGTATGCGTGTGTTTGCGTGTGCGCGCGCGTGTTGGTGTGCGCGCGCTCGTGCATTGGGTTTGTTGATGCTGAGGGAGCCTCTTGTGCATCTAAGCGCAGGAAGCAAGAGACAGCCTCCAACTTCCTGCCTTATCCTTCCTCCGGCTTGACTCGACTCGCCTGACCGCCTTGTGCCTCCTTGCACGCTGGGGAGGAGCGAGCTTCTCCGGGCACACACTCCCGAACCCTCCGCCCTCCATGTGGATTATTCCCTGTTCCTGCTTGGTGGAAGGAACGAGCGTTCCGGTAGCAGCAGCGGCAGAAGCAGCGGCAGCAGCCCTCGCCGGGCCTCGGCGGTGGCTTGCACCGGGCTCGGCCTTTTTCCATCACCGTCAACCCGGGAGACGCATCGAGGAGGCGGAGGAGGAGGAGGCGGGCCTTGCAGCTGGCATCTCCCCGAGATTGCAGGGCTGGTGGAGCGCTTGGATGATCCGCCGGAGCCGAGGCAGAGATGGCTGTTCTCAAACTTGCGGACCAGGTAGAACCGCTAGCCAACGCTAGCTTTAGCATGCCCACATCTTGCGAGTTCCACGGTACACTTTCACACGCAACCGCAACACATTTCTGACCATATTTGTATTTCTAACAATTCGGCGCTGAATGAGCGTGGAGGAAATTCCCACAATTCTCTCATTTTAACAAGCATTCTGCAGCCGAATTGCAAGAGGCTGATGGAAAGTGGAGGGAGGCATTCATGTCCTGATTTGTCTATTGCCTGTGAAGCATTTTAACCAAACCAACCAAATCACCTAACCAAATTAATACTTAAACATCCAAACAAACACTTTCAATAATGACCTTTTCTTACAACATGTAAAATTGTGTCGCTCAATATTAACAAATAAGACCTGAACATGATCCATCTTAAAGCATAGTTAAATTTTAATAAGTTTAAATTTTGCAAGTTTTAAGTGTTATTCACTTTTAATCATGTACTACTGAAATAAAATATATTTTTTACTATATATACCGATAAATAACATGCTCTATATTTAAATGCATTCAGCAAATATTTTCTGAGTTCCAATTCAATATCTCAATATTTAGCCAGATATTTTCTTCTGATGAAACGATCTTGTGGAAAGGTTGAAATGCACTTCATAAGCACTAAATGTATGTTGACACTATTAAACAAACAAATGAATAAATAAATAAGTACATAATGCACATATATAAAGAATAAAGACTGACCAAAATGAAGGCGTTTTTTTATTTTTAACAATTGCAGCCTTTGTGATGTAAAAATTGCATTCATCTACATTGCGGTTTGAAGTCGATTCTTCAGCCCTACTTCCTTTTATCTGAAAACCAGATGCACACAATTTTATCATTGTGTTTTGGCCCCCCCCCCAAAAAAACAAAAACAAAATTGTAAATCCATTATATGCTCAATAAAGGCCCTGAGACATGTGTGAGGTTTGTTTTCAGTACTTCATCACATGATTCTCTTTAGCACTTGTAAGCACTTAAGCACCTTAACACCTCAGCAAAAAAAAAAAGTCTTTCAAACGTGATTGTGCACTCCAGATGAATAGCTTGAGGCACCCATGTATTGCAGAACAGGTCTTATAGCTATGTTAAATAGTTTTTACCCAAAGCCAAGTGAGTATCCTGCTTGCAAAAAACAAATGCACGAACCCACAACCAGCGAGTTACTTACGCAACACACAGCCTTCTCACGTTACACCTTTCTATATACATCTAATTCCTGCTGTACATAATTGGCTACACTCGCATCTTCTAATAATATTTACACAACTGTTATCTTTGTACTTGCAGATGACATTTCTGCATCATACTGAGAGTGCTGCCTCTAATATTTTGTCTTGATGATTGTCTTGAGTAAAAAAAAAAAAAAGGATTACAGCAAATTAGAAATCAGCAATGGCCAAAAGTAATTGGACCTGCAGATTTCTAATAACTAGTATTGAATAAACAAGTATGAGCAAAAGTATTTGTATTGGCACATTATAAAAAATTGCTAAAAATAAATTAAATAAAAATAAACAATTGACTAAGAATGAACAAAAAGTATATGGATCACCACATTTTAATAATACAAATAATACTCAACAATGGCCTACATGTAAGATGAAAACAATCAGACATGCATGAATAAAAAGACAGCTCCTGGTGTACCTAATGAAGTGACCGCTGGTTGGAATTCCTCACAGGCTTTGAGCTTATGTTTCCGCAATAGCAGAAATTCCTGACGTGGTGCAGCATCATCCTTCTGCAGCACGGCAGAAATAACTTTTTTTTTTTCTTTTTGTATAGTAACTTCAAAGTGGGATTTCCTGTTTTTTTTCCCCAGAGAGCATTGCAATGTCTGATAACTGGATTCTTCAGCTAAGAGATTCCCTTGTGGTTTTATTGTTAGCAAGACAGAGATATTCCTTAAACTATAATATGACAATCTACATTCAAAAAAGTCAAGGTCAATGGTTCCCAGCAAGCTCCCATAATTGGGAATATAGCAGGAAGCTGTGGAGAGACTGGGGGTGAGTGGGGGGTGGGTCTGAGGCGCTTTGTTTTAAAATGGCATTAAAGACAGACTCCGTCGAACAAATTGCGAAGAAGAGGAAGCATTTTGTCGGTGAGTTTGAAAGCAGAAGTCAAACGCTCCTCTGCGCTTCCTCTGTCGTTTCTCAGTAGGCCAAGGCGAGCGAACAGGAAGCTTGGCAGGAAGTAAAATGTGACTGCAAGAGCATATTTGCTGCCTTCGGGTCAGCAGTTAACATTCTTATGAGCTATTAGTTGCAGGGATTCAACTCTTGTGCAAAAGTCTCTTGATTTGTCAGAGTAATCAGTTCTGATAAGATGTATTTGAATCACCGGTACCCTGAAAAACAGACGAAGCAACGTGCATTTCACATTTCTTTTTGAGGCTCACTAAGCAGAACTCATAACGAAGACTTGCTGACATCGTGTACATCGTGATGGTTCCGTTTGGTCATACGTGTGTGTCACAAACATGCTGATAATGACACAAAAGGAGCATTGCAGTGCCACCAGACTCTATTTACTTCACGTCTGACATCCAGGAACGAAAATAGGGGCTTCAGGGACAAAGGCCCCGTACATGCACACAATCTTGATTGACAAAAATGTGTCTCATTGCAAATATTTCCTACTTGACAGGCCCGCTGTTGTAGCGGCGAAGGACATTTTCGATGTCCTGCAAGGTCACACATGGCACAGTTTGTGTTTTCACAGTCAGCGTCACGCTCTCTCTGTCGATCACATTAACGTGCCTCCGTTATTTGTCGTTTCCGCAGCCTCCTCTCATCCAGGCCATCTTCAGCGGCGATCCCGAGGAGATCCGAATGCTCATATACAAGTCTGAAGATATCAACGCTCTGGTGAGAATGCCATTGACGACTATAGACGCCAAGCATCTAGTTTAACCGGGCGAGACCAAGAACAAGCCCGTTGAGCAGCAGAGCGACCCCACGAAATTCCCCCAGATACAAACAAAATTTGAGAAATTATGATTATTAGAAGTTAGACATCAGCTCACATGCATGTAGCTGCAGTGGCATGTGTTTGTGCTCATCGAAGACAATACACAGACGCCGATACCCGGATAAATGTGTTTATTGTTTCTTGACGTCTTCCCGCCTCAGGATGCCGAGAAGCGCACTCCGCTTCACGCAGCGGCCTTCCTTCGCGATGCCGAAATCACAGAACTCCTTATCCTCTCCGGTAAGAAAGCACATTCCTTGAACTCCTCGCCTCCATCTCAGATCCTCCTCTCACCGCTATCCGTCCGTCTGTACGTGCAGGTGCCCGCGTCAACGCCAAGGACAACATGTGGCTCACCCCCCTCCATCGCGCCGTGGCGTCTCGCAGTGAGGTAACTACCGTCACGCAAAATACTTTGAGGCCTCAACCCCCCTTCAAGCAATGTACACCTGTGAAGTGAGGAAACGAGTGCAACCAGTCGGGGCGGTGGCAATGATGTAGATGTGAATCCAAACAAAAAGTGTGAATCAACGACAGAATATTGACACAACTAATTAACTGCAAGCATGGACCGTATATAAAATTTGATAAGCAGATGTTTGATGCATAAAACAAGGAACATGTATCATCATCATCATCATCATCATAAAGAAGTACAAATAAGCAAATAATTAAACTCTTCACTTTTATTGCTCCTGTCTTTTATTGTATATATTATATTATTATTGTATATATTATTATTGTATATATTACAAATGAGTGTTTTTCCGCTCTGCTGAATTTGTAGATTTCATATTCTTTGCCTCACTGATCTATTTATTATTTGCTCAAACATGTTGACAAGTAGCTAACATGCATTGTTGTCTTGACATTACAAAAACTTAATGGAATTCAATTCATAAGAAAGTAGATCACCAGGATTTTTGAATTGAATGAGATCAGGTTCAAATTACAATCACTCACGTCGTCCCCCTAGCGGGCCAAAAAAAAAGTGCCCGTTTCCAAGTGACTCAGGGACAGTTTGGAATGCAACAAATATGTTGTTACTTTGGCCAAACCCACTTTTGTCTTCGAGGCAATTTTTTGTTTGAGTGACACGCAGAATCGAGCATTTAATTATTTCTTCTCTTACCTTATCTGATGCTACATCAGATAAGGTAAGAGAAGAAATACAACTTTATCTGTGCAAGCAAGGTGAATGTGACTCCCAGCTTGACCTTAGACATAACTCTTTTATTTGGGAAAGAGAGCGCAGAGCCTTACATACTTGAAATACACGAGTGAATGACAAAACACAGTTATACACAACAAATGAAAACCTGAAGTCATCTTTATTTTCAATTCCTTCACATGTGCTAGACATACAAAGTAATCCAAATTGCGTTCCTCGCATTTCCGAGTGTAGCCAAGGCAAGTGATGAGATATGAGATATTTTTGCATTTGCAGTGTTAAATGTGCACTGCTGTCATAATGTACGGACATGTTGGTATATTTATTACCGTAATGGCCCGAATATAAGATGATTTTTTTGTTCATTAATATAAAACTGAAAAAGGGGGGGTCGTCTTACATTCAGGGTCTAGACAAAGGCTTTTTACAAACTTGAGTCTTGAAAAAGAGGAGGTCGTCTTATAATCGGGGTCGTCTTATATTCGGGCCAATACGGTATATCTAAATTCACAATCTGTATGAGATCCAGGTCACAGAAACGCAACCCATAATAAGAATCCAGTTTATGTATAATTCCAATCCATGGTTTTAAAAAAAAAATAAACAACCTGATGACGTTTTCCCTCCAGGAAGCAGTGCGAGTGTTGATCCGCCACTCGGCCGACGTCAACGCCCGCGACAAGAACTGGCAGACGCCGCTCCACGTAGCTGCCGCCAACAACGCCCTGCGCTGCGCAGAAATCATAATCCCACTATTGAGCAGCGTAAACGTTTCGGACCGCGGCGGGCGCACCGCTTTGCACCACGCTGCCCTCAATGGCCACACAGAGGTACTGCACACACCTGATCTGTTTTTGTTCTTTAGTTCTTTAGCCATTCATATGCACGCTCCCGTGGATCGTGTCAAACGGATTCATTTCATTTCCATTCGTTTCACTGGGAAATATTTCCATTTTTGAAAGTTTCAGTTTACAAATGGCATCACAGAACCAATAAAGTTCATCACTTGAGGCTCCACTGTAATCATAATTTTATAATTTTGTTTCAGATGGTGAACCTCCTTCTTGCCAAAGGAGCCAACATCAATGCTTTTGACAAGAAGGATGGGCGAGCGCTGCACTGGGCCGCCTTCATGGGTAAATCCTTAAAATGATCAAACATGAATGATCCGGTGTAGATTTGTTTCGAATTACATACATTATACTTATTGGGAGATAATTGCTGAGAAGTTTGAGTACTCAATTCTTGAGATATACATTTCGTTTTTCTTGTTCTGCTAGTGGTTAATACACGATTCAATGGTTTATGTCCTAAATGCATTAAAGAAATGCTAATGGTAAATCACCTGAGGTCTGAAGACTCGGTTTTATTAGCTCAAAGCAAACATGGTGATGCAGCATTTAGCTGTTATGCCTGCACACAAACGAAACAAGCTCGCAACAGAAGTGAAGTCAGCTCCCGGTTTGCACTGTTTGTGGTCATCTGTCATATTTCCTGCAGGTCATTTGGACGTGGTGTCTCTACTGGTGAGTCAGGGGGCGGAGCTCTGCTGTAAGGACAAGCGAGGGTACACGCCGCTGCATACGGCGGCATCTAGTGGACAGATGGCGGTGGTCAAGCATTTGCTCAATTTAGCCGTGGAGGTACCGACAGCTCTTTCCGTGTCTGTGTCTTTCGTCGTCAGCTCGGCCCAAATAATCTCTCCTCATCTTTTGTGACGGACAGATCGACGAGTCCAATGCCTTTGGCAACACGCCGCTGCACGTGGCGTGTTTCAACGGTCAGGACGCTGTCGTCAGCGAGCTCATTGACTACGGTGCCAACGTCGGCCAGCCCAACAACAAAGGCTTTACGCCGCTGCACTTTGCCGCCGCTTCTACGCACGGAGCACTCTGTTTGGAATTCCTGGTCAACAACGGCGCAGATGTCAACGTGCAGGTACGACGAATGAGCAGCGCGGTTTTCATTATAATTTCTTTGTGCCCTAAAAATTTGTTTTTTATTCCAATCTTTTTTCTTTAGATTTCTGTCATTCATAACTTAGCATTTACTAATATATTATGATTACTATTATTATTACTATTGTTATTTGATGATGGAATTCTTTCCTTTCTGTAGAGTCGAGATGGGAAAAGTCCTCTCCACATGACAGCAGTGCATGGTCGTTTTACTCGCTCTCAGACTCTGATCCAGAATGGTGAGTCATCCGCTCCATGTCTTTTTCCGCCCAGAACACAGGTTGTATTTAATTTGGATCATGTTTGTAACAGTATTTGATGTCCAAAAAGATATTTCTCATTCGTCCGTTTTGATCAACATCGATATAAAGTCTAATCAAAGTTAATGTTACTCCAAAACGATTGTTTAGAAATCCTTATTTGATCATTTTTCACACTTAAATTATTTTTGATAATTTAATAAAAATCAATTAAACACTGCACATTGAAATACCAAAATGTCGAATCAAACCATAAAATTTAATCTAATGCAGGTTTGCTTGTTTAATGCAAAACAGCAAACAATTTCCTAACACACTTGGAGGAGCAACACACACATCCATAGCATACATATCGTATTACACCCTCAGGCATATAGGGGTTCACAACAGACATTTCAAATGTGAAATTCGATCTTCGCTGACATCAGGCGTTTTGTATCAGGCGGAGAGATTGACAGCGTGGACAAGGACGGAAACACGCCGTTGCACGTCGCCGCTCGCTATGGCCACGAGCTGCTCATCAACACCCTCATCACCAGCGGAGCCGATTGTACCAGGTATCATAGCGTCCTGGCTAAAAAAAAAAAAAAATAGAATTCCGCCACGGTGACCGATCCGCTTTCTGAAAGACGAGGGGTCCACGGGATGTTCCCTCTGCATATGGCCGCCTTGAACGCCCACTCGGACTGCTGCCGCAAGCTTCTCTCCTCAGGTAGGTTGCACCACGTCTTGCAATATGACTCAAAATTGACGACATTGTTGACAATATTGTTTCAATTGAATGCAAAGATCCATTTAGTATGCATAATATGATTGAACAAATTTAAGACAAAAGGCTGATTTGTCATTTTCAAATAGTACATCTGAAAGCCAGGTACAAATAGGTGGCGGAGAAAAAAACGGTGGAACTAAACGCCAGAAACAACAATTATCGCTTCATATCATATAATTGTATTCTATTCCAAAATATTTCTCTTTCAAAGTCAAACTAACTCAACAATTTCAAGAATTTCATTGGTCATTTCTGCCATCTGATCTTTATAATGTATAATATCACCAGGAAAAGATTTCTACTGCCATTTTGGAATATTCACAAAGCTTTAGCATTTAACTTGATCAAAAATGCATTCAGACATAGTCAAGATTTTTTTTCTGTAATAATCCCCGTCCCAGCAATCAGGGAATTGAAATCGTCTAAAAGTATCACTGTGGCATATCCACATAAAAAGCCACGTAAAAAATGTCGTTGACAATGTTTATGCATGGTTAACTATCAGAAGCAGCTATCTTTGTGTGTTTGTGCTTAATTAAGTGTTTCTGCACCCAAATACACTCAAGCCTAACCCTAACCCTCACCACCTGTCTCACTAATGCCTGTCTCTCTTTCTCTGTCTCTCTGCTGTTTGTCCTCCCCGCTCACTTCCCTCTCCCTGGCGCCTTCTCCAGGCCGGAGGTTTAGTATAATGTGTAACGACTCGGTCCTGTGTGCAGGCTTTCAGATCGACACACCTGACAGTCAGGGAAGGACGTGCCTGCACGCCGCCGCCGCTGGAGGGTGAGCGCCCAATTACGAAAATCTCCACTTTCTGATTACTTTGAAAATTCTTGCCCAACAGAACACAAATGAATCCAAAAACAATGCTACACTGGATTTAAAATGTTAACTATTTCGAGAGAAATCTGTTTGGTGCAGGTATAAATGCATTTTTATATGAATTAAAAAAAAAGATATATTTGGCAGATAACATATTGCAAAACAATAGACATGAGTTTCTCTTTAAGTATTGAAAAAATATGTTCAAAATGAATGTGTTCTTATGCCTCGTGACGCTTGTGTTTCTTATTTGAGTGCAGCAACGTGGAGTGTGTCAAGCTCCTCCTGACGAGCGGCGGTGACCACAACAGGAGAGACAACTGCGGCAGGTGGATTATTTTGTGTTTATCATGGTGTTAATAATCATTGATAGGGCTTAAATCAAGAGTTTGAAAACTGCAAACTGCAGAGTTAACTCTAAAACAGATGTTTAAAAAAAAACTGCAGAGTAAACACGAAAACAGATGTTTTTTTTTAATCCTAAATAACTAATAACCTTGGTGTGTCCACAAACTGCACATGCACGAGGAGGTCTGCATTCCACTGAGTAACATCTCAGGTCCAGCTGTGACCATATTTGATTGTTTTCAACTTGTCTCCCTCAGGACTTCCCTGCACTACGCTGCCGCCAGCCGCCATTATCAGTGTCTGGAGACGCTGGTGGTTTGTGGGACTGCAATCAATGCCACTGACAAGTGGGGGCGCTCCGCCCTACATTACGCTGCAGCTTCGGACCTGGACAAAAGGTCATTGAACAACCGGAGACTTCATTTGTTACTTCTGTGCCATCTCATTTAAGATCCAATCTATGATTAAATATCTAGTGTTCTACTCTAGACCTGTAGGTGGCAGTAATATATATTAAGTGGTAACCAAAACCATCGACACACATCTCGTATTACTTGAATTGAATTCCTGAGGTCAAACCAGACTCCAAGAAGAATGTTCCACCTAACTTTTCCTAAATGAGAGCCACTGTGGCTTTTTGGCCATTTACGGAAATCTGGGAAATCAGTGCAACGTGTAAACACTTTGTACTTTATGGGACATATCTTTCACATCCAACATGGTTGACACACTAGAAATTGCATCAACAGAGTTTGGACTGTTTCCCAGCATCACATTTCAAAACTGATACAAAGTAAAATGGGTGGGAAATGTCTTTCAGGCGACGTGTCGCTCTGGAGCCTGAGAGTGAAGGAGTCCGGGCAGAGAGGGAGAGAGAGGCAGCATTGTGAGTCTGTTTTTCTTCCTTTTTTCTTTTTTTTTTAAACATTTTATTTAATGGCACTAGTCGAGGATTAAGTCGCCTTAAAAGTTGTAGGATGTAAAGAAGTACAACTATGTCTTTACTGTACGTTTTCCAACTCCTGTAATCTACTTGAGTATTTCTTTACTTTTACTTCCCACATTTGAAAATAGAAATAGATTGGAAAAAAACATTGGCAAAAGGGACTCATTGCTTTTTTTCCCCCAGTATCTTCTGATGATAACATGACCTAAAAAGGGAATAGAGAAAGTCAACAGCGGTTGAGTGCTTGATTGAGATGTGACGTGGAAAAGCGATCACTTTTTTAAGCGTCAACAACAATGACAGCCTTAATCCTCCCTCCTAAAATGGATGCCTCATTTTCCTTTCTTCAGGCTTATGATTGTTGCCTCATCCTGTTTTGCAGATGTCTGGAGTTCCTGCTTCAGAGCGGAGCGACGGCCTCGCTCAAAGACAAACAAGGATACAGTCCTGTTCACTATGCTGCAGCCTACGGACACAAACGCTGCCTGGAGCTGGTCAGTAGCGCACACAGAGTGCAGTCGGACGCAGGTTAGATGCACTGATAACATGTCAACTCGCAGCTACTGGACAGAGATGACGGTTACCATGACGACCTTGAATCTCCCAACGCCAGGAGCCCCCTGCACCTCGCTGTGAGTCGAAATATATACACAGCCATTTTCTGTTTACTTACTCACTTGACTTCTTTTTTTTTTACATAAAAAATAAATAAAGAAAAACACTTGTAAAAAAAATCTTATTTACTTTCCTGCTAGATAAAATGACCTCTCGTCAAGTAAAAACTACTTTCCGAGAAATATAAATTATTTCAATCTTGCGAATGACATTCCCTGTTTACTTATTGTTTGATAATATATAGATTTTTTTTAATAAATTCTTATTGTAAGGTATTTAAAATAAAACACTAAAGTGACGGACGCACTTGGACAGTGATTCGTAGAGCCGCTACAGTCAACCACTTGGAAGAGTTGAAAATTTGTGATATTGACTCCCATATGTTTGAAACATGTTTAAACTTTGTAAAACACATTGACATATACGAAAACACACAAAAAAAAGCAAGCATTGATATATAAAAAATACTGGGGATGGGCTAACTGTAAAAAGCATCATCATTAAGTCATTCATGAGTTGTTTCGGCTGTGCGTAGGCATATCACGGCCACGCTCAGGCCCTTGAGGTGCTCCTCCAGGGCGAGAGGGAGGTGGACCGAATGGACGAAGCCGGCCGCACCCCCTTGGCCATGGCGGCGCTGCGGGGTCACTCCGACTGCGTTCACATCCTCCTCAGTCAAGGGGCGTCACCGCGCACTTGCGACATGCGGCACAGGCGCACCCCTGTACACCTATCAGGTGGGGGGGGGGGGGGTCGAGGTTTCAAGTTGTAATTCAACTTTGACCTCACTGCATGCTAACATTTTCTCACATCTGGCTCTGCAGTGATGAACGGTCACACCACGTGTTTGCGCCTCCTGCTGGACGAATCGGACAGCGCGGCTCTCGCTGACGCTGCTGACTGTCAGGGACAGTGAGTCATTGCGCACACACACACACACACACACACACACACACACACACACACACACATATAAATATAAATATATATGTACATACTGTCTGTGTGTGCAGGACACCTTTGATGCTAGCTGTGGCGGGGGGTCACGTCGACGCCGTGTCGCTGTTGCTTGAGCGGGAAGTCGACGTCAACATGGCCGACAAGCACGGCCTGACCGCGCTGCACCTCGGGGTGAGTGATACAGGTGGCTTCAAACTTGGAATCAGTAGGGATGAAATTTCGAACCCATCTTTGCAGCTACTATGTGGCCAGGAGGAGTGTGTCCAGTGCCTGCTGGAACAGGAGGCATCCATATTGTTAGGCGACGCTCAGGGTCGCACCGCCATTCACCTGGCGGCGGCAAGAGGCCACGCCTCCTGGCTGAGCGAGCTGCTCAGCATGACCTGCCCCGAACTCGACTCGCTACCTCCACTCAGAGACCACCACGGTTACACGCCGCTCCACTGGGCCTGCTATCACGGTATGACTTTGCGACCGGAAGGAATCTCGTGATTTCAATACGCGTGTGTGATTAGGTCACGAGGGATGCGTGGAGGTTCTACTGGAGCAGAAAGGTTGCCGCTGCATTGACGGGAATCCTTTCACGCCGCTGCACTGCGCCGTGTAAGTGCAACTATACAGTTTTGGGTGAATGCTGAGAATCAAGTATGCTCATTATTATTAATATTATTATTTGATGCATTTTGATTGCATAACCCTTTAAATTAACATGACTTGTACACAAAAACAGCAAGTATGAGGTAGGGGGGATTAAATAAATAATAAATACTAGGTGAAATTTCAATTGCTGGACTGTAGATAAATATGCAGGGGTTTGCATACTGAGTGAAAATTTTTCACTCACTAGTTTGAGTCATAGTTTTTTTCCATAATGTTTCCCAAATCTCAATTAGTTTGCACATCTTGAACAGGGCGAACAACCATGAAGCCTGTGCATCATTGCTACTGGAGGCAATGGGATCAGACATCACCGGCTGCAAGGATGCTAAGGACAGGTGCTTATGTTTTTTTTTTTTTTGCTCTAGTCCTGAGGTTTTGCTGAGTACCGAGGTATTTTTCTTTATGAAAACACATAACCTCAAAAAAAGTCAATTGGGAAGTGCTGGAACAGATGAATGGCATTTCAATTGATTTCAATGGGCTTTTCTTCTTTCTCCTTCAGGACCCCCCTCCACGCAGCAGCTTTTTCTGGTCACGTAGATTGTGTCCAGCTGCTCCTTTCACACGACGCGCCACTCGATGCCACAGACCAATCGGGTCGCACGGCACTGATGATGGCGGCCGAGAAAGGCCGCGTCGGGGCCCTTGGTATACACAACAGACGATCCCGTCGTGTTTGATGTGTTGACAAAACCAAATCTATGTTGATTTATTTGTTTTATGCGTGTGTCCTGTCCAGAAGTTCTGCTGAACAGCGTCTGCAACTGTCTCCATTATACTGATAAAGACAGCAACACTGCTCTGCATTTAGCATGTAAAAATGTAAGTGTCAGCATTGTTGTATAATTGGGTGATCATTAGTTACTAGCATTATGAACATTTTCACGAGATAAAGTTTTACAACCAATCAGAGGATGAAAAATATCAATGATCCTATTTGATAACCTCCAGGGAAAGGAAGAATGCGTCCTGCTCATTTTGGAGAAGTTGTCCGACTCAGCGCAAATAAACGCCACGAACGCAGCGCTTCAAACGTGAGTTCTTTGTGTCGGGAATCGGAAAAAACAGCCGCTCACGTGATTGACGACCTGGTGTCTCTTCAGGCCTCTTCACTTGGCAGCTCGCAGTGGACTCAAACAGGCAGTCCAGCAGCTGCTGACCCGAGGAGCCAACATTCAAACAGTGGACGAGAACGGTAGGATGAACTTGGCTGGTTCCAAAAGACGCAGCTGCCTTGATGCCTGCATGCAAGTTTCCCATTCGTGTTTACTTTATATTCTTTATATTTTTTTAGGAATATTTAGAAATTCAATTGAAAATGTTCATATTCTATTTGATATGCGATACAAATATATACGCACACTGCCGTTTATATACATGTGAAATTATGAAGCACGAGCTGTTGTTGCTGGAATTTTCCTTGTCAGTCTACTTGAAGCTGCTTGTGTGCAGTGTTGCGTACTAGATGGACAAAAGTGATTTGGCTTTTTCTTCCACACCAAACTCATGCAAGCATCCTTTGTGCCAAACTTATTTGAGCACAAAGTAGGACATATGAGCAATGGAGACCTATCGATGAATTAAAAGGTGTGTCCGAATACTTTTGTCCATCATTTGCATGGCTGAACTGTGCAGCCTCTCCCTTTTGTGTGTTCGGGCGCTGCTGAAACACTAACACGAATGCTACGCCATCCTTTTGTCTCCCGCTTTGCCATTCCCGCTTCCTGGCCATGTTGTCCCCCCCCCACCCCCCCATCCCTTTGCCCCCCTTCTGTCTCTGTGCCGCAGGTTTGACCCCCGCTCTGGCTTGCGCGCCCAGCCGCGAGGTGGCCGACTGCTTGGCGCTCATTCTGGCTACCATGATGCCTTTCTGCTCCCCTTGCAGCTCTGGCGCCCCCTCCCCTGGCGCCCTGCTAAGGATGCTGCCCCCCAAGGCGCACAAAGACCCCGGCGTAGCCGCCGTCACCCGGGGCCCACGCGGCACCAGGAACCCCTCGGGACCCTCCAGTGAGGGGACCACAGAGAACGACTCTGAGGATTCCGAAACTTTCTGAACCTTTCCGGTCGCCAGAATTGCTTATCTTTCGATGCCATCTTTTCGAGAAGAAATTGATGCGGGTCATTTGCATGTTTGATTGTTTTTTCTTTGTACTCATGGGTGCTCCAATCCAAATTGACCTTGGTACTCGGCCCTCTGGGTGGCGGGGTGACTCGCCTCAGACTTTTCTATCTTAACAAGCAAGAACAAGAAGCCATTTTTAATAGTTTATTTGGTACGACGCAAAGCCTAAAGGTTAGTCATTTTTGTCATTTTTATTGATATTTTGGTTTCATGGACTGAATAAGCAGCATTTACACAATAATAATATTATAATGTAACTTAATCACTGGAAAGATGTGGTATATGCACTGGGTCTGTGAATTAATGTAATTACAAAGAAAAAAATACTTAGTCACCTCGTTACCCGAAACAAAGGTCTTAAAAATTGCTGCAATTTAATGAAAACAGAAGATATTGTGAAAAATTTCAAGTTGCAACTTTACAAAATGTGAGGAAATGAAAATTTCATAAAATTGTAAAAATGAATACCAGTATGTCCTAGTTTCACAGAAAACCAATTGGAGTGTTTCGTCATTTTAAGACAGTAGTATTATAAGATGTAATTTAACTAGGATAAAATTGAAATACAAGAACATTTTACAAGAATATTTGCAGTATTGCGCTAAAAGTCACAATTTCATGACAATGTTGGAAGTTATAGGAAAGTAAAAAAAAAAATGCTATAATGAAGTTGAATGGTCCATAACTTCAAGGTAATGAAAAACTGTATATTATAATATTGTAATATTAGGAAAGTGAAAAATTTACATTTGAAACCATAATGCCATAATTTTGCAAAAACTTTATATTGTGAATTAAAAATTCACTCAAGTTTTAATACAAGAAAATCTTAATTTTATAAAAATATACATTTTGATAGTTATTTCATTAGCATGAATTAGTAAAATCACAAGAAAAAAAAAAAAAAGTTAGAAATCACAAGAAAATACAAAAACATTGGTGAGACTGAAGTTGAATGATTTTATAATACTGGCCTAAAATTATAAACAGATGATTATCCCGCTAAAAAAAAAGTCATAATTTTACAAAAAGTTTTTTGTGAGAATATCGCAACATGTGTACGTTGATTTTATTTATTCTTTGTTACCTGAAGCACAAAATGGTGAGTAGGTATGTAGGAAAGATTCCCCAAATGTCTGCACAATTTCTCACTCCTGCATGCCGACTTTTGTGAATCAGGGTAGCCCGAGATTAGCCTCTTGAAAGAATACAAATATTTTGCCGAAAAACATTCCCCTTGATCATGCATGTTCGCCCGACAGGGTTATATTCCTCTATCCATTATTTAAATAGATTTGTATTGACACAATGGTACACAAACTGCCAGCACTTCAATGTGAAACCTCTGCTTGACTACCTACCAGCAATGTGCCATCAAATGTGTGCAGTGCCTTGACGTCAGGGTATTTTTTTTTAAAATCACCAATTTTTGAATTGAATCACCCACGGGATCTACAAACCTAATCACTTGAGAGAAAACCACATTTTGATTTTAATTAAAGTAAGAATTTTATTTTCAAATTTTAATCTTAAAAGCATAAATCCTGCATTTGGGAATTTGACCTTTTTCTTGTAACGTTACAATTTTCCCCCCTTTTCATTGTGTCTTTTCAATGCTCCCTCAAAATTTTTTTTCTTATTTCCTTCTTGGAAAATCTGAATATGATTCTTGTGTGTTTTTGTACATTGTTTCGGCGAAGACCACTAACAGATTTGGTTTTGTTGCTTGTCTCTCAAAGGCAAGCGTTAATCTGATTTAAAACAAACAAAAAACTAGAATAAACCAAATGTTCCTTCCTTGGAGATTTAAACAGAAACATGACATTTAGTCATGACTGTAGACGTAGCTCCAAATGTGCTGCGATTTTCATTGTGTGTATTTGTGAAGAAATAATTTACTCAACTTTCATTTGACAGTGACATTTGAATCAAGTTTTCAATGCAATGTAGTTTTTTTTCTGAGCTACGATCCAATCCAAATATTTGTTGGTCATAGAGTTTGCGGCAAGTTCAAGAAGAAACTGCCCACATTGGTACTGCTGTTTTATATAATGTTGATTTGTAGAACTTTGTATGACTCTGGGCCATCTGAACAGAACTTGTTTGAAGCTAATTTAATGCATAATACAAGCAGAGGTGTAAGACGTAGTTTTAATACAAAGATGAGCTTCACGAGTCGTGACAATTGTCACCCCAGATGAGCAGTTCCTGATGCAGTATGACCACACTTCAGTGTTTTTATATAGCAATTGTACATTTGGAAAAAAATAAATGTGCTGCAGTTTTCTTTTGGGCCTTTAATTGAGTTGTACACTAAAAATAAATAGAAGCAGATTTCAACAACATGGGAAAAAAAGACAACATTTAATGTATTATTTACTATAAATCCATTAATATATGGATGGAAAAAACAGTTTTTAACAACATTTATAATTAATTAGAAGTTATTAACTGATTATTTAATAAAATATAAATCATGTTAAATTAATATATTACATTTGAAATTACTTTTAAGGGAAATATGTTTTAGAAATAAATATTACAAAGCACTAAATCTAAATGATAGATTCACAAATGGGGTGGAGCGTCTGTTTTTCAAGCCATAGTTTGCCAAGCAGTGCCCAAATGTATGTAAATACTGATGCAAAACAATAATAAGTATTTAAAGATCAGTGTTAATAATATTTTAATAGTTACATAATCTCTGTACATATTCAAACTTTAAATTACAGTAGCAAACTATATGACAGCGTCAACGTGGGTCCACAAGATAAAATAATAACTGCATCTCCACAGCAGTGCACTTCTTAAAAAATATGATGGAATATGGATTGTGATGTATGGAATGGTGACACGCTTGTTTGTCAGTGAATACAATTTTTTTTTTAAAAATTCCAGCGTGCGTTAAATGTTGGACCAGGTTTTCTTGTATCCCCGTCTCAGCAGTTGACACCCAATCCAGTCCAGTGATCAGGCACCATGAGGAAGTACTTGTCCATGGCCTCGCAGAAGCGGGCACGGTACAGCTCGGGCGACACCACTGTGGGCATCTTCCCTGCAGAGAAACAATATAAATGCGCTTGTTTCAAAAAGGAATTAGCTAAAAAATTCTGCTGATCATGCAATTCAGGCTTCCAGGCCCCGAGTGAGCAAAGCAGTCCCGATGAAGCGAGCCCTACCTTGACCTCCCAGTATCCCAGTTGATTTAACGACCATCTCCAGCCTTTTATCCCACGTGAAAGTCCTGATGTAATCTGTGAAAGACGACAAAACATGAGATTGTGACAAAAAATGCCTCGAGCGCTACGTCTTCCTTACCGATGATCCCGACCACCAGCTGATCGGTGGCATCGTCGCGTCCCACCAGTAGTGAGTAGTCAATGATGAGATGGCTTGACAGGAAGTAGGCGTCGCTGTGAATGGCGGCGCGTAGCACCGACTTGCAATGCGAGCGGATGTACAATGGGTTGTCGTAGATGAGCTTGAGCAGGTTCTCATCCAGCAGCACCACCTCGCAGCTCTCTTTGCCCGAGTCCGTCTTCACGTTGCGGTTTCGCAGCGAGCCCTTCAGGTCGAAAACCTGGCAGGGGCAGAGAGGACGTGGCGCTTCCCTGTCATTTATTCTGCACTAAAACAAGAACTCGACTTCCTGTTTAAAGATCATCAGAAGGTTCAACTATTTGAACGCTCGGTGAAGTCACATGCTTGTTAAATGTTTTCCCCATTAGGGAAAAGAACTGAAAGAACATTTTTCAGGACATAAATTTTCTTACCTGAGCCATCTTGCGTCCGTAAAAAAGGTTTTCCATCACAAGCAGGTCTAGTTTCTTCTCAGTGTTGTTCTGAGAGTTCTTGTAACCGATGCGGTAAACGCCGAGAATCTTTGCCAGAGCGGTCGGCCTCTGTGACACAAATGTCAGACGTCAATCCGGAGTAGACACCTACAATATATGCCATTGTTTATTTTGCACACTTTTTGTTGCACAGCTCCCGTGATGTAGGTAAAGTAGTGAGGAGCAAAGTCCAAGAAGGATTGGACTTCCAGTCTTGGCATTTGCTTCAGGATGAATCGGTCATCTGAAATCCAGATGAAAAAGATGTTTGAATGTCAAAGAAGACGCATCCCAAATTAGAAAAAAAACCAAAAACTTAAATCAGCGGTCTGACCTTCAGTGGCATAGAAAACAGCTCCAGACTTTCCGCCACGTGCCTGCCAGTTGACGCAGTGGGACAGAGAGCGGACAAAATCCTCCTCGGCACTTTCCAAGATCTCTTCCCGCATCCTGTGGAACTCATCGGCGTAGTAGATGCGACAGTAGAACTTGGCGTTGGCGTCTGAGAACTCTAGACGGAGGGAGCGGGAATGACCATCTATATGGGTCGAACCAAGTCGGAATAGTGAGAGATAAAATAAAAAGACCAAACTTACGGAGCTCGATGTGTGGATTCTGCGATTGCTTCTTTTGTTTGTCAGCTACGTCAGCGTCTTCTGCAAGTGAGCAAAGATGACATCATCAGTAAACGGCGGATGGTGAATGCACGCAGACATCGACACTCACTAGGCGGCTCAGCTTCTGTGACGCTGCGACTCTGCACGGATGACTCGCCGAGCCTGGCGGGGCTGCCCTTGGCTCTGCTCTCGCCGCTACTTGACACAAGTTATTACGTTGATGCACACTTTCTTCTCGAAATGGATCATTGTACTGGTTTTTAGATAACGGCAGACGGAACGAACCTGTTGGCTTGTGACACCTCGTCCGCTCCTGCGTTGGACGCCTTGGACACATCATCCAATGCCGTTTTGTATTCCTTGCAGCTGTGGACAGAAATTGACTTAAATATATGTTAAAAAAAAAAAAAAAAGCTTTTAAGTAAGAGTGGTCACCTGAGTGCAAAAGCAATGATGGAGCTTGGCTCCTTCTCACACACAGCGATGGGAACCCGTTCATGTTCGTACATCAGGTAATGTTTGTCTGGGTCACTGCAACACAGGAAGTGATGTCATACTTCAAATTGTATATATGTTGCAAATAAAATGAGAACATGTCAAGTGGCGCCAAGTGGCAACTGCGATACTCACAATGGGAAGGGAATAGAGTTGTAGCTGTTACCCGGCAGAAAATTTGCCAAAATGGCCTTCATGGTGGATTTCTCCTTCACCTGACTGTCAGTGGAACCCAGCAAGTGTCCGTCAAAGACGTCTGGTGACCCCGGAAAATGCAAAGTGATTTTAGAAACAGGAGAGTTAAGTACCGATTACTGCGTATGTCTACCTTCTGGAATGCTGACGGAATCCGGCTCTGTGAAAGAGGGACCGGGCGTATTTGGCTCGGCCCCGAGTTCCGCTGGCGACAGCATGGCGGTGGAGGAGGACGATGTGGAGGCCAATATGTTGAGGTGACGGTCCTCTGTCCAAAAAGATAATTTAGCAGATTTGCTTAGCTGAACAGGATTTCACACAAACTTACCTTTGTCGCCATTCTGCACCACCGGTGAGGGGTTACGTGGTGATGAGTCAAGGGTGCTCTGTCATCAAAACAAAACAATGTGCGTCAAGTCATGAAGAAAATTTCATCAGCACCTGAACGCACCACGCTAACCTTGCTGTCATCAGCGGCGGTCTGTCGGTGGCGGCCCGGGCTCGGTGGGACTGATAAACGTTTACGGCCTTTCTCCTGCTGGAACAAGTCTTGTAGCCTAAGGGAGAAAGAAAGTAGTCAGCGACACGCTAAGGAATGGAAGTGAGGTCAAGAGGAACCCTGACTGACCTGCTGTTCCAAGACTGCAGCATCTCACAGAGGCTCTGCTTCTTCACCACGAGAGACTCCAGCACTGCCTGGAGCTGCTGCGGAGAATCCAGACCGCAGGCCTGCAGTCGCGCTTGGAGCTTCTCGATCCAACTACGCAGCTCGGCCTCCTCCATCTGCACACAGAAAAGACACCATGAACACTCGAAAGCAGCAGGAAGAGATCAGAATGCAGTAAGGGATGTAGGCTCTACATCTTTTTGGGCAAAGAGGTCCTCCATCTTCTCCTCTCGTGTCTTACTGAAGGTCTCAGTCTTCAGGGAGGTGAGGCGGTCATCAATGGCTAAGTAGACTTGCGTGACTCTAAGATCAAAAACATTTGTGGATAATGCATTGAAACTGTTGCAGGCTGAAGGCTTGATCTACTTTTGGGAGAAATCTTTCAGGTCCTGCTGTAGAATGGCTTTGGAAGGCCCCAGGTTCCTGATGAAAATCTTGGGACGGGGAAGACAAATCTCCAACAACCTTACAGACGTGTAACTAAAAGGGAGATAAAGCAGACGTTTGATAGAGTTCGGATTGGTGTAAAGTTGGAAGGAAGGCTTATGACCAACCTGAAGGAGGCCACCATCTGGTTGTACGAGAAGTACTGGTGGTAGTCTTTGTGAATGGAATGTCCGCAGGGTTCCGCATTGGCCCGCCTAGTGTACTGATGGCCGTAGAAGTGCAGCTCCAGGTATTTGGCAAAAGACATTGACCAGGAGTCATTGGACAGCGGTACCACAGGCGTCACCTGAAAATGGGAAGGCAAGATAAGAACCCACCAAGGTTAACTTAAACCGTATTTTTCGCGACCTGTTTGCAGATGCGGCACCAGGAGTAGTTGAGAATGGTGTGCTGGTAACCGGGAACGGGGGAGTCGAGCTCCTTCAGCACAATCTGCACGCAGCCGTTGCCGTGCACAAAGCGGCGGATGTGGTGCACCATGGGAGTCTCACAGAAAATGCTTGGACACTGGTAAGATGATCTGAAGCAAAGCAAAAGCCCAACATTGTGTGTGGTGAACAATCATAAATCTGGAAAATATATAATATGCAAGACATATTATAAGAATTCTACCTGAAGCAGTATCGTTCCAAGAACACACCCAGTGAGAGGTCATTCTTTCCGTAGAACTCCATGGTGACAATCCTGTTGTCGACACATTCGATGACTACAAAACTCACGGAATACAACTTTTAGTACTTGCAGAGATGATTTGGAGTTGAAAAGTTTACCAGGGGCTGACGCAAGGATTTGGAGCATTACTGGACTGAGTTGAGGAGCTGCTGAAAAGCACGCACAGCCTCTGATGATTGACTGGCGTTAGAGAGTCCATCTGACAATGAGACCATCCAAATTTTATAGGCAAGAGAACACAAAATCATAAGAACCTAAGAACCTCAAATGCTAAATTACCTTAGGGACCACGCCCGTCTCGTTCTGCTTGCTTGGTTTGTCGTCTTCACTATCGGCCTTGATGGGCCCCTTGATGAGTGGTGAGGGCGTCTCCTCGCTCCTGTGGTAGCCGTTCACCAGTCCGGCCGCGTTGGCAGCATCGAAGGGGTCAAAGGATTCCCTCTGTCGAATTCGCCCTCCCTTTGCTCTGTATTCTGCCAGCATGTTGGCGAGGTCCTGGCTGCTGTTTAGTTGCTCGACAATACGGGTGCTAGTGAGGCCGTGGCACGGGAGGACATCGATGTGTTTCAATGGAGCGACGCCGTTGGTCTGGTTGCTGACCACTGAGGTGGACGCAGAGTCTTTGAGGAGCTGCCGCTTCCGCCGCCCGTCTAGTTCTTTGAAATCTTTGTTGAGGAGGGGGGAGAGGTAGACCTATAGTATGGAAGACACAACCGAGCATGACCGCAGGAACCATTTTGTCATTGTCACATTGTTGATGCATGCAAAATCTAAATACCTTTTCAGGGAAGTAATCCCTGCTAGGGCAGTGCATGCCGGCAGGCGTGAGGAGAAACGGTTCTCGAAATGTAATGAAGGGCGAGATACACAAGATGATATCCTTCAGCTCCTGCTTGAAGACTTGTGAGATGGACTTCAGGCGGTCATCGGTCGACGTCACCTGCTCTGCTACAAACAAGCCCGTGTCGTCCTGCAAGGGGTCTCGGAACAACCGGGGCATTGACATTTCTGATCCTTTATCCTCTGTACTTTCCACCTCTTCCTTCTCCAGGTTTCCTCGCTCAGATGTATCATCATCATCCGAGGTCTTCCTGAATGCGTTCGCCGTCAGCTGCTGTTCTTCCTCCATGAGAAACGGCGGAGAAACCGACAGAGGAGGAGCAGGAGCGCTTGAAAATGGTGAAGAAGTCAAGGTCTGTTTGATACCAGCTTCCTCGCTTTGAACAGAGGAAGATGATGATCTTGGATGCTCCTGGCTTATTTCAATTCCAAATGCGTCATCTTCTGGACATCCACATGTCACACAATTATCAGTTCTCACAGTTGGGTTGTTGCTCTCCTCATCCGTCTGTTCGGCATTGGCCTCAACCTTGCCATCCAGTAGGCAGGGGAAGGAGTCGCTCTGGGCCAAGCTGGGTGGCATGGCAAACTCATCCATGAGGAAAGAGATCTCCAGCTGCGAGTGATAGGCCACACACACCATCATCATGATGATCTCCTTCACGCGGGCTAGCTCGTATTCGGAGGCGCCGCGCAGCTTGATGGAGCAGCCCAGGTGGGCAGCGCAGCCTTCGAAGAACATCAACGTCTTGACATCATCTGTGAGCAAGCAGTAATATGTCACGCTAGCTGAATGACGGACGTACTTTGACTGAACGAGGGAAAGCAAACACTCACCGTTGGCCAGGATGAAGGGTTGCATGAAGAATTTATGACAGGTGCCCAGTCGAGGCTTGGTAAGAAGCTGATCCATGGACATCACGAGGTCTCCTTGGGTCATTCGACTCACTCGGTCCAACACTTGCTAAATTGCAAAAGATCAGTGAAACTTTTTAAAGATTACTAACTCGCATGTTCCAGTTTGATACATCAAAATGAGCCCCCCAAAATAATAGGAGTGGTAACAATATGACCTCACTAACCGGTTTGACGTTGATCACCAAGGTGATTCCATGTTCCAGCAACATGTCCTGAGCAATACGAGACACTGTCTTCTCCACCAGCACTAGATTCGGTCGGACGTCCACGATGCGTTGAACATAATTCTTCAGAAATTCTCGCTCCTGAGAAAAAAAATAAAAATAAAAATGTTGTGGGTTTCGGAAATTATGGCAAACAGCCTCGGCAAACAAATACTGACCTGCAGAACGATGGGCTCGATGCAAGTAAACTTGGTTTCTTCCCTGTAAAGATACTCTATGGAGCACTTTAGCAGCAAGATTTTGGGGTTCTTGATGTACGCATTCATCTACAAACACATGTGAAAAAGTATTGATGGTGAAGACAATTTTATACAAACATTAAAATTGCATTTTTTTTTTTTCCTATAGGATTCAGCTCATCTCCGACCCATAGAACAAGCTACACAGAAAATGGATTGTGACAGGCGGGACATGCTAGGCTGTGCGGCATCCAAAATGTGATTTTAAATCCAAACAAACCCCCACCAACCTTTTTGTGGGCGACGTTCTTGGTGCATACAAAGCCATTTACCACAGTTGAATCAAATTTTCTCCCGCCAGGGATCTAAACACAAACGTGGAGATTAGCTTCAACCCTTGGGCACAATCAAATGTGCAATTTATGTCGCCCACATGCATCTTCACCTTCTTAATGTGGACCAACTGTCTGATGTCCATGTCGTCGTCGCAGTTCCGGACATCGGGGCGAACTGTCTGGACCACCTGGCGGACAACTGGTACAATAATGTCCCGCCAAGACAGCGAGAGTGACTCGCTGTAGAGCAGTTGCTGAAGCAGTGCCATCATATGACTGTGATTGGCGGAGCTGAGAAAAGAGAGGCATGAATTTTGTTTCAAATAGCTTCAACTGATCAGACTAAATGATATATATCTTGCATCTGCATTTATTTTTTTTTGTGCATCTCCACTCACAGCAGCCTCTCCATGGCCTTCTTCTCTCCATTCTCCTCTCGGAGCTGGTCCAGTGAGCTGTGGTGCCAACCAAGAGGTGTGAACAGCATCTCTTTAGCCTTCTCCTCCACACGCCGATTAAACAAGGACTCTTGAGAGGAAAAAAAAAAAAAAAACAGTCACACAGGATATAGGATATCGGCTTTTGTGGCTTGATTAGGAGAATTCTACCTTTGATGAAGGCATCGCTGATCACAATGTTCTCTCCTCCGTCCTCTGACATAAAAAATTCAGCTGTGAAACAGAGAAGTAGGTGATGGGAACAACATTCCAGCAAGATTGACTCAGCCAGTCATGCTTAAAGTGAAAATAGTCATTCATGACAATTCCAACACACCTTTTTGTTCAGCTGTGGGAGGCACATGTGGATACTTGGACTGCTTCTTAATGTGGAAGTTGACATTGTTGTGCTCCATGTTGAGGCTGATAGAGGCAGCCGAATCGTTGTCTATTACGGACTGGGAGCTGCTGACGGACGTCCTCTTGCTGTGGTTGGCAGAGCCTGGTCACAAAACACACAGTTAGGGGTGAAAAGGACCACAAAACAACCGGGGGCACATACTTGATACGTTGTAGTCTGACTCCTCTGCAAGCTGCTCCATGTCACTATCATCAAACTTGATGTCCTTAAACCAGGATGGCTCAGAATGCCCCTCCACAGAGTTGATGCTGTCACTGTCTGGAGATGGTGTTTCGGAGAACTCTGTGCTCTGCGGACCAGAAGGGTACCATCAGTATGATATGCCGGCTGAGGAAAAGACAAAGGAGTTCTACTCACTTGCAGGGGGCGGTAAAGGGCGTACTCGTCTCTGAACATCTGGTCGTTGTGCGTGATGCAGTCAAGCCAGCGGCCATCGACCAAGGCCTGGCCGATGGCGATTGCTTGTGCCCTGAAGGGGGGAAAATCTGGGTGAGGTGTTTTTAAGAGAACGGTGCCCCTTCCTGAGTGTGTACATCGAAGGTGCATAAGTGTCACACTGCAATTGACGGTAGAATCTGCGTAACCAAAAAAAGTGCCTTTTCTTACGTAATAATAAAGTTGTGTAACTTCAGTTGACTTTGGTACCTGTTGGAGATAGTGCCGTTCCTCAGCAGCCAATTCACCAGCTCCTTTCCCACAATACAGTTAGGGTAGGTCCTCAGCCAGTATCTGTGGTCCTGGAATTCCATCCCTGTGTTGTTGTGGCAGATTTTCTTCCACAGGTCCTTTAGTTGCGATGAGTCCTGTAAAAGAGGCAAACCCATCGGACATTAGTGACATCTACAAGCAGTGAGAAAACTATGCAACATTTAAAAGGAAGTTACCACAAGGTTCTTCCTCTCCTCCTCGCTGTGGTCCAGCTTGGTTATACTCTTGGCGCCTGACAAGGCTCGCGTGGTGGGCGGGCTGACCGAGCTGTCGTATGATGGCACCATAGATCCAGAGCAGTCCAGAGACAGGTTAGAGACGCTGGCAGACCTGGTAGAGGACCATCCCCCCAAAAAAGTTGTCACAACAAATGAATAAAAGGGCATGGACCTTTTTTGGGCCAATTGGTTCTTTTTTCACAATTGCTGTTTATTTTTTCTATCTGAATTCTCAATAGAATTTTTAATAGTAACTAAAATACACAACAGCTGCAACCAACTTTCATTTTCAACCAATTATAGGCCGACGGACCATTGACCCACCTTCTCCTGGTGGGAGATTTACCCACATCTTCTTGCAACGTGGCGAGTCTGGAAGGAAGAACACTCTTCTGTGGTTCTTGATGGATCATTCTAAAAAGCAAATACCAAAGCACACACATACACACACATTTACTAGGTCATTTCGTCTGCTGTCATCTTCCCCACAATAATTATGGCCATTTAGCATGGGCATGAATAATATGTTCCTCCTCTAAAGAAAGCACTGGGCTAAATTTAAATGAAGAAAAATGGCTACACTCACGTTTTTCTCATCCCAATGGGAGTTTTTCTAGGCCAGAAGAAAGACAGAGGAAGAGAAAAGATAGGGATAGAGAAATATTTTTTGAGGAAGATTGACAGAAGAAGTAAAAAGCAGCCGCAAGTTAAAAGGTGTAACCTATAGCATCTTTCACTTTGTGCTTTTCCACCTGTTGAAGCCCTGAAAGCGCTTCTCAGTGAATTCACATTCACCTACTGATGGTGCAGCAGCAGGAGCAACTGGAGGTTAAGTATCTTGCTCAAGGATATATCAACATGGTCACAGTGGCCGGGGATCGAACGCCCGGCCACTCTACCGCTGAGGCACGCCTAAAATGGACAAGTTTATAATGTTGGATTTGGTCAATAGATGGCATTAGATATTGTACAGAAGTGCAGAATAAACTGGAAAAGAAATGATTGAGTCAGTTGAAACTTTTGAGTTTCATTGCAAATCAACAAAAAAATGAAAAGATGGCGGAGAAGAAAACAGAAAAGACTTCAAAATGGTTTTACCTTTGCCAGGTGAGGTCTTCCTCCAGAAAGATGTTCCTGCTTGCCTTACGTCCGCCCACGGGCGTCCGCGGCTCGCTGGGTTCCAATACACACACAGAGCAGGAAGAGTCAGCCAAGACGTTCAGGTCTTCGCTGATGGAGCCCGACTCAGCCGAGTAGGCGTAGTTCAGCGCTATTTTTCGACAGTACGTACAGGCCCGCAAATCTCCTATAAATGGTAGAGTGAGTCGTCCATGTTATGCTTGAGTGTGATGGTCTTTTCCGTCATCTGCTGTGTGCGCCGCTTACCCGTGTAGCCCATGAATTTCCCGGGGATCTCCTGGTTGCAGCAACGACTACAAAAAATCTGTCCGCACAGCCTGCAGTGGTGGCGCCGACGAAATGTGGTAAACTTCTCGTTACAGTCGTAGCACTCCTTACACTGACTGTCGGGCATCCAGTACTGCTTCAAGTCGCTGTCCTGGAAGCGTGGGAAAATTTTCTTTCCAACAATACGTTCAACTAGTTGCAACATGGTATTCATATTAATATTGTGTTGGTGGAGAAAGAATTAGGAAGATTGCTGCGCTTCACAAAATTGTGTTGGAGACTCTTTCATGACTTGTTTCATGAAGAGCTCACTAAAAGTAACAGTCACTACAAATGGGATTACATCACAAAGTCTTTCTCTACAAAGACAACCGGACAAGGCTCTGACTATTTTCACAATTGGTCAAATCAAATATATTTCCAATAACAACACATTATTTGTTCAGTGACCATAGAAGACGCATAAATAGCCTGAATCTAGGTATTAGATGAGATTTTTGAGGAAGAGGGGAATACCTGACTCTTTCCATCCATTATTTCCTTGAGTCGTTGCACCACTGTTCGAAGTTGCACCGCTGTGCGAGGGTCATGATTGGTCAATGTCGTATCTGACTTCCTGCTGCTATCTGAAAGGAGGATTACACACGCACACACACACAAACAGAGTAAACTCCACTGAATATATTTCAAATGTATGGAAAATATGCTTGCAAATAAGGCATTTTATCCTTCTTAGGGCATTTAAACAAAACGGAAATGTGACCAAAAACTGCAATTCAGTTGTGATTAGTACAAAACAAGATGCAAACCAGTATCTTTAAGCAAACATTAGCTTTTCAAGAATTAATTCATTCCTATATTCAAAGTTACTTTAAGCTTTGTTTGCATCTTAAAGCTACTACATATTTGTTAGAGTAAAAAAAAATAATACACAATATTGCCTCAATTAGTGAATCGGACAAGACAGACCCAATGCAGTACCTGTTGTTTTCATTGCTAGTATTTTTACATCTGCCTTTAAGATGTCCAGTTTTGTTGGCAGTCCCTAAATGCAGCTTGTGGATAGTCAACAGTGAAAGTGACTTTCTATTTTGTTCTTACAATTTGCCTTTATACCAAAATATTTGTCATTGTGTTTGAATGCCAAAAGGTGAGTTTAATGACCGTCATTATTATTTATTATAATGACTAAGTCAAAGTCAATCACATGATCAGAAATCGGGACGTCCATAGTTTTAATTATTGCGACAGTTTGAGCATTCCACAAATTAATTTCACATTATTTACTATAGTCAACCAACAGGTGAGATTTTGTTTCACAGCCAACATTAATTGAGGAAATACAGCATAGTTTTTCTGCATTGAAATTTTCAAGCACTTTTCAAACCTTGAAAACGGAAACCTTTTCAAGAGAATTAAGCAACCCTGAACTTGGCCATCAGGTTAGTGAACAAACCAAAGTGAAATTAACACACACACACTCTCATGCACAAATGGAACACCCTGTCAGCCCTCACCTGGCCAATCCACTGGAATCAGAAAACACACGAGAGCCCATGTTACAGCCTTTCATACAAATGTCATTCATTTTCAACATAAATCCATCACACCAAGGACTATTTTGTGTGGCACTTCTTCCTAGCGAGCACATTTGAAAGCACTTAATGAAAAAAGTTGAATAAAACACCCAAAAGGGTGACCTGTTTTCCCCACAAGCACCATTTGACACCATCTACATGTTTGTGTGTTTTACCAGAGGCGGTAGAGGTGCGCCGGAGGTGTTCGGTTTGCGATTTCCGCTGCGTCCGTGAGCCATAACGAGAGTGGGAAGGGCTGGATGACCAGCTTCGACTCTCCGACTGAGGGGAAGGAGGCACCTCAGCCACCTTATCAGAGACGGCGGTAGCAGGTCGGCCATCCTCTGTGAACACACACACGTAGGGCACCATGCGTAAGATGATAATGGTCTGCTTTCTAGTGATAACTATGGAAAAAGCATTTAATGTCATCTAAATCATCTAAGTCATCTGTACTCTAAAACGTGACCGGCTTTACAGCCGATAATATACAGTAATACAGCACAGGGATGCTGGTTGTGTGGTGTTATGTCACATGACATGCCACAAGACTGACAGCAGCTACACAAGGTTTCTAATAACACAAACACATGAGCCTAATTGAAGTTTACAGTAACTTAAAAAAGAAATGAATAAATATTATAATTAATCTGATTTTCAAATATTTTCAAAAGTTCTTGTCTATCATAATAAAATTATTATTATTTTTGCTATTATAATTAGTTGTAACAATAATAATCTTGACTTGATGGTGGGGCTGGGAGGTGTGGCTGCTAACCTTTGTTGTTGAAGCGAAACAAGTTGACAAAGGAACTGTATGCCGACCGCAGTGGCGGCTCATCCTGCTCTGGTGTGAGTGGCTTGAAGTGAGTCAGGTGAGAGGGGCTGGCGGGTGAGATGACTGGTGGCTCGACGCTCCAGTCCGATGAGGACGATGGCATGGATTTTTCCCCGGCGGCCATCTCTTGTAGTCTCCTTGGAAAGAGGGCACATAACATGAGAATTTGGAAAAAATAAAAATAAAAATACCACAAGACATTTTTCTTCAAATTATTACCCATGCCAGATTAACATTTTGCCAAACTGTTTCCAAGGATTAAAAAAAAAAGATGTCAAAATTAATCGATTAATCAACAAGTAATCGATGATCAAATTATTTGACAGTCATATTAATAATTGAGTAATTGTTTAGAGACATTTTTTTTACTTTAGAATAGTCCTCAAATGTCATTTTATGAACAGTAATTATTTGTGATTTTTTTGTTATTGCTCCAAACAGATTACTTTTGTGTTTAATCAAAACAAGTCATTTGTAAAAGTCTGCTTTTTGCTTGGAAAACTGTAAACGCAACAAATCACTTTAAAAAAGTTTGGTGTGCACAAGATTCATGGACTTCACAAAATAATGCAGAATTCAGTCATGTATTCAGGTGCTATAAGTTAGTTTTCTTTTATTCATATATTTTACTATACAGTACTATCATTAGGGAAACTCAATGATCTGTTCAATTACATTATTCAGTGGTTTAAAAGTTGCACATATGAAATTACAGAGCTATACAAACATTTGCTGCATCAAGTTGAGATAAACAACCAGCAATTTATACAAAGAAAAAACTAGTGTATGACTACTACTCACTAAAAGTCAACACTACATGTTCATGACAATCGCTACGTTTACCATGGGAATCTTTAAATGACATCACTTGAGTAGATACAAGTGTTTGTTAGCATACAAGCACCCCTCAAAAATAAACAATAACGAGGAGAGGAATAGAAAATCACTCTCACGTCGTTGACATTCTGCATACATGTATCATAAATCATCCCAAACAACCGTTTGCCTTACTCTTTGAAGAACTGTCCAAACATTGTCGTTCATGTCATTTGCGATCATCAAATGTAAAGACATTTGCAGAAGTGATCGCATCACGTTACCAGCCTTGTCATGTGACCATAACAGGCCGTAACGTGACTGACGTTACCGAGCACTGAGTGCGTGCGTGTTTGGTGTCTAAGCTCAAGCTTGAGATTCAGACAAATAATAACAGAGTGAACATAAAACATAAATAAAGGGTCCCTTACGTCTTGCTAACGAATTTTATGCTATGGCTGATAAACTTTCTTCCGTGTTAGTTCAAGGTAATTCTACGAGTGATCGTAGTTGCCAGTACTCAAAAGAATACTATTTTCAATCACTTTAAATCGCCTTTAGCGTCCCAAAGATCGTAAATAAGATGTTGACTAGCTAGCCGGCTACTTGTCACTTGTACTTGACGTAGTGTTAGCCTCCTATGCTAACTCGCAGGTTGCCCACCTTTTTTTGCAATATTCTGAACCTGCCATTGACTCACCCATTTACGTGGGGATTCGACATCGTTGGTTGAAGACCTCAATCGAGCCAAGCATTCAAAAAGACCATTCCAGAGAACATCGTAGCTGACTCTCACAGACAGAGAAGAGGCTTTGACAGTCACTGCGAGCCAAGTTAACGGGCAGACATGACAAGCCGAGCCAGCACAACTGAGAGGTCGATTAGATAGGATTGTTTTGAATTGATTTTTCTACAGCCACGAATCCGTAAAACCGATCTGTGTTGAGTCACATAACCCCAACAACTACCTATGAATATACTGAAACCAAACGTAGAAAAGTTCTAAATTTTATGTGATTCTGTGGGTGGAGGAGACCCGTTCTGCACAGTGAGTAGCGGTATGCGCCTGAACATTATTTGCAATTATCAGATTATTATTAGATATAGAATAAAAAAAAGCTAAGCAGAAGCGCGGCGGAGTTTGTTGCTTTTCAAAAAATTTGAATTGTTATATTTGATTGTTTCGGTTCTGAGAGATCTACTCTTTGAAGTCAACTGCCGTGTGAGTCAAATAGTTCAGAATCGTTCAAACGAAACGAAAAAGATGTTGATGGCAATTGTTAACGGGCCGTTAATGCTGTTTTTAATGCCATCACATTCTACAACGACACATTTAAACGTAAGTGTACATAACGTTTTATTTTGTAACTCGAGCGAAGTTGACGTTTTTGTTAGCTATTTTGCTAACATGATACCCTCCCGTACAAATTAGGAATTTACAAATACATCAAATATGTCTACACGTACATATCCATGGATTAATGCATTTTTACCACATACTTTGCCATGGAAGCTGGGTGGGTGACCCTTCGCATGTACAATGTATTTTAATTTCTTTTTTTCTTTTGTCTTTCAGGTGACTGGATTTATCAGTCTAAAGCAAGACTGTTAAACATGACAAAAAAACAGAAGGCCCTTTTGGTCTCCAAGAACAATGTTACCCCTTTGTCCAAAACTAAAAAGAAATTACACAGTGAGTCTCTTATATATTTTTGAATGTCATGACATTTACAAGATTAAAAGTGCTTAATTATCCTGCTCCCCCCTTATCTGTCATCCCTCTGCTACATTAGATACCTACTCCTTTTTCAAGGTCTCATTGAAGGCCAACAACACGGCCTTGGCTCTCGCTTTACAGACTGAGAAGCAGAAGCACAAATTACTACAGAGTGACAACATGCACCTGAGAAAGGAAGTGGCGTCCGCACTTTTTGATTTGGCCATCTACAAGCACAAATGCAAAGAACTGGTGAGATTATTTACTTTAACCCATGACTCTCAAGATTTAAAGTCAAATGGGTAAAGTTCAGATCACAGGCTGATTGAAATTTTGTGGAAATTCCTTATGAGAATTACAATTGATGCTCAAGTAGTTGCATTGCTTGTATGCACTCTACAGTGCATGCTTTTGATGAGACGATAGATGTTCTCCTCGAACATGAGTCAACTAACACTCTACAGTGCATGCTTCTGATGAGACGATAGATGATCTCCTCGAACATGAGTCAACTAACTCGTGGACAGTCCGTGCTGTTGCTCAGTTAGTTACAAAAATCTGTTTTTAACACCACTTCACTTATCGCAGTCTTTAGCAATACAAAAATACAGTAATCCCTCCTACTTCGCGGCTTCAACTATCGCGGCTTCGCTGTATCGCGGGTTTTCAAAAATGCGTAAATTAATTATTTTATCGCAGAAATTTCATCATTTCACGAGGTTTCGCGGCCACTTGAGTTTCTTCATTTTCCTTTAATAATGATAGCTTACGTTTAAAAGTCGTTTTCTTGTTTTGAAATTAATAAATTAAAGAGTCAGTACAGTATACTTTATCGTCACATGTGACTTCAGGGCGTTCTCTCTGTTGTATATTTTGGACTAACTCATGTTCCGTAGTGGGAAAACCCCGGATGTGGGAGGGGGAGCTTCGGGGACGTTCAGTGTTGCGATGTACGGCCAGTGAACTGACTGTGATGAAAGGAATAAAGCAGTATCCATCACGTCGTTGTCCGAACCATGCTTGCTACATCAGAACCTGGAAAATAGTAAAGATATAACACTCTCCACCGGCGGTGGCCTTCATCTGGACATAGCAATACACTGTTAGTCTCGTCGCTAAGGCATGAATGCGGAGCGCACAGTCCATTGATATGAAAGTCCCCTAGCAGCGAGCTGGTTGATGTCAGCGATAAAAATAGAATATCTTCCAAGAATAGCTCAAAAAAATCTAGTTTCTATTTCGCGGAAATTCCCATTTCGCGGGTGGGTCTGGAACGTAACCCCCGCGAAGTAGGAGGGATTACTGTAAATGTTTCATGTTTAGAAAAAAGATTTTGAATATTCAGAAATTTAACATGATAACACTGTACCTTGTTCTTCCACAGCTTCTCATTTTGAAAAACCTTTATCGCAACAGTCTCCAACACTTGAACATGGTGGTGGAATTATTCCCTGACAGTGTGAGTTGAAATCTTGGTGTAATTTATGGGGAATGTTTGGTCTGTATGTGAAAAAAATTGTTAGTGAGTGCATGGTATCAATTCATGATTATTTTCACAGTGACATTCAAGATTGGTAAAAAGACCTAAATTCTACTGTGAGAAAGCAAACAAAAAAGCCACCTGAATGTTTAAATATTAGGTTTTGAAATCCTGTTGTTGAACAAGATTGTCAGCTTTTGACATCTTTCCTAATATTTGCACATTTGGTAATGTGGCCCTTAGGTTAAAAAATGTAGGAGCAGATCATATTTGTGATGCGTAGGAATTAGGGTTTTAAACGCAACGAAAGGTTTTTTTTTGTGTGTGTGTCGTGGTTTTTGTTCAGCAAGAAGTGGTTTGATACAAGTAACTACAAACATTTGGCCTTTTGAGTAGGTGCCCTAGTTTTATGCAAGTGGGCGCTCAATGATAAGTTAGACATCCCTCATCGAAAGGGACCTAATACAAAATACTACAAATGTTTTGAACTCTTAATGTAAATGTTCTGAAATTTTAAACTAGTGTCTTTACTAAACTCCCACAGGATCTCTTTGAACCATCCGGGGACCACAACGTCTTCCAAACTGAATCTGACAACCCTCCAGTTGAAAAGTGAGGTTTATTTTACATTACAAACTGTCAACCCCATCTGATATCTAATTTCACTAAAAGTGAACTTCCTGACAGCCTTCCAAGTGTGGTACCAGATCCTCCAGAAGTTCCAAAGGATTCAGAAATGCAAGCAGGTATTCTTGAAAACAACATGCCGGCAGTCTCACCTGTCCCAAGCAGAGGTTTGAGTCTTAGCAACCATGCTGTATGTCCAAAAGTCTTGGGACCTAATGATGTCTTGATTTTTGCAGTAAGGCAAATTTGTGTGCGCTACTTAGTTTCAACCAGCCGACTCTCACTCCGTCTTACCACAATCCAATAATCATTACCTCCATGGCAGACAAAAAAGCTCCACAAGGTTGTAAACCAATGCTCTAGTTGTAACCATAAGACCATAATGACCTTTAAAATGACCTCCACTGTTAATGCTGTAATGGTTCGCTCACTTCAACCAAGGGGACTTTGTCAAGAGTAATTATTCGGTAGCTAAAAGATTTTAGGCAGACATGCTTATTTTCTGTAGGATGTCCCAATACTTTTGTCTTTACATAAAGTATTTTGGTCCGTCAGTTCAGTTTGTCACTTCTCTGTTAAGTCTCTGAAAGCATTGATTTGTGTTGCTTTTCACACCTCCACAGCAGAAACAGACAAAGAGAAAATGTATTCAAACAACCAAGCACTCCAGAGGAAGTCAGCACACCAGTCCAACAGCTTAAGGGAGGAAGTGAGTAGGATGTCACACAGGACCTCTCAGTCTGCTTACGACATCGATTCTTTGCCGGGTCACCTGAGCAGCCAAACATCTTCAGCGATTAATATTGCTGGAACACTGGGTCCCTCTGCTGAAGTCAACGCTTCTTGTGATTTGATCACAGTTGGGCCAGAGAATACTGTAGTTTTCAATCCAACCATGGAATTGACTCACACCAATGATGCAGAAATAGTCATTCATCATCCCACAGAGCAAAAGACCTCTAAACTACCAAAACCCAAATGCAACAAGATAAAAATGAGTAACTTGGTTGCGTCAAGTCCAGCAGACACTTCACAAGGTATGGGCGGGACAAGTTGCGGTTTTAAAGAGCCACAGCCTGAGCCCATTAGCACCACCTCGCATACAGAAGACATTTCTAACAAGCATTTACAAGCTGAGTTTCAAAGTAAACCCCTGTCACATATTCCCAAAATGGCGAAATCCAGAGTTGAGAAAGAGAAAAAGGTAAAAATCACCAAGTCAACAATGGATTCTGGTGATTCTGTCTGTCTTGCCTTGGATGATTATCTCATGGATGATGACGTCTTTTCCTTTAAACCCGACAAGAAAGAGACGTTCCCTTTTGACAAAGACCCTTTCCAAAAGTCAAAAGTCACATACAGGAAGCCCAGAAATAAAAGTCAGACAAGTTCTTTGATCCACACTGTGGCAACAATGTTGTCACCTTATGACCAAGATCATGGTGGGTCCACAGTGGACCACAATGACGGAGCAGACAATATTGAAACTGTACAATTTGAGGGAGCAAGCTATCCCACTGGTGGAAATGAATTGCAGATAAACACAGAGTCTTCCACAAAGTCTCAAGGACATTCCAACTCAAGATGCAGGGGGACATTTGTTATATCTACGGATCACACTGCACACATCAGGGAAGAACTTGGACTGTTGTCAAAAGATAACGACTCCAGTTTGCATATTGAAGAATCCTTGGACTCTCGGGTAGCGACCAAAGATAGCGATTCTGTCACAGCAATGCCAAGCTCTTGCAAGCGTCCTTGGATGTCCACTCAGGATCCAGGAAGCCTTCCAGGAGACTTGTATGGCAGTAATAATAAAGAAAATGTACTGCCACTGGAGGAATTCTCGGTTGCAGGTCATGAGTTTCAGAAACCCAAAAAAGCGAGGAAGGAGGTCTCGAGCAGATGCGGAAGGAAAAAATCACAATCCAGCAATGAGTGTCATGATGATGTGAAGGACAAGAACAAACATCGCCATGGCAAAAGTGTTTGTCCCCCAGAGCAGTCCCCTGACTTTTTAATCTTGAAAGACACCTTCTTATTGGATGAAGATACTAACAGCTCTAAATCAGACTCCAGGGTGGATAAGAATCCTAAATGGTACCGAAATAAGATCAAACTCCCTTCAGTGGATAACAGCACCAGAAATTTGAGAAAGACATTCTTCGTTTCCAATCCGGAAATGCCTCCCATAAACATGACTATGTCGAAAGAAATGACTGAAGGTGAAGGAGCTCATCAACACATGGGTGACCTGCTCATTGATGAGATACCACCATCGTTGAACAGCTCTCTTGTGGACACCGGGCCAGGCTTTTTAACTTGTAGTCCTAAACGACACCCGGCAAATGGGCAGCAACTGATGGAGGAGACCGCCTTGATCATCCCTGTCTCTTCTCCAGGTGAGTTGACAACATAAACATCACATACATTTTCTGTACAGTTCAACCACGGAGCTGGAACAATGTTTTATTTACTTTGTATGTGTTAGCCCTTGGCATGAACCGATATTATAATCGGATTGTATGCTAAGCATGTGCAGTCAAAAAAAAATGATGTGTGTTGCAGCAGCAGGTAGAGTTTTAATGTCAGTGACCAACAACCATGCAAGCCCATGGAAAGAGAACCAGGGTAGAAGCAGAAGACGCAAGGACGCGGTCAGTTACAAAGAGCCTTCCCTGCGTAGGTGAGTGCCACTTCCCCGTGAAGTCTGTTCATGTAAAAAGATGAAACTAATGCTTTTCTTGTTTTTTTTTTTTTTTTTAGCAAAATGCGACGTTGAGTTCAATTTACAGACGGCAAGTTCCTAAACGCTCCAGTTTTTAAAGACCCCCAGAAGAAGTCACAAGTGCTCCTTTGCAAAGTCCGATTTTCACTTTCTTATTTGATTGATACATTTATGTTGTTGGCGCTAATGCACATTTAGTAAGTTTAATAAAAATGTTTTTTTGTTCAGGTTTATGTTAATGTTTAAAAATGTTGAAATTGTTTTTCTGACTGACTGGACTGTTCATGATGCACGCGTGTTAGAAGCTCTTCATAAATGATTCAAGTCCACTTGTTCATTTGAGACTTGCCTATCGTTTCCCTATGTGAGGGTGACCACATTCAGTCTAGTCTTGCTGGGCACAAACTGTGCAACATGTAATGTAAACATCTTTTGACTGCTGTGTACAACCATTTTGGTGAGTACAAATGTGTTTTGCATAGGTTACTGTACTCTTTATCTTTGTGTCGATTCAGCATTTGGAAAGCGAGTTGATTTTGATTTGATTTTGCTCCAGTTTATTTTTTTTTAGTCTGTCGAACTGTTTTCTGCAGCTACTTCCTGTTGAACAAACAAGACTCTTTGCCAAAATGGAGTCAAAGCAGCTGAAAAGAAATGTTGAATTTCTCCTGTGAGTACCTGTACTTGTATGCACATTAAAGGGACAGTGTGAGTACCTGTACTTGTTTGCACATTAAAGGGACATTTTGTAGACATTTCAAAATTTTCAATGCCATTTAGCGGTGAATTAATCAAATGCATTGACCTAAATTTGAAGCCCGTGCATTTTGAAGCACGCCAAATGCAGTGCCACACTTTGCAAGCCTATCACCAATATCTTAAGCAGAGACTCAAACAAAATGTCATCACAGACTTCCCGTAAGGTGAGAGCCCTGACCCATATAATATTAGTGATTACTTGATTTAGGATTGGAAACAAAAAAAATGTCATCACAGACTTCCCATAAGGTGAGAGCCCTATTAGTGATTACTTGACTTTTGATTGTAAACAAAATAAATGTTGTTGTATCAGAACATTTTTATGCGTATTGAAATTAAATCTTTATAATGAAGAATTCCTACTCACTGTTCCTCTAAAAATAAAATAAATGGGAATTTTATTTATTTCACTTTCCTGATTCCAGGGGTGAATACATCGGGCAGAAAATCAGAGAAAATTCATTTGACCCCACAGGAAAAGGAGCTTCTACTGTGCTTGATGACCTGGTAAAAAAACAAAACAATAGTTAGATTTGGGGTACATCTATATAAATACATATTTTTTTGAAGATGGCATACATTTTTTTTTTACACTCACTCACTCACGCACACACGGTTATATATGCTTTTCATTGGTTTAGTAGGCGATGAACAAAATGGCAGCATGCACCTCAGTTTTACGTCTGATGCATTTTGTTGGTATGGATATTTTAGGCTCACTATGATCTTGCCGTCAGCGTTGATGTTTGGTGGCTGCAAGAGGACCCAGGATCCAAAGCACAGGACAAAGATCTCATGTAGGGTATCTACTGACGTGATCTGAATCTAATCTTACCATTATGCATTTATTCATGCATTTATTTTAGTCTTAAAAAGTTAACAGGTTACATAAGCGATAAAAAGCTCTGATAATATTTGGTCAAATTATGCGCTGTTGTTGCGAGACTCCCTCTAACTATGTTAAGTTTGTAACATTTTTACTATTGGGCCTTTTGAGTATTAAGCTCTTTAGAAGTGATATGTTTGAAAAAGATGTTTTTCTTACTATGTAGATTATGAGCATTTTTATGTTAATACCAAAATCAACAAAGCAAACACAAATATATGAAACCAGCTTTTCCTCATTCACCACAGTAAACGGCGCCGAATTCCAGGAAACCACCAAATTTATGGTAATCGCTTGGTACGCGAGGCCATGATCTTGTCATCCTTTGCTGGCATCATCATGGTAAGCAATGTCACTTTATGTATATGAAATATATTTACATGCAATACATTAGTACTGCTACCCACTGACCCGTCTTCAGAGCAGCCTACCAGTGGAGGAGATCCTGGCACTTTACAGATGTAAACCTGTTGCCTCCTACCCTGACACACGCTCCAAGGTACAACACTTGAAAAACATACTGCAAATTAATCACCTTGACAACTTAACTGCCTGTTTTCCAGGCCTCCATTGTGTGTCCCTTCACGCTCTCCTACCACCCATTGGCCATGCTGAGCTCTTACAAGGCTGTACAACACTGCAGGAAACACAGTGAGTACACAGCAGCACGAGAAACTATTTTCAAATTCACAGGGTGGCTCCTCCCAAGGTTAATTGAAAAATTGTTTTCCCATAGTACCAGTTTGTCAAAAAACAATACATAATTGACGATTTTTTTTTTTACGTTTCAGAGTCTGTCAATTTTAAGTTCTGCTTAAATACATCCTGTGTTCGACATTTCCAACTTTGGCTTTTGAGGTCCAACCTAGGGTTATTGATTGTATACGCCATCTTAAGATAAAACCCTTTGTCCCTCTTGCAGATCAAAAGTTGAAACGATGGCTTTCGGAGAAGTCAAAGGCCCATGTTCCCAGTAGACGAGTCCCAGCACAGTCCACGTCCTCGTTATCCCTCGCCTCTTCCTCCCGCTTTAGTGTGAGTAGGCGTTTTTCCTTATCGGTCTGATCAGCACTTTTGGGGGTTAATTCTTGATTTGATCACCTCGTCTAATCAAGTCTTTAAATTTAAACAGTCAGTAATCGTCACCTCTACGCTTTTTTGACCTCAGGTGGGCGGTGATGGTGAGGAGGTGACCTGCGGTGTTGCCGGTGTCCTTCTGCACGACTGACAACGGCTTATCAAAATATGATTAGAACTGAAATGATGGAGGGGACCACATACAGATTAAAAACCATAGTCATTAAAAGGTTATTGTGAAAATTAAAGGGACAGTGTCCAGAATTCTTTTGCCATCTAGTGGCAAACTCATAGAATTGACCGGGCTTACGTGGGCCGGCCTAATATACTGACGGGAGCTCACGAACTGATTGACAATGCCCAACTCGGCCGATCCACATGTTCAAGGTCAGCGGTGTTACCCACTGAATCCTCTTAACAGTTTCTAAGAAAGTTACGTTAAATTTATTTGAACTTCAACAAACAAAATGTCTTAAATGGTAACTGACCGGCTCTTCATTACAGCTAAATCCGAATCTCAAGCCAAACTTTTGGGTAAAAATAAGTATCCCACTCTATTTAAAAATCCACAGCTACCCAGCAGTTTCAAATATATATTTTCAAAGTGATTTAATCTTCATAATGCCTATAGATACTCTTCACCTTTTAGATAGAGATGCGTGTTTAAGGGGGCATCTGATTGGTCAAAATCAGATAAAAGTGATTTTGAACCTGGCATTTTTAAGGGTTTACAAACCTTACTAAATCCTTAGCATGCTGTGTATTAGCAAACATGAAGTTGCTGCAGTGTGGACAGCAAGCGGCTCCCTGCACTTATTATGCAACACAGCAGGCGTGAACAGCGTTTTTCCGTATTGTTCTGCCACTATTGTCCACAGGATGTGTGGATACCATACTAGTCCTTTCCTCGTCCATCAACGTTAAACCCTGTTAATTATTTATACTCTTTTTGTGTCAAATACAAATCTATATTTCTCACCCCATGTCGTGGTCCAACAAAAAGGTGCACATGTGCCAGTAGCGTTCATTTATAACTAGCGGACCATTTGAATAACAATGCTTTGTTTGTGCGGAGGTGCTATAAAAGGCCCTGGAAACATGAGAAATCTCTCCAATAGACACCATGGGCAAGGTAGGCTCCTCTCGGCTGGCATCGAATCATATTTTCGTCCTTTTGTTTGTCATCGCGCAATCTCCCGTCTCCCGACAGATCATCTTTTACGAGGACAAGAACTTCCAGGGTCGCAGCTATGAGTGCAGCAATGACTGCACAGACCTTCACTCCTTCTTTAACCGCTGCAACTCCATCCGGGTGGAAAGCGGCTGCTTCATGATCTACGAGCGAGCCAACTTTATGGGTCACCAGTACTTCATGAGGAGGGGAGACTATCCCGACTACCAGAGATGGATGGGTTTCAGTAGCTGCATCCGCTCGTGCAAGATGATTCCCGCAGTAAGGGTTCAAAGTTCTGCCTTTGAATTTGTTCTTAATGCCAGACCAGTCATTCTACTCTGCTTGTAAACTAGGCGAGTCATTCCGACGTCTGTTGTTCTGCCTCCAGATTCCAAGCAAGAAGAATCACTCCAGTGTCCATAATTTGGCCTCTGGTTTCCAAATATAAAAGCTTGCCAATGTCCACAGTTCTGCTTCCCTTTTTGAGTTTTAAATGTTACCCCGCTGGTTTCTGTTTTGAAAATCTCAACCTGTCAATCAGGTGACAACCAATCCACATTTGGTCTCTTTGCCTAAAGCTTGACTAATCATTTTGATATCCAGGATTCTGCCTCTGGTTTTCTATTCCTAAAAGCTGGGTTGGTTGTTTTGATGTTTGCGATTGTGGTTTCCAGATTTAAAAGTTAGGCACAGATTTTGGATTGTTCCCTACGATTGTGCTTTGAGTTTCTTTACTTAAGTCGACAGGTAGCTTGCGCTTCTCCATTGGGTTCCCAGACTTAAAAATAGACTTTGATGTCTGTGACTCGGTCTCTGGTTTATGATTATGTCTGTGATTCCATGAGTGGTGTCTGTACTTAAAATATAGTTTGTGTTCATCCTGTCCATGGATTTGCCCTTCATTAACATGACTTAAAATGAAACTAGTCATTTTGAGACACTTGCAAACCCAACTGTCCCTTCTGATGTGATCCCGCAGTACCGAGGCTCGTACAGATTGCGTATCTATGAGAAGCCTGACTTCAGCGGTCACATGATGGAGTTCATGGACGACTGTGCCTGTGTATCCGACCGTTTCCACCACCGCCATATCTACTCCTGTAACGTCATGAATGGCTACTGGATCTTCTACGAGTACCCCAACTTTCGAGGGCGCCAGTACTTCCTGAGGCCTGGCGAGTACCGACGATACCGCGACTGGTGCGCCACCTGCGCCATCGTGGGTTCCTTCCGGAGGGTCACAGAATTTTAGCCATGAGATTAAAGCCTTGCTGTAAATATCAAACGCTTTGTTTATTAAAGATGTCGGATTTTTAACTGGCTTTGTAATCACTTCCTTCTTGACATACATTTTTTGTACATATATATATATATATATATATATATATATATATATATATATATATATATATATATATATATATATATATATATATATATATATATATATATAATTCATTTAATGAGAGAGAATAAAAGTTTTGAAATCAAATAGACCAGGGGTGCCAAACTCATTTTTGTCACAGGCCGCATCATCGTCGTAGTTTCCTTCAGAGGGCCATTATGACTGTCAAGGCCTTACATTACCTATATACAGTATAGGCTACATAACAAACTGATGAATAACTAGTTTTCAAATCAGACATGAGTAAAAACTGTTGAAATATTTTGAAAAGATGAATGGTAATAAAATTGCTAGCAATATCTCAATTTTTCAAAACTTAAGACAATTTGTAATTTTAGGATTGACACATGAAGTCGATGCACAATTTATCTTCGTGGGCCACTTAAAATGATGTGCCGGGTCTTATCTTGCCCCCGGGCCTTGAGTTTGACATCTAGACAGTCTAGGCTGAAGTCATTCATATAGAGTATATAATTTTACGCTTGACTGTGTCTCCAATAACAATCTATAATATTTATACAATAACTATAACAATAAACCCCAAAATAGATAACAGTCAAAAAAAGGCAAATTGTTTTCCACATAACGTTGCAGTTGGAAATTGAGTGCAATCAATTGGATGAATATTTACACATTACTATCTTTTGGCTCAGGATCTATATGCATATACAGCAACTTCATTGATATCACTTATTGTTATTCTGCATCATTTATTTGGTCATTTTATATTTTTCCTGCCGGCAGAAATCATAAGCGATTGTGCTAACTCCAGGAGTGGCCCTTGGGCTCTATTACACTGACCCGTCTTTTCACCCTTAAGAGTGATTTGTTTTTATACTCCACATAAAAAGATAACATGAAGAATTTTATACTGAACAATTTAAGAATTTAAGAACGGGTACCCATAGGATTAGAATGGACCTTTATTTTACGTGTGCCAATTGTGTTGGGCTGTTGAAAAGGGTATGTGAGGGAAAAAGGTTTTCATAAAAGTTTCAGAATAAATTATATCTACTTATATATTATAACTTCCATATAAATTATATTTCCATACATATAATACTTTGTAATTGTACAGTAAATAGCGATTCTCTGATTCCGGTTCTGAGTTCTTCCTAGAGGATACGCTCTCCCCGGTGGCCATGATCCCACCATATGTGCAGAAGCTTCTCACTGAGCGAGTCCACACAAAGCCTGTGCGCACACATAATGCAGGCGATTCACAGCCAGAAATGTATGGATGGAGAAGCATTGTTACGCATTTATAGGCCCTGTTCAGCAAAAAGTCAGTCTGCCGATTCATCAGCTTTGCACATTTGAATAACAACACGTTGTGGCCCCAGGGATTTTGTATAAAAAGGCTTCGGAATTATGGGGTTAGCAGAGCAAATTGAACCCTCCACTGGGAACTACCTAAACCATCACCATGGGCAAGGTAAAGCAAATGGTTGGATCTCTCTCTCATGGGCAAAGCAAAAATGTCTCTGGTTTATTTTTCAGATCACCCTTTTCGAGGAGAAGAACTTCCAGGGCCGCTCCTACGAGTGCCTGAGCGACTGCACCGAGCTGACCTCTGTTCTGAGCCGCTGCCAGTCCTGCCGGGTGGAGAATGGATGCTTCATGGTCTATGAGCGCTCCAACTTCATGGGCAACCAGTTGTTCCTCAAAAGAGGAGAGTACCACGACCTGCAGCGCATGATGACGATGGGAGTGACTCTGGACTCCATCAGATCCTGCAGAGTGATTCCCTCTGTAAGCAACCGAGCAAAACCTGAATAATCCAGACATTGGTCTTGAAATTTGCCATTTGAATTACAGCACAGAGGGCAGTTCAGGATTAAGATCTTTGAGCGAGAGAACATGAGCGGCCAGTCCAACGAACTGCAGGAGGATTGCGACAACATCATGGACCGTTTCCGCATGAACGACATCCTGTCCTGCCAGGTGATGGAAGGCCACTGGCTGCTGTTCGAGCAGCCCCACTTCCGTGGCAGGATGATCTATGTGAAGCCCGGTGAGCACCGCAGCCTCAGGGAAATGGGCCAGAGCAACATGAAGATCATGAGCTTGAGGCGTATCACTGACATGTGCTAGAACTCTGTACTAAGCTTCAATAAATAAAAACAATGTCTTCATAAGTATCTTTGCATATTTGGTGTTGATTCAGTAACTACAGTCGCCCTGCAGACAGACATACCCTCATTCAGCTAGTATACATCAATTTGTTCTCGATAACATTGACTTGTGTTCTAGTCATGAGCGCAGAATTCAAAACCAAAACGTTTAGCAATTGATCAAACTGCTTCGCGAGCTGACTCCATCCACCAAATCCTTCCTACAGCAACTCACTCACTCCCCAAACAGAGGTGTCGCCTACATGGATGATTCCAGTGAAAGGGTCCAATAATACTGTTAACGATACCACAGCCACTTTCGGCTTGTGTTACCTGCTAAACTGGCAAACAAAGGCATAAGGTTGAACATAGAGAGTCAAACTCAACTTGTCTGTGCCCAGAGTAAGGATTCAAACGGCCCCCGTGAAAGTAATTAAATGTGTGGTCAGTACGTCAGCGAAAGCTTTCAACATGATGCCGTGTCGTGAGTGCTTCCTGATTGTCAAACATCACTCTCTGATCGGTGGTGAAGTTGTTCTGTCTTCAAAGTTCAATATGCATCGAAACCTTATACATGGGACACAGCCAGGAATCTTTAACGTTCCAGCGTCCCACATGCGGGACAGCTGCTTTGCATGGAGTTTGCCAAGGAATTTCCGCCTACTTGCCAGGGAATTTGCGGCTACTTGCCCAATCGTGATGGTTAAAAAAACTTGGAGTCCTTGGAGATTTGAATCATGCCCAACATTTTAAGATACAAATTACTGATGGTGTAGGGGTACACTCGCCTGACTTGTGTGCGGGCAGTGGGGGATTCCCGCTCAGTGACGGTGTGCATGTGGGTGTGGTTGGTTGTTCATCTCTATCTGTGCCTTGCGACTGGCTGGCGACCAGTTCAGGTTGTAGTTTGCTTTTTGCCAGATGTCAGCTGGCATAGGCTCCAGAACCCCCCGTGCCCCTAAATAGGATCAGCGTTGTTTAGAACGGATGGATGGATTTTAAGATACAATCATATCTTCAGGCTCAATGAACACCTAAATCAGACAGGCGTAAACTCACAAAACAGGAATGGTAAAGGGATAAATGGGGTATCCAAATTAGCAGAGACTGTTTCCATGCCATTTTCTTAGCTAGGTAGTTCAAATGGGTATCATCTAGGCTAGGTAGTTCAAATGGGTATCATCTAGGCGTGGTTCCACTATACAGTATATGAGTTGCATTGCAGAGGACAAGACACCAGGAAGTAAATTTAAAAGTGATTTTTATTTAAAATCTTGTTTTGCTACACAGGTGCTTCTAAGAGCAGGATTCCATGATGCGCTTCATGCTCATGATGCGAGGGCCACTCATGCCCATATCTCTGAAGCTCCTGTACTCGCCAGGCCTCAGGTAAATCATCTTGCCCCTGAAGTTGGGCTGCTCAAACAGCAGCCAGTGGCCATCCAGCACGTTGCAGGACATACATTCGCTCATGCGAAGGCGGTCCATGATGTTCTCGCAGTCCTCCTGCAGCTCGTTGGACTGGCCGCTCATGTTCTCCCGCTCAAAGATCCTGATCCTGAACTGGCCTCTGTGCTGTGGGTTCAAACAAAAGAGGGAAAATTCAGCAACGTGGTCTAGTGGTCACCAAATCTAGGCAAGGGTTTTCGGTTTGAATCTTAACATGTCCTCCCCGTGCTTGTAAGGCTTTCCATCGGGTAAACAGGTTTTATCTTGCAGGTTAAGAACATGTATGCTAGGTGACCTAGAGCTAAAGTCAATGTAATGAGCCAGTATCTTCTTCAAGGATACATTAACATGGATTGACAATTGAGCGACCAATATGCAACCTAAACCAAAGCCACACCTTCCCTGACTGTGAATGACTGCTGTCTTGATGTTCTCTGCGATTGACCAGTGCAGAGCACCATGATGGCAAACTCATTTATGACCCTGAACAGACAGTGGTCGACATTGGATGGCAGTGGTACATACCATGGGGATCATGCGGCAAGACCTGATGCAGTCACTCATGCCCATCCGCTGGTAATCTGAATAGTCTCCCCTCCTGACAAAAAACTGGTTGCCCATGTAGTTTGTACGGTCATAGACCATGAAGCAGCCGCTCTCCACCCGGCAAGAGAGGCACCTGCTCAGGTAAGAGGACATGTCAGCGCAGTCGCTGCTGGTCTCATAGGAACGGCCCTGGAAGTTCCTGTCCTCGTAGAAGATGATCTGAAAACCGAGCAGTCATAAATGATTAGATTGATGGATTATCACATAAAACACGTTTTCCTAAAGCAGAGATCTACCTTGCCCATGGTCATGGCTGCGGTGGTGCGTGTAGAAGCCCAAACAGACTGCTCAAATTTCTCCACGTCGCCCGGCTGCTTTTATACCTGACCCCACGCCTGAAGCATACATGACCCCATTGTGCAAAATCCTGACAGGGCAACATGCAGCAGAGGCCCCACCGCGTGCACGGCAGCAATTCAAAGAGACCTTCAAACACATCGTGATTTGCGGTGGTAGCAATTGTTGGGAAGAGGCCCCACTTGCATTGTCTACACTGTTCAGAGGCAGAAAAAAGCTTTTCCACAACACAACCTTCCTGAAGATCACTCCATCAATACATTTTTATGGACATACATTGCATAAAACAAAAAAATTGCAATAAAAAAAAAAATTAAATTGCGGTATGCAAACCAAAGATATTATACATAACCAAAATAAAAATAAAAATAACTAAAACTAAAATTCATGCAACCTTTCAGTTAAAAATATTAAATAAAAATAAAAATACTTTGGACCAAAAAGATATATCTTACATTTATAAAACTGACTAGAACTAACTATGATTATAGTGAAAATGTCCATTGTTTTGTCTTTGTCAATAAATATCATACATGAGCTTTTGGGGTACATTTTAAAAATATACATTTATTTTGATATTGCTGTACAGAAGAAGAAAGGTCATTTATGAAATGTAGTCTCCTTAACACAATTACATGACAGTTAAGGACCTTTTATTTTTTTATGTTAACTATGAATAATATATAATAACTTTAACTAGTAAAAAGTGAACTAAAATTTAGCATTTGTGAGGAAATAAAACCAGAACTAACAAACTCAATTTAAAAACTAATCAAAATTAATACACAAGAGTCTCTATGATTTAAAATCTTTAATGAGATATTAAAAACTATTATAACCCATAACTCATTGATCACCAGTGCTTTCCAACATGCTTGCAAAATGTGAGGCTGTCACAAATTATTTTTTACTCGATAATCCTATAGATGATCTCATTGATTATTTTTTCTTTGTAATCATGGCATAAAATTGTAAATATGAATTTATTTATTTTTTAAATACAAACAATGGGTATTGATTACCTGTTGTCAGATTAAGTGTGTGCTGTAACAAATGTCCATGCAGAAACGCAGAGCAGTGGTTCTGCGTTCTGCAAAAATGATAAAAAAAATGATAAAAAAATAATGGTTTTGATTCACGCATTTGTGTTTCAACCTAGTTTTGTGGTTGACACAATTGAGTTAGTTGACTTTTTTCCTAGCCCTATATTATGCAGTGTAGGCTATCGCTACTTGTGCACTACTCATATGGCAATAATTAACCATAATGTTATTCGGAATCACCCTGAATGCGAACATGTGTTTGAGTTTAGCAGTACCCGCCATTCTGAATTATGAAGTATGATGTGATTTCAATGCATTGATGATCTTTAAACACAGAGTTCAGTCTTGATACTCCAACAAACAGGAGACAGTTTTGTTTGTTTGTTTGTTTGTTTACAATTATCAGTGGTGATAATGTGTGTGGTGTGCTTTATTGGATAGCTTAAGTACACTTCACTTTTAGAACAGTAAGCATCCTTTTTATCACTCAAAGGGAAGGGACGCTAACAGTGGTAAAAAAAAACTAAACACAAACTAATAAAAATGGTATCTACCACCATGCTTTAAATCAGATTAGGGGCAAATGTGTGTTACCTTTGGAAAACCAGTGTCACCAGCGTCACTATAATTTTAGTTGTTATGTTACCATTTATTATTTGGCACAGAATGGAGCTGAACTAAAAATATTAGATATGGTGGCTAGTCTTCATAATTCACACCCCTAATTGACAATTATGACATGGTTTATGGATATGGAACTATACATTGTAGTATGTCAAAGCGCTGTTACATGTAAAAATATAGTGCTTCTTTTTGGTCTTGGTCGCAATATATCTTTTACATTTATCAATATGCACATACATATGTGTGATCTATGCGGATATTGCAATATATAATATATATTATATATTTTGATATGTTTTCTTATACATATATTGCAATATATTTTTGTTTTGTAAGGGATTGCACACAGGCTCTGTTTGAATATTTAACTTGTGAATATTGTAGTTTACAGTCGTGTTCAATAAATATTTAACTTTTAGGTGCAAGCTCAATTGATTACTTTTTTTGAGGAAATGTAGTTTAGTTTGCTTCACCAGATAATAAGCTGGATATTTAGGTTGTTAACTCACGGTTAATTTCGCAGCCTATTAAGCAGAACGTTAAGATGACTTATCAATATGGTATCATTACATTAATAAAGACTGTCTACAAGCACAGAAAAAAAAAACGCAGGAAGGTCAACAGGTTACTTTGTATTGCTTTAATTTGACAAAATCAAACATTTAGCATGTGTCCATGATACGTCTCATGCTCATGAAGCGAGTGCTGCTCATGCCCATCTCCCTGAAGCTGCGGTGCTCGCCGGGCCTCACGTAGATCATTTTGCCGCGGAAGTTGGGCTGCTCGAACAGCAGCCAGTGGCCTTCCATCACCTGGCAGGACATGCAGTCGTTCATGCGGAAACGATCCATGATGTTGTCACAGTCGTCAAGCAGCTCTTGGGACTGGCCGCTCATGTTCTCTCGCTCAAAGATGCGAATCCTGAAATGGCCTCGGTGCTGTTTTGGGAAAAGTAAAAAAAATCACAAAAATCCAGAGGTTTTTTAATTTCATTTCATTCATGTCATCCATCACTTGATGTATTTTCTCTGTCCTACAATCAGAGGTCTACCCCATCACGATCAACATTAAAATAGACTAAAGGCCCAAGTTATCAGAAAAAATCTATCCTTAAAAAGTATATTTGATATTATTGAAAGCCACTGCAACATTATGCACTGGTAGACAACAGCAGAATTCAGCTATAATGATTCGGGAAAGTTAAATAGAAATTGCAACTAAAGTTGAAAAATAACACATTCTGAATTAAAAGAGTGTAAAAACATCCTAACAAAAGCCACGGCCCTTTTTACCCACCATAGGGATGATGCGGCAGGACTTGATGCCACTGGTCATGCCCATCATGCTCATGGAGTCAGCGTGCTCGCCCCTCCTCATGAAGTGTTGGTTACCCATGAAGTTGGGACGCTCATAGACCATGAAGCAGCCACTCTCCACCCGGCAGGACTGGCATCTGCTCAGGTAGGAGGAGACGTCGGAGCAGTCGCTCATGCACTCATAGGAGCGGCCCTGCAAGTTTTTCTCCTCGTAGAAGATGATCTGGGAAAGCAAAGTGGGATTTAATATTGACTTGTTTAGCCTTTTCAATGTCACGACATGATCTCAATATGGTTCCCTGCAAGACAGCTCCTGCTAAATCCCTTTAGCTGTGCTAGTTTTTTTGTGATTTTGTGAAATAAAAAAAATGGAAGTTTGAAGGTATCCCTATTTTAGGGAATATGGAATGCTTACCTTGCCCATGCTCATGTCAGTGGTGGTCATGTTTGTCAGGTGAGCGGCTGCTGCTGGCACAGAACTGATGCTGTCCCCTTCCATGTAACCCTTGGTTTTATACCTGAGTGCGCCCCACGCCGTCAGCGGGACCCCATTGTGTAAAGCCCCTGAGCCAGCAGTATGCTATGGAGTGCGGCGGGGGCCCGTGTCACATGTCTAACATGGTGGTCTCGTGGCTAGGCTCTTGAAGACCAAGTAACACAAGGCCTTTTGTATTTGAAATGAAAAAAATGGCTGGTTCTATTGTGCTGAATGATGAGTTGGAGCTGATGAAAACAAAGAAAAGGAATATCGGCAATACTGTAGCTGCTGTACATTCCTTATTGAAAGTTACATTTAGTTCAACTGTTGCGTCAATAGAATTCAACCTGGAAATGAAATTATTATTTCAACAATTTGCTATAATTGTTTGGTAGCTCTTCCATTTACTCATTTCTTTGTATTTTCAGACTTTTGAGCTCTTCAAAAATATGACTTTACGATTTCGATAATTGAAAGCTCTTGAATGTGTTCTTTAGTGAGCCATTTTATGAGTTTCAAGAATCAGTAATGTCTCCATTTCCACTGGTTTACTCCATAAGATTTTCTGTTGGCCTTTGTAGGTGTAGACTTACATTAGGGGCAACTGCAAACAATAGTATTGCCCAACTGGTTCCGATAGTCACTGAATTTATGGAACCAACCAGAACAGAGTTCTGACATGGTAGATTTGATCAATCGGGGTAGATGTTGCTCCACCTTCGCAAATGGTGGTAGGTTGCTTAACAAAATATTTAGGCAATATATTCCGAGGTGGAAGTGGGCATCAGTAGATTAAATCAGAAATTAGTGATGTATATCTTAAAGGTTACAATTATTTTGAATGGACAAGATGCATCTGCTTCCTCCACTCACAAAGACATGGAAAATCATTGTTTTATAGTGTTTATTGCATTTACAATGTCACAAATGCACCGAAACTGATGTTGGAGGTAGCCTGGCAAGGCAGCTAGCTGTTGATAGCTGCAACCATGCTGTAGTTCCTCACTGGTACAGGCGCAAGAAACATACAGCGACATTTTAAACAGTATTGGAAAAAGTTGTAAACAAGACAATGTAAAAATATTCATATCATATCTATAGATTCTTTTCCCTCTGTGAATTACTACTATGAGTGCTGTACTGATGAGGTGAGAAGATTTGAGATTTGCCTCCATGATTTATTTGACTGACAAGCAATTTCATTAATCTTATATTGGATGCATTGGGGTCTAATTCCAGATTCCGGATTTGGCTTTCCTATGTGGAGTTTCCATGTTCTCCCCGTGCCTGCGTTGGTTTCCTCCAGGTACACCGGTTTCCTCCCACATTGCAAAAAAACATGCATGATTGGTTAATTGAGCTAATTGAGTTCTCCACTTTTCCCTTAGGTGAGAGTGTGAGGGGGTGGCAAGGCATTTGGCATTTTGTGCATCACCAGGGTCTATTGCAGGAGTCACCAATCCTCAGGGTCATGTTTTATATATGTCATCTTGGTACAACACATCTGATTCAGATGATCAAATAATCAGCAGGGTGTGCAAATGCTGAATAATGATCCTGATAATTTGCAGTTGCAGCAGGAAGACAAAAATCTGCTGGCTTACAAAATATAGCTGAGGATAATATATGTCCATAGTGGCGGTGGACTTATTTACAGAGTAAATGATAAAATAATAAAAAATAATAGTAAAAAAAATAATAACAATCATAAAATAATAAATAGTACGTGACACTTTATTTAATGGAGCTTAGTTTTGTTTTATTTTAGTTGCAAGAATCTGTGATGCGCCTCATGCTCATGAAGCGAGTGCTGCTCACGCCCATCTCCCTGAAGCTGCGGTACTCGCCGGGTCTCAGGTAGATCATCCTGCCACGGAAGTGGGGCTGCTCGAACATCAGCCAGTGGCCCTCCATCACCTGGCTGGACATGCAGTCGTTCATGCGGAAACGGTCCATGATGTTGTCGCAATCATCCGTCAGCTCGTGCGACTGGCCGCTGAAGTTCTCCCTCTCAAAGATCTTCATCCTGAACTGGCCTCTGTGCTGCTTGGAAAGTGTTTGGGACAGTGTTACCATCGAGCGAGGTTTCTAGCTTTGGGCGGTCATCGTTTTCTACCTACCATGGGAATCATACGGCAGGACCTGATGCACTCTCTGGTGCCCATCATGCTCATGGCGTCGGAATACTCGCCCCTCCTCATAAAGACCTGGTTACCCATGAAGTTGGGACGCTCATAGACCATGAAGCAGCCGTTCTCAACCCGGCAGGACTGACACCTGCTCAGGTAGGAGGACATGTCGGAGCAGTCGCTCGTGCACTCATAGGAGCGACCCTGGAAGTTCCTCTCCTCGTAGAAGATGATCTGGGAAAGCAGGAAGAGAAAAATGATTGGTGATTCGAAAGCAAAATGTGGGCATTACTAAATATTCTGAGTTGCCAGATTGAGCTTGAACAGACCAAGTTGTAGGCCATTGACAGGTGAGTGGATGAATTTAAATGTGGTGTACCTTGCTCCTCATGCTGCTGGTAGTGTTGCTCATGCTGGATGTGGATGTCCTGCTGTGGTGTGCCGTACCTGCTTTAACCCTTTCCTTTTATACCTGACAAAACGTTGGCCCCTCCCCTTCACAAAGCCACGAGTCAGCGACTTACTATTGACACTCAGAACACAGAGGTTATGCCCATAATTTCAGAGCAGGAGGAACCTTTCAGTCTTTAGAAAAGCCTTTTCTTTCATGACAGGTTGCATTTTCAGCAGTGTTAGTCACGTGACTAGTTTAGTTGGGTCATGTTTTTGGTCTTTTAAATTGATTTTGGCCATAAATTCCTTAATAACAACATTTATATAGACATTATAGACTGCAATAAACTAATTAGTTGCCAAATAAATTTAAAATGGCTGCATTTTACCACTCCAAAAAAAACAGTTTATATTTATGTATAGATTTCTGACTCTGACTTTGTTATAAATACATCTTCCAATCTAAACAATAGCAACAGAGGGACAACACAGAACTCAAAACATTAATATAAGCAACATATGCTTGTGTAATTCACATACTAAGGTGTTAGACAGTGATAGCGATGATCAAGTCACTGTTCAGAGCAAGTTGGCACCCAAAAGTGTGTCCCGCCATTTTGGGCGGGCAAATATAAATTTGAATCTACTTGTATTCTTATTATTTTTAAAGTACAATCTGGATACAATAAAATAATTTGACAGGTGAACGTAACACAATTATAGAAAGAATTTCCACCAAAGGAAAATGCTTTAATTTAGTGAGATGCAAATTTGTTGAATCAAATAGTTGTCAATGTATTGAGCAGTGATACAATTGGTGTTACCATGATATATTTGCAGCGTAGGTAGCAGTTTATGTTACTGAAATGTTATTTGTTGCCATGGTCCACTTCATTTGCTTTTGGCCACGTCACTTGTCTGTTCTGAGGCTTGATTTGGAATTTGCCACAAGAAGAAGTCATACAACATGCATTGACAAAACTGAACCATTAATGAAGGCCTCTCCCCCGAACAGCAAACAGTTTTTTTCTGTCCTAAGTTTTAAATGGGATGGACGCATACTGTGCATCCTTTTTACATGCGTTAAGTCAAGCAAAACATGGCTTTTATTTGGTGGCTGGCTTTCCCAAGATAATCGGAGCATCTAATTAATTTTTTTCACTAGTTTAGTAATGTGTTGTATTTCTCTTCCACGACCACTTGGTCTTTCATTTCAAACTTAATTTTTCACTTGAGTGCTTTCCCAATTTTTCCATCGGAGCCACTGCACCTAAAATGCAAAAGCCTCTTTGAAATACAGCAGTCTCTTAAAATGAACATACAATATTGCGCCTACTTTTTGGGGCATTCTAAAATCAGTTGATAATTCAGTTTATTTTCATAACCTAAAATTCCAGTCTGATCAAAGTCCAAATATTTTCCAAAGAAGAAAAAAAATGATACCAAAAAGGTGATATGTTTAGAAAGGTAGTGTTGACTGGGAGATTATTAATAAACATTGGAATGATGATGACCATATAACATGGCTGTATCTAAAATAGAACAATGATAAACTGATTTCCTCATTCACCTATTCTGAAAAATATGTTACCAGTGCGTAAAAATGCTTGCTTAGGCAGACAGTGTAGTTTTTGTGATTTTTATTTACTTATGTTCTTTTCAGAGAAACATTGCAGGGAATAACTTTTACATATCCATGATGCGCCTCATGCTCATGAATCTCATGCTGGTCAGGCCCATCTCCCTGAAGCTACGGTACTCGCCGGGCCTCACGTAGATCATCTTGCCGCGGAAGTGGGGCTGCTCGAACATCAGCCAGTGGCCGTCCGTCACCTGGCAGGACATGCAGTCGTTCATGCGGAAACGGTCCATGATGTTGTCGCAGTCTTCCATCAGATCGTGGGACTGGCCGCTGAAGTTCTCCTTCTCAAAGATCTTCATCCTGAACTGGCCTCTGTGCTGCTTCGGGACAGTTTGTACATTTTAAAACCCGTCGTCAACGTTTTGTGAAATTTGTCTCGCCTACCATGGGGATAGCACGGCAAGACCTGATGCAGTCCCTCATGCCCATTATGCTCATGGAGTCGGCATATTCGCCCCTTCTCATGAAGAACTGGTTGCCCATGAAGTTGGGACGCTCATAGACCATGAAACAGCCGTTCTCAACCCTGCAGGACTGGCACCTGCTCAGGTAGGAGGACATGTCGGAGCAGTCGCTCATGCACTCATAGGAGCGGCCCTGGAAGTTCCTCTCCTCGAAGAAGGTGATCTGGAAAATGGATTCCTGAGTTTTAAAAAATATTTCAAAAGAGATTGTTTAAAGTACGGATTTGTGTGCTTACCCTGCCCATGGTTGTGCTAGGTGTGTTGGTTTCTCAGAGACCTGTGATGCTGCTTTGGTAGCGACGCCACCGTGTCTTTTATACCTGACCAAACCCAAAGACTCTGCAGTCACCATTGTGTGTGAATCGCTGACACGACAACATGGTATGGAGGCCCTATGGAGTGCTGAGAGGCATTGGTCACATGTCCACTTTGACTCCATCCTCGGGAAGACTTCACAATCACGTTTTATGGTACGGAAAAATAGAACAATGAGCATTTTCTTAAGGCTTCCAATGGTGACTGGGACATTAGCGTCTGATTTACTGAAAACACGCCGCATGACACTGTGATCCGTAAGCCGACAATTTATAGGCATGAGTATCCTTTTGTTCGTCTACAACAATAGTCTGACACGTCTGTATACAAAGCATCGGCCGACAAACAAAAGTGATTTTTCTGGTGAATTGTGGAGGCAAGCGGCTATGTATGCTTGCATTTATGTGGGGAAAAAAATAGATGGTGAGCAGTGAGACTTCTAAAGTGTTCTGTTAATCAGGTCTGACTCAAGTCATCTGTGGTGTCATCAATGTGATGGCGGATAGTAATATCACAGTCTTTGGACCTCAGACTGAAAACGCTCATGGTAAATTTCCATTTGCGTTCTCCAGTGGGTTCTGAAATTTTAGCAACTCTGGGAAAACGTTTGGATGGGAACAAATCATTTTACAATATCAGGGCGGCCACGTGAGACGACAAGGTGAGTCAAATGCAGGTAAGCAGCCAACTAGTGCAGGATATCTTTATTAATAATTTTATTGAAACAGAAATGGACAAAGACACACTTTTTGTCTGATAAAATATCAAACAAATCAAAAATGGTCTTTCACATTCCACAGCCAACTTTAAGCATCATCTTAAAGTTGAGAGCATGTCTCATGATCTCATCAAAACTATTGTGATCTGGACTAGGGGTGTCCAAACCCAGTCCTTGAGGGCCTCTGTCCTGCATGTTTTTAGTCCCCCAATAGGCCTGATTCAATTAATCAGGATAGTTATCAAACGTCTTCATATACTTGCTGATGAGCTGTTCATTTGAGTGTGTGTAAGACGGGGACATCTAAAGCATGCAGGATAATAGTCTTTGAGGACCGCAGTCCCTGATCGATACGTTCATGTGTTTGATTGCGGCTTTCATTTTAAAAAACAACACACCTACACGCTACATCACAATATTTTTGTCTGGGAGTCCTCCACGATGCAACATGACAAATTTCAAACAGGGTTCCTGAAATATAATGTTGCAAGTACATCAGAATGGTTGTCCAACATTGTAAAGGGTGGGCAAAAGACTTCCTGGGTCATCTTGTAAGACCTAGCGCTCTAGGAAACTTTATTTTTTAACAGTGCCAAGTCATATTTCTGCAAAAGTTCCTAATTCTGGGATAAATTTCCTACGGGCCTTCTGTATGAGTGGTTTGAACTCCGCCTGGCAACATGTGTCGCAAGTGTTTCTGCTTATATTGGAAAATGACAGTTTCATTTTTTTTATTTATTTATTCATACTTATATTTTTATAATTAATATGTATTTATTTATGATCTATCTTATTTTTATTTTTTTTATTTTCTATTGAATCTTAAATGATTTGTGTTGTGATTTATAGCATGACCATTTGACTTCATGAGTTGTAGCCCCAAACAATTTATTTGCAAATAACACCATTTGTCTGATTGAAATAAAGTACAAGACCAGAATTTAGAAAGTTATGATATTTATTTGAGCAACAGTGTACAATTAGCATGAATCTGTGATGCGCCTCATGCTCATGAAGCGAGTGTTGCTCACGCCCATCTCCCTGAAGCTGCGGTGCTCCCCGGGCCTCACATAGACCATCCTGCCTCTGTGGTTGGGCTGCTCAAACAGCAGCCAGTGGCCCTCCATCACCTGGCAGGACATGCATTCGTTCATGCCGAAACGCTCCATGATGTTGTCGCAGTCGTCCATCAGTTCGTTCATCTGACCGCCCAGGTTCTCCCTCTCAAAGATCTTGATCCTGAACTGACCTCTGTGCTTTTAATGGGGATGATAGCAAAATCAGGAATTAGACAAAACAGCAGGAGAATTTCCTGTGGCATTTGTTGTGTGTTAGACCTACCATGGAGATCATGCGGCAGGACTTAACACCGCTGCTCAGGCCCACCAGATTCATGTAGTCGGGGTACTCGCCCCTCCTCATGAAGTACTGGTTGCCCATGAAGTTGGTGCGCTCGTAGACCATGAAGCAGCCGTTCTCCACCCGGCAGGACTGGCACCTGCTCAAGTAGGAGGACATGTCGGCGCAGTCGCTCGTGCACTCATAAGAGCGACCCTGGAAGTTCCTCTCCTCGAATAAGATGATCTGGGGGTGGAACAAAACCATCTTTAATTTGCTGGCATAATAAAGTGAAATAACCAGTTGAGGTGGTTTACCTACCTTGCCCATATTGATGGTGGTGGTGGTCTACTGGATCGCTGACTGAACTGAGCTTGAACTGACACCTCTCTCTGAACATGCATCATTTATACCTGACAAAAGACAAAGACTGCGTGCCCCCTATTGTCTAATGTCCTGAGCAAGCACCTGACTTTAAAAGCCTATCGTGTTGTGCTGCTTGCACATATACCCACAAGGTCATAATGTCCACGTAGAATTTTCCCTTGACAGGAGACTGACTGACTTTTGTCTTTTTTTCACCAATTTTATATCAATATATGAAATGATTTGATGCAGAGTAAATCAAGCATACAAATACCTGGCCCGTGTCTGATCTAACATGTACCAACAATGAGAAGTGTTTCTTTGTGATTCCTGGTGTGTATGCTGTAATACTTTCAAAATCAATTGAGGAATATTTTAAATATTATACTTTGTACTGTTAAAATATTGTATCTTTGTTGGAGAGCCGTGACTGGTCATTGCCTGATTCCTGACCAACTTGTGACAAAATGGCCACCCCTCCTGATATGGATACAGATGTATGGATTTTGCTGCTTAATTCATATTCCACAAACACAATAATAATGCTGTGTTTGGACCACTGGGGACATATTACTGTAAAGATTTTTTTCTACTTGATTTCCATTCAAGCCATACTTTGAATTGAATGATGACATTTTATTAACACAAAACACTCAATAGTTTTCGGGGGATGTGTGCTTTCATGGGACGGATGTCAAACATCTGGTGATACAATTTAGTTCTTGCTGCTCAAACATCAGTCAGTGGCCCTCAATCACCTGGCAGGACATGCAGATGTTTATACAGAGGCTCTCCGTGATATTGTCGCAGTCCCCCTGCAGCTTGTGGGACTGGCCACTCAAGTTTCCTGAATTGCCCTTTGTGCTGTCAATGGAAACAGAAAAGTTAAAATGGGAAAAAGTTACCCCTTCGAATTGTTTGATCGAATGTCATACCATGGTGGTAGCACGGCACGCTCATGGAATCTGCATACTCGCCCCTCCTCATGATGACCTGGTTTCCACTAGTTCTGTGTCAATCATCCCAAGTATAACCTAATCATCAGTTAATAACTATTTTTCTAAAAATCACTAACAGGTTGAAAACTGCTTAATAGTAGCTGAAAATGTGCAGTTTTAGAGCAACACAAATAAAACCATGGCGTGAAGTTTGGTGCCTTTATGACTACACTGCAAAACTGTTCAAAGTTCAGAGACAGTGTTAAAAAGAGTTGCATTTAAGAAACGTCCTTGGGTAATGGTTGAAGTTGACTTGTTCAGCATTATTTTGTTCTTTGCTTGCACGATAGAACTTCCCTAAGGTCGAGGAAACTTTTACATGCAGCTATTTGCTGAAAAAAAAAAAAGCCTTGTAACTTGATTTCCACTTTTCTGGTTCCAAATGTTTCAAACAGATTGGCCAATAGTTGTATTTCATGTGACGTCACCTTGTCACATGGGTTACACGGCCAATCGGGTTCATGAATATGTTTTGGTGACTTTTTTTTAGGACTGGTGACACACACACACACACCTAACCCAGTTCAGTCTAATGAGCATATTTTGTGGGCTGCTTGACAAACACAATCCCTTTTCTCCAAAGTGCAACATCTAAATACAAAATGAAGGACTTTGATTGCATCGAAGTGTTTGTGTGAAAAGTTCATGTCTCTGTCTTTGGAATTCTCAATCTGGAAGACAAGGCCTTACCAATTTATGTGAGTATTGTATTGCATTAAAACCTTTGGGGTTTTCTCATTTGGTCAATGCAGGCCTGTGGGAAATTGAGTTATGTTTCTTAAATGCTTTGTGTCCATTCTTCAGTTTGGCTTCTTTGTAAGTTTATGAATCATCTTCATGACAATAAGGCATTTCTTTTGACCACAAGTTATTTCTTTCTGATTAGTATTACCTGAATGCATTTACGATGGAGGATTTGTAAACTGACAGTGGCGTAGCAACAGACGGACGTACTCACAACTAATATTGCCATTTTTTTTCCAAATACATTATTTTCCTAATAGACTACACACTATTTTCATTAAACCACAAAAGCTCAATTGTCGCACACGCACACACACACGCACACACACACACACACACACACACACACACACACACACACACACACACACACACACACACACACACACACACACACACACACACACACACACACACACACACACACACACACACACACACACACACACACACAGAGAGGATCAATAAGATGGCATTAATCAGTAAAAAAACATTCAGTCATATTATAAGTTAGGAAGCATTTATTGATATGAATTATGACATTTTCAAAGTAGAAGCCTCTTAACAAGTTTCCATGATGCGTCTGATGGATGCAATCCTCATTTCAACTGAACCCGTCCCCATTTCTCTCATGCTCCTGTATTCTCCGGGCCTCAGATAGAGCATTCTGCCCCTGAAGTGAGGCTGCTCGTACAGCAGCCAGTGGCCCTCCATCACTTGGGCGGACAGGCATTCAGACATGCGCAGGGTGTCCTGGATGTTCTCGCAGTCGTCGAGCAGCTCGTTCACTTGACCTCCAAAGTTCTCTCTCTCAAATATCTTCATCCTGAAAGGACCTCGGTGCTGTAAAATGAGGGAGACAGCGTTGGTGACGAGATATTTTGCTTCCCATTTGGAAGCACCAATGACAGACACCAACTTGATTATTTTTTTTGTTTTTGTTTTACCATGGGGATCATACGGCAGGAACGGATGCAATCACTCATGCTGATTCCCATCAGGCGCTGGTTGTCGGGGTACTCTCCTCTACGGACCAGCATCTGGTGGCCAATAAAATTTGAGCGCTCGTAGACCATGAAGCAACCGCTCTCCACCCTGCATGAGCTGCAGCGGCTCAGGAAAGAGGTCAACTCGGCGCAGTCGCTGCTGGTCTCATAGGAGCGACCCTGGAAGTTTCTGTCCTCATAGAAGATGATCTGCAAAAATCAAAACATTCAGAATCTCAACAGCCATGCTTTAAAACAAAACCAAAAATCATTTGGCATACTCTGCCCATGCTGACGTCCGATCCTGTCCCTGATTGCACTGCTGTCTGTCCCCAGCCGCCGAAACCTTTTATAGCTGCTCATGATAGCTAAATGATCTATGGAGCCTTTGTGCGGAATATCTTACTCAGCAGCGCAGCATACGGGCCTGTAATGTTTGTTCAATTGCTCTGCAAATAGTTATTATTCCTGACTGTATGCATCTGGTCCAGTGCCAATTGTGGCCACCTCTCCTATGGGGTGAGGATGTGTCAGCTGGGCCTTTTTGTGTTTGCTCTGAGGGCACGATCACTTTGTTGGCTCCTATTCTTATGCAAGGTGAAAGCATACTGTATTTTTGTGTCATAATTCACTAGTGCTAATTATAATTTTTTTGGTGCCTCTGGACTTTCTTCAATTATTCAAAACAGTGGGGAGGGGTACAAACCCCCAGTTAAATCGTTATATGATATTGTTAGATTAATGACCTCATCGCCATTCATCCTTCACACAGCCACTGGAAACAGCGATATAACTCGGTCCAACTGCAGGTGAACGAGAGAGCAAGATTTCCCGATGCTATGCGCTGGCCTGTTTCCAACATGCAGTGTAGAAACACTTGCATTTCTTAAAACTTTATTTTTTCTGTGCATTCAAAAATATGACCTATTGTGTTACTATCTTGTTTTGTGATTTTTAACTTAATTTTTTTGTCATTTTAAGATTTTATTTAATCTTTTTATTGGGGGAACATTTTTTTTACGTCAAATAAGTGCATGGTAAACAAAAGCTTACAATTTGCAATTACTCTATTGTATTTTATTTTTAGGGTTATTCAACATTCAATAAGCAATAACAAAATCATACCAATTTATGTGTTATATGTGTGTGCAATTGCCATTCAGAGGTTATTGGACTGCAAATATTGAGTTCTTAAAATATTGCTTAATCAATATGTTGTGGTTCTTACCATTGCAATTAGTTTGGTGTTAAACTTTCCAGTGTCTATCTTCTTCCTGCCCTGTGTACTGTCGGCTGGCTAATGCACTAAAGTGTGCAGTTCCCCCTCTTATTATGTTGGAAGCAGAAGTACAAGGGAACTTAACTCTGTATTGTTTCTAGGAGCATTATTCTATTTTTATACTTTTCTTTGAGCTTGCCTAGGCCCGTTTTCCATGACCCCACTGTTGGATTGTCTAGTGTGGAGATCAGCAGTAAATGCTGTAGCCATTGTAATGACAATGCTGCGCGCTGCTCGGCGAGTGTATAAATCCACAACGGGCCTGTGGAGAATGTTCTGATAAACAAAACTGTTGCTAAAAGTTGTGAGAAGCCCAAACATGGAGCAAGTGGGAAAGGTAGGACGATTTTGTCAGAACTTGCCACCATAATGAGTTGAGGTTTTTTTAGATTGTTTTTATTGACTTTGAATGACCTACTTTCCTTATTTAATCCAGATACAAAGGCACATTCTGGTTTAATTAGTCTCTTTCAAATCAACTTTGCTCGATGAAATAAATGAAAATGGCGTTCATTCGTACAAGCCCCCGAAAAAAATGCCAACATTTTTGTTTAGCAACTTTTTTTTCTAATCAGAAAAGAAGCACTGTACAGTATTCTACTTATAAAGGCGCACAGTTATGTTACAAACTAGAATGTAAAAAAACAACAAAAAAAACTGCACTTTCATTGAACTTAAGGCCTCTTTATACTCTTGTGGGCAAAAGTCGTGTGGACGTCACACCATTGATGAGCATAGTTTGCCTTCACACTTGTATGCACTTGGGGCATTTGTGTGCCATTGTGGGATGGATCAAACTTTTTCTCACCCAATTGCGGTGGCATCCCTCATTTGCATTAAGAGTACAGTGTGCCCAAATATGGCATGGTTGAAATTACGTAAATAAAAATAGACGCACTGTAGTTAATGCATGACATTGGTGGGTAAACTGCAAGATATCCCCCCTTGTGGATGTTGTAGTCAACCGTGCGTGTGACGTGGACAATTGGAGACCGCCGTGCACCAATGCCCATGCATCTGCCTGTGACACCCACCCCAGTAAGAACAAGTGCATTATAAAAAAAAAAAAGGAAAATTATTATAATTCATTTAATGAATTGATTTCTATTACCTCCTTAATACTCAGACCTCAGAATATAGACCTTTTAGTACATTTCTTTTTTTTTTTTTTTTTAAATTGTGCTTTTCCCCTTTCTCTGTACATACATTTACTGTCTTAATGAACTGAAATGTGTTAAGGCCATCCAAGAGGGGTCAAACTATAACAAGTGGGTTTGAAACGTATCTCGTTCGTATCTGTATTTTATTTCCTTTGTTGTATACTGTGCTATATAGCAACAACATCCTCACATTTTGGTGCCCAGATCATCTTTTACCAGGACCAGAACTTCCAGGGTGACTATTACGAGTGCAGCAGTGACTGTCCCGAGCTGAGTAGTCACTTGAGTCGCTGCGGCTCTGTGCGTGTCAAGAGCGGGGCCTGGGTTCTGTTCGAGAGGCCCAACTACTTGGGCGGCCAGTACGTCGTCACTAGTGGCGAGTACCCAGACTACCATCACTGGAAGGGCACCACTGACAGCGTCCGCTCCTGCCACGCTATCCCCAATGTACGTTCCATAGTAACCATTCTCAATGGCAGCTTCATTCCTGCTGTTTGTCTGACAGACATTGTCAGAATCTTGGTGAATCCCAATGCAAAAAAGTCGAAATTTTCTGAAAGAAACTAAACTTTTAATATTCCCTATATTTTTATGATGATAAACATAATCAGAAAAAAGTTAGTTTTATGAAAATAATGATCAATAAGATAATTGGATGGCATTATTACTGGTAAAGAACTTCTATATTATTAGGAGAAACTAATTTAGATTGTAATGTTACAAGAAAAAAAACAAGACAAAGTTTTAACTTTTCAATAATGCATTGCAATTTTATGAGCATTAAATTACAATATTAATCTTAAAAAAATATGAGAATAAATGAGAAAGTTATTTTAATTTTTTAATAATACAGTACATTTTCAATATAAATCCTAAAATCATAGGTGGAAATCCTCAATTTCATGATAATTTTTTTAATTGTATAACTAAACCATAATTTAACCAGAATTATAACCAGAAGCTAATTAACTTAATTTTATTGAATTACTAATTAACCAGTTCCAGTTTATTGAGAGGAAAACAATATTAGATTTTATTTACTTTTTGTAAAATAAACTGATATTAAGAGGAAATGTCAGAATTTTACAAGAATTAAGGTGTATTATTTTGAGAAAAAGTGTAATTTTATGATAATTGTCATAAGAAATTATATTCTGTTTATGTTTGTGCGTTTCAATATAATTTGATGAACATAGTCTTACACATTTGTTTATTGTTTTCCAGTTTTCTGGCACATTCCGAATCCGCGTTTACGAGAAACCTGACTTCGGTGGTCAAATGCTGGAGTGCACGCAAGATGTCAATCAGCTATCAGATGTTTGGTCCCCTGGGGCCATTCACTCTGCTCAAGTACAGGACGGCGCCTGGATCTTCTACGAGCTTCCGGACTATCGCGGACGGCAGTACCTGCTGGAGAGAGGCCAGTACCGCCGCTTTGGTGAGTGGGCCGCCATGGAGCCCACGGTGGGATCCCTCCGGCGTGTCCGTGACATTTAGACGCAACTTTACTTTGAAAAATAAATAAAAATAGGATGCAACGAAGCAGGGTTTAGAGGGTGTTTTTTTAAAACATGTGTATATATATATATATATATTTGTAATTCTAATACTGTAAGTAAGGGAAAAAGTCAGTATTATCTTAGGTGCAAATTATAATATTCCAGGAAGACTTCATGATACATAGATGAAGTCCTAATATGGTAAAAAGCAAAAAAAAGAGAATATGAGAAAAGGAAAAACACAGAACACAGGAAAAAAATCTAACTTCGGTAAACTCATAATTTAGTGGGGGGAAGGTAAAAGAATTAAGGTTAGAATGAAGCTGTTGAAAAAGTTGCATTTTTATAATAATTCAATAGGAATAAAAAAGCAGAAAAGAGAAATCATGTCAGAGAAGTCTCCATCCATCCATCCATCCATCCATCCATCCATCCATCCATCCATCCATCCATCCATCCATCCATCCATCCATCCATCCATCCATCCATCCATCCATCCATCCATCCATCCATCCATCCATCCATCCATCCATCCATCCATCCATCCTCTGACACAGCTAGGTTGGCAGGTATGCTGGATCTACCCCTTTAGTTGAGAGGCGGGATACACCCTGGACTGGTCACCAGAACCATTAACACTAACTGGACAATTAATAACGCATTGGAATGCAAACAACTTTTTCCTCAGACCATTAGAATATTTTTGTCCTGTGATAACATGGTTGCCGATGAGGCCACGTCACATTGAGCAACAAAGATGTGATTACTCAGCGGCATTTGTCAGTCAGAGCGTGGACACGCCAGCTGGTGTTAAGATCTGATGACTCGGCGGGATTGGCTAGTCCAGGGTGTGGTGTATGCCAGCTACTGTTAGTGCTGAAGCTCAGATCACTGGAATGACGCTGAAAACAACTACAACACAAAGAAGGCATGACGCCCAGGTTTGTCACATCCCTATAGCTCATGCCCCTAGGGAGCAAATTGTACAAAATACCAACAATATCCAAGAATCATAGAGCATGACTGAAAAATGAAATAATTTGTTCCATCCGTCCATTTATCTATCCATCTATCTTTCTATCTATCCACCTATTCATCCATCTATCCACAGGTAGAGGGATACACACACGAAAGATCAGGGATGCCAGAAAATTTGTTGAATAAGCAAAAGTGGAGCAAATGATACAAAAAAAAAAATAGAGGACACCCTAAAATAGAGGGATACCCTAAATGTATCTCTACTATCTCTACAATAAAGGCCTGTTCAAAAATCAGAACGTCATCATAAAGCGGAGAGCTTGGGACTGGTATCAGGATGTTTTTAAATGTCCATACCCTGTAGTTCTACTGGTATCCGCTAGATGGTAGCACTGTTACGTTACAATGATCAGGTTGGACCAGCCGACCTTTGCATTCGAATGTCGACTTAGACGTCTCATAGAGTCCTACTTAAGAATATATTGAAATTAAATGCAAAAAATGACATGTTATCTCAGATTATAATATCGACAACATGATGATTGTATTTCAGCTATTTTTCAAATGGGCTTGTAGTTTTCAAGTGAGGCCTTCGTGGCATCAAGCTTCGAGGCACTGGAAACAGTATTGCCATGGAAACCAACGTGTGCTCCACTTATCTGTAATCCATCCTCCATCCTGGATGTGACCAGAAAAGCAAAAAGTCGTTTTTTTCCACTAGTATTCCTCGTGTTCAACTCACGTGGATTTGCTAACGCTGGCGTGAACTCCATGTGATTTGCTGTGCTGACGTCCCCTCACACTGCTCATTTGCATGGAAGGGAAACGCCTGATGGCCCAAAACGTCTACTACATCCTTAGCCACAGCTAGTTGCACAATCAGTGCCAATTTGATGCTATTATATAAATAACGTCCAATATTTTTTTAGTAGAATCCCATTTTTGATCCCAAAAATACTGTTTTTGGTCAAATGACTAGACTGGTTGGTGTCTTGACTTTCTTCTGAGTCTTTTAACTTGCACGAGCAGCACCACAGATGGCTTTCATTGCACCCACGCTAGCTAAAGCAAACACTCCTTTATGACCAAAGAACAGAGGGACTCAAACCTCTCCGACACACACACATGCGAGTGTTTACAGTCGAGTATGAGGGGGATCCTGGGAGGAGGCTATTTTTAGCTCCGATTTCATCATTCCTCTCCTCTGCTGGAGCTCTCCACTGCATTCTAATGAAGAGACCTTGTGTTTGCAGCACGCTCACAAGATAGGGAAGCGAGAACGCCGTGACTTTCACCCCACCCCCCCTGCTTTCCTGGAATTCAGAGACCTTGACAATGTTGCAATTGCATGAGGTGTGACCTCAGTGTAGGTCACATGAAAAGGCGCTTCATGAAAGCTGCAACACACAATATATGAATAAAGCATGACAGGGAGTGAAGGTTGCAAGTGGCGTACCAAGGTCGCATGCTAACTAGGAGGCGAGGCTTTATTTGTTTGTTTGTGACCTTGCAAATTCTTGTCTGCATATTTTTAGCCATTAGTCTGAATCTTTCGATATCAAGGTTGCCATTACATTTGGAGGATATTCCACACATTGATATCATCATACAAAAACTATTGCTATTATAAAAAGTATTGGTATTTTCTGCTTCAGTTAACCATGTATTCACAAATTTGCCATTTTAGAATTGATTTATTCGCTGGTTTTCCTATTTTTAAAATAGCTTCTGTGGTATTTGTAGAAATATTTGCTGTTTTTGCACATCAGCATTGCAGAGAGCTAAAGCCTTTACCAGAGGCAAAATCAGAAAACACTTCCACGACAGTCTCGATTGGAACCTGCCTGGATCATCTTGAGTCCTTTGCAAGGAGAATCTTGTTTCAAATTATATTCCCCACAGAAAGAGAAGAAAATGATTCATTCATTCCAAGGGTGCTTTCAGAGTCTATTTTAAGAAAAGTGTTGTCTTTTAAAAATGGGGGCGCGGCCAACGGATGAGACGAGATTCCCAAAACAGGCTCTATTGATAGAACTCTCAGGAAGCAGATGGAGGGAGCGACATATCTGGCATGAAGCGGTGTGTTTTTATTTTGCTTAATTTATTTATTTTTGCTGACACTGATGCTCTTTAAAATCTTCATACTGCTGTCATTGGCCACTTTTGTTCTTGGAAACAAAAACTCCAAGGTGGCTATCGATTGAGACAGAGAGAGAGACGCTTGATATGTCAAGTAGTATTTTTATCAAATTATTACTGCATTTGACTAATACAAAAACAAGATCGATAGAAAACCATATTATTGCCAATATTTGGGTTTTGAAATGATTATTAGCACATCCTCTTTTTTCTTTTAAAACGACAGTTTCCAACAGCAAAACAAAATAAAAATTCACATTACTCATATTGACATTTTGTCAAGGTTTTTGAGGTGTAATGAAATTTTTGTGAAGCGACAGCATGCAGTGACTGGTGTTTTGATTTGAGGCAGCAGGGAAGGGGTGCAGGAATGGTGTGTGAAAGGTAGCACGAATGGAGCATTTTAATTAAAAACTGCTGAGACACAGCGACACTGGAAGAAGAAGCACAGAATTTGCCAGATTCCGACCGTGCCCGACGAGGAAAAGCAATGACGTGAACCCAATTAGTTCCATCGCATGAAGTTGCACCTCTCTGCAAGTGCTCATTTTCTGATCAACACACACCATTTGAAATTTTTGAAAATACAAGTAGAAGTAGGGTCTGTTTCCACTGGTGATGGTTTGCATGAATAACTGGTGAATTGCACGGATTGCACTCAATTGCACTAAAATACAAAAAATTGTTAACCCACCTTTGTTTCTGGGGTTCATTTTCAATACCTGTACAACAAATAATGATAACAACAAAAATAGCTCATCATAGTTTAATTTAATAGCTTGAAAGTAACCAAAATCACGAGTAATAATCTTAAGAAGGTCAAATAGGACTTTCTTTTTGAGTAAATTGGGAATTTCATGAATAATGACAAGAGGACTTATTGCATTAATATAATGCATATATTATGCCGTGTTTGACTGAGTATGCTGTGAATTTCAATTTTTACTCCATTGATAATTTTTAGACGTGTTCATTACTCAAAGTGGAGGACTGGCAGTTATGACTAACTATTGACAGTCTATTCTATTATGTGTGATTTTTTTTTTTTTGGTCTAGATTGTGCTCCGGCTGGATTCAAATAGTCGAGTGAGAATATATAATCTATATGCAGTGCTCCACTTTGGAAATGATGAGCCATCCCTTGTGTAATTGTCCATGTGAGTGTGCGGTAATCACATTAAAATGGAGACCCAGGAGAGTACACAAGGATGTTCATTGAAGTGAATCCACCAGCAAAGACGGAAATGAAAGAAAATGATCTCTTTCAACGTAAAGGTGCAGGAGGATGCACTAATCTAATTGCTCTGGACTCACTAATTTGCTAATTAACCATTAGCACGCTCTTTCGCCTCTCACAACCATCCTAATCATTTTTCAGTGTTTCTAGATAATGATATAAGCTGGAAATAACGTATTAAACATAATAGAATTTGTTTATATTGATTTTATTCCTATACTCATTCCTTTGTGAGGTCCACTGAGACGCAGACTGGATTGTATTTGGTCATTCATTTGCTGCCAACCATTTGACAATCTAATAGGGTCGAAGCTATTCATGACTTTTTGACTTTTGATCATTTAATTGTTATTCATTTCATTACCCGAAATCATGATATGCTAACATCTAGTGGAGCTCAAAATGTAACAACTACCACTGTTGAGATTACACATGTCTACTACAGGACAGGGACAGAAAGGAGGTGAATGACTGAATGCAAATGCAAAACACAACAAACAGAGGAGGTCTCATTGGGAGCTGGCAAATGGTGCATTTGAATGTCAAGTTCTAGCGATACAAAGGTCTTGGTGACATTTAATTTTTGGGGGGAAGGGGGGGGGGGGCTGCAGTGATCTGGCATTCTCTCTTGTAGAACACACACCTTTGCCAAGATGGCGGTTGTTGACGTGAAATGTCAAGAGTTGGATTGTCGACAACTAACAATTCATTTTCATCCAATTTAAGAGTAGCTTACAATATTTCTTATTTTGTGATTATTTCATTTTAAGTTTATCTAATAATACGAGGCAAATGATTGTCAATTTTCTTTCTGGTAGGTTTGCATCTGTATGTGTTGGGATTTATTTTTACATATAAATATTTGACTAATGTGTTTATTTTTGCACAAATAAAAAGATACACCACACCAGAAGTGTCCTAGACAAAATTCACCTATAAGTTATTGTATGTGAAGAATTTTGTTGGATTTGTAATTGTATATTTCTTTGCAGCATATATAGTAACTAAGACAACAAAGCCACAACATCACTTGAAAGCTTTTCAAGTTGCATTTATGAATCTTTCTGGATGCCATGGAAACACATACATAAGTTAAACATTTCTCTTCTGTATCATAATCACGTCCCAGTGGTTGGAATTAAGGGGAGGGTGAATAACTTTAGCAAATCTAGCTCTCTTTCTCACACATTAACAACTGTTAAAACAATTAAATTCATTTTTTTAATGTCATGAAACATTTTCATGCACTGAACATAAATAGTCGCTATTCACTTGATGAGACGTACGTATGGTAAAAAAAAAATGTTGACCAGCCTGCTAAGGCAAAAATACTTTTAACAGTTTTTTTCCAAACAAGCAATGTAAATTGAAGGAAAGGGTTCAAACTGTAGACAATTTACAAAAAGGACAATGGGAAAAAAAAAAAAGAGTACCGTATTTCCCGGACTATAAGGCGCACCTAAAAACCTAAAATAAGCCGACAGTGCGCCTTATAGTCCGGTGCGCCTTATATATGGATCAATTTATGAATTTGTTGATCTATACTGGTTGTACACAGTGCTTTGCCAACATTTTCAGTACGTTTTAGTACAACTAGTAAATTACTAATTAATATTCACATTTGAGAGGCTGACATTATACGAGTTGGTCTTTCAAATCTTTCCACTTGCTTTCCCATTTGTATCCAATTAGTTTACTGGCAAGGGCTGTTTTCCTTTTTGTTCAGTGGCCCCATGGAGCATTTCTTGCTTGACCTATTATATACACTTCAGTGTCATATTGTTTTATTTCATCCATAGTTTGACAGTTTCTTTTTTACTTCTTTGGCCACTAGAGAAAGGAGCAGTTGAGTGCAAACGGATGATCATTTGGTCATAAAAGATGGCTTCTGACTGACTGAACAATTTGTCCCCCTCCATTTCTGCAAAGATTGCTATGACCCTGTCACGTTCCACACAGGTCACTCTAATTTCCAAGTTCGCAGTGCCACTTTATCCAGCTTTGGCCCTAACCTTTAAATTTTTCAAATCTCAATGTATGCATTTACTGAATTTTATTATTGCAGATTAAATTATTGACAAGGTCTCCTTTGAATAATTCAGATACTTGCACCAGTAATAAGTCATACAAACTCTTTCCACATGCTACCATGAGTATGGATGCTTTTAATCGTGAGGCGCAGAGGTAAGCTTCCTGTTTGTGGAGTTGCCGCCATTCTCGCACAATTGCTGGCCTAGGCTTAATATTAATCGCAATCACAAAACATAATTTCAATCTAACAGAATATATTGAGCAGTTTCATACTGCTGGCATGGATCCTATATCACAGTTTGATAAATGTTATATAAATACATAGTATATTAATATTATTAGTAATATTAATATAAATATTGGTCAGTCCAAATGATTCTGCTCAATGCCAGCGTTATGATACGACTAAACTAATATTAAATGTTTACCTTAAACTCAAAAGATGGTGCTTTGTCGGTGCTTATAATTTGTGTCATTTTAAGAAATCTCCCATGCCCCGGCACAAATGATTGTCATTGCACCACTTGAGAGGTGCCTGAAATGTGCATGTAACAGATTGGAATTGTCTTTGTTTCACCATAAACACATTGCATGAGCTTGTCACAAGTTAATTGTAGATTAGTTTTGTATTGCAATTGCTTTTGATAAGCTGAAACACATCGTACACACTTGCTTTAGTGACGCGTATAATTTTTGGGGGGGAGATTGTAAGTAGACTATAGCCCTGGAGCAGAGGTCACCCACGCAGTGCACGCAGACACATGTTCTAAAAATAGCACTTGTCACAATTTTTTGTTCATGCTTTAAATTTGAAACATAATGGATTACAATATTTGTCGTATAGTAATAATATTATAAGCAAAATATTTTATGTATAACGAAATCTAATCTCAAGTCAAAGTTCGGGTGTGCGCGAGTCATAACATTTGAATACAGATTGGTGCAGTGGTTCTCAAATGTTTTGCACCAAGTAGCTGCCACTTAAAAGTACTAAGCTCTCCAAGTGATTAATGATTTTTAATGATTTTAATAATTATAATAAACTTTAACACTTCACTTAAAAGTAGAAATAAACTTTTTTTGTTTTTACTTAAACACGCTCTTGTACACGTTGAGAAAAAAATTGCCGCACTTTCAGAAATACATTTTAATATACTTTGTGAAGAGTCCTGAAACATATTTGTGACAGAAATTCATGATGACATAACATGAACATAATAAGACCTCTGAAATGTCTGAACCCATATCGTTCAATACATTGATCAATTGACCAAACACTGCTCTGATGCAAATGTCAGGCCTCAGCATATAATGTGCATGTAGATATCTTCCCTGTTAAGGTGCCTTAAAAAATACTCGTGTAGGATATTAAAGTTGTGTCTCGGTTAATAAAAACAATGCGGGGCAAGATTTTGATACGACAAGTGGTAAAAGCTATCCCTACTGATGACCTAAAGAACCGAAGTGCATCTCTCTTTTCTGAAAAACAACTTAGTCATCAGAAAATGGAATAATTTTCAGCATTACTCAGCAACATTGATAGAGATTAACACTGATGTTGAAGGAGAGACGTTAGTTTCACACAGTGAAAGCATCTGTGACTTATGAGAAGATAAGCGAGGCGTGTGTGTGGGAAGTGTCAAAGCACTGAGGAACTGAACTATTTTGTAAGACTTGGGTGCAACCTGCAATAATAAGCCTTTAATTGTTGTCATATTTTTAAAATGCATGCTATTCTTAGTCAAAAGTTGTTCAACTCTGAAACCACACGAGTTTTTATTACTGCCTTCCACTTCCTGTTTGGTCATCATGATTGTTGTGAGTGTGCACACGTCACACACTTCCTGCGTGGGCGCTAAAGTCATGACAATGAATTGTAATTCAAATTTGCCTACAATAACAATGCATAGTCGTAATAGTAAAAGATGAACAGTCACATTTAGATTTCAAGCCACGATCGAGTGCGAGCGGTTTGTTCCAAACAAGCATTACAGTTTTAATTTGGGATTCCATGTGAGGGTAGAGATTCAAACTAGGATTTGAAATGAGGGTGTCTCCACTTAAAAATCAAGACAAAACATTTTTGAGGGGTTTTGTTCTCCACACCATCTTCGGACCTACATAGCACCTCTGTTCTGTCCAACAAGGCGACTCCGTAAGACAGTTGATTCATTAATTGGGTGAAAAAAAGGGCTCTGGATGCTGCTGGCAATGAGGAGAGATGCAAAAAGCTATAATGGAGGCTTTTCTCTGTCCTCTAGGGATGCGGTTCGTTTGGCATTGCTACAGCGATAAGTGGGAAATGAGGCTCGCTTCTGCAAAATGAGACAAAAAGGTTTGAGAAAGATGAGCTCCGGTGCATTAGCACGTGCATTAGAGTGTCTGCATGTGTTTTTTGTGATTGTGCGTTAAACGACTCTGTGAGAAATGGGCAAGCAGGGCGGGTCTGGCTTCATTCATCAATGATGTCACGACAAAAATAGCCAGCAGCGTAACATCGGGCCGACACCTTGCAGTGACACCTTTACTGGCGGCTGACACGCTGAGCAGTGTGTTTGTGTGTGTGCTCGAGTAAGGGGAACATTGATGGAAAACAAGATAGGTGTTGATGCTTTTTTTTTTTTTTTTCTATTTGGGTTTAAGTGATTTTGGGTTTGCTTACTGAAAATAACTCTTGAGCCCATAACCCACCAGCTCAACACGAGTCAACGTTGAGTCAGCTAGGTCAAAGATCAATAGGATTATTATTGTTATTTGATTACTGGATTAGTTTTAGTATTTTATTATTCAATTACTGTATCAACAACAGGGGAGAAGAAATTGACATAGTTATTTTGCGTAACAAGAGTAGTAACAATAATTTAAAGCATAGCATTAACTTAAGTATTTTTTGTTTGTTTTGTAAATTTTAAATTAAATTTGTCATTGCTACTTTATTTATATTGCACTCCACCTGTTCTAATAATGTATATATTTTTGATTGTGATTTTTATCAGGATTTTATTTTATTGCAATACCTTTGATATTATTAAATTAATTTTTATTATATTTTATCATATTATTAAATTAATTTTTATTGTCATGGTTGGTTTTTTTCCTCGCCATGCAAAATGTAATCACTATTATTACATTTGAATTGAATTTTTTTCTATACAGTGTTTATTGTCCTTTTATTTCATTAATGTGCCCTTTTGAATGATTACTATAAAAAACAAGTCATAAAAGTGTGCAGGAGCACATCGAATCAATCTGATCAAATGAGATTTGACATTACAGCATGTGACTTTGCAAACACATGACGGAGGGTATTAGAACAGAAAGGGGTGGCTTCAAATGATCATCCTCATATATTTGTATTTTTTTTTGCCCCCCAAAAAATTACTGGGAAAACACTTGGAAAAAAAAAAAAAGAAGTTGCTCACAAGCAAAGAAAAAAAAAAGCCAAAGGGGCTCTGAATGTGAGGAAACAGAAAGAGGGAAGCGAGAGAAACACAGACAGCGAGCAAAGAAGAGAGCGAGAGGGGCAGGGCTTCAGAGAGAAGGTGGGGTGGGGGGGGAAGTCGTCTTGCATTCAGAGAGGATGAGGTGAGGGATGTTGCTGCTCCTGCTGCCGCGTGGACACAACTCTGCAGGCTCGGAAGCATACGACTGGTCCCACACACGCTTGTGGTGGTGCCGATCTGGCATGTAAGCGTGGCTTCTTCCCATGTGAGTGGCAAAGGAAGACATCAGGTAGGAAGGACTTCTGGCTGCCATTCTTGCTACTGTATATTGTGTTCCCATCGACATCTCGCTTCTACTTTGCGGTTCTGCTCTTTCAGACAGGTGTGCCCAACCTATGGCACGTGAGTTATACATTGCATTTTAAATCATTTACATGCACACTTGAAATCAAATAGGATCATCTGTTTTGCAGTGCCGGGGCCCAAAGATATTTTTCCTATAAATGCTCATAACATGTACTAATAATAAACATGTGTGCAATGTATTCTTATTGACAGCATGGTGGAGTAATGTTTGGTACCTCTGCCTCTTTTGTGTTGAATCATAAAGTACCCATGCTTGAATTTGTTTTGTTTGGGAAGTCTGGCTTGCTACGACATTCCAAAAACATACATGGGAGGTTCATCGAAAAGTCTTGTCCATAGGTGTGAATGTCATTTTATGCTTGGCTTTGTGGGGCTTGTGACTGACTAGTCCGGGTTGTACCTTCCCTCTCGCCTAATTAAAACAGCAATGCCATGATAGTTTTTTTTATTTTTATTGGTACATATACCTGATTGATCACTCAGTGGAAGACGGAGTTAAGTAGGATGTAAGGTCCAGCAGATCCAGTACATACAGCACTCAAACAGTTTACATTTTGAATATTTTCAATCCATTTTAAGACCACTCCAATGCCAATTTAGTTTAAAATACTTGCTCTTTAAATTTCATATCTTAGAGTTATTGATTTTTTTTCCCCCTCAGTTTTTCTCGTTGAGTGACGTTCCAGCATGAGGCAGCTGACAGCATGCTTAACGACATCTCATGCAGCAGGATGAGATGTTTATTGATTCTTAAGCATTCACTTGGGCGTGTTATAAATTTAATGGTGTGGTGGGGCTTCTACCATTGCTTCGTCACCGTCCATTAAAAGCTTTGCTTTTGTCACTTTCAAAAGCCACAAAAGCATATTGTTATTGTTATTATAATGAGGTGACACGGTGGGGGGGTACACTGGTTAGCACGCTCGCTTCACAGGGCAGAGGTGCAGGGTTTGATTCTGTCCTGGCCTTCCTAAAATTATTTATTATTTATATATCATTATATTTAGATATTATTATATTATGTATTTATTATTTATATTTTTATATTATATTTTTATTATTTATATATATTTATTATTAAAATTATTTCGATTTTTTTTGCTGTGTTACGAGATGAAATTTAAATTAGTATGCAAGAAATATCAACTGTACAGGGAAGTGACACAATTGCTTGAGGACTTATCGACAGATTCAATGATACAGCCAAACTCCATTGTGTGTGTGTAAAAAGTTTTCATTGACCTTTGACCCTTTGAAGCTGTGTTGAGACGAAGTCATTAGTTTGTGTACACTCACATCTTTTAAATCGAAACCAAATTTCCAATTCCACTTTTTTAACATTTTTACAATTTAGCCACACAGGTTTCTTGCCATCTAGCGGAAGAGTAGCCAATTGTTCTGCCTATCATTAAACGTTGCTGGCATAGGCAGATGAACACACTTTGCATTTGACTTACATTTGACAGTGAGCAAAAGAAGGAAAAAAAAAAAAAAAAAGGCTTCCGCATAGTAATCACATTTTCACAAAAGACGTACAGCTTCCCCTCATGGGCGTGTCCACAATGACAGCGTTGAGACTGCCGCCTCTATCGGGTCTGCTGCACTTCCTGTCAAGAGGTTCGACCCCGGACTCACTGGGATGGAGATGTCAGGCGCATCCTGTGCAACCCCCTCCCCACACATCAAAAAAACAACATTATTGTTCAACTTCCTGCCTGAGTGTGCATCCCTCCGCTCGCCATTATTGTTGCAAACATCTCCTGGTTTAGCAGCTGCTATGTGTGCCTTGCAGCGAGTCAATTGACATTTTACGCGACAAAGGCGGCCTGTGTGGGCAGACGACGTGAAGTGCAGGCATAGGCACGAGTAATCATAACAAAATCACATGTGAGGGCCATGGCAACTGTGCTGATAGAAACCACCATAAAAGACCATGGAGAATAACTTGTACGACTTTTTTATTTATTGACAAAAGCGGGAAATAAAAATAAATATCTCTTCTTACTTGAACAAATGATTACTCTGTTATCTCAAAAAGCTCAGACATGAAATATCCTATTTCTAAAAATTTCCAGTTTCACTGTTTACTCCGTTACGATCAACTAAGTTTAGCAAAATAGCATTGAATTTCTCCCACGCCTCTCTTGTTGGAAGCATTTGTCTGACATCACGCTGATGATGCGCTCGAGTAGAGCATTGTTGAATTCCAGATGTCCCCAGCAATGCGCCTTTCAGTACATCGTTCCATATCAAATAAATATTTGCATTTTCTATTCTTCAGCAAAATACATTTCACAATGCCACATGAAATAGTCAATTTTTTACTATTACGGTTGACTGCTACACGATTAGATGCAATTTGATGATGATAGAACACAGAAGCAGATTGCATTTTTATTTAAATTTGGCTTTAATTTCATAAATTTGAGGAAAACTCAACTATTTTATTTGAAGTCAAGCATGAGCTAGGCATAGTTTTCTCGCATTCAATGTTGTTGAATGAAGATATAAAATCCTATACAGTGCATGCAGGTTAAAAATAAATCAACAATATATCCTCACGTGTCACACGTTTTATGACTTCCCCGTGTGAAACGGTTCAAATGGCTCTCTGATTATTCAAGGTTGCTGATCCCCTCAGTACGTGTATTCTTTGTCATATGTGTGCAGGATGAAATTATACTTGTATGTCATGGTTGGCAAGTGCGTCTTGTGTAGTCTGGTGGATCTGTTCGGAAAACGACAGAGAGCACAGTCGTTTACAGCCGCTTCCAGTGTTTGAACTTTGTGAGCAAAATCTCGAGCAGGGTCTTCTTTCATCGTCCGCTTGTTGGTTGAGCTAGCATGGAGTGTTTTTGTATGTGATTCAGCATGACCCATTGCTTCCTGGGGACATCAAGCTTGCCGCCTTGATGTCTGAATCAAAGACGTCTTCTGTGATGGATGAGATGGGCTTGTGGAATTTGGGGCATATTTTTGGCTCATAGTGAAACCCCCATTCGTCACAGGGGATATTTTCCAGACCCACCGGCACCCTCGATAGTGTAAAAAGCCATAATAAAGAGAGATCATATATAAATACAATAAAACTGTTTTCAGTAGTTACCTCTCCCAAGCACTTTAAAGCGAGGCTCTGTTTTACGAGGAGCACAGTGGTCCCTAAACTTAAAATTGAGGAACAAACTATAAAAGTCAACTTGTAAAGTAAATATTCACTCCACTCATTTTTACTATATTACTGACAAAAGTGTGGAGTTGATGTTTTTCAGCACCAATAATATTCAAGGACAATAATAAAAAAAAATCCATAAACTTGCACTCCCATGATGTCAACTCAATTTGGAATCTTGCTTTAAACTAATTTAACCTTATTAAAACACACACTCCGCTAGCTTTATGCTAAAATATAATGTGAAACGTCATAGATGAGCAAATGGAAATTAGCATAGATGGTGTGTGTAATTATACACTTTTAAGATACTGCTACTTTACCAACACACACAGAGCAGAATCACATTCAACAAAAGAGAAAACCATTTTATATTAAAACACCAAGATATGCATTTCTCTGCATACACATACGTGGCACTACACTGAAGGTGTGCAACTCAAAATTTGGACTTGGAAACGTTGAACTTAAAGTCACACTTACCGACCACATTGGATAATGAAAAATAGTCAGCGGCACAGTTGATTACAACCACACACAATATATTGTTTAATCAAACCTCTCTGACCAGGTCAGACAAATGTAGGCCTTGTTGTCATCAGTGGATCTTGTGTTGGTTAGGTGATGTCATCAGATTATGCAGGTGTACCTAATGTCGAGGCCACTTATAGGAGGAGAGTGCATTGAAACCCAAGCAGATAGCAATCGCAGAGTAAGTTAAGTGTCCTTCATGCATTCGTCTGTTTCCGTCGTGGTGTTTCTCTTTGCACTGCAGTGACGTCATGGTTGCCTAGCAACCCGCTCAGCAAAACAGAATCCCTCTTTGCACCGGAGGGGGGAGGCCCCCATGCACACACACAAAATAACACACAGGGATCCTCCATTTGTCTCTTTACACAACAGCACATGCATGTCCATGAGCGCACATGCTTCACTTGGAGGAACATGTAGTGTATTGCATGTTTGTTTCAACTCTTAATGGAAATTATTGTATTTTTTTTGTTTCTGTTGATATGATGTAATGCAGGGGTGTCAAACACATTTTTTTTCACGGGCCGCATTGTAGTCATAGCTTCTTTCGGAGGGCCATTATGACTGTCAACCCAAATAAATGTATGAACACCTCATATTATATAAAGTAAAAGCTACAAAACAAATAAATCGTTTTCAAATCAGTAAAAACTGGTCAAATATTAAAAAAAGAGATATTAAAAGTGAAGACAATTTGCAATCCTAGTAATGACACACGAATTTGATGCACAATTTGTCTTCGCGGGCCACATGAAATGATGTGGTGGGCCGTATCTGGCCCCCGGGGCCTTGAGTTTGACACCTGTGATGTAATGTATATGTATATATAACCATTTGAACAGTTGAAAGTGGCTCTGGATAACAAAAAAGAAATCCTGTTTGGAGAGTGAGGCAACACTCTCTTGATAATACAATGCATTAATAAAAATAAAAGCCTCCACTTTCATAAAATATGACATGAGGAATTATTGTCACTGCCGGGGAACTAATGTGTTTGTCGGTGTGAGTAGAAAATCAAAACGACACTCACTAGCCACAATTGGTGCGCAATTTTGTTGGACACTGTTCATTTGACAATATTTTTTCTGTGGTGGTTGGTGCGCAACTGCACGGCATCATAAAGCTGTTATTAATCAAATATATTTGTGAAGAGTTGCTGTGTTAAGAAATGTGGTGCGTTTGTGTACAGGTGTGAATATGGAGGTCTTTTCTGCTGAGTCATGAAGACAACATCGCAAAAATGAAAACCACAAAGGTTCCAAACACCTTGACCTCATCCTGACACATCCTACTCCGCTTCCTCTTCATCAACATCTCCTAGCGGATATTTTATACTTCCTATTTTGGATTATTGCTTTTCAGAAGATTCAGAGACTATGATTTTCCTCCTGGATGAAATGACAAACGTCTTAGCCTCAGTATTCATCCTCAATCTGACCTGATATTAATTATCCTACCTGTTTCTGGTGGAACTTCGCTTTGCCAGACGCCCAACCCCCCTGACCTCGACAAATTAAGGCATTATGGGAGACGGGAGCTGGGTGTGTCTGAGCCCGGCTGAGTTCAACCAGCTCCAACAGTACAGTGAGTGTAAGTATATATGAAAAGTAAAGAAAAAAATGTTCTGGTGATGTTTTCAAAGGAAAAAAAAAAGTGGTTGTACCAACCAGGTCATTTACATATCAAGAAAATTATTTTCTTGAAGATTCTAGGGTAGACTAATCCGCTAATATTGCTTCAAGCTCGTTCTTTGAATATTACAATTATAGATTCTAAATTTTTAAATTGTATGTGCAGTATACAAACCTCAAAATGTGTGATCAGCCTATTGCTATTCAGCTCTTGTTTTTACTCTCTTGTTTATTAACATATTGACATCAACATAAACACACATGAAATTGGACATTGGACTTTCACCTGCTGGCCTTGTGGCCTATTTGTTAGTCAAAGGAGGACGTGCCCGGACTCCTCTTCTTGTCCTTGCGCAAAAACCACAAAAGTTTATTACCTGTTATCAATGTCGATACATCATTCTCTGAGCGAGTCACTGTCTAATGTTACCGAGCATAGATGTCTGATTAGTGAGATACTGCAGTCTTCTTCCCAAAGATAGTAAATTCCTGCTGTCTACATTAGTATATTGGTACCTGGGCCGTAATGAATCACCCGGTTTAATCCGAATAACTTAACATGACCAAAAAATAAACAAATAAAAATCAATGAGACTCATCTGAGTTGATGTTTCTTGAATGTATTAAGGCGTGCAGATCACAACGGATATTACTTGATCTATTTTGACCAACCAATCAGTGGAAGGAAAAATGCTGACATCATTGTGGGCCAGTTAGCGGAACTGAGGTGAATTTGAAATAAAGAACCAGTTTCATTCCTAAAAGATTGTTACATCGGCCATTTGGACCCTGCTACCTAACCCTGGCAGGATGTCGCCGGCAAGATTGTTATTCAAATGAAGCGGATGACTATTCGGCGGGATGAGAGCTGGCACGCGAGATGAGACAGATCGGCTCCATAAATTACACCAGGGCAAGAAAACTCGATCCTTTGGTATTTTGACGAAAGATTGCCATAAACTTGGGAATTATTTTTATATCCCCTTTAAGTTACCATATATGGTTCTCTCTTCTACAACTACCACTGATGATTCTTTAAGGTTAAATATACCAAGATGTACCCTGATGGAGCATTCTTGGAGTACTTTGAATTAAAAAGTCATTTTTTTCCTCTGTTCTCCACAGACTCCACAAAAAAGTTAAAAGATGTTCTGGAGGAGTTCCACGGCGAAGGAGTGCTCTCCAAATATAATCCTGAGCAGGTAGGTGACCATCATTTTGTGTCATTGTATAATTTATAATTTATTTACATCAGTGTTACATCAGCGGATTTTGTTTTATGTTAGGGAACTTTAGGTTGAGAGTTGCCTTGTGCTTCCTCAATTTTAAAACAAACGTGTTCCCATAGATTAGCTTTAAAATGAATCACCAAAGGAATCCACATTTGTGTCATGATTATCTATACTTTAATTGCATCGGTTTGAGGAATGACACAAGCTCTTTGTTGCTGTGTGGGCCAGACAGACTTAATGTCCACGTGGGCACACCTGGCGCCACAATGGCTGACTTTGGCCTTGCTCTCTGTCGTCCATCAATTCGCGAGAACGTGAGTCATCGGGGGCATTGTAGCAGCCGCAGTGATTGCCTCCAAGCAAAATGGCGACAAATGAGGTGTCTTCTGTCTCATTCCAAAATGGGCGGGCAACGAATTTTGCCTTTTGGCTCGCTCTTTGAGACTGATGAGTGGGTAAAGCAGACGGTGTTCACGCACCCACGTTATTTCCTCGCACCATTACTTGTGACCCATAATGCAGCCTTCTGCTTGAGTTACAAATATAGCAACAAAGCAAGTGTCGTAATGTCGTAAAGGCACAGTGGCATTTAAGATAAGACGCGGTAAGATAAAAAAACTCCATCTTCATCACAGTAATAGAAGAAATCAATCCCCGTCGTTATACTTTCAATGTCATATACGTACGTCAATATAGTTTATCAACTTGTGGCCTGCCCTCTAATAGATGCTGTGCCCTATTTAGTCATCCAGGGAAAATCTTAAAAAATATATAACTGCCCAAACTGTGAAGTAAAACTTGCTCATGGATGCCGCAGATGCATGCTTGTAAGGAGGCATTATTTAGCAAAACAAAACTTAAAAAACTCTTGAAAGTCATGTTCAGCGAAAATGACAACAGGCTAGAACTTGTCAAATATGTTATATTTTTTTAAGTGAATGCAGTGTGGCAACAATTGCACAGCTCTTGTCAGAATATTAGAAAAAATCAAGTCGTATCATATGAAGAGTCATTCGGCAAGAGTCTTTTGCCATGATGTAAATCCTATTGACTTGGAAAGAGGTTTGGTTAATCACTTGAAGCCTTTCATTTGGATGGCTGTGTTTATTATCATGTGGTCAAATGATCCACTCTGCAAGCTTACATATCATTTAGACAGGTAGCGCTCATTTTGAATGTCCCCGAGATATATTCTGCCCTCCCAAAACGAACTATGCAAATATGTCATGGTCATCCTTGTCACGGCCATGTCATACCTCAGTCATAACAAGGTGTTGCAGACAGGAAGTGTGGCATTTGAATACTACTACTACAGAGTTGTTTTATTTTCTTTCTGATATTTCTATTGCCTATTTCTATGGGAAATTCATGTTTAATAAAGCATCAAAAGTCCCCAAAAAAATAAATTTCCACAACCAGAGGATTTTATATACTCGTTATTTATCTGTGGAAAACAAAAAAAAAGGACCAGAGCGTCTTCAGTTTCCACTGTTGCAGCTGTGTATGCTTGCGTGATGTGTGGTTATCGCACGATGCACGGCAAATTAAAGTCTGCTGGTGGGTTTTACCAAAAAAGGAAAGAAGAGTGGCAATGGTGGTCTCTTTGGGAACTGGCGGGGTTAAACCAACAGAGGCGAGTTGAGGGGAGGATGTTTTGTGAATGACGGGGGTCCAAAGCCACTGCGTAACCGCTTGTTTCCATTCCAAATCCTAAGGTGCACAACCTGATCCACTTTACCTTTTTTGGTATGCGGGAGATGGTTCCCTTGATGTTTTGATGGATATTATCACTGACTAATATTTTATTAAAATATACAGTACGCATGCGGGTTCCTTCTTTCAGAGCTCATTAATCAGTGTAGTATAAAAGTAAAATAACCAATTAAATGTACTTGTGAGTTTAATGTCTTGACTGACAAACTTATCACCTCAATATATACATCACTAATAATGCCCCGGAAATATAAAATGAACATATAACCGTTGCTGTAGGCGTAAAAAGTAGGATTTTACCAGAATACATTCAATAGTCAACAAATCTCGGCGAACATACTTTGTATGTTTCGTTCTTCTGCCACTATCTGGTGGCGGACAGTCAAATTGCACCCAATGTAAACAAGTATTAGACCAAAATAGTTATTAACTGGACAAGAAACAGCAAACCAGGAACCTGCCATGGAGAAGTGGGGTATTGTCCAGAAATGTAATAATATAATAAGAGAACGTAAAGAATTAAGCTGGTTCTATCACCTGTAATTAAGCCGAAAGTCACACACTCACACTTATTTGACATCTTTTTGGCGAGTATTTTTAGATCTGTTGTCCCTGTTCTATAACTGACTGAAAGTTTATTTGTAGTTTATTTTTTTTTAACTTTATTGGTACCTTTCAATGTCCCTTTCTTTCACTCTACTGGCGCAGTGACATTTCTGAAGCTCAGTCATTAAAAACACTCATGGTTGTAAACATCTCTGTTCAGATATTGACTTTCATTTCCAGACATTTTTGTATCAAATACTGTAAGGACAAAGTGGTTGAAAACATTTCTGGACATGGAGACTAATGACATCATCTTGATTCATTTCGTCCTTTCCTCCTTCCTCTCCCCCATTGCTTGCTATTTACGACTGCATGCAAAAAATAGCAGCGTGATGTTCTCGACAAAGTAAGGCTCGACCCAGGTGGTTCTGGGGGGTGCATGTGGTGTCTCTGTCAGTGGTCTGCATGTCTGCATGTACATTTGCTCCGAACATTCACAATGTGTCACCCGACAGCAGTGAGTAGCAACGGGGGCGTGTAGGTGTTGGGGGGGGGGGCTTAACTGGTCCAATACATACAACCATTGACAGTGGTGTTAAGATTATGCGTCACCGTGGCAACACTGATACTGATATTTATCCATCTGATACATGCTGTATGTGTTGAAGGGATTTATCATGCATGAGGACAAAGGTTCCAAGCCACTCTTCATTGTTTGTTGTGCTGCTAGCTCTTTATAGTTCAACGGTGTACCATACAATAGAGGTTGAGGTCATGCTTGTCTGCAAAGTAACTCCAAAGTATATGCAAAATCATCGATGTCAAACTCAAGGCCCCCGAGGCCAGATATGGCCCACCACATCATTTTATGTGGCCCGCAAAGACAAATTGTGCATTGACTTTATGTGTCAATACTAAAATTCTAAATTGTCTTCACTTTTAGAATATAGATATTGCTAGCAATTGTTATTAGCATTCATCAGTTTGTTTTGTAGCTTGTACGTAGTATATAATGTAAGGCGTTGACGGTCATAATGGCCCTCTGAAGAAAACTATGACGACGATGCGGCCCGTGATAAAAATGAGTTTGACACCTCTGCACTAAATGGACAAAAGCATTGGAACGGACTCCACCTACGCAAAGTAAAAAGTGCATCAAGTATAATCAAAATCATCCAGAAGTTATATAGAAGGAATAAATTGACCTCAACTATTTTCTTGTTGAAAAATAGAAAACTATCCTGGTTTTATCTCCAACTTTGTCATATTGGACCTCTCTTTATGTACTCGGAACAAACAAGAGCCTTCCCCAAAAATGATTATTTAAGATGTGGCCATGTCTAACCTGAGATTGCCTGACAATTAAGAGCTCCATCCTCCAATGCTTGGGTCCATTTTTATTAATAGGCAGATTTGACATAGTGTTTTCAAATATAATAGTTTCAGTAAGATCTATTTGGCAACATTTGCACATTGTGTTTTAATTTTTTCATTTGCCCATTTTACTCCACTCAGGCTGAGACCAAAATGTTTGAGTTGATATGACATAAATAAATGAAGTTTGCCATGCTTTTTATTGGCTAAATATGTTCCCCTCATGCAGCCTATCGACTATGAGGGCTTTCAGCTCTTTATGGCCACGTACCTGGAGAACGACATCCCGCAAGAACTGTGTCAGCACCTCTTTACCTCCTTCAAGAGCAAGACGGGAGGTGCCTTGCCCGACCATTGTCGAGCTGCAGGAAGCTTATTGGGTGAGCTCCTCACATGTTTTTCCTTTTTTAAATTTAAATCCTCTTACGCTATAGAATGAGACATGTGAATCCTTAACCTACCCAGGGACAAAATTTTAAAATGGAAATGGTGGTTCTAAATGATTGTCACAACAATGCAACTTTTCAAAATAATTATAATAATGACCCCCAAAAAATCTATAATTAAATACTCACAGTGGATTCGTGGTTAACATGTCCGCTTCACAATTCTGAAGTTGTCAGTCAGCGATGGATTTTGTATGCTTCCCATTTGATGTACTGTGCTCCTCTGGCTTCCTCCAATATTTCAAAAACAAGCACGTTAGGTTCGCCCATAGTCAGTTGGAAAAGGCTCCCACTCCTCTGCGACCTGAATAATGATAAGCGTTAGAGAAAATTAATCAATATGAATGGATGGATCAATTGAGCGTCAATACGTATATTGAAATGATGATGAAAGGATGGTGTCCTGATGGTTGCCACACCTACCTCACACTTCTGAGTTTGAATTCCTTCTGGTCATGTGGAGTTTATATGTATAAAAATATGCATGCAGCATTACTTGAAGACTAATTATGTGACTTGTTTGTTTATACATGTCCTGTCAGATGGGATAGGCCAGTTCATAAAGACAAGTGCTGGAGAAAATAGATCAATTGTTTTAGCCTGCACTGCCACCTTGTGTTTGGTGAATTTCAAATAACAAGGCCTGGGAGGGATTGAGTATTTTCACTTGAGGTATTTTTCTCGTTGTCAGGCTAAAAAGAAAGCTCATCAAAGATTCAACTATCATAAGTGACGTTCATTAAAAGCACAGATTATGCTAATTGTCGGATCTCTTGATGTGATTCAGGTAGAAGCGAAGGTGAGCTCCATTAATCCTGCGTCTATGTTGTCTTATTACTGCTCAATGTGTTTCCTTCTCAAAGAGTCCTGCTCCATTGATGCTGGTATCTCTATTCACACCGAGGTGGCGTGTGCCCCCATCACAGGTACTAGCAGACGTGCCTTGACAGGCTGGGTGGTGCTGCTCTTCTTCCCGCACAAAGCCATCTGCAACCGCTGCTTGTTGTGTTGATGAGTGATTTGTTGTTGTTGTTGTTTAACATTGTGGAATCCATTTCGTGAAATTGGTTGAGCCAAGTGCTGTGACTTCAATCAGCTTGCCTTAAAAGTTTCTTCTCTTTGCAATATTATTGTGTTGTTCCCATTTCCTATAAACACACACACCCACACACACATTAATGTGGTGCTTGTTTACAAGTCTGTCAGTAGTTCTATGTATGTTAGTATTGTATGTGAGTAGAGCAATGCCCAAAATGTTAAACTACCATATTTTCCGGACTATTAGGCCCACCTAAGAAACAAAAAATTTCCCAAAAGCCGACAGTACGCCTTATAGTCCGGTGCGCCTTAAATATGGACCAAATTCCTAAATTTAAACTGGCCCGAAGCATTGTGTCATGAAATCAATCATAAGTGTCAGACATAACTGAAGACTATGAATCATGAATCATAAAGACTATGGATCATTATTTTGTGATTATAAAGTAATTTGTTGTGTCTGAAGTTGAAATAAAAAAGATAAATTGGAGAATGATTTGATTTGGATTAAAAATCTGACATGATGCATGAATGGTGAGCCTTATAGCCCGGTGCGCCTTATATAAGGACGACGTTTTAAAATGGGCCATTCCTTGAAAGTGCACCTTATAGTCCAGTGCACCTTATAGTCTGGGAAATACGGTACTTACTAAACAAAGTTAATATCAGTGAAAGTTTGACCCAAAAACAAATCACTGTTGCAGGTCAACTAAAGGACCTTTCCCTTTTGTGTCCAAGGCATGAACGGTAAGAGCATCCTGTCGGCGATGGGTCGACACACGCCAGAGCTTGCCAGCGGCACTGGGGCCACCACCTCCCCCTGTTCGTCCCGCTCCTCTTCACAGCGGTCCAGAACTGGGGCCCACACGCCCGGGGGGCCCCACCGCTCTCCGTGTATCCAGGTCAAGCCTTGCCAGAGCAGCAATAACGCCCTGACCCCTAATGCCGGCCCAGCCCGGTCACCAGTGTCACCCCCGAAACTTTCACCGGGTAAGACTGACGACTTATCATGAGCAATTACCTTAGTCTCCTCTGCCCCCCACCCCCTGAAATCTGAACTCTAACTGACATCCAATACAAGATCTGTATGAAAAAAGTACAACAATCATCATGTGATTGTAAAACTATGTTGTATTATACTGTACTTAGTGTTTGATGCGTTGATTGACAGAGATAAGCCGCTCGGAGAAACAATCGTTGCTACGGAGGACGCCGTCACCCCACAAAGGATCCCCCCAGTCAGTTCCACAGGTGGTCTTCTTGAAGGACATTGTTTGCTACCTTTCCCTGCTAGAGCGTGGCACACCAGAGGACAAGCTAGAGTGTGAGTGACAGGCACAGGGACCCTTCCTCTCTCTTTGCTTCCAATTACACTTAAAGTAATTCTGGCCAGTCTAACTTAAACTATGTGACTGATTCTTTAGTCATCAGGTTTTGAATCACCCCAGGTTTGAAATACCTCAATGTCTTTTTCTGTGAACTGATTAGTAGGTCGAAACATTTGTCAGTTTGGCATGAATACCGGCAATTAACAAGTAAAAAAAAAAAAAAAAAAGGCTCTCTTTGTTTCCCTTCCAGTCATGTTCCGGCTGTACGACACAGACGGCAACGGCGTCTTGGATAGTTCGGTGAGTTTCTCCATCTCCCTCTTCAACATTCTGTTTTCTTTCTATCTTCCGTACCCATTGCGCTAAGAATAGAAACCGGTTGGCAGGCGGCGTGTTGACATTAAGATCGTTTGTAATGGTCAGTCCGTTTTAATACTAGCCAGGTTCTGAGACATAAACAGAACTTTGCAGCTCGTATGGAATTTGTAGCGGCTTTACATCATGTTTGGACATGAGTGGTTGTGATCCATATGCCACAATACTTTGTTTTGTCCTATTTGGGATCTTTGGTAGGAGCTGGACCGCATCATCAATCAGATGGTACACGTTGCCGAGTATCTGGAATGGGACTCGACAGAACTACGTCCGGTGAACAACGATCTTGACTTCCAAGATTTTCATAGCAACAGTTTAGAAATAGAAATAATCGTTTCCAGGGTTAGACTGTCATCATGAGACATTTAGCAACTTTACAAGCAATGTTTACTCTGCCATCGTAGATTCTGAAGGAAATGATGGAGGAAATCGACTACGATCGGGATGGCACAGTCACCTTGGAAGAGTGGATCAGAGGAGGCCTGACTACCATCCCCTTGCTGGTTTTGCTCGGCATGGACACGGTTTGTGTCTGTTTTTCTAGTCCACAGGGTAAAAAACATCAAATATCTTGATCTTGATGTCTCCCACTAGAATGTTCAGGAGGATGGCCAGCACGTGTGGCGTCTGAAGCACTTCAACAAACCGGCCTACTGTAACTTTTGTCACACCATGCTGCTGGGCGTGCGCAAGCAGGGCCTCTGCTGTTCCTGTGAGTGGATGGCCATGACCATGCTTACGCATGTTACACGTATGTTGTCACTGAAATGGGTGTGTTTTTCCGGACAGTATGCAAGTACACGGTGCACGAGCGCTGTGTGTCCAAAGACATCGCCGCCTGCATTAGCACTTATGCCAAGTCCCGCAGGCACACCAACGTGAGCTCACATACACTCACATGGGCACACACACACACTTTTTCCCAATGATGATTTTTCCAAGTGGAAGCAGTGGAGCTTTCTTCATTAGAGCCATCAGTAAACAAACCCTGCCTGTGTCTGCGCATGTGTGTGTGTGTGTGTGCACTCTCCAGGCTATGCAGCACGTGTGGATGGAGGGCAACTCCCCGACCAAATGTGACCGATGTCACCGGAGCATCAAATGTTATCAAGGCTTGACCGGTCTCCACTGTGTGTGGTGCCAGATCACTGTGAGTAATGATGGATGGATGGATGGATGGATGGATGGATGGATGGATGGATGGATGGATGGATGGATGGATGGATGGATGGATGGATGGACAGATGGATGGATTTTATAATACATTGTTCCCCCCCTGTTGAAACATTCATGCCACCCCCCCAAAATTTTTTTTAATTGCCTATACAGTAGATGCGACATGATTGCAGCAAACTACTACCGTACTTTTTTTTCATCAAAGATCCTCAAGTCACTTCAATATCATGTCATGGCAACAAAATGCCACAAGGTAGTGTTTGTCTAAGCTTGTTGACAATTTAATTTAGATATCAAAAAGCTATGAGCCTCACCTGATGACGAATGTAACCAGGCCTCAGACGTGGAAGTTCAAAACGTTTTGTCGAAACGTTAGCAAATTTTTCATGGGTGCAACTCACATACTCAGCTCAGCTGAAAATCACACAAATGTAGATTTATTTATAAACAGGGTATCGTCTAAAAGGGAAATAAACAGGCTTTCAAATGATATAAGATGTACTAAAGAAAAGTTATAATAGACATTTCCTTCCTTTTTGTGACGTTTAGATGCAACACTACTTATATCCACCAGATGACCTCGCTGACTTGCTTTTACATCCAAAGTGTGCTATGCAACTGACATCAAATGCCATCAATCAGTATGGCATTTGCATTTGGCCTTCAACATTCTCCAAATTACGCACTTTAGGTTAAATAAAGACCCCAAATCGTCCCAACGTATGAATGTTTGTTAGTATTTGCAAATGACTGGCAACTAATCAATTGTGCACCCTTCTTGCCAAAAGTCAACCTAATAAAGGCAAGCTCTATAGAAAATGTCTAAATGGATAAATTGAATTATCATGTTTGATTGTGCGTTTTCATGCCGTCCTCCACAGCTGCATAACAAATGTGCGTCCCATGTGAAGCCAGAGTGTGACGGAGGAGCCTTGAGGGACCACACCTTGCTGCCCTCCTACATTTGTCCTGTTGTCTTGGTGAGTCGGATACAAGACTTCAGATAGCAGCACATTGAAGTGAACAGTATATTAATGTGCAGACACTCTCTGTAAAGAGTAAAAGTAAACAGACAAATGGATATTCAAGTACAGATAATGTATATAAAAAAAAGTATTTTTAACCTTGTTACTTAGAACTCGTGATATGACAGGATACACTCTCCCACATTTACTCCGCCGACAACACGTCACGCATTTGCCTTTGGAAAAGATCTCATGTCACTTTCAGGTGTAAACAGCAGGTGCACATGCCAGGCGGAGTGTCATGCTGTCACTCTTCTTTGCTGGTTGTGTTTAAATTGGAGTTCAACAAGCACCTGCCTCTATTTCTAACTTTGACATTGATTCTTTTTTGGGAGTATGATTTCCCTAAAAGGCGTAAACATAATATGAGGTATAAGGAAAGCTAAGAGTTGCTCTTAGACTTAGTAAAAGGTAGAGTTTGCAATTAAAAATAATACTCTTTTTTTTTTTGCCCTTTGACTGAAAAGAGTCGTTATGACGTGAGGAGAAGTACATAATATGACCGCATCTTGCACCTCTAATTTTATATTACCGTATTTTCCAAACTATAAGGCGCACCTTCAATGAATGGCCCATTTTAAAACTTTGTCCTTATATAAGGCGCACCGGAGTACAAGGCGCACCATTCATGCATCATTTCAGATTTTCAATCCAAATCAAATCATTCTCCATTTTATCTTCTTTATTTCTACTTCAGATCTAACAAATTACTTTATAATCACAAAATGATGATCCATAGTCTTTTTCTTTATATTAAGGTCTAAATCTTCCTGTGTTTAAATGAATGTCATTTTACACCCGTCTTGTCTGCAGGACCGCCAGTCTGTGGTGAAACGCGGAGAAGGCGACTCACCGCCCTGCACCAGCCCGGACGACATCAACCAAGTGTTCAAATTCTCCCCTGGAGACGGACAAGCACTGCAGGTAATAGCTCTGCTCAAGACGGGGTCCAAAACCAAAACCAATACTTTCTCTGCAAACTAAAGGACTGAGGTTGTTGATTCAACTTCCTGTCTATAGATCTCACCCTTCCCGGGCACTCACCCTTTGCTGGTGCTGGTTAATCCCAAAAGTGGCGGAAGACAGGGGGAAAGGTAAGTTTGCTATTTAATACATTACAAAAAATATATAGAGATACTATATCTTCAAATTGTAATGTCAGTTATCCAGTGAGACACAAAACATTTTTAATGTAGTTTATTGATTTTTCGAAGAGGGATGCTTAGTAGCCAATAGTTTATATAATTGACTTTAATATGTAACCTTGAGATCAGCCAACATGTGTTGTTTTGTCGGACATACATGCAGGACACGCATGACAGAACGTACATTTGTCATTCAGCACAAATAGTTCACTCCGTCGGATGCGGCTACAAAGGTCACGGGAAACTGGCAGGCAGACATGACTGAGCTCATTAGCATATGGGCAGTTGGAGAGGGCAAAGATCAATGGAGTGGCAAAAGTATTGGGACGTGTGAAAATTAATAATGTGGGCTGGTTTTTACTTTTCATCAGTGTCAAGTACTGAAGTACAAATGTTTTGTTTTCTAAGGACTTTTGAACTTTTCTCCCTACATTTGAAAAGAGATCTGTATTTTGTACTCCTCCTTTGATCAAAATCGGCTTTGCAAATGTCAACGCAACATAAAAAGGATAACAATAAAGTGCCTTTGGTGTCATGAAAATAAACTGTAACTGAATAATTAAACTGTAAGGTTATAGTTCAATTAAAAATATTGGATTTTTTTTCTTGGGAAATATGGAGGTCTTAAAGGCACTTTATGATGACTCAAAATAAACTTAAATACTAAAGCGTGGCAAAATTAACTGGGTTTGAAACCTGACTGATAGCTATAGAACGCTGTTATTACACAATCAAAATAAAAAGCCAATATTTGAGAGGATTTTACACAGGATATTTATATTCCTTTTTGGCCTTCTCCTTCTTTCAGGGTTCTCAGGAAGTTCCGATATCTTCTCAACCCACGGCAGGTGCACAGTTTGGACCAAGGTGGCCCAGCACTCAGGTAAATGCTACCCATTTAGTTGATTTAATTCCATCAACATCCTCAACCTCCATGAACAATTGATTTTAGATAATGAATAGCACTTAATAGATGCTCACCAGCCGCAATGTCAAGGAGGCGTTGGTTGCCGACAGGGTTAAATTGTCTCTCCAAAGAGGCCGAGTGTTGCCATGGCACCATAGCAACAGCCTCAGCTGGCAGCGAGGTGAGAGGAAGATTGGTTAGAGCCCACTAACACACGCTTGTTTTAGACCGTCGCTCATAAAAATCCCAGTGCAGAACAGACAATTGAGATTAAGCCGATTAATGAACATTTTGCGGAGAGGTACACAACGGGAGTGACTCATGTACACAAACTTCAACGCACAGCAGTGCCACAGAATCCAACATAGATGCAAAAACATCACTGAGATGACATTTTCATAGCAATGGAAACTATCTTAAAAGCTCCTCTTTTATAGATTTTCATTCTTCACGTGTGTAATATGAATTCAATATACTACTTGTGGACTAATTGTGATCATTAATGGTCCGCTGAGCACCAGGTGGCTAGCTTGAGTGAAAGGCATCATTGGCCGCGTGCAGCTGCCAGGCATGAAAGCCTCTATCGACACCTTTGTCCCGACTCACATGAAAGGTCCCTTTGAAGGGTCACGTGTGCGTCCTGCGGCCACATAGGAAACTCAGGAGAAGATGGAGCATATGCGGGGCTATACGCTTTCTCTTCATCTCATTTTGAAAATCTCCTGTAAATGTCCTGTAACATTCTGTGGGAAGCAAACTGGGGGGTATTAGAACTATTAACACCCATCTGATGTAGTAAATATCAAAAAAACGCCGGTGCTCCGAACTTTTGTCTCGGATTCACCTTGATCCGAAACCCAAAGGTCTTCAGTATGCAAAAATAAAAGAATTGACCTTGCTGTCCCAATACTTCTGAAGGGGAGTATTAAGCACTGCACTATGCCTGCTCTGTAGTGTTGTGCAACCTCAGTGCACAACACTACAGAGCAGTTAATGAGAATTCATGAAAAGAGTGTTGACGCAGGCAATGATGATAACACACCGTACATGTTGTCATTTCTGACGTCTCAGGCTCAAGTTTTTTCATGACGTCCCTGATTTCCGAGTCCTTGCTTGTGGCGGGGACGGCACCGTTGGCTGGATCCTGGACTGTATAGGTATTCATACTATCTCATTCATTCAAATGAATTTATGCAAATGTTCGTCAGCGTTAGCTTCCAAATAGTTATTTTTTTTCTTGCACTTCCTTGATGTGTCGTATGGTAAGGTGGCAAAGGCATTATGCTGGTAAGGTCAACGTGATTGAAATGAATGCCGATGAAAATCGCTAAAGGTTTTTTTTTTTTTTTTTTTTTAAAACTCTCCTTCCATCTTGTCTGCTCCGTCAGCGGTGAGTAAATGTGACAATTGAAATATGTCTTTGCAGACAAGGCCAGCTTCGTTCGGCACCCCCCGGTGGCCATCTTGCCACTGGGGACAGGGAACGACCTGGCACGCTGCCTCCGCTGGGGGGGAGGTGAGACCCCTACCATGCTGTACTACACAACACAGGCAAAGTCATTACTTAAAGTGAAAATTGCATTTTGGACACAGACTATTGAGCAGTATTCATTCGTGTTAGTCCTGCCGGGAAACCTTATTTACAAATTTATACACCACAAATGTGAAATGCATCCACATGATGGAATTCCACGGCCATAAAGATAATATTGTGCATTATGTAACCTCATTAGGAGGGGGGGAAAGCAATGGAGATGTTAAGTGGAAAGCTGTTGAAGCCTGGATCACGAGTTCTCGCTCAAGAATGGGGCCAAACAGTTTTGGTGAAGTTCCTGTAAAAAAACAAACAAACAAACAAACAAACAAACAAACAAACAAACCTGCAAAATGTAAAAAGATTAACTTGATTGACCATTTATTGTGACAAGATACACTGTTGGGGCAAATATATACACATTTTTATATTTATTTATATATATTCCACCAACATGTGTGACCCAAAATAAAATGAAGTGTGTCTAAAATCTTACTAAATGTGTGTTTTCAGGATATGAGGGGGGCAGCTTGCTAAAGTTCTTGCGCGACATCGAGCACAGTATCGAGGTTGTGCTGGACCGCTGGAACATCGACATAGTGCCCGATGACAAGGAGGAGAAGGGTGACCCGGTACCCTACAACATCGTCAACAACTACTTTTCTATCGGAGTGGTAAGAACAAGTGGAATGAAAATGCTTGCATTGTTGGTATTAACAACTTGTCACGCAGTACGACACACCACTGTAGATGTCGTTTATTCTGATAAACAGTAGTTTACAACTAATGACAATAAAATAGAACTCAAGTCATACAATTGGATTTACAGGGAACTGTATGCCTAGGACACTAAAGAACGGCCCACCCCTTGAGAAGATGACATCAGCGTGTTATGGTCACTTAATTTAAAGTGGTCAAAGTTTGTTTGGCCATTAAGGGACAGCAGATGCATGATGTGTTGCTCCCTCTCACACAACTTTCTCCATCGGTGGATTTAGTTGGTTGCCATGTTACCGTTACCGAGCAACCCATCTTTTTATTGGCTTATGTTTCATTGGAGTTACTGGCCAAAAGACTCATTCACATTTTTATGGGCTTGACATGCACACACACACACACACACACACACACACACACACACACACACACACACACACACACACACACACACACACACACGCTCACGCTTGCAGACATACGCAAAACGTATGTACACACACGCACGTATGCACACACACACACATGGATCTTCATGGTCGTCAAACGCTTATGTTGTCGCACGTCAACAGTGAAGCATCGCTATGGCAACGCAGCAGCTGGGCAGTCGACATTGACTTGAATGAAGCCTCGGTTGTACACTTTAACTCGAATAACTATTCATCAGCAACTTAACAGATCAGTCTGCCGTTGTAACTGGCAAGCACAGTAGGATCTCTTTCAAAAAATAATTAACTAGAGTAAAGTAGTTGACTAACTAGCTGAAAAATGGACATGGTAGGTAATTTCGTCGTTAAATAGGTTCCCAACCTATTTTGCCTCGCTCACATGCTTGTTTTCCGATGACTCTTATGTTCTGATGAAAACAGGGCAATAAATGCAAATCGTTTCACACCGTAAACTGAATTTGAACATCTCATTCTTAGGCGTTGTCTTCTTTTTACATCAAATTGAACATACTGTGAATAAAAGTATGTTGCCTTCAATATTAATAATATAAATACAAAAATATTATCTAAAAAAATGCATAAAGGCAGGTAAGTAGATAAACTAAGTAGCTCTCAAAGCTGTACTCAATATTTATGCCAAAGGATGTTTATGCTGTTCTGCCTAATTTTACTCTGAGTCAACATCGAATCTTTTTTTTTAATCACTTTCAGTCTGTCTCCAATTTCATAACCTACTCGAACAAATACAAATAACTCTTAGCAATTGCATGTAGGGTTCACCATAGAAAAAACAAAAATACAAATGCCAAAAGAGGACATTGTGTGCACAAGTAGAAGAGGATGCACTGTGGCGTTGTTACACAACTGCACTCCCACTGATGCCTGCATGCTTGCCAGACTGAACACACAACACACTCGTCGTCTATGCGCAGCTTTCTATATCGTATCCATTTCATTTCCCGCTCAAATGTTTAACAATAACAGTCAACTCGAAAAAACACTAAATCAATAAATGAAAATGAACAAATGAATATGGGTGAATGGATGTTGCTTAGGAGACAGAGAAAAAAAAAAGCTACGTATATGAAAGCCAGGGTGACAGATCGTGGAGCCTAGCGGGTGCAATGGTGACAGATGGTCGCCTATCTGGACACCTGAGCAAACCACCCGTTGTGACTCAGTCCACCACGTCACGCTAAGAGGCCTTCCAATCTGCTTGGCTCATCTTGTGCTTCAAGGTTTGGGTGCCATGGTGACATCATGCTAGATGTGCGCTTCCACAGTTACAGTACATGACGCTGACTGAGTTGCATGGTGTGGAGCATGTGGTGGGCTTGTCCAAGGCGATGCTAGCGTCTGTTTTTTTATTCTAGTTGTCATGTTGTGAATGCAACTTTTTTTTTTCCTTTGAGGATCTTACGTCTCAGTTCAAAGATGATATGAAAAACAAGTACTGAAGGTAGTTTTACAGCAGCGCGTTCATCAAATTCACTCGATTAAGAGCCAGCTTATTTCATAGTGTGTCTTAGCTGCGCAGCCGCTGATTGTTTTTTTTTTTTTTTTTGTCCAAACACACATTTAAACTTTTTTGTATTTCCATGTAAATGTAATCTGCAAAAGGCCTTCAGAATCTCAATTGCTGGCATAGGATAAGTGGTTCAAAAGATGGATGGATGAATGGATGGATGGATGGATGGATGGATGGATGGATGGATGGATGGATGGATGGATGGATGGATGGATGGATGGATGGATGGATGGATGGATGGATGGATGGATGGATGGATGGATGGATGGATGGATGGATGGATGGATGGATGGATGGATGGGGATGGGGATGGACGGATAGGCGGACAAATGCCACTGGTGTGTTCAGTGAAAATTAACAAAAATGAGATTAACCACAGTAAAGATTTAACAGGTTTTTCCCTTAATAAATGAAATTACTATTTAAAAATCACTTTTTGTTAACTTGGGTTGTTTTTGCGTGATATTTAATATTTGAAGATTCTAAACAGTAGATAGACTATGCAAAAAAAAAAAAAAGAAATAAATTGTGTTTGTTCACGTGAAGCCAGCTTGTTTAATGACACTCACTCAAGTACAACTGTAATTGTGGCGTGGGTAGCGGAGGAGCAGAGGAATTTGAAAACTCTCCATTGCAGAGTCGATATACCTGAGCACATCCAATAGGAGTGGATTTATTCAGTACAGTGCATGCATGCATGCGCAGTTGCACACACACACACACACACACACACACACACACACACACACACACACACACACACCCATTAAGCCTTATAAAACAGAAAGTGTGATTTGATGTTTTACAGTGTATAGAACCCCGTGCGAGTGCGTGTGTGCATTTGTGCTTGTACTGGATGTGCATGCACGTGCTTACACTCGGATGCACAAGAACATGTGCTGCAAGCTGATTCTTCTGTTGAGGGCTGGCAGGGGGTCTCCTTACCATTTCCGAATGTTTACTATAACACTTCTCTTGATCACTTGCCAAGATGGTGTCAACTGTGACGCACCTTTCATGATACGCATATAACCACGTAACATAAGCGCTGTATGTAAAAACATCCTGAGCGTTCATTCACAGTGCTTGACAGGCAGCAACAAAATAGTAGATAGAATTAAGTGTAAAACAACCTATTAATCAACTTTTTTTTTTTAAAACAGCTAGATAACCTTTGCTAGAAGTTAGCTACTTTACAATCAGGTTGATGAATTACCTAATTAGTTAACTTATTCGATATAACTCATGACCCAACTATTTGAATAATGGATTGCTAAATGACTAGATAGCACCTTGATTGCCTTAGTTGTTGTTATTCTATTTCCAGCAATCGCTTTGGTATTGCCAAGAGTAGATAGCCTTCTAATTTCAACAACAAAATGAATGAAAACAATAACTTGTTTTTGTGGGGTCACGTGTGTGACCTCAGTGCTCTTGAGCAGAGTTCCTCTGGTCTTGAAGAGTCGGCAGGTGTCGCTCAGCATGGTTATTCATTACCGTCCATTATTCATAACCTGGCGTGGACCTGGCAGCTGCTGACTTCCTGTCACTGATACTTCCCCTGACCTTCAGCGAATGCCAGCAATACTCCAATGCAGGCGCGCACGCATGCACACAGACACATACTCGCATGCCGACACACATACTGTATCTCGATTGCACACAATTTGTTTTTTTGGGCCGAATAAGCCTGCAGGCTCTCTCAGCAAAGATTGAACGTTGTACATCTAATGGTATGAACAAGTACACTAACTGCGCACTTAAATAGTGTATTCTACTCAAAAACAGTAAGGGATAATTAATTGTCTTCAATTTTTGGATGCACTATATGCTTTATCTAATTTGACTTCCTCTTTATTTTAGAATGCATTTGTCCAACAGTGAATGCTGCATTTTGGTTCAATTAAATTTGCCGCTTAAACATTCTGCTTATATTGTCACATCATGAAAGCAAGATGATGGCCGACAATTGATCAAGGGTTGTTGAAAACCTTCATGAATCAAACACCCGTTGCGAATTTTGCCGTTTATTTCTTTGTTGGTTAACGACAAGTTGTACAAAAGTACCGAAACATTGAACAGTTGAACATGCATTAAAAAGTTTCGAAAAAGGTTTACCTAAAAAGGTTATGATGAGTTTTAAGTGCTCCCTGAAAATTTGATATCGGTAGTTTCTCTACCGTGAAAGTTGTTCAACAAAATGTACCAAATGAATGAACAAAACACTTCTGATTCTGGTTTAGATGGTTGTTATGGTTACAGATAGTACCTCAATCATGTTTGTCAAGATTATGCAAGTCACGAGTTTCACGAGAATGAGGAAACAAACATCGGCGGATATAATCGTCTCCAACTGTGGATTCGTGCTGCTGTGACTCCACCCCCCACATGCCCCGTACTGTATGAATTATATCAGACTTGTTTGGCTGTTTAACCACATTAGTTCTAGCGAGGCAGGGCTAATAATTCGGCCAGCCAGATTGAGATAATGACTGAGGGTCAGACATTCGAGGCCATGCCGTGTCTAATGTTGTTGGGTTCAACCGAGGATCCAGCGTGTCCAGATGTTAACGCAATTCCATCAACGGATTCGCGCCACATTCGTTCTATTTAAGTGTTTTCGGAATGTCTCGTTGCCAGCTTGCTCCCAGTGTGACACTAGCATTGCTAATCTAGTACTTGGTAACTCATTATAGTTAGGATGCATTTTTGGAAGAAGTCCGTCTTGGAAATCTATTTTGTACGTCTGAGTCCAAGTCAATTTCTTGTTAGAATTTAAGTTGTACATGTCGGTGTAGATGCTTCTGTCCAAGGGGTCATGTCGGTTTGACCTTTACAGTCACACTTCCTGTTTCGCTAGCTTTAGGATCAAAACAACTATAATGCTAGCGGCGACTGGAAGGAAGAGCAAATATTTTCTGATTTTCTGATGTGACAGTCTTGTTTTGCAAAGCTTCGTGTGGTCCTGAACCCGGATGAAAATGTCCTTGCACACCCCGAGGCCTTTATTAATGCCCCTCCTCCTCGCCCATCAAATCGGCCATGTTTTCCACATTTGTGCCTCGCTGTGGTCATTGTAGTCACCTTGCCGTGTTTCACGACACGTGAAAGAGCCCCACATTCCTCATGGTTCATCTTAGTCCATCAAATTGCCTGAGATGTCCCGTCGCTTGGCGGGTTTCAGGTTCTCTGCCAATTAAAGCGGCGCTGGCGCTTCTATTTTGAGACATGAAATTTGCTGATGCCGCCAGATAGGCGCAACGGTGTCCGTCAGGCCACGCTCGAGGTGCAATCTTGCAGCCAGCCGATAAACTCCATTTAAGGTTCTGATCACAAGTGAGATTAACTTGCGTACTTGACGATCGTCAAGTGCACAATTTTATCATGATTTTTGTTGTTGTTGTTTTTACTTGGGTCACCGATTGTCAGAATCAAAAGTAGTAGAAGGTACCTCGTCACAGTCAGACAAATTATATTGAAATTTGAAAAAAGGTGAATAGTGAGTTTTTTTTTTTTCAATGAATGTATTTTATATTGATACTTATTTTGATTGTTTTTAAAATTTTTCATTTAGCAAGTCAAGAGTACAGTTGAATGTTTTTACCCAGATGAGAATAAAACATTTATTCCCCACCATTTTGACTATCCAACATAATTCTTCTTTGCACTTTGGCTTCTTTTTACAATTATCGTGAAAAATATTTGTGCATTGTGTTTCGCATTTTTTTTTTTTTTAAAGCAAAATAGGAAACACAACACGGCAAGGAATCATGAGCCATAGCTTCCATCTCGGACTAATTGAGGTGCCTTTCCCCTTAGAGGTTTATAATGGGGAAGGTCATTTAAAAGAGAACATAAACTCTAATGCTGGCATTGTTTATGGTGAAGCGTATGTTCTTTCCCTCTCAGGATGCCTCCATCGCCCATCGCTTCCATCTGATGAGGGAGAAGCACCCGGAGAAGTTCAACAGCAGGTTAGGAGATGAACATTTAAAAGTCTAAAAATGTTCTGTGATGGTCGCTTTCTTACTCGGAGTGTATTTTGCAATGTGTTTTATTATGTAGATTACTTAGTTACTTTGCATAGCCAGAAGCTGACCTTACACTTTTAATATGGAAATGTGAACCAATCAGCACAGGTCAATAGCTACCTGCCCAGCTGGATTGACACTCCATACACGTCACTGTGCGTAATCGAATGAGAGCCAATTGAAAAAGTCAACAGTCTTTGGTCAGATATTATTTATCCTCTGCATAGAACGACTCATGTTAGTGTTATACTGATGATTTGAGAGGATTTGACAAACATTTCCAAATGTGATCCCTTGCCTGAAATTACAATGAATTAATGTTTCCAAGGTATTTGTGAAATATAGTTAAAAAGTGAATTTTTAACAGATGTGGTATTAAATATTACAAAAATAGTACTGAAGTGCCAGTATTAGCTCATCACATCCTTTCCAGCACTCCAAACATTTGCTTGTGGGCTCCTCCCTGCTGACAAGGCAGTTAAGTAAAAATGCTTGTTCCGCCATCCTAGTGGGAACAGCCTGTTTGCATATTAGCATGAATTCAGCCGTCTCCAACTACTCTGGCTAGGAACTCCGAGTATGAGTGTTATTGAGACATCTCGTTTACTCTTTGAATTTGAATAATTGATTTGCAGCTCTTCCATTTGCTGTCCTGTATGTATTGGTGACGCCAATGGCTGGTGGAGGTTGGCAAAAAAACAAAAAAAAATAGCTTTTAGATCACGACAAGCAGTTTGCTTATCTCTACTTCTACTTTGCAGTTGCTGTTTATAACTTAATTTGCAATAACTTAATGCCAAGATTTCAAATTCCCAGAGGAAAGGCGTTCCCATACCCTCGAATAATAATAATAAAGGACAGAATCTTGCAGTGTAATGCTAATAAACTACATGAGTGACAAGTGAGCTCCTTATGGCCACCGTCACATTGAGCCCCCGGCGATAGCGCTAAAGTGTCACTTTAGCGACACGCTAATCAACACTATTTACAGTAAGCCAACACTGAAGGCTATTGTTCATCTGTGAATGATCCTCTGCAGAGCTACAGACATCTGATTGACAGCGTCAACTGTTCCTTTGTGAGGATGACTTGGCACTATGCGTTCCATTCAGAAACGTTTGACTTGAAAAGATGTTTTGTTTGGTTTTATTTTATCTCCGCGGGTGACATGATGATCGATCGCCTTTGACCCAGAGAGGAAGCCCGTAGCGACATTAACTCGCTGCTGTTTTTGTCCTCTTTTCCACTCACATATGTTGCCACTTGTGTCTTTTCATGCATGTCTCACACTCTCACGCACGCACACACACACACACACACACACACACACATATACACACACACACACACACACACACACACACACACAACCACCCCCATCCTCTAGCATCATCTTGCCATCCAGGGCATCTTAGAACAGAGACTGTGTGTGATGTGAACCCAGGTGCCAGGGAGTTTTTACACAAGCTAACAAGGCTGACAAATTAAGCATTCACGTGACGGTAATGATGTTGAACGAACCCTGACTAATTTGCTTTTTTTGCAAACGTTCGCCCTTCACTGGGTGGGATATGGGAAATGGCTCCCATAATTACTACAGCGCTCAGGGCACAGAAATATTTTTCTTCTCGCTATCTCTAGTCTGAAAAGTGACACATTTCTGATCAAAGTGGTTGACGCCACTCGTATTTGTGCAGACTTGTCTTTGTAATATTTTGGGACACATGCTAGAAATGACAACTGTCACTCATGCACGTTAGCTTGGCTTGTTGCTACGGACATTACAATCTCTACTTGGTTGCATTCAGTCTCCTCTCTGTCTCTAAGCTGATTTTGTAAAAACATAAACCTGTTCACCCCATTAATACTAAACAAATCATTTGTGTATTTTGTGCAGTGTAAATTAATTGATTGATTTTTTTTTTGTCTTTTGGTGACCTCATATCCACAAATTAACAAAACCACTGTTGACCCTTGACCTTTTAATCATTAGCTCTCTTTCATGTGAACTGCCTAAAGAAAATGAAGTCATCAACTGATTAGCGAGGGATCAGACTCTCACCACCTCTTTGACCTCTGTCCCACAACCTTGTGGCCGGCTCTAGTGACGTTTAAGCTCATCAGCACTTTTTGTTCTCATTTTCGTGGTGACAATTGGGACAATCCTATCTAATACTGGTTAGTGTTAAAATAATTGAAAACAAATTCTAGTTTCTTTCGTTCTTAGTTGTAAGATATATCTTATTTTATAAGATAAGATACTTCAAGTACAATTAAACTGCAGTATAATTATATTAACTAGTTGTCATGGCGGATACCAGATCTCAAGAATCAGACCATATTATGTCAAAATAATGATCATCAAGCAATTTTACATTTTTCCATTAAAAAAAGAACCTACAGAAAGTAGACACAACAAATTTTGGAGTGCACATTAATTTTCATTTGTCCAAATCCCTTTTATGATCTGATTTTGAGCAGCACACAGAACTATTTTAAGTGCAGAGTTGGAGGAGGAGAGAACCAGTGTGGTCAAGAGGTCACTGCTCATGTTAAGGATTAAAAGAGATGCTTATCAGGAGAGAAGGGGAATCATATGGTTGGAGGCATGCATAGCTCTGCTCTAGCACCTGAACTGCGTTTTCACAACACACTTCCACCCATAGTGTACCGGCACTGAGGCCGGGTTGTTCTTAAGATCTATGATCTGTCCCGATCTGTTTGGAATCAGTCATCTACAGTTGCTTAACTTGCTATGGGCAAACAACACCGGAAATAAACCTGGCTCTAATTGGTGGTGGGATGAAGAAATGAGTCTTGTGGAATGTGAGTTAATTACATCTTTGCAGGCCGTCTCCAGTGGAAACTGTTTAATGAGTAGCGACACTTTTCCTTTTGGAGCAATGCAACGGTTCCTAATTGTGATGTCACATTAAGTCACAATCATTCCTTCTGACAAAACTTCCTAGGGGAGTTGAGACGCTTTAGCCACTTTCACACTGAAGATTAAAGTGGGGAATTTTATGCCTTTCTCAGGTTGAAGCTGAAGTCAACCAGCAACTTTTGCAAAATACCGCGTCATCCTGTGAAAAAAAATTCCAAACTGTATGGAAGCACGCTCAGACAAGCTATGCCACTTGGTATAAAATGTGGTTTTCGACACTAGAGGAACATCAGAGCAAGCTGGGCTGAAAGTGAAAATAAAGTAAAGCTAAGTATACCATCATTTTTAGAATGACGAGGTGCTTGTGCTGAACATTTTGGCAGGCTCCGACATTCCCTTGTCACACGGAGCTGTTGCATCAATAGAGCGCTATTGCCTGATGTCAAGCGTGCCTTGGCACTCGTTAATCATATGAGATGTACAGTATGTCATTTGCCGAGTGATGTAGGTCGAGATGTTTCAGATTTAGGTGCGGGAAACGTAATCATCCGAATGACGTGGATTTGTCGTCATTCTTAACTTCACACATCCTTCCTGAAATCCAAAAAACGAATGCCCCATTTCCACCACAGGAAGATTCCATCCATCCATCCATCCATCCATCCATCCATCCATCCATCCATCCATCCATCCATCCATCCATCCATCCATCCATCCATCCATCCATCCATCCATTTTCAGCACTGCTTGACTCGGAGCTATCACATCCAACATGGACGCCAATCGAATCACACTTTCCAAAACTGTTCCATTTCATTAAAGAGTGAGAGAAATGACACCACATCCATCATGACATATCTGTCTGCTAGGTGCTTCTGGCCAGTGCCGCTTGGACTGGCTTCTTGGTGGCGATTGGTTTTTGTTCTGATTTGTAATGTCCTCCGGGAGTGTTTCGCCAGCGGTGACGTATGTACAGTATTCGGGTAAATACGGTCACTGAGGACATTTCATGTGGACAGTTATGACGACAAAAGGCACACAATGATTGGATTCATGCGGGTTTTAGGTGCTGTTGGGGAGTTTTGGCCTGGTGGGTCACATTACCCTGAGCTGTCCTGAAAGCTTTTTGAAATGACTCAAGGCAACAGACCGATTCAATCTGTCAACAAAAATAACATGTGACCTCAACATGAGAGCAATTCATGTGCCCTTGATTGAAAATGTTTTTTGCTTTGCTCCTCAGAATGAAGAACAAGTTGTGGTACTTTGAGTTCGGCACCACCGAAACCATTTCAGCCACTTGCAAAAAGCTCAACGAGTGCATTGAGGTTGAGGTGAGTCATCACTTGAGAATCGGCAAGAGCGATGAGCGTATGGGAGGTAATTTTCAAATCACAAAGACCTCAATTTAGAGCTTCTGTTCCATTCTGGTCAGTAGCAGGCTTTATTATTATCTATGCTGTCTAAAAATAAAAAAAACAACTTTTCGTGATGCAGTGCGACGGCATCATATTGGACCTGAGCAACACCTCCTTGGAGGGCATCGCAGTGCTCAACATTCCCAGCATGCACGGTGGCTCCAATCTGTGGGGCGAGACCAAGAGGCGGCGTAGCTACAACCGCATGAGCAAGAAAGTTTCTGAGCGGATTCCAAGCAGCACCGTCACCGACCCTAAAGAGCTCAAGTTTTGCATGCAAGGTGAGTGATTGACAACAACAGAACTGGTTCTGTCTCTTTCCATGCACAATGAGAAGACTTCAGTGACTCTTTTTCGTGCACAGCCATTAGCCTAAAGCGTGCAGCACTCATTCAGAGGCATTAGCATAACATATTTGTTCAAGTCTAGTGTAATTGTGAGCACTATGACGAGGAATGGCTTTTTATGCTAGAGGTGCTTTTGTTGTGAACCATTCAGGGAAATTATAAACATTCAAAAAAAAAAAAGCCACCATATCACCCATATCATTGGTGGATGTCATCATATTTCATTCATAAATGTAATAGCAGCATGCATCAAACCCTCAATGGAGAAATCAATTTCTTAAATGCAATATTAATATTATCATTTTTTATATATATTTAAACACACCAACCTGGCAGACATCATGTTGCGAGTGTCTGTGAGCGCCTTTGTGGCCTTTTCTGGTCTCTGCTTTAAGCGCTGACCTGATTCCTCCACAAGGTCCTTTAAGTATCCTCTTAAAGTAACACTCACAGGACTCGCTCCCAGTTGTATTGTTATCTCATCACGCCAACTGACCAGAAATACAATACTGTACTCTCCACTCCGCTAGCTTCGTAGTCTACTTAACCTCGTGCTGATTAAGCGCCTGTTTTTGACCTCTTGTCTAAAGTACAAGTAGATTATGACATTGAAATTCCATTGATTTGTCATGCCAAACAAATAGACAAATAAAACAGCTTTTAATGTGTACTTTTGTCTGTTGTGCATATTATAGGACTTTGCTAATGTTAGTTTGGCCTTCTGAATTTAAGATTACTTTGAATCAGTGGCCTAGTGGTAGAGTGTCCGCCCTGAGACTGGAAGGTTGTGGCTTCAAACCCCGGCCGGGTCATACCAAAGACTGTAAAACCCAGGGACCTATTGCCTCCCTGCTTGGCACTCAGCATTAAGGGTTGGAATTGGGGGGGTTAGATCACCAAATGATTCCCGAGCGCGACACCACTGCTGCTCACTGCTCCCCTCTCCCCCAGAGGATGGATCAAAATCACATGGGGATAGATTAAATGCAGAGGACAAATTTCACCACACCCAGATGTGTGTGTGACGATGGATCTATCAAAAAGACTATGGATCATTATTTTGTGATTATAAAGTAATTTGTTGTATCTGAAGTAATAAAAAAGGTAAAATGGACAATGATTTGATTTGGATTAAAAATCTGACATGATGCATTAATGGTGCGCTTTATAGTCCGGTGCACCTTATATAAGGACAAAGTTTTGAATTGGCCCATTAATTAAAGGTGCGCCTTATAGTTCGGTGCGCCTTATAGTCCGGAAAATACGGTAATACCATTTCATGGAACAAACATTTGTTGTTTTGGTGGTAAGTATTAATCAGTCTTTCTTGCCTTGATGGCTTACCACTCAGATATTCGCGTGTGATGTAACAGACCTTAAAGCACGCGCTGGAATTTTACAATTCATTTTATTAGCTTCTGCTGTCAATTCTATTCGAGAACAGGACTCATGGCACAGGCCTGTGTGCATGCGTGTATGCCTTTGTCATACACCTAATTGCTTATGGCAGTAGCATTGTCTGGTGTAGTAAAGTGAAGCTTTTAAATCCATTTGCTGGAGTTAATGTAATCTTCCAAAGCGACCCGGAGTGCTTTGCGAATAGCCCGCGGCGCGTGCGTGTCTGCACCGCTTTCATCTCGTCGTGTGATGCCTGCACGTAGCCGAGACGGGACTCAGGTATACTGTATGATAGCGTCATTCATGTCCCTTGAAATGAAGCAAATCATCTCTTGTACATATTTACCAAAAGGCCTTAGGTCATTTTGACGGATATTGGTATTTAAAACGGCAAGTTCGCTCTGCTGGAAGGGATGTCATGCCATCCCTTCAAGGAAGATTAGGTTTTCTTTGCTCTCTCATAGCTAATTAGCAGAGCAACTTAATCAAATTACATTAAAGAGGCGGTGCACACGCCAAGGAAGAACTGACCCTAAAATTTAAACGGTATCATTGGACTATTAAAAAATCATCCACTGTCAAACAAGAAGGAGCTAGCCGTTCTCTATCAATGCATCTATTTTCTTTTTGTCCTCATGAGGGTCTTGGAGAGCTGAAACTTATGTCACTTGACAGACTTGCCTTTTGACTGCTTGCACATGTGAATGACCCACTGCAATATAAATAACTTGAATGTGTGACCCACAAAAACACAGTTTGTCCAACTTTTAACAAATTGGACTTTGGGACATTTACATGTCAATGATTAACGCTCGTTTGGTAGTTAGCAGGATTGTGCAAAAACTACATAACCAATTTTAGCTGATCTTCCAGATCTAAATGAATGCACAAATTTAATCATTAAGTCAAACTGTCTCAGAAGTTAAGAGGGCACAATCGTACATAACAGTCTTGTCGCTGGTGTGACGACACCCGCACGGCAATGACGGGAAACGGATTTACGTATAAACTCTTCTTGGTGTGGTTTACTCCCTCTTCACCATTTATCAGTGCGCCATCGCGACCTCCCTTGTTGACTTCCTCTCTGCGCCCAGATCCAATTTCCTCAACTTCCTGCCACTAAATAAATAACATAAATAAAAAGGGGTTTTAGCAAGCGGGAATCAGAACAAACTGCAGTATTTAGTTGACATAATAAGAACTTAGAGTGTGCTGTATTGTATAATTTAATGTCCAAAAATGGGAGGCTGATAAATGTGAAGGAATTTCATTACAATTACTTCATATATAATTGTTAATCCAGTTAATGGGAAAACCAGTTCTTACAGTGTGGTTTTATTTATTTATTTATTTATTTATTTATTTACTTTAAAACAAAAGAAAAATACTTTTTATTTCAGTGACTTTGATATGCTTGTTGCCTTAAGTGCCACATACAATGAAAAGCATGTATCTTCAAATTTTGAAAGTTTTCTTCTGAATTCCTCTATCAAGAGAGCAATTCAAGAAATTTGGACATAGAGACTCTGGAGAATATATCTTTTTTTATTCATCATGGGTCCGTCGCTAGTGTGCTCCCGCCTACAGTGGCTGACAACGCTCACGCTGGGAGCTGCCACATCGTTGGCTATTTTAGGTCCATTGCATCCAGAGATGACAAATTGCTTTTGTTCTCACCGAACAAAAACAGCAGACTATAATTACCCTGATGCCACTGCCAGTGTACGCCCACCCCGACTGATTTGCGAGGCTCGAAATGTTTCCTGTAGGAAGTCACTGAGCTGTTGAGTGACTGGTGGGAAAGTGGGTGACTTTCCACTGACATGTTTACTGTAAGTATTACAACTGCTTAGCCTGTTCAGCGGGTCAAAAATTTGAATCCTTTGTCATATTTTCAATCTGTTTGTGGCCAACATCAAGTGAAACGAAACATTTTTGGTTTTAATTTCATTCTTGGACAGTAGGGTAGTAACAAGGTGTTCTTAGTTGCATGGCCAAGTGCTCTCCCCCGACTTTTACCTCCCTCGGATAAGATCCACTGTAGTTCCTTCGGCCATCTGCCACCACTCGGACCATCCCAAGACAATAACAGGCAGCTAGTGGGGAAAAATACACAAATATGTTTGTCTAAAATTGTTACATTCTGTAGAATTTGAATGATGTACAATGAAAGCTGTAAACAATGCTCAAAGAAATAATTCCGTCTTTTCTTGAATGTATCCTCACCAGCCAGTCTAGTATTTAGACAAGAAACATGTTAAATATGTAACCTATCAGAAAAATGAACAAAATGTAGTCCGCTCATCCGTTTGACCTTCATCTTTGTTCGGAACACTAATACCGGGCTTGAAACCCTAATTTGAAACATTCACTCTTGCTTTAAATGCTTACCTGGGCTTGAAACTATGTTTTGAATTCCTACTCATTGCTAGAAAACCCCTGAAAAGTGCAAAAAAAAATTACATGTAACTGTTAGGAGAGATACACAGTATTGCTCATATAAAGAATGATTCACTGGAATCAGGCTGGAATAAGACAAAACAAAGAGGCAGTAATTCTCAGTGACTTGGCAAAGCAAATGCCATCCCATCCCAGGATGCATTGCTGCATGCTGGCATTATGTAAGAGGCTGTTCTCATCTATTCTTAGCCCTACCTTGCCGATGCTGTTTGATGGCCGCTTCCAAAGCGCACCCTATGCGAGAACACAGAGCACAGTAGGGCTACTCCGCCATCGTGCCTCAACGCAGCAGGGCAAGGGCAGGTTGGTGTGTCCATGTTTGGCACTAGTAGGAAGCAGAGGAGTGCAAGTGAATGTAGGCGTGCACGCAAGAAAGGAGGGGAATTATATTAAATACTATAAATGGTGATATAATGTGTTAATGGTATTTAACACTTCAGCCAAATCTTCTATGTTGTGTATGTTTTGTACGCTCAAATTCCTTTAGATCGAAGCATATTTCGGCTATGCAGAGGTGATATAGGTACTAAAGTACCGTATTTGCCTGAATATAAGACGACCCCGATTTTAAGACGACCCTCTCGTTTTATTTCAATGCAAAAAAACCTCGTCCTATATTCGGGCCAATACAGTATTCACATTCTTAAGCTTAATGAATGTCTTACTTTTGGGGAGCTTGTTTCAAGGGTTAAACTGTAAGGTAATTTTAAAAAAGTTTTGTAAGATTATACTGCTAAAACACTTTGAAATTCAATTATTAATATAAGGGTTATGGTTTCAAATTAGGGTTCCAAGCTCAGGTGGCAATCCTTCTTGCCAAACACTTCTGAGTTTGTTTTGTCAATGTCCTTAATGCTCCATGGTTGAACAGTACAGTGAAAACACACAAATATAAAATTCAAACACTCGCGAGCAGCTGCAGAAGACCAAACCAGACAGTTGTTGTGACCTCCGGCTTGTCCCAATGTACTGTACAATAATTACGCTTATCAAACCAATTTATTTTGTCACATTATTTCATTTTACCATGTTTATACACAATACAATTCTATTTTTTATTGATAAGAACAAATTGGAGATTTGTAATGTTTTTGGCGTGGCTAGAATTAATTAATGAAATTTCAATTCATTTAAATGTTAACATTTTGGTCGCTGGAGTGCTTAGCCAGCTATGCTAATAAGGTTAGCTCTGCAACATTTTTAATCAACCTATACTATTTAATGAGTATAGTAGTAAATAGATAGATCTTTGTCTCAATCAGACTATTGCTATGTTAGATTCAATCTTGATTTGTGCATGATTTCCCTGCTCCCATTGCTATGGAGTATTTAAACTTGAAGGATGGATTTGATGCTTCTTTTCTCCATTTTCATTTTACGCTTAACTAATATGTGAACGATGAGTCAGACAAAGTGAAAACACAACTTGTATTGTTTTTCCTGGCCGGCAGTGCTGACTCATCTTATAAGCTCATCAGTGTGCAAAAACAAAAAGTTAGTCATTAGCTGCTTGTTGACAACAAGTTTGGGCAAAAATCCCACTTTATAATCACAAATCACTAGACAGTACATACTATCTTAACAATCTTGCCTTCCACTAAATAACTAAAAGTAGGATTGCGAGATAAACTATGTATTTACTTAAGAAAAAATATTTAGACTACTATACTATACTAAACTATTTAGAGTGCAGCACTAAACAAGACACGCAACAGTGTTCTGTTTGCTTTTAGGCACACAAAAGCAGCAATGGGATGAGTGAGCTCGGACCACGTTGGGAAATTATTGACGTTGTTTGCACTACAATCACAACAGGCTGCCAGTCTGGACGTGTCTGGGCGCAGACCCCCACACACCCCCCCAGGCTATGTTTCCACCACAAAATGCATGTCTTTTATTCTCTTTGGCCTGCACTCCAGCAAGCACAGAAGGCTTTTTTGCATGTGTGCACAGTTCCTGGGAAATAAGTTTGTCAGTGAGAGATGATTGTGTTGTCGCAGCTCACACTGACTGTGCAAATGAAATTGTTATATCGTTCATAATTCATGTCTCAAATCATTTGTAAAAAGCTGCAAATGGGTTTGGGGTTGTAAATATGTCAGAGTTGTATTAGACTAAGGGATCACTCAATAGAAAATGTGTTGTTATACTTGTTGTTCTGCTCACACTAACATTTTGGTAGGCTACGTGATGCTACGTATTTTGCGGGTACTCTGGGGTCTTCCCACATTCCAAAAACTTGCATGTTAGGTTCAATGACGTCTCTCAATTGACCATAATGAGAATGCATAGTTCTTTGTCTAATCTACATGTGATTTTATTTATACCTGCAACTCATTTCCCCCAAAAATATGCCTCCAGAATTACCCAAAACTTAACACCACCATGTAGTGGTGTTAAGTCCAATATTTGAATTTGTTGCTTCCAAAGTGCAAGGAACCTTTTTTATTCATTCTCATCTTTGAACTATCTTGAAAAGGATTGTTCGAGTATGCGTGCAAGTATTCTCTTTCATCCAGGTCATGTCATTCTCAGGGCAATGAATTGATTGCAATCAGACAGTTATAATCAATTCAGTGCCTTATGAATACTGTACTCGCTACCATTCGAAATCAACACAATTCTTGCCAATGAGCTAAATGTTAGCATGTGTCGTGTGTGCAGATTTTAGCGACCAGCTTCTGGAGGTGGTGGGCCTGGAGGGGGCCATCGAGATGGGCCAAATCTACACGGGGCTGAAGAGTGCCGGGCGGCGCCTGGCTCAATGCGCCAACGTCACCATCAGGTCGCTACTACTTTTCATCTACTGGTTTTGACCCACTTCTCTGTCGCACTTCAGCGGTCTTGTGCCTCCTCCGCAGTAAACCTTCAACCTCCTGATCAAAAATGCATTTCTTTAGAATTTTATTTATTTATGTTCAACTCGGAGAGTTTCCAAACAATGTCGCTTGTGTGCATAACAAATTATATATAGCCTCTATGTGGTCTTTTCTTCTTTCAGCTGGAGACGTTTTGTCTCGTCTTGGTTGTGCCAATGTTGGAGAAATATCTCCATTCCCTAAACTAGGGAGGGGGTCTTTCTTAGCTGCTGAATGTGTTTGAAAAGGTTTTCACAAGTGCACAAAATTGCAATGTGTGTGAACACTACCACATTTACGAGAGTAGGTGGACTGTTTTCCATTCACTCAGCAATGCATTGTGAGTAAAAATGTCCAAAAACATGGCAGGAGTATTGCTCTAAAAACATTTTATATCTTGCCATGAATATAGAAAGAATGTAGCAATATATCAACTTTACCTCCCAAAATTGTTATGGCTTGGGAGTTTAGTGGAAAGAAACAGCAGTTTCATAGATTTCAATATTCTGAAAAAAGTTAAACCCTTCAAAAAAGTCTGTAGAATTACATCACTACTATTTCATTTGAAGAAATCCTACGTAACTGTGTTGAAAGCATATTCCAATGTCAAGGCCTTTATTCAATGGCATGTGGTTTCTGAGTACAATCAGTGTATGCGTAAGAGCAGCCTTGGATTAGCTTCACTATGAGTCTCTCTAAACGCTCGTAACTGTTATTCACCCGATCTTGAATGTAGGTCCTTGAGTAAAAAGAATTACACCTGTGTAAGAGGAATCTTACTATAAACATGACGTCCGTGTGTATATTGTGGTTTGTAAGGTTATGATGGGTAAAGGTTTTCAATGTTTTCCCAGCGTGCGTGCACGATCCGACTTTCGTCTCTCTATCTTCATCCATACAGAACATCCCGAAGGCTGCCTATGCAGATTGACGGCGAGCCCTGGATGCAACCGCCGTGCACGGTGAGAGCAATCACTTGTGACTTAAGCATGGAGCACACTTGTGATGAGAGCTAAATAGCTAAACCATGTTGCAAATCCAAAAAGAGGCCTGCAGAAGTTGCACTCTCAGAGAACAAGTCCATGGCTAACCATGCTTGGTTGAGATGAAGAAGAACTAGATTAAAATGAGGTTGTTTAGAACTGTATGACCACGGTAATGAAAAAGATCATGAGCTACGTTTTCACCACCTTTTTTTGTTTGCAGTTTGCAACATTCTGAGCCAATAAGTATGTGAATGGCAATAATTATACTGGCTAACAGAATACGGTGTACTCCAACAGGCAGAATCGGACTTCCCCTTTAGCGCCATTTCCAAACAATACACACTCATTGTACTTTGTACATGACTTTTCATTGGCTACTACCTTCGGGCATTCGGATTTTATACCCTTGACATTCTTACAACTTGGAAATCATCTAGTGTCTCACTTAAGTAGGTACACACGTCACATATTTTATTGCATCATCATGGGACAACACTAAAGACATGACACACATTGGGCTCAGTTTTCCCCCCCCCGGCCGGGGGGGGAGCCTTGTTAGATGTGAAGAAAGGGTGTTAAATTTGAATTATGGTAGCCACACAAAGTAAGGACACTTAGGACACAATTTGGACATTGATACTTGAGAGTGTATATTCTTGTTTGTTGGCACTGATTTCAACTGTGGGTTTAGTTATTTTGAAGAGACAGTAAATGTATACCGTGATACTAGCTGGACACTGGCTACTTTACTTCAACCAGTGTCCAAATGCAATCATGCGATGTAAACGCCCATAATAAATGCGTACTGAGAAAGGAAATTGCTACCTTCAATGATTCGGCTTTTGTTCCTTTGATACTGGTCTTGGGTACATAGCAACCTTTTGATCTCTTAGAAAAGCTATAAACTGTCACCATGGAGCACAATAATAATTACGTGATATAGCGGTTGGTGTACATCTGTCTATTTATGGCGATCACTTAGGGATGTCATTGCCCCGGGTCTGCTTTTGTATCCTTGGTGTATGGAGAACATACGCTTCTTTTGATCTTGGAAAAAGCTTTAAACAGTTACATGTGTGAATATAAAAAGATCTACACATCCCAGGTCAAATCCCAGCGAAGTAAAAATAAAGAATTGAAATATTGTGGTTGTACAACAGTGCACGCCCTCTTATGACTGAGAATATGCCTATGTCATATTCATAATCCTATTCAAACTGAGGTTAAATAATAGGCACCACACACCAGCCAGCAGTCAAAGTGTCTCTGATTAACCTAAAATAAAATCCAGATTTTGTTGTGGGTGTTTTCTCACTTTTTTTCAGTTGAATTGCACTATTTATTTATTTATTTATTGTTTGTCACAAAAAATCTGACATTTGAACCATGATGTGTCGACTTTTTAGATGCACGGTACATGCATGAAAGTAGAGATGTTCCCCGATTGGATAAAAAGTCTCTCAACAAAGTATGTCAGTGATTATTAAAGTGGCATTGGAGTGTTACATTTACATTGGGTATATGTCTTTGGTTTTTTTTTCTCCAACTGTGGCTTTATCCATGATAATCCAACTCAATGGCATTGAATGGCACTTAAGATTTAACCTGTATCAACTGTGATAGTCCGGATGGTTAATGAATGGCGCAAATCTCTCATCCTTGATGGTTTATTCTTTTTTTTTGGTCTACTTTAGCCTTGACTCCTTTGCTTTCTTTTGTGCTTGTTGGCACATTTCTCTGCACACCCCCAGACTTTCACATCCAACGCAGTGTTGCCGTCCAATCGCGCAAGCTGCTGTTCATAAAAAAAAATAAAAAAAGAATGACATCAGCTATTTTGTGTACCCCTCATGCTTGCAAACGTTTTTAATTTTACCACCGCAGGTCTTCACGGGGGTGGAGGAGCCACATTGTTTTGTTGTATTATGTGAGTGGCTGAGGGATACTGAGGGATTTTTATTTTTTTTTATGAGAATGTACTCGATTACTGTCACCGTAGCACAATATCAAAACTAAGAATACAGTTTGGGTCCATCGCTCTTATATTTGAAACAACTGAGTTTCAATGCTGACTGAATTTCACCTTAGTTCTGGATCTGATCTGCAATTTGATTGGGTGAGTCATGATCATTTGAATCGACATTCAATGTCTGTTGGGTACAGAAACGTGGAACTGACAAATAGCCACAGAGAACTTTGAAGTCAGAAACCAGAAACGTATCTGACAAGATGCCCGCTCGGCTTATAGCAACCAAATGAAGCCCACAATAGCTTCAGTTGTTCTGACTGAAGAACTGGAGGAGGATTTGCATAATGTTTGCAGGACTTTTGGCCATGGTAGAAACTGTCTGCAGTGTATTTCCGGGAAAGTGGAGTACAAAGGAGACCCAGCCATTTCCTTGCTTTGGAAGTTTACTCAGGCGCTTGACACTGGTGTGAATTAATCTTTATAACCAGATTGGGGGTATAAACAACTTGGGACTTTTAATCAAAATATACATTTGTGACTTTTCCTGGACCAAAATGATATGTTATGTTCCCAAGTTAGTATCAAGGATGATGTAGGACAATATTGTAACCCTTAAGACTTGAACACAAGTGCCCTAAATATGATGTTGACTATGTTCTCTGATTTTTTTACAGATCAGGATCACCCACAAGAACCAGGTTCCCATGTTGCTGGGTCCACCCCAGAAGACACCCTTCTTTTTTTTCAAGAAGCGCACCCGCAGTCGGGACTGAAATGCTAAAAAGGTTTACGCATCCAGAGTTGACTCACGATACAATAATGATTAAAAAAAAAAAAAAAAAAAAGAGAGAGAGAGAGAGAGAGAGAGAGAGAGAGAGAGAGAGAGAGAGAGAGAAACACACACAGGCAGCTCTACCGGGTCTGAAAGTCTCTGAATGATCCATCCAGTCAACTGCCAAACACCTGCCAAGCATGAAAACAGGAAGTGATGCAAGGACGACAACAGGAAGTTGCCTTGCGCGTCCAGAACAAGTCTGATACATAATTGGTGTTGCTTGTCCCGAACCCCTGATTCAGAGAGGGAAGCGGCTTCATCCATTATTGACCCCTTTTGTTCTGGGCTGGCTGGCAGCGGGTCGTCTAGAATGGGGCCAAACACGTCAGGATTTTTGCATCCCTCTAAACGTACCTTCAGAGCGACTTTGGCAACACGGGCTTCAAATTTGAAAGCTGATATTCCAGTGGTCCAATTACTGTACATCCCCTCAGGGACCAACAGCCAGATCACTGCAGGTTTTTATGTACCAAAGCTAAAACTGCAAGCCCCCCCCTTTCTAAATGCATCCCGCTATTTCGGGAAGGGTCTAATTTGCCGCCCGCGAAACATGAGGCCTGATTATGAATGGTGGCTTCCTGTCGCGTGTGTCCCAACTGTCAAAAGGTGAGGGAGAATGTCAAAAATTATGTCAAATTGTACACGACGCATAGTATTTGTATATATCAGGAATGTAGTATTAGATCACATGTACTGTGCATACAAGTGTGTTTTAATATATCGCCGTCATTGCAAGCTAAGCACGTCATGTCAGAATTGTTCACCATGATCAGTGGGTTGAGAGGTTTTCCCCTTAAATTGAATTCACATCCATTTTTTTTTTTAATTCACCATTTCTGAATCATTTTAGGGTTTCAAAATGTGAGCAAATTAATTCAAAATACAAAGTTATGAGTGTGATTGATGGGAAGTCGCCAATTTAACTACTGGACGTATAGAAGCGCCGGTCAGCTGTTTGGAATTCAACACCTTATTTCCCATCGTAGGAATTATCATAAATCAAACTGTCGCCAAGTAACCTTTGAGTGTAATTTTAACGTTAAGGACACTTGTACAAGTGTACAAACGAGACCAAACAAATAAATCAAGTGTAACGGGAGTGAGTCGTGTTGCAAATGCACCTCATTTTTTTAAACATTCTTAATTTTCCCACAAGTAGGTTTGCTACCAACGATTATATTAAGAATTGATTCATCTGTTGATTTTGGGAAACTGATGAATCAAAGAATCCGATTTTCGAAAAGATGTTTGTGGGAAAAAAAAGGATATTATTTCAGAGACTGTTTTGAAACGCACAAATTCTTTTTTATTCTGTTACTGGTTTGCTCCATAAATAAACATCAGAACATTTTTATTTTATTTTCATTAATCATTTATCAAATATAATTCGATCAAACTGATAACTTGTGAATGAATCGATTAGCTTTTGCTCCTCTACACGCACATTTAAAAAGAAATGAATGAGTTCAACTTTTGGGGGCTCACCATCTCAGTCCACTGGTATTTTTGCAAGACACTCAGCGTGAGACAAATTAAGATGTGCTACGGGGTGAGGCTTTATCAGCTTTACCTCACTTGTTCCCTTTAAAAACACGCAGACTTCACTTCAACTCATCAATGCTGTTTAAAAAAAAAAAAAAAAAACACTGAGACAGTATATCACATAGTGTTTCTTGTGAGTGTGTATGTGAAGCGGAGACGATTGCGTGTTGACAGTAACGTCATATTTACTGTTCAAGCAATGTCATAGACCCCTATAACCACATTGAATGTACATGTAGCACCTGTTTGTGACATTTCATGTGACATGCCTGCTGTAACAACAATAGAGTGAGAGATACTCAAAAATGTCATCTTGGCTCGCTTCATTATTTTAAACCTAAATGATACAAAAGTCAATAAACAATGACAAATACGTTAGCAGCAGCGAGTAGCAAGTTACATCTTACTCCGTTACTTTTACTTAAGCTATGTTCTGGTTCAATTATACTTGTCAGAGTAGTTTTAATGCAAAATCCATTTTTACTTTTACTCGAGTATTTTTGGTAATGAGAAATACGACTTTTACTCTGGAATGTCGAGCAAAATTCCGCTCACTATTTGTATGTATATCTGCAGGAAAAGTATTTATTTTAGCTTATGCGATTTATTTTGTTTTGTCAGAGATTTGCCTTCCATGATTCAGTTTCACCATTCGAACATAACTTTGTCCCTATTTGACCAGTCAAACTCCGTGGTCAAATGACACCACGCAGACTCACGGTGAAAAATGTGAAATTCTATATTTTTCCCTTACAGATTCAGCTCGTGCTCACCGGCGGCCCGAGTGAGGATAAGAGGTACTAAATAAAATGGGTGGATGAACGACGGCTGTTATGTAGTATGTCTGGCTAAAATGTTGGCATTTCAGCCTGCAAGAATTCCACAAGAAATTTGAGAAACATACAATAGGCTGTTTTTAAGTCTGTGTTTGTACATTTGAATGCTTCTTGGAATGAAACCTACAATCAGACACAACATGTGAAGGCAAACCAGAGTTTGTCCTACCCAATCAGACCCATTAGGACTAGAAAGCATTGTTTATTTTCAAAAGAAGCAGGAAAAAAAAGAAAACATGGCACTTTTAACAGATTTAAGTTGAAACACTTTTTGAGTAACAGATGTCAGCATTGCTGTTGGACATGTGGGAATCCACTTGTCAAAATACAATAGAATTAAATGATTCAAGATCATTTTTGTAGCAGAATAGTTTTGTTATTTTATGCAAAAACAATATTGTTTTAAAAGGTTATTGTTTGCCAATATTTGAATTTGCATATTCGTGGTTTATAGTTTTTGTCTAGTTGACGTTCATTTAAAAAAATAAATAAGAAGTTACCCACCAGTTAGTCAGTAATTTAATATTTTTTTTCACTGAATACTTAAGTAATGATTTTCAAAAATCCTCATAATTAAAAAAAAGAAAAATTAACTCGTCGACTGAGATTTCTGTTGTTGTAGTTTTTAGAAATGTAGCCATGATCTACAATTGTGAATTGTCATGTGATTTGATAAAACCAGGACTCTGTTTTGCCCTCGGGTTAGTTTGGTTGAGAGGGTCAAGGACAGACCCTCCCCCACCTCCACAAAATCAATAGTGCAGCTTGCTGTGTTAGCTCCTGGCATTCCCGAATGCAATATTCCACCAGCTAAACCCATGAAAAATAAAATAACAGTATTTTTATTTTAAAGTGAACTGATGCAGCTTTTACCAACTTTGCTTATTTTAAATGTTTACCGTCTTGTGATTTAATCAAGCTATATTTGTGTACATCTTAAAAAATCTCTGGTTTAATGTAAAATAGATTAGGGAGGTTAGGGTTAGGGTGCATTAGACGCCAATCTTGGAGAATTCATTTCAGTTGATGTTCACATACTGCATTGTTTATCTAGTATTTCCAATAAATAAAAATATGAAAAGATAGTAAAATTTGTGTGATAGTGGTTTAAGCAAACTATTCTAGTGTTGAGACTTAGCCAAATTGGCTATTATATGCATCATTGCTGATCTTTTTTTTTTTTTTGCGCCATTAGCAAGATTTTTTTCCTCCCCATGGGTCTATTTTCTAAAGGACTTAATTAGCTTGCTAATTTGAGCGAATGTGAAAGGCTGCAAGACAGAAACCATTCACGGTTTAAGCAAGACTAAGTTGATCCGAGTGCTTTTCTGTGGTCGAGTGTCTTTTCAGAGTGTCACTCCAATGTGACAAAAAAATGCTAGAAATAGTCCAAGAACATCACGGGAAGAAAATGTGGGGATCATAAACGGGGAAGCATGGCTTACACAACTGAGAGGAAAAGCGTGCCTTTGGCGAGGCTTCTTGAGCGTGGCTACAAAGATAACAAGGCAGGAATTATCTGGCAAAGTACTATTAATAGCCATCATGTCAAATCTTGTCCCTCACTCCAAGAATATGTTGTGCCCAAAGGATACACTTGAAGAAAAAAAAAAGGGAGGGGCAGCCATTAGACAGACGTCTCCAAGTTTGTACAAATGCAAATGTTTCACCTACTTTAAGCTCTCCAGTGTAACGAGTCTATCTGCTGATTTCATTTATTTATTTATTTATTTATTTATTTATTTATTGAGTTGTTTGTTTGTTTGTTTGTTTGTTTGTTTGTTTGTTCGTTTTTTGAATGTATTTGTTTATTTAAAATGGGTTGGGAATGTCAATTAGAGGTGCATGCTTTTAATTGGACAACAATAGGCACACATTTTAAATATAAAAACACTATATACATATATTTGTCTTTTTTTGGGTGGATACAAAGAGGAAAAAAGGCAAGATATTTGCACAATTATATTTTACAGCTGCTTCCTCTTCAGAAGGATAGAATCAATGTACTTTTATAAAAAATAGAGAAATGCTCTGATCTCTATATTTTGTAATGAAGAATTATAGAAATATAGTACGAGTGGTTTATGAAACTGCCACATGACACAAAAATTGATAAATAATTTCAGATCTGTTATTAATCTTATAAGTAACACAGAAATTGTTATTTTGAGTGGGCAATGATGATATCAATGTGTTACATTGCTATCCAATAAAAAAAACAATAAAAAGCATTCATCTCTGATGAAGAAAACCTTTTTTTAGATGCATGCTTTTCATTGGACACCATAACATGAGTTTATTGCACATAGCAGCGCGTACAGTGCATATTTATTTAAGGTATTTCCTGTGATGATGTAATGTTATTGTGTATTTATTTATATGCATATGAGTGTCCTTGGGCTAAGTAAAGACCAAGATTAGCCCAAATTACAATAGGGCAATTTACGCTGGCGTCACACTGACCTACGCTAGCACTGGTCAGCCTTTCGGGGGACAAGGAAGTCGTCCTGACCTCGCAACAAAATGCATAGTCTGCGTATATACTGCATTTATTTTAAGCCAGAGCAACACAATGCGCTCGCCCTCTGAATGCCTCCCAGTAAGCACCCACCACATCCAGGCTGGAAAAAAAGGTACACTAGCGGCCCTGCAGGCTTCTGCTTGCAAACATGTCCTCTGCTATTTCACGCTTAGCGTGTGTACAATTGAATTTGACAGCTGCTATTTTTGGTCACAGTCTCACCTACACAACCACACATCATCATCTCGCCGAAAGACAAGACGATGATGACCTGAGGCATGACCGAACATGATGCCACATCAGCGCTGTAACAGAAGATCCTCAATTTATCCACCTTTGACGCACAACCCAGAGAAGTGGGCTATAGTGCATTTTGTCGATAATTACAAGACCTTTAGTGTCAGAATACGATGTGACGTACGTATTCGGAAGCTACAATTGCCTTGAGCACAGCAAGGTGATAGAAGTGAGTGTTGGATCTTAAACCTCACATCCCCGTCTCGACATTTTAAGTGTCCCGCTGTTGTCATGGCTCTGAAACTACCTCCCAAGATGCAACCTCGTTTCTTGTAGGGGGATATGTTGGAGAGAAATTTGTGATTTACCCTACAAGGCAGTCATACACAACTATTTGGTCAGGACCCAAAACCGGCTCATGCAGTCATTTTGGTGTTTTTGGTTGACCCCTCACACACTCTTAACAGATTTAAATTTATTGAAAGACACTTAAATGTATTTCTCAGCAGCTGTTCTTGCTCGCAGTTCTCGAAATGAGATGCTTGACACTCCAATTGGAAGTTCTACAGAAAAACTGACACGAGACATTTTTCTTAGTTAAACACCTCCTCTCTGAGCCGTAACCTTATCATGGAGGAGGGGTTTGCGTTTCTCACTCAGCTTTGTCCCTCGCTCCCTCTCGGTACTGTTTATACAGAACAGCAAGACAGAAAAAAGGTGAGAAAATGGCGACTCTTGTCAGGCAGTGTGTTGTTGTTTTTTATCATAATTTACTATTATTGACTCTGGCACAGTTCCATAATCTATGCATCGTGCAGATGCATGGATTGGAAGGATTATTGCTTTCAAATTAGTTTTTAAAGAAAGACGCTTTCAACAGTGTATGGGATGCGAAGGTGTTAGAGGGGTGATAATGACAAATGTGTTTATTTTTCATGACCTCTAACCTTCCTGTGGCGTGTCCGTTTCACTTTTTTTTTTTTTTTTTAGACGCAAAAGCATGCGTGCACGCATACACACACATGCAAACATGTTTGGACAACTAACCTGCATTCTGTTTATATTCATGGTTGTATTATTAGCGTTAGTTGAAGATTGATTGTTTTGTAATTGATTTTGGGGAATTTGATCGTAATTATCTTGAATAAAAACCAAGTTGCGATGCTATAGTCAACTATATGTGGCATTTAATTAGCACGACTTGTTTACTAATGTAGAATCCCGAGATAAATGCAGCAAATAAAGCTGTAATAGAGTTCAAAGTACTGTATGCGAACTGCTCTGTTCTTGAGTACATTTCCACTGACGCTATTCCTTTAAGTCAACTTTGCCATCGACGGTTGAGGGGGGGGGAAAAAGTGAATGAAATTCAGCCATTCATAAAAATAGGTCGCTGCCACGCTCTGATTGGTCGAACGGGATATTGTGCATAATTCATGAGCTACCGCGCACCCATTGGCTGTATTGGCAAATAGACACATTCCTCCAACCAATCAGTGTGGCTCTCCGCGTTGCGCTCAAGCCCCAGGGAAAAGCAAGTAGAACGATGAACGAAGATCTCAGTTAAGTTTTGCGAGTGGAGACGGTCACATCAATTTGAGCGTGCGGCTACACCGCGTCCGTCTTTCTTTTGTGGACATATACATAGCATTCCCTTGCTAAAGAGAAAACGCACTAACACAGTCGAGGTAAGTAAGCTTCGTTTTTGCTTTGCTGTGCAGCGGAGAATTTATTTATTTATTTTTGTGCAACGGCCAAATGTTTTAGGCGAAGGAGCGCAACGCCATTTTAGCAAAACACATTTACTTTTCACTAACACTTTTCTACATGCGTCACAAGTAAATGAATTAGGATTTTAGAATAAAAGCATGCACGTGATGTGTTCTTTGGAATATTATGACTCATTGGCGGAGAGGCGGATTGTTTGTGATTTTTTTTTTTTTTTTATGAATGAGGGTGCCTATGGTTCCCCTCCTCCTTTGCGTTTCCTTCACGGATCGCGTATCAAGTTTCACTTCATTGAGAAAAACAAGGTACCGAAGGGTGGGGGTGAATGGGGGAAGGGCGAGAGGGGAGTAAAAGGGGGGGGGGGGTGGATGACCCCCCTCCACACACACACACACACACACACACACACACCTTCTAGTACACCGACGCTCAAAAGTTAACAAAAGTTTTGTTCTGCTGACGTGTTGTTGCACAATCTGAGTTTAAGACTCCACCGCTGCGTTCAGTGACCACTTGTTTTTCATTCTCGGCCATGTTGTGTTCTGCGAATTTTTTGTTTTCATTTCTTAACTCTTTGATATCATTTGCTCCTGCTGCAACATTTGACAAAAAAAATTCTATTCGTTGTAATATTTAAAATGATTTTATAAGATACACCGTTTCAGGTAATACTCTGTGTCAGGGCTTTTGAAAGTGTCAAATGTTCACTTTGTGTGACGTAACATGGCGCCACACATACACACTCATGTTCTAAGTGCTATCTGCTCAGAGTCTGCAGTAATTGCCTTCAGCTATGCTTTATTCGTCATCCATTAACGAGAGATAGCGCAGTGAGTCATATCTTTCGGTCCACAGAGAAATGTGAGAATGGAGGCCACTGCTGGCTGCTGCTCATTGTTGTACAAATACAACTTTTTATGTTTCCTCACCGTGTCATAAGACCGATGGTGATGTTTTAGTCCAACGGCTGCTCTCCGTGATTCATGATGTTTTACTCAAGATGATGCAAGCCAATTTCAGTCAATGACTCCATCTTATGTAACTGCATTAGGAGCTTCCACTTGCCTGGTACAGCTCACATGTCAAAAAAGTCGATTATTTGTCCCAACATGGCAAATGTGGCAGACGTACATGATGTTCAAGTAGCACTTTTTTTTTTTTTTTGTCTTCCAGTGATTTGCAAAGAACCATCCCACAAACTCCCCCTCCCCTCAGGAAACCCAAAACTCAACATGGACGGCTTCTACGACCAACAGGTTCCGTTCATGGTCCCGCCCAATGTAAGTGGCACACGTCACAAGCATCATTCGTGGGACGAGCCACAGTCCATCGATTGACTGGCAAATCCGCCTGATGTTAAATTGCGCTTCCTGCATGTTCTCCCCATAATAGTCTCACGTCGAGGAACGCAGCAAAATCTTCAGTGACAGAAAGAGGAAGTTTGTGGACACTGAGCTTGCCCAGGACACAGAAGGTGTGTGTGTGACCTCAGTTCCAATAAAGCCTACAATCAATGAAGAGAATGCTAATATTATCTTTGTCATTGATGGACAGAACTGTTCCAAGATCTCAGCCAGCTTCAGGATATCTGGATCGCAGAAGGTGAGGTCCACTTTTAACTTTGCAATATATGCAACCTTGTTCATGTGTTTTGTTTTTGGCTAAATGCTGAATCGGACTTTTGAGGTGGAAATTTAACTTGTGTCAACTAGTTTTACGTTTTGGTGTTTTGCAACAAGGGGAAGGTGGCCAAAGTCCCGTACGCGACAACCTGCTGACTCAGACGTTTTTTTGTTTTTTGTTAATAGGTGGCGAGTGGTTATGTTTTGAGTTTTTCTTAACTTGTCTGTTTGTGTTTATTTCTGTCATGTTTTAACTTTTTGCCCTCCTTTCTCCCCACAGCCCAGGTGCCGGATGATGAGCAGTTTGTCCCCGACTTCCAGTCGGATAGCTGTGAGTACTTTTTCATATGCTTGTTGCCTAATTGGAACGTTTTAAGCATTACTATACTGCGACAAAGTGGAGCATCGAAATGTTCTTCTTTTACAGTCTTTGCCTCAAACTGACCTGTAGTCTGGGTCACCCGTTGTTGTTGTTGTTTTTCTAAATGTCTTAATCCCGTCAAGGACAAACGTCATCCTTTGTCCTCAGAAGTCCGCTTTGGGCTTGTGTGCGCTCTCTCGTCCGCCTCTCCCTCTCAACCATTTCGAGTTTAATCAGCCGATTGGCATGGGGCATCACATGAGCCGAGCTCCTAATCTGATTTCACACTTTCCCGCACTCGGGCCTCGCTGCCGGAGCGGACCAGATTCCAGCAGATAGGGCGGTCTTTTACTGCCGCCACTCTCCTTTCCCAAAAAAACGTGTGTGCGCCTGTGTGTGCATGCTCCTCTGTCGTAAAAAAAGTTATCCTGCCCGTTGTGGCAATTTGTGATTGGATGCAGCATTGTTGCTAGAGCTGAAATCAGAAGTGCAGTGTGGGAATTATTCAGAGCTGTGTTCGTAAAGATAGTTCATAATGTTGCTTCCCTGTGAGTGAGAGATGAGTTGCTGATGATGTCTGCAGTTGCCAGGCTGCAGGCACATTCTCTCTCACTCCTATTCAAGGCCAGATTGCAAGATAGGCGATTACAATGAGCCTGCACTTTATATATAAGAAATACAAAAGCTCTCAACCCTGTAGAGCCCCCCCCCCCCTCCCCTCCAGATTATGGACAAAGGACTTGAATCCATCGCCGAGGATCAGCAGAGAATCAAAGGACCAGTTTGTGGAAGAGTCCTTATATTTGTCGAGTTCAAGTTTTCTCAGGAGAATGGCAATCTGGTTTTCTTCCTTGTTTATGTGCCGGCGGTGGAATGACAGATGTTGCGATAGATCGGTTCATACGGAATGTAATTGGGGCATAAAAAAAGGTAGTCGCACCGACTGTTTTGCACCATTTGAGTGCAAAGGAAAATCTTTTCCCCACCGTTTGGCTCCAAAGTGCACACACAAGGGAGCACACGCTCGTTGTTTGCTCGGCACAGTCCATCAACGCCCTCGTCATCGGACGCCCTTTCCTCTCCTCCCCGGGATCTAGTTTCTTCCCAGCCATTATGCGGCGCCCTGGTAACTGCAGCCGGTATGCGGAGGGCTGCTTCCCTAGTCTAATGGTTACAGCAGGAGTCAGGCTAGCAAATCATTCCCAGCCATTAGATTGCAGCCACACTGATTCATGGCTATTGAGATTGGCTCCGTCCTAATGGGAATCAGACGTGATGTTTGATGGCTTTTGTGTGTCTAGTGCAGTTTAAATCACAAACAGTGGGGGCATAAATGGAGGATAAATAACTGCTAAGTGGCTCTGGACAGATGAGGCAATACGTATACGCATTGTCCACATGATGTGCTAAATATGATTAAGATAACCGTTGCACTTCTGCCGATGGCTTCAATTACGTAGGCGGTGTCTGGATTTCATCTGATGTGCTCGGTTTTGTCGTCTCTCTCGCTCTTTCTGGCCAGTGATGTTTCATGGACCGCCACCGACAAAGATCAAACGTGAGCTGACTCCCCTCAAAGAGCTGTCCCCCTGCCACCAGGACAGGAGTCCCATGCCCTACGGAGAGAAGTGCCTTTACAGCTACAGGTACAAAATAACCGAAGATATTTTGGGAGGAATAATGAGAATTCCTCTCTGACTGACTCGTTTGACCTGTTTTGACACGCAGTGCCTGCGACAGGAAGTCCACTCCTGGCTTCAAACCATTAACCCCCCCCTCCACGCCGGTGTCTCCATGTGGGTCCACTAGCACTGCAGGAGCACCCCCCCTCAATGAGCCTACACCTCCCCCTCATACCAATGTAGCCAGTCTGAACCCCGGACCGCGGCAGGTGCAGCAACAGAGCGTGGGCCCGCAAAACCAGCCGCCACTTTCCGTCCACAGCCCGCCATTCGCCGTGCCGTGTGCGCTAATCGGCCAGGATGCCAATAACTTCACGCCGGAGCATAGGTAAGAAGCTCCACCACAGTGCCCGCAGTCTGTTGAATGTACCTTCTCAGTCCTCACGTTGTTTGTCCTTCCATCTCAAGGTTCCAGAGGCAGATGTCAGAGCCATCCCTACCTTTCCCCCCATCAGAGAGTCAAGGGCGACCCCACTTCCTACCCCCGCTGGCCAATAACAACGGTCGGCCGCACGAGGGCCGGCCAATGTACCATCGGCAAATGTCGGAACCCCTGGTGGCCGTACCCCCACACCCTTTCAAACAAGAACTCATCGACCCGAGATACACCGAGCAGGGCGTTCCCAGCGCAGGCCCGCCGGCTCCCCCGCGCCAGGCTGCGTTCCACCCGATGGCCATCAAGCAGGAGCCCCGTGATTTTTGCTTCGATTCCGGTGAGTGATTCTTCATAATTTGTCTTCCGAGACCGGCTGTCTACAGTTAGCTCAGGGTTAGGAATGTGCCCGGCCGGCTGTGTTTGTTCAGACTCCTGACACATGAATGCAAGTTTTAGCGTGTAATGGCGGCATGGGTGCACAGGTATTCCCTTTCCCACTCGCACTTTCCCAGTTCAATCTGATCCTTCCTCCGATTCACGACGGTAAAGTAAAAGTAGGTCTGTCGGCTCAGCCTAAGCCTCTAAGGGCAAGAAGTAAATGGGTCATCCAGCCAGGTGGCAAGAAACTCACTGAGCTTACCTGGAATAGATCGAGGCCAGAGTTCTTTTGCGGTCTGCGAGGTATAACGAGTTGATCAGAAAAGTCTTCACCTTCTGATGTTTGGGGAAACCTGTGAGCCTCGATGAAAGACAGTCACTGTTTGGTCACATGGTATAAATCAAACAAGCGCCTGACTGTTGTCCTTCCAACACCCACACAGACCAGCTGTTATGCTCTGCGGTATTAACATCCTCTTTTCCTGAAACGCCTGAACTTTGGGGGAGGAAAAACTCCCATCAACGTCACATACTCCTCTTTTTCTGAACGGTGGTTGACCGGGTGGCCTGGCAGTGATGTAATGACAAATCCTCTTAGCTTCTTATGGCCTTTAGAAACCTACGTCACGTATCGAGTCGAGGATGCGCGTACACGTTGGCAGGGACCGTACTACGAAAAGCAGATGCGCTGACTTCCTGCGGAGTCTCGTCTCATTCACGGTTGATCTCTGTCAATCTTATCAGTTGATGGGACACAGAATAATAAACAATCGCGTGGTGGTTGGTATGCAGAGACGAGCGGAAGCCAGACCTCCCAGGGGGGACGGCCGCTTGTAACTTGATTATCATTGAGATTTAACACAGCAGCCACAGCTCTAATCCAGTTTAAAGGCTTGGTGGGCGTGCGAGGGCTCGAGTGGGTTGTGCGGTGCTACTCGGATCTAGGTTTTAGTCCGCTCTGAGATATGCGTGCGTAGGCGGGCGGCGGTTGAAGTCGCAGCTTAACGTGAGCGGTAGCAGCCGCCGATCCCGAGCATCGTTGCTGATATTTAGCAACATGAAGCCAATCACGCAAATCAAAAGTTGCTATTTAAAGATGTGTATCTTTTTATATGTGAAGTCCTAATATACCCATCAGCTGTGAGGTGGATTTTGATGTGGCGCACATTTGAGATGACACCAAAGGCTCTGGTCTAAAATTATGTGCCCACTGTCTTTGTTTTGCAGAGGTGCCCAACTGTCACTCATCTTTTGGGACAGCGGGCAGCTACTACCAAAATAACCACGAAAGTAAGTCATTGTTTTTCTTTTTCTCTCTCTCTCGCTATCTCTCGTGAGTTAGAAGTGTTTCGTCCGTGAGGTATTTGCGTCCCATGAGCCGTGTGGGGATTATTGAGCCGAACAGGGATCAACATGCGTGAATGAGTAGAGGTCAGCGGCATTTTAAGTGAGCGGTCAGGGGGAAGTGGGATGGTTCATGCTAGCTATGCACTGCATGTTTGCTAGTCACAATATAACTAATACTGAACCTTTTTCGACTTCAGGCTTCGCCTTCGACAGAGATCCTCAACTCTACTTTGACGATACCTGCGTCGTTCCTGAAAGATTAGAAGGTGAGAGTCTTTTGGGGGGGAAGACGTGATTTATCTTTGGACATTTTCGGAATTTTTCAACTCTTCCATGAAGTGCAATGAATAGCGAGTGGACTTCACACTTGCCATCTGGCAGGAATGTCTCACCACACTGCGACCACAGTGAAGCTCAGAACTGACCGGCTCGCTTTATTGTCCCCACGCGCAGGTAAAGTTAAGCAGGAGCCCTCCATCTATCGAGACGGACCCCCGTACCAGCGCCGCGGCTCCCTGCAACTCTGGCAGTTCCTCGTCACTTTGCTAGACGACCCGGCCAACGGACATTTTATCGCCTGGACAGGTCGGGGGATGGAATTCAAGCTCATTGAGCCAGAGGAGGTAAATGAGGCTGATTTTTTCAGGAATACACATGACAGTGCAGATGAGTTTGAAACCAATGAATCTTCCCGTTAAGGTGGCTCGCCGCTGGGGTATCCAGAAGAACAGACCGGCCATGAACTACGACAAGCTGAGTCGCTCTTTGCGTTACTACTACGAGAAGGGCATCATGCAGAAGGTAAAGGCACGTTATCTTTTTTTTTTCTTTCCATGCTTTACAAGTGTCCACCATTTGGATATGTGTTCAAATGTATCTTTTTAAAACGTCCGAGTCCAACGTTTTCTCCTGAATTGTGTCGCTCAGGTGGCTGGTGAACGGTACGTGTACAAGTTTGTGTGTGACCCCGAGGCCCTCTTCTCCATGGCCTTCCCTGACAACCAGAGGCCTAACCTGAAAGCCGACCTGGACAGCCTGCCGGGCCTTGACGACGACACCGTGCCCCTCACCCACTACGAGGAGAACACTCCCTACCTACTGGACAGCGGAGATCATTGTGCTGCTGGCTTGCCCTTCCCCGACGGTTGCAGCTACTGAACCGCTAGACAAAAAATGCAAAAACACTCCCCAAGTCTCTTCATGCTTTTCAAATTCAGAGGTGCCACCTGCAAAACGCGTTGCAGAGACCGTCGTGGATGTCCTCACTCGCTGACTCTTGGAACAAAATTGATCTGCCGCTAACAGTGGACAAAAGGGTAAAACGTGACAAAAGTGGAAAGGGTTGTGAGAGGAATGAACTTAAACTCTAGCGCCCTTCTTTGCATTGGAAAAGTGCAAGGCCACAAGACGTCAAACATTACGCAAAGGACTGTCTGTATTGACAAGAGTAGAGTTTGTGATTTTTATTTTGTGACACTCTAATTTTCTTAAACAATCAAGAGAAATCTAAAATTTAACAACGCAGCACTGTTTTAGAGTTGCCTATTAGAAGTTTGTTGCGCCGTTGTTATGCTTCTGCACCCCGGTTAAAATGTGAGCAAAAGGGCTGTCAATTGCATAATTGTTCAACAAGCCTATTTTGAACTAACAATCATTTTTGTAGATATGACTTTTTTTATTGCCACTTTTGGGATCTTTAAAAATGGAACATTACAAGCTAGACTGTTGGGCTGCTCTCTTGTCTAAATGTTGTGTTCTTTAATTGTCCTACCCTTGTAAGTGATTGTTTCTGCTACCGCCCTTGTTGGAGACTGCAAACCTTGCTACAAATCTCTGCTGGATTGTTTAATTTTAGAGCAAATCAGCACTTGTCTATTTGAAAAGGGATGCATATGCAAGTACATAATTCTCCCACTATTCTTTTTATATAAATTGTCAAGATGTCCATTTTTTTTTTTTTTTTTGGCTTACATTGCTCTCTCAGCTGTGGTCAGCCAGCTCCTGATGTGCAGGCGGGTTTAGTGGAAGAATCGCAGATTGCATGCGGAGAATAAAAGAAAAACAAAATCAGACACCTTCTCCATGAGACAATAAATGTGACTTTGCATGGTATAATCAGCCAAGACTGCATCCACCAACATATCACTTTAGTGTCTATGGATGAACATTTATATGTTTCTGTATTTTATTTAGAATGAGGGCAACATTAAAACTTATACAAAGTATATATTTTTGCTATAAGCCTGCTATCCTTTTTTTTTTTTTTTTTTTTTTATATAAATGTATCCGCTGTATATTTCTGGCAATGGCAACTTTTTTTTTTTTTAAGAAACAATAAAATCTCACAAAGACTCACTCCAGGCTGATCCGTAGGACCAGAGGTTAACAATAGGTGTGTAAAAGGCCAGAGTTCCGATAAAGGCAACATTACGGGATGTGCAGGGACAGACCAGACTTGTATAGGCTTCTGTTGCCCCCTCTCACATTGTGTTCCTTATACAGCTGAGTTTGTTATGTGTACTGGGTCAAATAAACACTCTATGCTTCACTGCTGGCTGTGCTGGTGTGTTTCTTTATGATCGTACCTTCCGCCCCCTCTTGCCTTTATTTCTGGAAGCTTGACCTGGCTGTTATGAGTCACACGCTTTTCTTTCAAATTCATTTTTTTATGTCAATAATTATGAGCCAAATTGATAGATGAATCAGTCGACGGAGTTCTTCACAATATCACTCTGGGAACGCTCCATTTTTGTTTCTGTTTTTTTTTTTTCCCTTCTTGATGTTGTGTTTTAAATACTTGTCCTTAAAGGAACACAAATGTTTATCTTCCATCAAGAGTTTTATCCATTGCTTTGTGTGAATTGATAAGAATTTGAAAAGTCTGGGATCGCTCCACTATTTGAGAAAGGAGGGATAATTGAATACGATACTTGATTGGGTGAATCTTTGCCAAAGTTTTCTTTTGACCAATCATGGCAACAGAAATCCTAATCAGGAAGTGAAAGAAGCACAAACCTCTTTTCCAGCTAAAAATGCACAAAGCGCCTCTTGCTGTTCTTCTCCTAAAAAGGAAATTGTGAGTAACTCTGCAAGAACAGAATTAGGAGCATCATTGTACATGCGTTTGCCAACGGCCTCATGCATTTTGCCCCCAAACACATTGTTGCTTTGTGATTGCTCTGGTCATCCAGTGACTCGGGACAAGATGGATTCTCATGTTTTTTTCAAACTCACAAAAAAACAATTTGTAATCAGGATGGCATTTACATAATAAAACATCTTCTTTTGCTATTTTTAGGAAGTCATGGGATTTATCTCTGAATAGTCATAGTTTGACTGGGAATTGTGTGACTGAAATCTTGGTAGATAGTAGCTTAGTATTTGACATGACCAGTTGTTTCTGTATAAAAAAAAAAAAAAAGACTGCTTGTTTAGAATGTCTGTTAGCATTCTCTCTTTTTTGACGATTATCATTGCAGCTAAAATGCAGCTGTGACCAATGGCAATGGAGTCGCTGTTAGTTGGTCATGAAAATGGTCCAAAAACACCTTAAAGGTAGAAAGTGAAAAGAGGAATTTGGAGTGTAAAATGAGTCAATGCATTAATCTTTGTTTTGCTCTGTTGAGTAGTGGTATCATCGTTGCTTAAGATCTTATTGAAAGTCACTAAAACCTATTAGATCACACTATTTTAACTACATTGTAGAATGTAGATGAACACCCAAACAATTCAAGGACAAAATATATAGAAAAAAAATTGTTGGGCGCACAAAAGTGATGATGCAGTACTCCATGGTTATCCTTTTTTGGGGGTATTTTTTAGGATCATTTTGGCAGTCATGTGTGGGTGTCATGACTCAGGCAAAACCCTTTTCATGGCATGACGAAAAGTAAGCTCGCTGCCTCACTTTGTAGGGCTCCTCATTCCCCTTCCATCGTTGCCGACCTTACAATTAACCCACGGGACCAATATAATACTCTTGATCCATTCCAAACATTGTTGACCTGACAAACCATCACCGGGATGATGGATGGCTCAGAACGTATCAAACAATCAAGACTCCAAATCGATGTTTATGATATTACAGAGCACTTGACATACAGAGCTTGGGCCTTCACATAAGTAGACATACATCACGCCACATGACCATAGGCCACTTCTTCATGGATTATTGATTCACGTATAAGAAACAGCAGCACTAATGCCATTTAAGCTCCAAATCTTCAGGCTCGCTCTCTGTCAATGCAAAAAACACACCATTCAGAGTGGAGCGATCCTTCCGGCCTACATCTTCCAGGGAAATATGGGATTTGATTTTGCAAACGGCTTAAAAACAGTGTTTTTGTTCCACATTTTGTGTTTACACAGTCCTCATTGCCACTGGGACCTTGGTTCCAAATGGTGACATAACCGGTTTGTCACAAATACACACCGCCCACTGACTTGTTTTCATATTTAGTTTTCATGGGCAACCGCTACCCTCTGGTGGAGTTCTCATAACATAGCCATTAAAAAACTATAGTCGAAAATGACTTAAACACGTGGTTGGGTAATGTATCTAGTTATATACCCTAATTTAGCTTCATTAAAAAAAGTGCTAATTTCTAAAGATTTCAACTGTTGGATTTTCTTTTTGACATTATTACATAACACTCGAGTGCCCGATCAGCATGGTGTTGTGGTGGTGCGCTCTAGCCAACATTGCCGTTGTGGACATGGCGATATCAATATTATTGCAATATTTAACGTACATTTTTTTTTAATCTAATGAAAGATTACATTTTTTTTCACGTGGCAAAATAAGCAAACTCAATGTATTCTTAGGTAATTCATGTAATTATACGAGATAACTATAGGATGGCGGTGCACATTTATTTTGCGTTGGATTGGTCAAATTCAGAACAATGGTCGCATGTTTTTGTAATATGAATATTGCATGGGCCAATATCGTGCATGCGTTTTTTTTTTTAAATAATTACCACATGAATATTTTTTTTCTCGTACAGTTAATTATACAAATATTTTATATGGATTGCTGTAATACTCTAAAGCCCCTAATGTTGTTTGCAATCATGGAGAAGAACAAAAACCAAAAAAAACGGGTGAACTGGTCCACGTTGATTTACCAATTCACAAGCTGTGCCATCAATTGTCAGCAGTTTTAACTTCTGCAAGATAACGACAGGTACTTATTTGACCTTCTACAAGATAACAACAGGTGCTTATTTGATCATTTATTTGCACGTTTTAATAGTCATAAGCATCGTCTGCTCAATGTTTTTTTGGGGGGGGGTCTGACGATTTTTTTTTAAGGTAGCGCTGTCTTCGCTCGATGCTCACGAGCAATCAGCTTTCGCTCATTTTGAATGCATGGAAAAACGAGTTTGCCAACATTTTTCTGACTTCAATGTCGCTTAATTTTCAGATTTCAAATTAATACCTCGAGTAAAATTGACATGGCGTACATTCAATCACTTTGGCCAAGCAATCCGCTAATTTTGCCGCTCCGAAGGACTCCTGACTGGCGTACATATCCTCTCGTGGATTGCTCAACCGCACCTTCATTTTATCACAGAGAAGCTAATGCAACAAAACTACGTAAGTCGCCATTGAATTTGACGCAAAAAAAATTAAAAATCGTGAAAAGAAAACTCCTTCGAGTTGAAACAACTAAATGTTAAATTGAATAATGTTTATTCCAGGCGAACCTGTTTTGAGGCCTACTGCGTCTTACTCGATTCCAGAAAACAGCAAAAAGTTCTTTTTGCAGATGTAAGACCATTTCTTACTATTGACAACAATGCTGATATTTTGATTCACTAAATATCTTTTTCTTTTCTTGTTCAGATCGCTCTATAATTTTGTGGCGGATCATCCTAACATTACTTTATGTGACCCCGAATTAACCTCTTGGCGCTTGAGTTTGCCTTCAGATTACAGTCAACTCGTACAAGGTCAACTATGTTATTTCATTGATGAACAATTTATGATATTTAAAATTGCACACTCCCAAAAAGATTTTAAAAGTATATTTGCTGTTACTGTCTATAATCTCACACCTGCACGTTGTAATGAGATCCCATACTTGCATCATCAATTATACTTTATAAAATTCCGGTGATTCCGGAAAAAAAAGGAAGGTGACGGGATTCTGACTTTTTTTCTCAGAATTCTGACTTTAAAGTGAGAATTCAGAATTCTGAGAATCAAGTCAGAATTACTTTTCTCGCAATTCTGCTTAACTGACATTATTTAAATTATTCTGCATGCCCCCATTTAGAAATCAAAGGCTGGATGATGTGTGTGGTCTCCCGAATGTTTGATGCACATGCAACAATGCACATGGCAACAACCATGTGTTTGGTTTTTCATAGATGAAGAAGACTTCTTCCATTTTCTGCAAGAACACCCTGCAATAGAACTGCTCGTCCGAGAGGCTTGTTCGTGGCGTAAGTTGGAGTGTGTCTGAACTGTTTTTTTGAACTGCCACCAACTATTGTGTATCTAATATCTGTTTGTTTATTTTGCTAGGAATGCCCGGGGTCATTTTGCAAACCACCCCTACGGAGTTCAACGAAACTTTCCCACAAAAAGACTGGCTGCCCACTGCGAGCTACATTACCCACATGCAAGGCCACTTCCAAAACACCTACAACCGACCCCAAATGGAGAGACCAACATGTTACCTGAGGCAGTGCCAAGTATGGATACAAGTCGAACACTTGACACATTCCTGTGTTGTGAATAGATGATTCCGTAAAAAAGAGTTTGCTTATTTCTCAAATTCTCAATATATTGTAATTCTGCTTATGCATAGCGGGGATCAGCACAGTCCAGCTCTTGTGGTGTCGTTGAAGGCCTGCCTGGTTTCACGATGGACTTGGAGCAACCATCCAGATTGAATAATTCAGCCATTGATGTCAATTTACAGTGAGTAAACGCTTACCAAACAACGGCAATCCCAAAACTTGCGAAACTAGCATAAGATCAAATAAATATGATAAAGGGGAATGTTTACTCACTGTATGAATGTGTGCAGAGAGGCAAGGTTTGATTTTACATTTCAGATTTAAGCGGCAGCAAGACGAAATGGAGCTCCAGCCCAAGCCGACAGATGAAATTAGGTCCAGTAACAACACTCATCTGCCCGTTCTACCTGAACAAGGCAATGTCCAGATGTCCACTGAGGGAAATAAAGAGGAAATCTCCACAGTACACAGGATGGAAAATATGAAAGAAAAATTAAGCAATGCCATCATGGTCCAAGAAAACAGCAACGAAATCTTTGCTGTGAAGAAGCAGACAGCACAAAGCAAAGAGGCTCACTTTTTTAGCGAAGTAGCTGCATCCAGAGAGCCGAAGGTTAGCACTGCAGATAAGTACACCTCCGCAGTGCCTTGTGTTGCTTCTTGCGGCATCGTGGTGGACATACCATTCACCAAGCACTCATCGGCCCTCACCCAAACCGAAGAGCTGTTCACAGCCGACAAGAGCGTCTTTACCGAGATGCACATGCCTGATCAGGATGATGCCATTAAGGTCAGTTGAGTTCAAGCAACTTCTTGATAGGTTATGTGCCAGTGTTCACATTTTCAAATGTTCTTCACTACAACATTCCTGGGTCATCACAATTGTCCCATTACCGGTGAGCTGTTTGTTAAAACTGGCCCGTGGACGGCTACCTGGTGCACCATTTTGGTGATCCCTGCTATTGCGGTTTCGAACTCATGTCAACGAGTGAAAAGCAGAAGAACTATTTGATTCCCTTTATCGTTTTTCTGTCAATTTGTCTGCTTGGACAATGGGCTGTGATGACCTCTTTTTCCATCAAAATGTTCTGCAGCACTCAGCAAAACCTGAAAATAATTTTCTCCATTCACACATGTATCTGACTTTGCACTGATGTTTCGTTACTGCCAAATCGTACTGCAGAGTTTTGTAAATATTAGTTATATTCCTTAGCTTTTGGACTCCTATCTGAGCTTGGTGTCGCTAATAACAGGACAACAATTAAAAAAAATACATGAATAGCAGCTAAAGACCTTTTATATTTCAGGAATTTACCGAACTTAAGGAAGTCCAGGAAATGAGAAGTAAACAAGAGAAGAGGTATCAAATCATAGCAGATTTTGTGACTGACTTGATGTTATTTTATTTATTTGTTTTTTTTGACATTTTTGTTCAGTCAGCATCACCACCAGGGAAAGCAATGCGAATGTGTCGGACGTGCTCAGAAGGCGGAGTTGAGCGTGCTGGCCCTGCAGTACCACATGCACCGACAGTATTGCAGCATTGGTCATCTGTAAGATTATTTCCTTTTAATGTGCAGTGGAGCCTCAAAATTGGAACCTAACTTTATGTTTCATGACACGGATTGACCTCTAAATTACCCTCATTGAAAACAAAACTATTAACTGTGTAGAATAAGTTTGACATAACATGGCAACATTCTTAACAGTTATAAGTGAAAAAGGTTACATGCTATTTACGCTCGCATCTGTGAGCATTCAAATATGCTAATAGAAGACAAGTTTTCTTTGCTTTTTGTAGACCAGGTAAATCTCCAACCGATATTCTGGCTGTTCTAAAAAAACTGGAATCTGACTATACTAAGATGAGAGAGGAGATCCTGGCAGGGATTCCTTTGGATCAGCTTCAGCCTTTGACAGTAGATTGCGATGAGGTGAGTGCACGTTACATCCCTGAAATGGCAAAAGTGCTTCAAATGTTTTTCATGCCTCACCATGACAAAATCCAATTTCCATTCAGCCAGCAACCATGTCTGGCTGTACATGTGTATCCAATAATGTACTAATCATAAAACAAATGTATAAATGTTTGTCATTAACAGTGTTTGGCTCAAAGAAAGCCCAAGATGGACTGCGGCAAGGGTAAGAACACCAGCACGCTTGTCTTCTTGGAGAACATCCCCCCCCCCCCCCCCCCCCCCTTTAAGGCAAACACTCCTGAACGAAACCAATCAAGTATGCCGTCTGTCCATCTATTGTCTCGCGCTTATCCGGGGTCAGCTAGCAACTTTAATAAAGAAGGAAGGAAGGAAACAATATTGTGGTCATATGTGGTATGTGTCTTTGGCCATGGACAACAGGTGCGTGCAAAGAGCCGAACACGGGAGAGGTGTGGGACGATGCTGAGGAAAATCTTGATCCAGTCTCGATACCTGCTGAGATGAAAGACCAATCAATGGAGATGTCAGATGGTAACCAATACAAGTATGAGACTGCTTATGATCACTATTCTGATGCATTGCCTGTTTTATCATTGTTTACTTAGTTAACACAGAATTGGCTAAGGAAGAGGAAATTACTACTGGACTTGGTTTTCATAATGCAGCCAAAAATGTGGCTAAGGTGAGTTCACGCTTCAATAATCTACATAGCCAGTAGTCCATCCCAGTACAAAGTCGTCCATATTGCACATCAGGGCATTTCATACATCCCGCCTTGCAATTGATAAATGTGAATACATCTCATGTTTCATTTGCAATTAGACTGCAAAGAAATAGTTCTCCATTGTTTTTTTTTCTGGGTGACCACTTTGCCTGTCCTTTGTGTACAGAAATGTTTCAGCATCAGGAGCACACCCACAGCAAAGACAACAGTTGTGTCCCTGCAATATGGCACAATGGCGGCGTTCGACGCCCTAATGGCTGAGCTGACGCACTTCCACCCCAGCGTGCCGAGGCGGAGCATTGTGGATGCTTTGGAGGAGCTGTGGGATACTTACCAAAGTGACCTCTGGCCTCTGCCCCTCACCACTATCAGGCAAATGGCATCCGACCTCCTTACCAGGCCAGCGAATGTGACACCACCTTAAGATGACATTTTGTTGACAAATTATTGTACTTCTATTTGGCCTTTCAAAGTCACGATATGCCCCTGTTTGAAATTCTCCAGTAGGTTACAAATATTTGGGAGCTGATGCCACCAGGCTACGTTCGATTTGTGCTATCGTGATCGTTTTTGCTTTCAGAAGTTTCCTCTGGCAGCATACTGTTATGTTCCAATAGAGCTCTGTTAAAATCATTTGTTTCCTGCTAAATTTGAGTCTGACAATTAAAATGCTAGCCATGTAAACGTTTATCACACCTTTGTCATTTCTAAGTCAAACTGCCCATGGTGGAATAAAAACACGAAGATTCACACCAATGTTAATGTGCATTTAAACCAGGTATGTTTTATTATGGCTGTTAATGGATACAACATTTCCATCTCATTTAGAATGTATCATTTTTCTCTATTCAAATGTAAAAAAAAGTTTCTCTTTTAGGTCAAACTTCTGTTGGCTGTCATAAGTACAGCTTTACAGCCTGTACAGCCTCTTGTGTGTGAAATGTATGTTATTTGTTGCGTTTGTTCTTTATTCATCTGTGTCTTGATTCACTTGTTGGCATCCAGATATGATGTGATTCTTACTTTTGCCACAATTTAATATTTCGTAGAGTGTGAGGCTGGAATTTTATAAGATCCAGATCAGTCCCCAAAAAATGATGATGTGCCAGCTCCAGGAACTGGTGACGTCAGGTTAACCATCCCCATTATTTACTCAGGGAACAATAGGTCAGAAGAAAATCCTATTTTATCATTTCGTTTGACGCTCCTTAGATTCCAGTAGGTGTCAGCACTGTAATGGCTAGCCTGTCGGATTAACGGGTTAACAAATCCTGCCATTCCTCGGGAGGAGGGAGTTAAGGGGTGGAGTCTCACAGCTGGGACGCTGACCAAGTGAGCGAGATCAAATCTGAGCCATCAAGCTTGGAGATGAGAAGTTCCTGTTATCATTTGAAGCTTTGCTGTCTCTTCTCCCAGCTTGATTGAAAGGCGTTTTGCGCGAGGCCGTCATGAAATCCACGCAGCGGCTTGGCAGCCGCCTGCACCGCTAAAAACAAGACAGGGACGTGGAAACTATCTCCCCGATGCGTCACCAGTAAACCGACGAGCGGATCAACAATGGCAACCTGTCGCTGAAGCGCACGGATCGTCGCCATGACGTGTAAACAGTCGATAAACTGGACTGGAACCAATCCTGATCGATTCTGACGATCGGGTGAGAATAGGACGCCTGCGATTTCGAATCCGAGGTGGTGTGCGGGAGGTGGGTGGAGGAGGGAAGGTGGGGGGGTGATTGCACCGTAAACACGCCGAGTGTCGCCATGTGGAGCCCGGTGACACGCGTGTGGAGAGTCGCTGCGTGCTGCTTGCTGTTGCACACATTCCTGCACATTTCCGAGGGTAAGTCTATGAGATTATTGAAGAAAAAAAACACGTTATGATTTTTTTTTCTTTGTCTGTTTTAGATCGGCAGTAGAAAAGCTTTGCAAAATAAAATAGTTTAGAAAGATTTTCGCTCTTGATTGACATTGACAGGTAAAAGGTGCACCAAATGTTACTTTCTTTCTTTAAATGCAAGAATAAAAGAAACCGTTCTCTTCGCCAGAATCACTAACTTTTTCATCATAATACGCACGCAAACTCACAGAACAGTGGCAGTGAACCCATCTGTCATTTGACAGACCAAGCCATTGAGAAAATCGTAAATGGCTTGAATCGCGATTTTGGGGTAATTTTCCTCCAAGGGAGATGGAATTTTCATTTTAACTGTTGAATTGATTAAAAAAAATTGAAGTGGTGGGAATTCAACTACCGCTAATGGCTGGGTAATTAATTGGCCATCTGTTGCTCTGATTAGTTTTTATTTTGATTATTATTTTGAATTACAAACTATAGACCTGCCATTAATTGGCAAGCTTTTTAGAATCATGCGCACTGAGGTCCACTTAAATTTTGGAAAGTTCATTAGGACTTTAAAAATATTTTCTAAATTTTAGCGACCGCTCTGTCACAATAATGCGACCAGCGCGGTGCAGTTGCGCGGTCGGCGACGCGCTACGGTTGCGCGTTCGGCGATGCGTTGCAGTTGCGCGATCGGACAAGATTAAGATCCCTGCGCACTGAGGTCCACTAAAATTTTGGAAAGTACATCAGGACTTTAAAAATATGTTCAAAATTTCAGCGACGGCTCTGTCACAATAATGCGACCAGCGCGGTACAGTTGCGCGGTCGGTGACGCGCTCCGGTTGCGCGTTCAGCGGAGCGTTGCAGTTGCGCGATCGGACAAAATTAAACTTCCTGTGCACTGAGGTCCACTTAAATTTTGGAAAGTACATCAGGACTTTAAAAATATGTTCAAATTTCAGCGGCGGCTCTGTCACAATAATGCGACCAGCGCGGTGCAGTTGCGCGGTCGGTGACGCGCTACGGTTGCGCGTTCAGCGGTGCGCTGCAGTTGCGCGATCGGACATAATTAAACTTCCTGCGCACTGAGGTCTACTTAAATTTTGGAAAGTACATCAGGACTTTAAAAATATGTTCAAAATTTCAGCAACGGCTCTGTCACAATAATGCGACCAGCGCGGTGCAGTTGCGCGCGGTTGGCGACGCACTACGGTTGCGCGTTCGGCGGTGCGCTGCAGTTGCGCGATCGGACAAAAATACACAAATGAAAAAATGACGGGGTTTTTTTTTTTTGCTTGAAACGGATTAAAACATTTTCTCCATTATTTGTAATATGAAAACATGATTCGGAATTCGAACGATTCACTTCTCGAACAGTCTTCTGAGGCTCCACTGTATGTATGACTACAGTCCATCCTACTTCTTCAGGTCTTAATGTGTGTATGAGTGGCAGCGCAACATCCTGTGAAGAATGCCTCCTGATTCACCCCAGTTGCGCCTGGTGCGCACAAGAGGTATTCTTTATCAATGTGTTCTTTTTAGAATCATGTTTGTGTCACTAATACAGCTTCTTCTGTTTCTAACACAGGATTTTGGGAGGGGGCGCACCCTGATGTCACGCTGTGATTTTGTCCAAAACCTACACAAGAGGGGTTGCGAGAGCCGCTTTGTCGAATCCCCGACTAATAGCATCACGGTGCAGAAGAACATGCCTCTGAGCTCCAAGGGGTCTGGTTTGACCCAGCAGGACGTGGTCCAGATTAGACCTCAGAGTATCTCACTCAGTTTACGACCAGGTGATGAACTGAGGTGTCAAATTCAACCTTTCAACAACCCTTTACAGAAAGAAAACAATCTGTTTGGATTTCTATTTCTGTAGTTATAAAAACAATCAATAGTATTTTTTTATACCCCCCCCTTCCCTCCTATTTTATTCGAAGCAAATGGTGGGCACGCATTTTGGGGGCTGTACCTCAACAACTGTGCTCAACAATTTGGGTTCAAAAGGGTTCAATTTACTAACGGATTGGTTTTGTACTGGACCATGCAGGAGAGCAGACATGGTTTGGGCTCCAGGTGCGCCAGGTGGAGGACTACCCAGTGGACCTGTACTACCTGATGGATCTCTCGCTTTCCATGAAGGATGACCTGGACACCATTCGGAACCTGGGCACTAAGCTGGCCCTGGAGATGGGCAAGCTCACCAGTAACTTCCGTCTTGGCTTCGGCTCTTTTGTGGACAAGAACATGTCGCCTTTCTCCTACACGGCGCCCAAGTATCAAGAGAATCCATGCAATGGGTAAGTCGTTATCAATTGGTAATGAAAAGGGAAAAGGTTAGAAATAGAAATCTCATGGACTCAACCCCAAGTTCTCATCTTGATGAATTATGTATTATTTGCTTTCTATATTTGATAATGCCCAGTGAATAAGGTCTTCTTAGCCAGCTAATTTTGCAGTAGAGGACAGAATATGGACTTGCTCCCTGTTTATTTGCCCTGGAGGTGAATGTTCAGTGCAGCCAGTGCGCATCATTTGCCATGTAGGTTATACGTGTGTGTGTGTGTGTGTGTGTGTGTGTGTGTGTGTGTGTGTGTGTGTGTGTGTGTGTGTGTGCATTCCAGCCATGCACAAAGCAGCACAGTGAGATCTTATTGGCAGTAAATGAAAGTAGTTTGACCTTGCAGTGATGAAAAAAATAACACTGCAATATCACAAAATTCTCCTATTAATTCCCACCCAGGTATAAGCTTTTTCCAAACTGCGTGCCCACGTTCGGTTTCCGTCACATCTTGTCTCTGACGGACAAAGTGGATCGCTTCAATGAGGAGGTGCAGAAGCAGATGGTCTCCCGCAACCGGGACGCGCCCGAGGGCGGATTTGATGCTATTCTACAGGCGGCGGTTTGCAAGGTGAAAAGCAACCCATCGATTTATTTCTATTGATTTATTTTTTTTGTCCTTTTTAAGTCATAAACAGATTTTTTTTTTTTAGCAAGTCTACCAAAGCTGTGTTACCCGGGTGTAGGAAATCAAACAAGTCGAACAAGTAAACAAAAAACATGGCTGACAAGCTTAACATTGGTTAGCATCGGATAACAATCCAGGCATTTTTAATTTGTGTCACATTGGGACCGATATTTTAGGAAAGTGTCGCTAATTCATTCGGATACTAATGTCGTATTGTAATTTTATGTAGTGCATGTTATATAATGGTTGTGGCAGCTCACATATCAGTGATATGGGGAGAATATGATAAGAAGCTTTTATGACAAGCATCTGGCCTATTTCTTTGTTAATTAAAAGCATTCTTGGGGGGGGGGGACAGGAAACGCATTCTATTGCAGCTGTCTTGCAATCTTTGTTTGCCCTCCTCCCTATCTGTTTCTCGCTACTCAAGACACACAGGGATTTCATCCAAGTAGCAACTGCCTTGTAATTAAAAAAATGCCTCAGCTAAGACTGAACTGAATAATCATAATTTTACTCACTCATCAGAAGTCAGGTCAACCTTATTGTTTTGAACTCTTCATGCTCAACCACCGCTATGAAATGGAATATTTTTCCGTTTAAGAATTTCCCATTTTGTCCAATAGATAAGGCTCCTGGCTTCTGTTTATTTACACTCCCCACCCTTTTACACACACACACACATTTGTTTTTGTGGGAGTGGCTCTTAGGCTGGTGTGGCAATCTTCAAGGTCTTTAGTTGACATGTGGACAAATGTTGATCGTAAATGTGAGTGCAGTGGAGTTTTTTTTTCTCCTTTTGGAACGATTTTGCGACCTAATGGTAGCGTCAAGAAAAATAGCACAGAACTTTGTTGTGGATGTATATGAGAAACTGAACCAGGTAGTTGTAGATTGATCTAAACCTTAAATCATTGTCTTAGGTTGGAATTAATAGGATAGAATATTTCTTCTTCAGCATTTGATTTTTGAGAGTGGTGACATCTCTTTAAACTTTGTGTGCAGGAGGAAATTGGCTGGAGGAAAGAGGCGTATCACCTGCTAGTGTTCGCCACCGACGACGTGCCTCACCTGGCCCTGGACGGCCGTCTAGGTGGCATCGTGCAACCTCATGACGGCCGTTGTCACCTGGATGACAACAATGAGTACAGTGCCTCCACTCGCTTGGTAAACAGATAAGAGACCTCCATTTTGCATGCTTTTTCATTAGGCAGTATTTTGGACATGTGTTTGTATATCAACCTGGATATTTATGTGAAGGGTAGATTTTCCCAAAATTTGGTGATAATTCATAAACTAATAAATGCAGTGAAATTTTGTTTATAAGGGAGCAAAAGTTAAAATAAAAACACATCGCAGTATGTTATTTTATCTTATTTTGTTGTTTGCTTCAATTCTTTTGGTGTTGAGTTTGGGTAGTTGCTCTTTTATACTGTTCATGCTTTTATTTAAAAAAAAAAAATAATAATAATAACATGCATTTTTGCACATATCTTTTATTTGTTTTTAAAGTAGCAATTTTTAGTACATCTGGTTAGGAATTGTGTATCTATGGTCCAACAGTAGGACTGAAAAATCCTGCCCACCTCCAAGATTTAAGTTTTACTCAAGTTTTACTCCCTTTGCTAGATGATAGTCGTTCACACCTCGGTGCTTTGTTGTTCTATTTAACGGATTTATTCCCATTTGGTTCCTGTCTAAAATGATTAGATTTATGAACCTTCAGCATGAGGAAGGAGTGCCAGTGTGGTCTATTTTTATTTAACTCTTCACGTATAAATATAACACACACTCAATTGCTTTTGGAAGTAATTGCAGAGGGGAGAAACTGACAAACACATGTACATGAAGCGACTACTCTTTAGTCAAACCACAAAATGAAGTGTTTGACTTGCAAATACACTACTGTGCTATTTCAGTAGCGTCAAGAAATAGATGACGTTTCCTAACATCTATTACTATCATGAGGAAGTCACGTCCCCCCCCCCCCATGTATGACGTGGCTTTTTTTATTTAATAAGTTTAATAAGATACTTTAAAAATATTCACATAAAGGATGTCTTTCACCCAGTCAAAATGATCAATATCATGTGGCCCATAATTCATTGTTGTTTTCGCATGCCACAATTTCAAAAGACTGCTTACCAAATATTTATCAGCATTCGCCACTACTGTATCTTCACATACTAATTCCAAATAGGCCGAGATTAAATTGTTGTAATTTAGAATTCCAACCAAGGATTGATAAAGAATGCAAGCAAAAAGGTGTCAGCAGGCTTGATGAGGATTCTCAGTGAGAAACACTGCTACTTGTATTTTGGGTTAGAGTCACCTCGCTGGTATTTGATGATTGAATCATGCAAGCATGTTGATCCTCATCCCAATCATATCAAATGTGTCCCATCAAAATAAGCCTATGAACTGTAGTCTTTAACCTCTTTTATATTTGTATTGGAAATGAGTCAATTTGCTTAGCATCATTATAGAAAGACCTGATGTATCTCTCTCTATCGCAATTTGTGCAGGATTATCCCTCTCTGGCACTTCTGGGCGAGAAACTGGCAGAAAATAATATTTTCCTCATATTTGCCGTCACTAAGCGGTTATATGTCATTTATAAGGTAAATTTCATTCTTTATTTCCTCCATCTTTGTGACGACATTGCTTGAATTCTAATCCTGCACTTTTCCTTCATCTTGAAAAGAATTTCACGGCACTCATACCGGGAACGACAGTGGAGATTCTTGACCAAGACTCAAAAAACGTCATCCAGCTTATCGTTGCAGCCTACAATGTGAGTGAGCAACTTTCTGTTTTGGTGTTCGAAAATAAAGATGTGGGCTTTTCTTCAGATGCCCCCACTTTTGACCATATTGGCAAATATGAATGGTTGCATGTCTACGTCTGTCCTGCGATTGGCCGGCGACCAGTACAGGGTGCATCCTAATTTTTGGACAAACCTGCTGTAATAGGCGCACCCGTCACAAGTGATATATAGAAAATGAACAAATAAATAGTATCAGTAAATGTAATTTGTAATGCTCTTTTTGAAAAATACCAGACATTGTTACTGGTATTTTCTCAATTGACAGTGTAGTTTAAAACAGAGAGAGTCAAATTGAAGCCTTTCAACTCTTCATGACACACACTCCAACACGCACACACACACAGTTTGTTAATGAGGCTATAGCTGACACACACACACCGGCAGTTGCTGGAATTCCTATCACGGCAGAAAACGTCTGGACGAGTTCTAAACAGCTGATTTTTTTTCTTTTTTCTACACGCACTTTTGGCAACACTTTTGACCAATCTGAGAACAATAACAATCCACACTTGCTCACTTCCAAAGTGGTCAATGTGAGGATTTCCTCTTATTCATTGTAAAGATGACACTTTTTAGCAGCTGGAACAATTTAATGCTGCAGCAAGTCACTTGCCCGCTGACATTGCCCTCCCTTATGTTGCATGGTGGAATTTTGGATGAGATAATGTTCAGCGAATGAAGAAAATATGTGGGATTATTTATTTTTAAATTTGCGCAGAACTGCACTTCATTATATTGAGTCAACTGGGAGTTGTTTGTAATGTTTTGGCTTTCTTGGACAGATGTGTGTCCTGCAAATCTGAAATGTTGTGAGTATATAATGTCTGCACCTCAAACTTAACCCTGGCAGTTTTCAAAACGTGTCAGGCCTTTCCCCTTGCGTGTTTTTTTTTGCTACGTGGGTGTTTTGAGATTCCCTCCCTGCTTGAGCCGAATAATGTTTTGGAGCCTTTGGGCGGCAGAAAGGGACAGGCGGTGTGTGTGTTACTGGAGCTTGAAGGAAGCGCTTTTGACTCATGGCCTTATTAACATTCCAGCTGCCAAACTGCATCCTTCGCGCTGCGATGGCCAAAAGTGATGCGACTCGCTGGACGTTGTTGTGTAACCGCCCGATTTATCTCAGAGGCAAAACAGCAGCTCAAAGCTACTGCTGGCTGTGAGCGTGTGAAGGGTCAACTGAGAACACGGAGGAGGTCACGCTTGTATATAGTGATAGAAAACGCTGTAAAAGATTAGATTTGAGGATTTTACAATATTATAATAACCCTAGCCATTTACATCTTAAACATCTTGACTCCTCTACACGTCGAGTAATTGGTTCAAGCTCTCGAACACGTTAAAAAAAAAAATCATGTCACCAGAAACGATTGTCAAATAAAGAAATAACTTGGACACTGACAACCTTGAGGAGCAACCAAATGCCACAGACATCGTATCTACACAATGTTGGATCATCATTTTAAAGATATGCTCCATTGATCCCTAAAGGAGAAATTCCTGTATTCCACACAGAGCCAGTTTATCTCTGTAGGGGCTGCTGTTTTTGTTAGCAACAATGTTTTCCTGATGAGGAAAAAGGAGGCATCCATTCGAAGGATATGTTTATTTTGAGTGACTAATTGTGACTTGGCCTCTATTACAGTCTGGGCAATTATTTATGGTTTGTCTTCATCAGAATACACCCAGAAGTTCTGGAGTGTGTTTCACTCTTAATTGCTGAGTGGCTGAAGTGCTAACTGTCGCGCTGATACCTTTGTTTGTGATCTACTTGTACGATGTAGAACTTTTAATGTGTCAACATGACTTTAGCCAGCAGTGGAACACTTTTACAATTGGTTTACAATCAGTTATGGCAACATTTGTTGCAAAGATCCAGATGTGCACGCAGCCGTCACTCACTCACAACCTGCGTCCATGTGCACAATCTGCGGGTTTATAAACACTGTGACTAACAAGGTTAGAATGTTACCAGTTTTTGCCTCCTTCTCTTTCCCGCAAGTGATTATAAGAGCAGTAAATCTTGAGCATACAAATCTGTTTTTCCACCCTTGCAGAACATCCGCTCCAAAGTGGAGCTGACAGTGTGGGACCAACCCGAGGACCTCAGCCTCTCCTTCACTGCCACTTGCCAGGATGGCGAGCCACTACCCGGCCTCAGGAAGTGCGCCGACTTAAAAATTGGCGACACGGTGAGTACATGTATATGTAATGTCAGCAAATTTGAATAATCTAGAAAAATGTGAATGTGTGACAGACATTTTCCTATATGTTGATAAAATAGTGATGCAAAGTTGTTATGGCTATGCATTATGTGGAAATTTAATATCTACATGAAGCAACTTTTCAAAACAAAACTACCATAAAGGCAGTAGCAGCACCCAAATAAAGAAAGTGTCTGGAAATAATGCACAATGAAAAAAAAAAAAAAAAGGAATAGGCTCATCTATGATTGACGTAACCATTCCTCGCCACCAGCTCGGGCGACGTGTTCTGGTGTGAGCGAGCCCTTGTTCAGATGTCTTTGTCTTGTGTCTCTCATGATGTAGCATGCCAAATAATGTGTGTTTCTTATTCTTTCCTCATTGTAAAGCATTGCATTAAAATGTAGATTGACAAGGTATAAAAAATCTTTTAGTAGCGGCTTTGCACAAGTTGGAAGTTTGCCCTCTAAACCTTGTGTCAATTGCTTTTATCGGCTTTATTTTCCTGGGATTGTGTTGGGATAGCAACGGATAGTGGCTGGGGCCTCGGGGGAGGGAGGAGAGGGTGACATTGTTGCAGAATGGCACCGATGAATAGACGAGGGGCACCCAAAAGAGTCGGGGTTCGCGTCTTTTATGCTGACAAATGAAAGGAGTTTGCAAGCTAGGAGCAAAGTCTTCCCGGGGCCGGCGTGTAAATTTGCTCGCCTCGTCTGTGCGTTCCCGCCTTGGAAGCAGGATGCTGCATGTCAATGACCTCACACAAAAAGTAGGCTGAAGGAGTAAAGAGACTGTCAAAGAAAAAAAAAAAAAACCACTTGGCAGGAAAAGGAATTCTTTCTAGGGCATGGGTAGCTAAGCAAATGTTCTTCTCACACTTGCACTAAAAGCGTTCACACTTCTTTTTTGTTTGTAAGAATTTTGTGTTTCTTTTATTGTCATAATAGTTTTGAGTTTTTTCGAGGCAAAGAGGAAAATGTTAATATAATCAAAGCACTACTGGCACTAAGATCTGTACTTAATGTACACCAGTGAAACCTCCAAAAGTGGGCTGAAATTTTTTCATTGACTTTTTATTTTCCAATATCACCACAGAATGATGGCAAAAAGAGCAAGGTCTGGTGTTAATGAACAGAAAATGTAACCTTGGGCTGGAAGAAAGTGCTAACCGTGTTTCTGTCCTGGCTGCTCAATCAGTGACACATTCGTTGAAGTACAACTCCGGTCTCACCATTTTAATCAGTCATCTAAACCAATCAGGGGTTGGAACCGTAATTCCTAATCTTATCAAAATTGGTGAAAGGGAACAAGCTCCTAAAAACTCGGAACTAGAAGAGAGATAAGATCATTTTGAATGGACTTCCTCTTGGAACCGATTTAGGAACATTCATTTTCTATAAAGGTTTGAAAACACATTTTCCAAATACTTTAGTGTCCAAATCCATTTGTCCACAACTGTATTTTCTCAATGACTCACCTCTATTACGACTAGTACTACTTCCCGCGTGTTTCCCCCTCACTCAACTTTTGACAACCCCCTCGGTTGTCCTTATGACAGTCATGAAGCCAAAGACTTCCGCGCGATTCACATTTACACCAAATTTAATTGTGTGCCTTGCTCATTACCTCATTAGTGATACAGAGGCGGCAAGGGAGAAGGAATGTTATGTCAGTGCCATGTGATGTAACCACTTCCTGTGTAGCTCGTGCTGGTGGTCATTCCGCCAAAGACAGGAAGTGAGGAAAATAAGGTATAGCTGAGAGCTTTAACAGCTTCCAGGACGTGACTTTGTACTTTTTGTTTTGGATTGGCTGACGCTTCTTCCTTCCTCTGAGCAATCTGCACTTTGTTGACTGACTGAATGAGCCGCGCCCACTGGTATAAACATTATAACCCGGGGTCATGTGGAGTTCACTGTAAGTGCTGGAAAGTGCATGGCAGCTGTGTTTGCCTATATGGAGCACATTCGCTATTGGGGAAACAAAAGCGGGAATTTTGTTGTTCTGATACGACTGGTCATTCACCGGAGACCTTATTAACTAGTTCACTGGCATTGACGAGAATAGACGTCAAACATCTCTTTGTACCGGGCTAACAGTGAATGAGTTAAGTATATCAACACAGTGGAAAGTAAAAAAATTACCTTACAAAGATAAACATGCTCACTTTTCATTGACAATAAGAATACTTTATTGACACTTAGAATATTTCCCTGTCATTGTGGTTGCTGCTGTAGAACTACATTGCGTCACACTAAGAGCTATTCCTAATATTTTGGTTTCTGCAGCATAGAGAGTTTTTTCCAAAAATGTGTCTACTTCCAATTGTTAGCAACCACAACAATAATTTGAGGTTGTGTTTTTGTTCCTGTTTGTCATTCCAGGTGTCATTCAACGTGAGCGTGGAGGCGAGAAGTTGTCCTCCTCGCGGCACCGACCACAGTTTCACAATTAAGCCGGTGGGCTTTAAAGACCGCCTGCAGGTTGGCATCGAGTACCAGTGTGAATGCGGCTGCACCCGGGCGGCCCAAATCAACAGCACCATCTGCAGCTCCATTGGTAATTGTCAACTGTCCTAACATTACAATGTTTTGAAGGACTTCATTCTTGTTCTATTTTTGTCTTCCTTTCAAAATCATCAGTCAGTCGTCATCGTCAGTATTAACATCAGCGGTACTAATTATTGTGTCACACATGATTTGATGTTAAATAATTATTTCTTAATTTTTATTTTTTTCCCCCCACTGAATGATTGCACTTGATGAAAATCTGTGTATTTTTTATATTATATATAAATAATGAATTTATTAGAAGCTAAAGGTAATGCAATAATCCTGAAGGGCAATAAGTTACATTCCTGTTTTTCCACAGTACAAACTAATAAATAAATTACTAAAAGCAGTATTGGACCTATCCATGAAAATTCAAACCAGTAGTTTTTGTGGTGTAAGTAATTGCAGAAAAAAAAGAAATGAAATGGGTTAAGGGTTAATGGAAGGTTGTCTTGGCAGGCACGTACAAGTGTGGGAGCTGCCAATGCGAAGCGGGCTACCTTGGTGCCCGCTGCGAGTGCCAGGAGGGAGAGGCAAGCAGCATCCACCTGGGCGCCTGCCGCGAGGCCGAGGGCAAGCAATTGTGCAGCGGACGCGGCGAGTGCAGCTGCAACCAGTGCCTGTGCTACGAATCCGAGTTTGGCAAAATCTACGGCAGCTTCTGCCAGTGTGACGACTTCTCGTGCGCCCGGCACAAAGGCATTCTTTGCTCAGGTAACATCAAGATCGTACAGTTGTACTTTGACTTACAAATAACATTTATTGCATGACTCATCTTCGCACAAAGTGAAACCCAAGTGTTTCTAGTAGTAGCCTTGTAATCGATCTCACCGTTTACAATTTGCCTGCCTAAGTTTCATTATTATGTGTGAATATCAAAAGGTGGGTGTTATGACTTTGCTGATGTGTTTGCAACATTAAGCTTGGAGAGAAGGTGCGTCTTGGTTCAAATCATAAAGTCCCTTTTCCCCTCAAGCAGTACAGTTCAATGATGTGAAGATTTTTGTCATGGGTCCCAAATGATGTACTAATGAATACCACTTAGGTAGTTTGAGTGTTTTGGGCAAAATATCACAGCAGTATTGTGAATTACTCATAACCCCATCGGCGTTCTCAAAACATGTCCGGTGGGTGTGAGGCCACTGGTGTGCCTTCACGCCACAGAGGCTGCTTTGTGACAGTCTTGGCATGATTACCTCTGTTTATGTAAGCTCAATGAGTTTTTATTTGTAGTAGGCAGAAACCAGGCCCAACACGTTAATATTTGTTGCAGTCATTAAATTTGAACAGTCCAATACACTTTCTTCTACTGGTCGTCCAGCATGGCACCTTAATGAGGTTCTAATTAGAGCAAACATGGCTTCATTTCCTTCTGTCTCCTCCCCCATGTGTGGTTTTGTGTGCATGAAGCATTCTGGGAAAGCGATTTAGCGCTCTAATAACATGCTTTTTTTTTCATGCATATTGGATTATGCTTTTGTTTCAGTTTGAAAACAATCTGTTCTGCTTTTGAAATGTCTTCTAAAAGGAAATAATGGAAACATAAACAGTCTGGACGGTTAGCCTTTATTAAAAAGAGAAATTAAAATCCACATGCAGAAGCATAACAACAACAATCTGAAAGTAAGCTCTCTCGCTCTTCAAAACTTGAAGATCATTAATGTGAAACGGTCAGAAATACGATGTTGAAGCAGAAAGTGGAAGGAACCAATTATGCTATCAAAATGGGAATTATCTTCCTTCTCCACGATGAAATTATGGTTTGTGCCTCTATAGCTAGCAAAGCTCTACATGAAAGCAAAGTATTATTAGGTGGGCCTGTGACAATAACACATTTTGGTGGACATGTCCTGCAAATTATTTCCAGCATTTCTTAGTAGAAATCAACCACTAAATTAATAATAATCCTTATATAAATAATATTGATTTATAAATCACTGTGGTGTCATTAAAAGCTTTTTGCCCATTAGAAGCTGCATCTGAGTTGCAACAATATTCCTGCACATTCTTGTTTGGTGCAACTAAGTTTTAGATATTAGGTTTTTATAAAATGGTCATGGGTGCTCAAAATATGTTTTATTAGAGCAGAGGCACATTTGGTGGAAGAAAACATCATCATTTCAAGACTGTGTCCTCTTTGGTATCAGTGTTGGATGACATTCTGTGTCTGAAAGTTCCCGTAATCTTATCCTCGCTATCTCCTGGGGCGTCTTGGTGTTTATGTCTGCTTCTGTCTGTCTGCACTGTCCTGAGGTCATTTAATCATTGTCAGTTCATCCACAAGTTGGTAAAACCAGAAATGTCACTCAAGACTTCCCAGTGTGTTTATTTACACTTGATTCAGTCATGTTTATATGTATAATGTTTCAAATACCGTATTTCCTCATATTGTGCACTGGGGGTTATTTACTCAATTCCAAAGTTAAACAAGACTTTATATTAGTGGGACACCTGAATTTGTCCTAATTATCTTTTTTTTTTTCCATCATTAAGAATTGTTTTACAATAAATATATATTACAGCTGCTTAGCATAATTTTTTTTCTGAAGAGAAAGAACAAGTTAATTGAGGTGAGGCATTTATGATTTGAATTTTTTTATCTGTTATTTTGTAAGAGGGTGAAAACCATGGTGCTTTGCTCGGTAGTACACTTGAAGTTGCACTTCTTGTTCCACCAAAAATAACCCTTTGACCCACAACATTGCTGCTGACTGCAGCACTCAGCCTCAGTTTGCGATCGTTTGCAAATACTGCATTCTTTGCATGCGGTCGTCTTTTATTAGCACGTGTTCCATGTACAGTCAGTAAATGGGAACATATGTTTGTTTTTCTCAACTGCTGTGTTTGGTTGACGTGAGACATCATTTGTTTAAAAATCAACACCCCACGCTGAGTCATACTTTTTCCATCGCTGTGGCCTTTCATTTCATTTGGGCATGTTTCTGCCACATTGAAGGTCTCAGAGCACAAGATCAATGATTCAGAAATTTTTTTGCTTGAAAGGAGTTACAGCCAATATTCATTTGGGCATCTTTTACACCTCAGACATGTTCTATTGGTTGAATATAGCCAGGAGAGCTTTGCTCCATCCATTCAGGAAAATGCCATCTTATTTGGGGAGCTATAAGTCATAGCCAAGCTAAATATATGGTTGTCATTCTACCTCCAACGGCTGAAAATTGTTGGGTCGACTTTGGGTTCATGGTTCTTTCACTCAACTAAATTTAGTCCCTGAGGTAAAACTGGTTCACTCTCTCCTCTTTTATTATTGAGACGTGACTTGACTTGACTTGACCATGCCAGACAAAATCCTCCGGCATGGCTGAAGGGAAAAAAAACGGAGTGCCACACCCTAACTCTCTCTTGAAATGTGATCCTTTTAACCGCAGCAGAATTGAACGATTCGTTGAACTTGCTTCTAAGGGCAGGTGTGAACATTCCCAATACAGATGATGTATCTGTGGCAAATTCTCGGGTGGTTCTTCAGCCTGCAGCCATGGATGATTATCATATTGATTCACAGGGGTGACAGATGTCAGTTATTGTTTTTATAATTGGGAGAGAGATCATTCATGCGTTTTAGTTTCTACAGCCTGTCTAGAACGGACATTATTGATTGTTGAAAACAAAAACGAAAAAAAATCGGTGAAAATGTGTTTTTCTACATTTGTAATTTGGTTATTTTATGACATTGCCAACTAGTGGCCTGGCATACATACGACAGCATTTTTAGTGAACTTCCCCGAGATTGTTGTCACTGAAATATATCAAATATAGTCGTCTTGATACTACGTTGCATGAGGTGCAAACTTGGCGTGTGCTTAAACATTGTTTACATCTTTGGTAATAACAGTGCTTTGTTGCGCCAGTGTTTACTGTGACAGAAATAGCGGGCGTCAGACTTGATGATCCCTGTAATCCCAACCCAAGGTGATCCCGCTGCTAGTTTAAGTTTTGCAAGCTTTTTATTTTGAAAGGTTTCAGTTCTCTTTCACACAGAGGAGACTAAATGTATTTTTGTTTCTCATCGCCACCAACGCAGTGTCGTTAGTCATGACCTGTCTCGACTCGCACACTTGTAACAGCCGACAGAGACTTTTCAGAGGCAGTAATATTCCTACAATCAATGGCACTCAGTTCATGGTTTAACTTTTGAGGGTGTTGAGAAATTTGTCATCTGAAGATTTATTGTTGTTATTCATTATTCCCAATGAAAATAATCGGGGAAAAAAATTGTATTAAATTCTATTTCTATTGTTTTGGCACTCGTTCCCCAGCCATCATAAACATGACACAAAAGTAATTTTTGTGTACCGTATTTTTCGGACTATAAGGCACACCGGATTTATAAGGTGCAGTCTCAATCAATGGGTCTATTTCTGAAAAATTATATTTATACAGTGCACTGGGTTTTAAAGGGCATTACTGCACATTGAGGGAAACGAATGAGTCAATTCGACATCTATACAGACAGAAACAAATGTGTGGGAGTTAATGTTTTGTCTCCTTCTATCACAACTGAAGGAAAGTATTCAAATTTGTAGCCCGAAGAGGATGATTACTTATCATTATTTAGACTAGATGAATGTCCATATGACATTTCTCTCTAGTAAACTTGCAAAACAGTTGGGTATTTTCACACTTAGAATAAAAGCCTCATGAGCAGTTTCATAGGGAAGAAAAGAATCGCTTCATCTTCTCTTGGTTTTTGTGGTTGCTGACTGTCACTTTGTTAGCGGGTTTTTGCTGTCGTCTTGATTTGCTTGAAGTGTGTGGGAGACCGCTGAGAGGCTGCACTCTGTCCGTGCAGTAGCTTCTTGGGTACACCTTCAGTCTTCTGCCGGCTCAAAGGCTAAATCAGCCCATCCTCCCCGAGACCAAATCGTGCTCCTCGCCCACAGCCGCCTGTGTCATTAAGTTGTGGCGGTTTTCATTTCTTGGCGTCGTTTTCTGCGCGCCACGCATCAACTGCGCACCGCAGTAGATCGGTCCGATCCAGTTTCCTCTCATCGTGAGACAATCTGTCTGAGGAAGTCCAACTAAAGACAAACATGACACAAGCTACAAACACATTAAATCACTTTGAGCCATCACTTTGGAAAGTCAACAAGAATTAGTTCTTATTTTTAAAGTTACAAAAGTTAATACAAAAGCTTGTTTGTGCTTCAATATGAGTGTGGTGTGATTTTCTGGAACAAGATGAACCGTCTGTATTTCACATATACTAGAGACATGATTTATTCTCTTTAAATGTGTGGCAACTCCATAAATTGGGGCTTATGATGGCGAATTTATCTCCAAATGTTAGCACGTAAGATTTCCTAATGTGGTTTCCCCCCCTCCCTCATTATTTGAGTGTTACACACAAGTTAACAGGCATTTTACACTTTGGCACATCGCGCTTAACAACACGAAGGGCAAACCACTAAAAATATCTCGTCAGCTCATTTCCTCTTTATTTAATCTCCAAATATCGACTCCAGCTCCTTTTGGCTCTGGTGCTCCAATCCAGCTTGTCTCCAGGCAAAAAAAAAAAATGGCTGCGTATTAACAGAAGTGAAGCTGCTGAAGCTTTATCTTGTGCTGGCACGCTTTACTGAGGGGAAATACTTTTGGATCCCATAATTGCGCTTTCATGGAGCCAACACAGTGAGCATGCGGTTTATCCTATACGGTAAAAGCGATACGGGGCTTTTCAAGAGTCTTATTTTAATTCCAACGTTTTTAAATGATCCCCCATGAACCAGAAAGTAACCTCCTAACAAACAACACGGTGCAGTACATCTTATGAAAAAAACAAAAATCCTTTTTGATATTTAAATCAATAATGCACCTGCTAACAAACAAAAACTCAGGCTCTAACTCACTTTTTGTCCAAGGATTTTTTTTTTTCCCTTCTGCCCTTTGGGCTATCCAGAATAAGCCACCTGGTTTGCAGAAGACCGAATGTATATATTTTTTTGGTTTGAGTCGAGGCAATAGCAAAGTTCTGTTAAAAAAAAAAAAAGTGGAACACTCTTTGTCCTTATTGCCAAGCAACACTGTTTCTAAGGTAACTCATAGCAAAAGGCCGGACTCCAAGCAATCTTAATCATGTTATTTAAAAAAAAATAATAATAATAAAAGGAGTTTCCTTTTGCGCCACCACCCTGACCATTGCCTTAATCTAACTGTTTCTGGTTCCTTTTCCCACCCCTTTTTAAAAAAAATAAAATAAAAAAAATCATCTTCCCCTCTGGGCTTGAGGTAGCAGTTGGAACAGTTCCAGTCCCAGACTGTCTGTCATTAATAGTGTTTGGATGAAGGGCCACACCCGGTGACCCAGTTACTCCCTCAAAACTTTCCATTGGAAGTGCTTATGAAAGGACACTTAATAAAGGGCATTACTTTGTTATTGCAGGGAGGGTTTAGGATTGAACTTTAAATATTTTCCTTTAAGCAGTACAAGTTATCATTTTGGAAATCTGTAGACTCAAGTCACATGTCTAAAACATTGACTTTTGAACCATAACAAGCCATATTGCATTCTCTATCGGGTGGTATATGTATCCTGCCAGTTCTTATCTTGCATTATAGAGGAGGACATAGTTCTATCCAGACATTTTCCTGTTCTGTGTTTAAGGCTATGGTTTGTAGAGTTTAATTTTGTGGGTCCACCCTGGGCTGTCTGCCCAGAAGCTTTCGTGTTAACTGTCCCCGTCATGCACATATCGAAATGCGCAAACAGCTGTGTGCAGGCGCTCAAGGGGGATACACAGCATCCATATTGGTGCATTTGAATAAATTTGTTTTATTCTTTGGTTAGATTGTTAACAGTTCACACTCTGGTTGTTCAGAAACCTTTCTGTGCCTGTCGTCTAGATTTCTACCTATCCAGAATTCCATCACCTCTGTGTGCATTTTACAAGGGTCTGTCATGTTGCCACAGAATTATTTTTAGTACCTCAGATCCAGGTGTGGATTCTGATTTGAATGCTTTTGGACATTAAGAAGCTCACTGAACTTTCACAGTAATCACAGTCAGTCATGGTTGCTCCCTGTGTTATATTGGGAATATCCCAATCTGTCCACGGTGCCCTGAAACTGGGCAACCATGGCCAACATGGTGTGACAGAAGCTTCAAAAGAACACAACCATTACGCTTTCCGTCACACCTTTCTGGGAAATAATTGAGAGAAGTCTAATAGGAAATCTCTATTCTATTGTAATATATTTTATACTGTAGCTGCAGTTTACAGACAATGAATCTGGAAATAGAGGTATTAGGCTTTTTTTTTTTTTTTTTATTCCAGCATGTTCATCCCTTTTTAACACAACTTTTCCATGTGTTTATATCCTGTCGCCATTCTGTATACAAAACATTGAGTGTAATGGGGGAGAAGTGGACTCAGCAATTTGACGGCGCCACATGTAGTCTCAAAGCCGTGACAGAAGTGTGATGACAATGCAATTGCTCTCATGCTTCTCCTGCCTGGTCCTCATTGCCATTGTCAGACAACGGATTTTTTTTTATTTTTTTTTTTTTGTACAATGCATCAGACATCAACTCTGATGTCACCTGATTGCTTGCGTTGATGTGCCAAACCACACACAGTAGTTGTGGCCTTATCATGCAAGACCGATTTTGTAGGATCCTCTTGTGAAAAAGTCTTTTGATAACAAGTTTGTTCTTCCACTTGGGATTCAAACCCTAAGCTTCTTTCACCTTGCTCCAAATGTTATTGTGGGTCAGTTGTTCAGTACCGTTAGGATCACAAGAAGGCAAAGGTCAGGCTAAGTCAGGCATGCTAGATTAAAGGATTTCTTTGACCTCTTTTCCTAACAGGTTCTGCTCGGAGATAAAGTGGACTAACAGTACTCAACTTCTTGTCAGGTCACGGCGAATGCCACTGCGGCGAGTGCAAGTGCCACGCCGGTTACATCGGGGACAACTGCAACTGCTCCACAGAGACGGCGTCGTGCATCGCCGACAACGGGCAGATGTGCAGCGGGCGCGGCAACTGCGTTTGCGGACGTTGCCAATGCACGCACACCGGCGCTTTTGGGGACACGTGCGAAAAATGCCCCACCTGCCCTGACGCCTGCGACACCAAAAGGTAACATTAACACGGCAGCTAATCAGATCGAACTTAACAAGATGGTTGATGTTGATGGCGTCATATCATTAAATGTCCTGAAATCTGCTTCCAGTTCACGTCTGCTATGTTTTAAGCACTTTGAAAGCGGCTCTAAAACCATTGCAGAAATAACAAACATAAGGAGCGGCATTTTTCTTTTCCATTTAACGCCTTCCTCCTTCTGCAGAGAATGCATTGAGTGCCGGCTTTTCAACTCGGGAAAACTCTCAGACAACCAGACTTGCCAGCGTCTGTGCAAGGATGAAATCATCACAGTGGAGACTCTCAGTAAGTAAACACTGTCCATGAGCGTGTGCACACACACACACACACACACACACACACACACACACACACACACACACACACACACACACACACACACACACACACACGCAAACACAAGAGCTATATTCACATAGATCCGTGCCAGCATTCTCAGACTTCACTTTTATCGGGGTGCTGGAAGAATAACTGACTTGACTTTCATGCTTCTTAAATTAAAAACACTTCAAAGTCCGTGTTCATTGAGAACAATCACAAATTCGACACTTGTATAGAACAACATGGCCTCAGCTGTGTGTGACATCATGGAAGAGTTGAAGTAAAGTTCTTGGATCCAGCTGCATGGCCTACGCACAGATGTCCTACTTTTTCAATTCATTGACTCCTCCCGTGTATAAACACGGACTAATACCATATTTCCTCAAACATTGGCATTCATTCAAACAGGTGATCCACTTTTATTGAAACAGAGCGTAGTTGCACTTGATTTCATCGAGCAGTGCTTTAATAGATGACACGCTCCATGTAATTGTTGAATGATACCATCCTTCCTCAAATATTAAGTGTACTAGTACACATACTGTATTTCTTGCTGAATCAAATGCCTGACCTCAAATAGCTCTATTGATAGTCCTATCAAATAATACCTGTATTTACCTATACAATAATGCAACAAACCCAAGGCCCGGGGGCCAGATACGGCCCGCCACATCATTTTATGCGGCCCAAATTGTGCATCGACTACTAAAATTACAAATTGTCTTCACTATTTAAAAATAGAGATATATTGCAAGCAATTTGTATTACCTTTTGTCTTTTTAAACTATTTGAACAGTTTTTACACGTCTCTGATTTCAAAATTGTTTCATGCACCCCTTACAGAAGCCTTCTACAAATAAATACCTGGGGCTCTCTGCAGTTGAGTAAATAAACCCCCAGCATTAGGCGCAATTCAGTTCAGAGAAGGCGACAGATGTGTTTCCGTGTCTGTCGTTGCCGTTGCAACTATTTTAGGAGCGCTGCGTGTTGGCCCAATTCTGACGTGATTCATAGCATTCCTTGCTTGGCGGCTGAGCACTAATGGACTCCACATGTACATTCCATTTACAACCAGAGGAGGGAGGGCTTTGCGGTCTGATCCCCTCCTTCTCTACACGCGTCAGTGGACTGTGAGTCACTGAGACATCGACAACATGAGACCAGATGATTTCCCTCCATGCTGGATTGTTGATACATGATACAGTAGTGTCAGTGCAGCCACATATCATTTTCTAATGACCTTTCTATTTGAGCTACGAATACTGAAATCAATGTAAAATGTACCCTTAAAATGTATGTCTAAAATGAATTGACAAAGACAAAAGGGACATTTTTACTATACTTGTCTTTGTACCTAATAGTTTGATGTTTGTTCATTCTAGAAACGGACGAACCAGGTGCCGTGTTGTGCCTCTACAAGACTGACAACGACTGCGTGATGAAGTTCACATACTCGGAACATGCCAGTGGACAGTCCGTTCTCACCGCCCTGACGGAACCAGGTGAGCTTCTGCTTGCTTCTCACTGCCATACTGGAGTATTTTCTCCACACGTGAGGTCCAGTTGCGATACCTTCTCTCAACAATGTGGTCGTAATGTGGTTGTCAAAATGTGTCATTTCCGCTGACGCCATCAGTAGCTCACGTTTGTTTTGCTTTGCTCGCTCGCTAACTCTAACCCATGTCACATTCTGACAATAATCTAATATTGTCTATGTATTTTTAAAAAAAAAAACTGGATAAAAGAGAAATGACTTCTATAAAACATCACTCGGGGTATGTTTTTTCTGTGTCAGAATGCGGTGGAGGTCCAGACGCCCTCATGGTCCTGCTGGCAGTGGTGGGAAGCATCCTTCTGGTCGGACTGGTGCTTCTCGGCGTCTGGAAGCTGGTCATCACCATCCACGACCGGCGGGAGTTTTCACGCTTCCAAAACGCTCGCTCGCGTGCACGATATGAGATGGTAGTGTATATATTAAATTAGACGTGTGATTGTAACTTGTCGTGGGCTGTTTTTTTTTTTTTTTGTCATCCTCCTGAGATTGATTTTCTTAAGATTTTTTTTGTGCTTGTTTGTGGTTCTGTCCCACAGGCATCCAATCCACTTTACAAGCAGCCTGCCTCATCAAGTTTTGGTGAGACAGACATGTTCGACAAGCCCTACAATGGAGGGGTCCACTGAGCCCTTGGCATGTGGGGCGGCAGGACCGGTCCAGCAAGAACAAACCCTTATGGGGGGCACGAGCCCAATACAGACTGAGGCATCCCCTTTCCTCAACAGGGCCACAGAAGTGAAAGTAAAAGACTAGTCTTGAAGAAGCAGCTTCACTTCATTGCAGTGACCAGCAAGTCATCCACATCTGAATGATAGCAACAAACTAAGCTGGCTGCAGATCACATTTGTATGTATATACTATTTTTATAAACACAAAAAAAAAATCATCTTTGTCAGGCTTTGCACCCTGCAGCTTTCCCACACTAAATAAAAATCACATTTGCTCGGGAGGATCGCAGAATAGGGGGACTGTGACCTTAATGTGCTTCTACTAACTCTACAAAAATAATTAAGTAATAAATTCTCCATGGCTACTACTGATTAACAAAATGCAAACCATTTTGTTCACTGAAGATTTAGGCTTTTCCTTGATTTCCTTTTTTTTTTTTTTTTTGCTTTTTTTTCCAACAGAGATGACTTTTTCTGATTGGCTAAAACAAACTCATGTTTTGGAGGTGCTGGTGCTTTGGCATGCACATGACAGGCTGGTGATGCTTTATGCGTGGTCAAAATATGTTTTTGAACATAGCTGGGTACACGCAGACAGATTAGGGGGCATTTCTGTGAGGGTTTGTGTTTGTTGTGTTTATGTGTGTGTATTATTACAAGTCAGCGTTTAAAAGTGTGGTAGTATGGACATTGCAGATCTAATCCACCAACCTACAGGTACTATCGTTTTATACTGATTCAAATCAATAATAGAGATACACGACGGTATGCCAATGATGAAAAATTATACAGGGATTAGGTTATAAAAGGATGAGGATTTTCCAATCACAAAGTGTAAATCTGTCATTTTTATACACCCCAGCCCATGTCAGACTGATACTCTTAATTGCTGTTCCAGTGCTGTAAAGTAAAGAACACGGCATCCTGACATCAGGATATTTAGATCTGGGAATCTAAATTCAGGGCATCACACTTCAACACCTTTTGTCCTTTTTTTTTTTTTTATAGCTCTGGTGCTACCCCCGAAGCCGGGAAATTTCAGAAAATGGGAGGAGAGTAGTCACACTCCTGCACTTTCACAAAATATCCAGAAGGGATTTTTAATATCAAAAAAGAGCACACAAATTCACCAGCATTCCGATGATCTTTTTATTATCATGGTGGCATAATTGGCAATAATCACTTATGAGATTGGGTGGCATATGCGGGACAACAACAGTCTCAACATTTTATACTGTCAACTATATTTGTTAGCATTAACTTTAAAGAACACAATTTGCACTTTTAATACGACAGTGACTCAAAAATGTGTGCCGGAGTGTTGTGTGTGAGTATGTGGTTAGCATCAAATGTAAATATGGAGTGAGTATGAAAGTTTTCACTGCACAATTTGGACTGTAACTGGCTACACGTTGTGGTAACACACAGTCGCACAATCAAGCTCGGGGCATCTTTGTGTGACTGCACAACATAGACACAATAAATGAGCTTTTTCCAGAAGAACCCGTGTGTGTTGTTGTTAGTGCTGTTTGCGTGTGGTTGTGCCTGTGGATGCTGTCACAAATAATCGTTGCCACAGAATGACTTGCTGTTTCGAAAACAAACTTATTAACATGGTATGTGCCTTTTATGGTGGCATATTAATTTGGGTTGATTCATAGAAATCATTTTTGGACTTCAGTGCTCACTTCAAAGGCCCCACTGTACCTAGAAAAAAACACCATCCCTTTCATTCAAATTAATATTGTGTAGCATTCCGGAACACCGTGTTTTGTTGACAAAGCAGTTTGTATTCCCTCTGATGGCTGTGTGAGGGGAATCTTCTAGTTGGATAAGTGAGACCTGGTTTCCTCATTTCAACTTTTGCTTCCTGTGTGGGACTTCTTCATTAACTTTATCTGCTGAATGCACACTGTCATTAAGTGAATGTGAAAGTCAGAGCAGAGTGAATAAACTTAATAGTAGTTAGTGGTTTAACGTAAGGTGTTTAGAATTCATTAAGCTCAGGTCCCACACTTTCCATTCCAGCATCCAATCATTTGGCGTCGAGGCCTTCAGTTAGGATTTACTCAACTTTTTCCACCTTTTAATATCACCACTTTCACTTTGCAATTACAGAAACCATTCATGTTGAACAAAAACGCTTCAGCATCACTGACGACACCACAAATTCCTATTTTACAAAAAGTGTCCAAAACCAGAGTGTAAGCATGTTTTTGAGGCCTGACCTTCCAATGCTAAATACTGTATTGTGATTATTATGTTGCGTGTCAATCAAAAGCTATGTTAAGTTGACCCTTATAGATCTTGAAACAACTGCAATTATGTTGTGAGTAAGGATAATTCCAATCAGCGGTCGCCATAGCGACTCACATCACATAAAACAAGTACTGGAGTGAAGACTCAGAAATTTAGTTTTCACTTAATTGTTGTCGTCTGCTGCCATCTAGTGGACGGACCGATTGCATACAGTCTATAAGATGTTACGTGACATTTTAGAGCGAAATCGTCCTCTGACATCCATACTACTGTAAAAACATTAATACAATTGTAAGAGAGAAATAACTATTGAGGTATCGTCAATTCTGCAAAAGGAACGACGAGGATGGGATTCGAACCCACGCGTGCAGAGCACAATGGATTAGCAGTCCATCGCCTTAACCACTCGGCCACCTCGTCGTGTCGGTGAAGCGTCCTACCCTTGCTTATAACTCTAGTTCTAATGAATTCCGGGCACGAAGTTCTGGCTGATTTGTATATTTGCTTTGCTTTGATTTCATTACATTAATCCTCCGGCACACCGAAAATGCACGAAGCAGTTACATGCCTTGTATCAATTCCATATGACACAACTCAGCCAATCATAGGAGCTACCTTCTCAAGGGATTTTATTCCTATTAGAGCACCTGACGTCACTTGATTATTCCCGTTTACCCATTGGCAGCAAAGTAGTGGCCAGTAATCTTAGATTTTATTGGGGTGGTTGGGAAAAAAAAGAGAAATTATAGGAGAAAAAACACATTGATCATTTCAGACTTTTTGTGGGAATTCAATGGGTAAAATTTTGATTTTTTTTTTCAAAGTGGTAATTGTTGGTCATCGGGATTGGGATAGGCTCAACAGTTTAAAGGTGGAACAGTTAGGATTAGTCAAAAAGTGTATAAATGATCAAATTTGTGTGAAATTAAATGTCAAATAGAATGTGCCATTAGAAATGAATGTTTTTTAAGGTGTCCCCCGCCTACTGCCCGATAACAACTGGGATAGGCTCCAGCACGCCCGTGACCCCCGTGGGGACAAAGCGGTACAGAAAATGGATGGATGAATAGAATGAATCAGCCTTTCTCGAAGTCATCTTGCCCTTTTTTGTGTCTGTCTGTTTGTATTAAATCATCTTATCAATACAATAATGACCCACTTTTCCCTTTGCTTTCCAAACACTTGAGAGGTTTATCGAAATGCATTACAATTGACTCTCCGAATCAACACTGACTCTTTTTGACGAATTATTATCTTGTAGAAATGATTACATCGTAGTTCAAATAAACTTAACAAGATTTGAATTTTTACTTAAAGAGTGTGAGTACTTGTGCCACTTCTGACAGTATTTATTTGAAATTTCCAACCATTTTCCATAACACAATTGACTCACAGTTGGGAGGGAATCAGACAAAGATCTTCCATTACAATGTTTTTTCTGTTTTGGGTCATTTTTCAACCACCCAACCACCCCAAAGCCACTCCTATCCCCTGCAGTGCGTATTGCACGTCACCAAACGGTGTGCCTCATGTTGATGTGGATGGATCATTCTCAAGAGCCCAAAAATGTCACTTCATCACCATCCAAAAACAACATGGCTATCCCTGCCATGTGCTCAAAAAGCCTCCCTGTTCAATGTATATTTAATTTGTAATTTGTTAGCATGACGTCACACGTGACATCGGTACTTTGTCAAAGTTCACTCATGACACACGACGCAAACCTAGCAGTACCCCCCCCCCTCCCCTCGAAAGAAATGTCATGGGAAAGACATGAACGATGACTCTCCTGTTAAAAAGCAAGTGGTTGTAGTGAAGGAGTCCAACTTTCCATGTGTGGGCTTGGCAAGTCACACAAAGACAGAGAGACGCCCAGAGGAATGAGACGGGCACACATGTTGTTTGCCAGATCTGGAAGTCATTCAGTCCACTTTTTACAGTCGCTTTGTTTGACCTCTGACGGTGACGTTTGTTCAAGAATGAGGAAAGATGCTGTCACGCATCGGCGTAATCGTCACGTTGTCCAACATTTGTTGCCACAATTCTCATGCCAAACCTTTTCTGACGTATCCCTTGTTTATTACAGGGGACATGTTCCAGACACATAGGTGGAAATTGAGACAATAGGAAAACATTTCAATGAAATTACTCCTCAAGTGCTTTAAAAGTACTCCTTAAAACATTTACTGTTCTGACTGTTCAATTACACACTCAGTTCTCCAAAAGTGCCTCAAGCTATTTATTTGTCCCACCCAACAGAACTTTACCATAAACCTGATTCATTAAACAAGAGACAATTAAACATTATAGAACATTAAATCTATTTTCATTCCAGGCGCAAGTCTAGTACAAAACTGGATGGAGTTTTTCTTTGTTTTTTTGGGGGGTATTTTTCTAGACTTTGGACAGGTAGAATTAGGTATCATGAGGCATTTGCTTCCTTGTGCGAAGTTGTGGAACGTAACGTAGCTTTTTCCTTGCCGATTGTATTGCCATCCCTCATTTGCGTTAAAATCAGGGCACAGTACAAGCAATAATCCGTTTAGAGTTTTAAGTGTTACTTTATGGTGATCCTTTATGATGACTAGTTTATGAATTTTAATATGACTAGTTTAAACTAGTCATCCTTTATGATGGCTAGTTTAATATCATTTATTAACTTCTGCTATCATTTTACCACTTTATAGACAGTAAGAATATATTCCACTTGATAGGTACTGTATAAACCGACTGCATAATAAAGAGCAGTTATAATTGTGTCAGTAACTGTTTTTTTGTTGTTTTTTTTGTTTCAGTGAATATGTTTGCAGTCCAGCAGCATGATTTGGCAAGAATTGGAAGTTGTTGGACTTGATATTAGGTGAGTGTCTCTTTTGCAAGTGTTGGCCATGCCAACATTGAATCACCCTTTGCTGAAGTCACTCCCCCCACCCCGTCCACCTCCTCATCATCACTATCTTCATCCTCCTCCTCCTCCTTCCTCCTATCCAAGGGCCACATAAATAGGGGCCGGCGATACAAGCTGAGGGGGTCCCCTCATACAACACGCACATCTGGACAACAGCTTGCATCATGCGCCTTTTGGCTGTCTTGTGGACGCTTAGCTTGCTTCTCAGAGAAGCACACACATGGGGCTACAGGAACGGCATATTTCACAACTCCATATGGCTGGGTAAATATGTTTTTTTTTGTCATTTTTCTTTGGAAAGAACATACAAAAAACGAGCCGGTGACTTTGTATGGGGCTTACTGATATTTTCGACTGATAACCATATGGCTTAAGTTGTTTCTCTTTTGTTGCTTACCGCATTGCACCACAGAAATGGGAAAAATATTAAAAGCTATGTTCTCAAACAGTTAAAGCCACAATAATGAACATTATTCAGTGAACTGAGAATATATCAGAGTACCAATCAAAACATGAAGACAGTTCTTGTATTGTACATGCAGGTGTACTGAATGTTCTTTTGTTTTTGGGCCAAGCATGTGAAGCTATCTTCAAAGAGACACTTAACTGCATGAATGGAAGTCATTAGTAAAATGGCAGCACAGTCTGTGCCAGTCTGTGACCTCATGCAAGGTAATTCCAGAATGACTAAACAAAGAAGAAGAAGAAAAATTAACTGACCAACAGCTACAGCAGCGAATATTATGAGCGTAGCTTCTCATAAGCAACATGTCTTGTAGTCATGCATGCGTGAAGCCAAAACAGAATCAGAGAAGGCTGCAGAGCTGCTGAGTCTTTCTTCTTTCTTTCCAATGTATTTTTTTTTTTCTCTGTCAGACAAAAGACATTGAATTCCCCAATTGGTTCAATTCAAATTCCTGTTCCTGAATGTGTTTTGTTCACATGGTAATTTCTTTCCTGAAAGATTGCCTTTGGTATTGATTAAAACATTGAAAGTTTTTTTTTCTTCTCAAACTGAAAACATTCTTCCCCAAAATACGCTTTACGGTAAAACGAGGTTAAAAAAACGGGGCAAAAAAAATCATGGAGAATCATGATGAATGAAAGATTCAAAACGGCCTAAAACAATTGTCAGAAAACGCTTTAGGCTCATTGACAATTAGGAATTGTCTTCAACATAACTGACAATTGTACGTTAGGTTCTCTAAATTGTCTTGGTTTTACATCATGGTATGAATAAATGATTGATAAATGATCAATAATTTCAGCTGGGGTGGTCTCTCTTTCATAGAACAAGCAGCTGGAGTCTACCACCGGGAGTCACGCAAAGGAAGATACCAGATGACGTACAAGGAGGCTAAAGCCGTGTGCAAGTACGAGGGCGGAAGACTTGCCACTTACGACGAACTGGAGGCTGCTCGGAAAATAGGTCTGAGAATTATTTAATCCCCTGCTAAATTTGCAAAACTTTAAAATGAATAATTCGACATTTTTGACTGTCAATAATCACCCCAAATTCTTTCCTGTGACGGATACTGTATGTTCTTCTCAGCTTGAGGTCAGAGCAAAACTATGCTTGAAACATTAATTTTAATCTGACATTTTGATTGCTCTTGCCTGACGCCCAATTATGAAGATGTCCCCGGTGTATTGTAAAAAAGTGTTAGCATCATCTTGGTTGGGTGACATCACTTCTCCAATTGTACTGGGCCTAAATCCAGGCACTTTCCTCTCGGGTGTCACAACCCCCACAAGTAATCACCTGTCAGCAGCTAGAGTAGACTTTCCCCTTCAGCAATCTAAGCAGGGGGTCTCCAATTTATCAGGCCGATTTTGACAGGGCTCTGGTCTTTGTAATGGCCACACTGCCTTCAAAAATAAGGCAAACCACAACAAACAACCCATCAAAAAAAAATCTCACCGTGACCATTAGGAGACTTTTCTCATGTTAAAGGTCGAACGGAGGAAATAATTACACAATTGAGACGCTGGAATCTGTCTCGTTTAGGTTTCCACGTGTGCGCTGCAGGATGGTTTGATAAAGGGCGCGTTGGTTACCCCATCGTCAAAGCCGGTCCTCACTGCGGCTTTGGAAGGGTGGGCATCATCGACTACGGCTACAGGCTCAACAAAAGCGAGAGATGGGATGTGTACTGCTACAACCCAAGCTGTGAGTATGACACTAAAGTTTTTGAAGTTATAAATAATGGGAAGTAGAAGTAAACTGTGGTTGGACTCAGCAAGATAAACTGGCTTTTTTTGGTTTGTTTGTGTGGTGTTTGCATATTCTGCCTGAATTTGTTTGATTTGGGCTTTCAACATCCCACAATTTTGATTTAGAACCATAAATGGCTGTTTAAGTCATGTGTTAGACTACCAGTACATTGCAAAGGCAGAACTTTGACTTTAGTCAGACTTATAGTAAAGTGAAAAAGTGGTTTTCCCCCTCCTGTTTTCTTATCTTTCTTTTTTTTTGCATGTTAGTCTAGCATACAATAAATATTTACCACCATCAAACAAATTTAAATATTTGTCAAACACAAACATTTGAATGAAAGTTTTCATCGTTAACTCAATCTTTAACATTTGTTTGATACTCAAACGTTAACGTGTAGAAATTATGAAAAAAAGAAAAAACATTTCAGAAGACAGCAATAGTTTTTCACGACGCTATATTTTGTCAATTTTAGGAAGTTATATGTTTTAGTAAAGTGCTTTATTATAGTGAAAGCTTGTGTGCAATAATGTAGTATTGTATACCAGCCAACACAGTACTAAAATAAAGTAAATTACTGTAACTATACTTGCGATAAAAATGATAAAAACAAAACAATCCAAAACAATAAATATGATGCTCAGAAAGCTTTTTTTTTTTTTTTGCCATGTAACCACACGCTTTTACACCACTTTCCCCAATACATCATAAGTTAGTACAGTGGTAAACCCCTGCAAGTTTTGGCTTATCTGTCTGGGAGACGTCCATAATGCTTCTGCAAATCAATTTTAAAACCCGCATCATGCACTAAAGGTTATGGGTTTGCGGAGATCAAAATCCGTCTTCATGTTGAAATCATCTCATATCATTGAGCAAGTGAAAGGTTTGTCATGGCTTTCCAGTGGTGGTGATGATGATGGTGGAGGTGGCGGGTAACCACACTTCAAGACCAGTCATCCAAGTCCTGCAGACTACTCCTGCTCCATGTCAAACACACAAGGGAGCTTAATCACTCCAGGATGTGACGACAGAATCTGGAATCAAAACCACAGTCTGGTTTCCTCCCTGTGACTTATTGCTGTTACTTTCAGGCTAAACCTGGATGACGTTACGGCATCCATGGATAAGATGTCCACAGAGGCGCATTTGAAGTAATCATGACTGTCGACCATCTGTTTGCCTTGAGGATTTGTCATTGAAACGCTTACGAGAAGAAAGGATCAAATATGGCTTTTGTTAGCATTTCAGCAGAAAAAGGAATGTTTATTACTTCAATAGCAAACTACAAAGTTAATTTCTTAATTTCATGTCATTGAAATTGAGTTCAAATGCATTTCCACTTTTCCACATTTTCCACTTTAATAATTTATTCACTATGGCAGTTATTGTTTTAAGCGGTGTCCAATCGTTTCATTTTACGTCTTCCAGCTAAGGAGTGTGGCGGCGTTTTGACCGACCAGCAGAGGTTCATCCAGTCTCCTGGATTTCCAGAAGAATATCAAGATGACCAGATCTGCTACTGGCACATCCGAGCGCATCTTGGTCAGAGGATCCTCCTTCACTTTGTGGAGTTTGACGTGGAGGACGACACGGCGTGCTTGGCGGACTACCTGGAGGTCTATGACAGTTATGACGATGTGTCCGGCTTTGCTGGAAGGTGAGAGGTCACCGGGGTGCTCAGAGTCAACTGTTCAGTTACATCACATCACCTTCATTATTATTTTTTTTTAGGTTTTGTGGTGATTATTTACCCGACGACATAATCAGCACAGGTGAGCACCATTGTTTTTTTTACTGGATTTCCAACTAAAACAAAATCAATTAGGCGACACGGTGTATGGATGTTACTCCCACTTGTGGCTGACACTTTTGAGGTTCAGGGTTCGAGTCTTACATCTGGCCTTGATTAAAGAGGATAACCTGTATAGAAAAATTGAATGGTGAGTGGATAAAATGAATACTCTTTGTCTGATGGAGTTTTGTCTCACAGGAAACGTGATGACGCTGAAGTTCCTCTCAGATGCTTCGGTCACTGCTGGGGGCTTCCAGTTACAATACTTTGCCATGAATGCATCTGCACTGTCACAGAATTACACTGACTATTTTCACTGACTAACATCCTAGTCTTTAATAATTGAATCTTGAATATTAAAGACATATTTCTGCTTTATAAGGATGTCTTAACATTCCTTTTTCTAACATTGAGTTGTGAGTGCTTCTTGGTTTGAGATGTAAGCCTTGACAATGTTCAATGTCATTCCCAATTTATGAAGTCAATAAAATATAGAATAAAATATGTACTAAACTGTGGTACTACTGTATTAATGTGTATACTGAAATGAAGAAAAAAAAAAGATTTTGTTGCACTGAAAAGGCTGATTACCACTCCAACTCCTTAAAAGGTAAAAAGGGGTGGGACAGGATGTGACATACGGGGTCAAAGGTAATTTCGACGTATGTGTGTTGCTTTGGCGCCAGCTATTTCGCGGGATAACAGGACAACAAGGCGCTGTGTATTTTAAATGTAAGCAGAGGAGGCCGTTTGTCCGTGAATTTAACGAGTCGACACTTAAAGCAATTCCGACGCCGAAACCTCGAAGTGGTCGGACGCTTCTCCTTGCTGATTTTTGGGGTGCGTCATTTTTGCGGCTAACGTAGCGTCTGGAGCCCGAGGTGAGCAGTGTGTGGCGTCTGTTCCAGACCAGTTTTGTGATTGACTGTTTTAGTTTGTTGCTTTTCCCCCCCTTTCCTGCGTATTGGGTGTGCATCTGTGTTTTTTAAAATCACGACAGTTGTGGTGAGTCAAGTTGCTTGACTTAATAAGCAGGGGCATGTTTGTCGCGTGCTTGCTATATCAGCGCTAAATTGCGCGAGCTAATTAACATGGATATTTTTTCTCATTCTTTGTCGCAACATCTGTAAAATCAAGTGATTTGATATATATTACTTCATTCACAGCGTTGGATATAGTGAAGACACCATCTCCTTGAAATCTGAGGTCTCTATTTTATTTGAAGTTTTTTTTATGTGCCCCCCCCTAAAACTTTTTATGAAGTCTTAAGTTTGTTTTCAATGCGGGTGAGACATGTCGATATTTACAATCGTGTCCATTTGTTCATGTATGAAAGCCATCAAGTGCTGACATCCACGTTAGGATAAAAACTTGTTGATAAGTAGTCTAAAAGAAAAGTACGTTTGAAAAGAAAGTATTGATTACGTTTCGTTTGTACAGCAAGGTAAGCGTGAAAGTGTATTTTGGTCTCAAGTGGCACAACAGTAAATATGGGTCAAGGTAGAGAGAGACAAACAGAATCGGACATCTGCAGCTTCTTCCAAATGTGGAGAAAATCCAATATGTAGCTGATATCTGCATATATAGTCAAAATAGTTTGGTGCTAAGTATGCTGACCAAAAAACATGTTAACACATACAAATGATGTTCAAAACTATTATTTTGAGAATATTAGTTTCTGATGATACAGAGCTTCAGACGGCCCTGTAAATGTAATCATAAAATACAGCGATGTTAAATGTCACTAGCTTGTATGTTTTGTCCTGGTTCTTTATCAGGCCGCCTTCTCAGTTTATACTATTTAATGTATGCCAGAAAGATTGAGACACAGCTGTGGAGCCTTCTGTGCGAGATTGTGAAATAAGCCACCTCCAAGGTCCCTATTCTTATACTGTGATAACCTTGCAGTCTTAACTGAGATCAACTCCTACAAGCAAAGAGTGACATAGAAGCCAGTGAAAGCAAGATAACGGCATAGCTCACGCTACCTAGCTAATGACGTGCCAAAGAGGCCTATTCTAACAGTGTGAGTAATTCTCATCTTCCTCTAAAATGATTTTGTTGTTTAACCCCCGCGCAATCTTCTTCATGCAGGCCGTGCAACGGCAAGTAACAATGATGGCGTCGGCGGAGCCTCCAAGCAGCTTCAGCATTGTCCCTTTGCTGGAATGTCTGGAGGACAGCACCGCTGGACGCCCCGAGCAGACTGATGCTTACCTCACCATTGCCAAGTAGGTCTCATTGAGTTCTTCATCAAGTTTACAACGCACCCCCCCCCCCCCCCCCCATTTTTTTTTATTTTTTATAATGCATTTGTATTTATTTATTATCTTGCAGTCGGCTCAGTGGAGATGAAGGCCGTCAGTTTCTTCCTGACGTCACAAAGCACTTTTCTCGCTTGGGTAACTCCATCTTGGTAAGTCTTTTTTTGCAAGACTCTCCTTTGACAACTAGGCTTCCTAGCGAACCGCTGATGTCGTCTGCAGAGTCATGTTAGCAGTCCGCATGCTGAGCTGAGCCAAGCCGCCCTCCAAGCTTTGGGATTTTGTGTCTACCATTCGCATGTCGTCAGTGAAGTGTCTGGTACGTTCAGTTGTGTGTGTCTGTTTGGTTAAACGTTGAGCATTCAGATTTTGAAAAACTAAGGCCACAACCATGCATTTTCTGTTTATTTCACTTGGGAGAGATGAATCCAGATGTGTTTTAGTACTTTTAGTAATCTGTGCGGTCAGAGAGCAAATTATACCTGTAAGTCAAGGCATCACTGTATATTCCTGTTTTCCCAGAAACCTTCACCTCAGAAATCCTGTCCGCACTTTGCTCCGTGGTGGCCAAGTCAACGGAGAAAAACACTTGCACCAGAGCGTTATGGGTTATCTCCAAACAGAATTTCCCTGCCGATATGGTTGGCAAAAAGGTGAGAACGGATCCAAACAATGGTGCTGCTTTCCGGCCAGGCACTGTATATAGTATTTTGTTTTTGATGTGCTCAGGTGGCCTCCATACTCAGCACCCTGGAGAGTGTTTGGAGAAAAGGCGAAGTGCAGTCAGTCGTCATGGAACATGAGGCTTTGAACGTAGTCATCAGGTAACTTATTGTTCTCATACCTTCTAGCGTTTGGATTTTTTTGTTCTCCCAGTTTACCAGTTTTTTTTTTTACCAGTTTGTGTGTATTTTGCTTCCACGGCATAGTGACTCAAGAGTAATTCCACCAAAACTTAATAGTATGACAAACCTAGAGTTGGGTGAGGTTCATTAGATACCAGAAGTCAATACTGTACTGGTCGATTCAGCACCATACAAAAAAAAAAAAATACAAAAAAATATCAGGAACATAGATTTTTTTTTTCCTCAATTGAATGACATGCTCCTCTGCCACAGGTGTTTTTTAATTCCTCAAAAGTTTTGACCATTCAATTTCCTGATGCCCGTAGGTTGCTGGAGCAGGTTCCAGCTCAGATGGGCGAATTGGCAGTGTGCTGGGCCAAACTTATCATCCCCTTGGTGGTGCACTCGGCCTCCAAAGTGCGCCTGCGGGCGGCAGCCGCCATGGAGATGGGCCTGCCTTTGCTGCTGCAAAAACAGATGGAAGTAGCTGCCATCGTTGAGCCCTTGATGTCCACAGTGGGTAACCATCATCTGGAAGTTAAAGCTAATCTTAATGATAAACTGGCTTTTTTTTTTTCTTTCTTCACAGAAACTAATTCCAGAGCTACAGAAGCTTTTCATGACCAAAAATGAAATGAATGTCCTAAAGCTCTGGCCATTATTTGTCAAACTTCTAGGGAAGGTACGTACGCTTGTTATTTTATTTTTTTAATGCTATACATATGATTCTTGTAGCTGCATTTTACGGGTCTACCTAATAATTTAAGTTTGGTATTGGTACTTACATGTGCAAGTGAATAGTTGTACTGGTTGAGGATTTAATGCATGTCTTAGTAAAGGTCATTGTTTATTAATGATGTGTAGTTTGACTGGAAACCCTCGTGTTTGCTCTTCAGCTGCTCCATCGAGGAGGTCCCTTTATCAACTCATTGCTTCATCTGGAGGAGCTGGGCTTTCGCAGCTCCTCTCCCACCGTAAAGAAAATCGCCTTTATTGCCTGGAAGAGTTTGATCGATAACTTTGCTCTTAATCCAGGTAAATTGCCTCCCCCCTCTCCCCAGTTGCTTTTGAACTTCTCTAACTGCATTGTTCTTTTTCTTAAAGACATCCTTTGCAGTGCAAAGCGCATGAAGCTTCTCATGCAGCCCCTCATGTCGATCAATATCCGTACCGAATCGCTGATGCTTACCAAGGTGGAGGTTTGGTGGTACCTTGTGGTCCAACTTGGCCCTAATTTGTCGTCCCACTTTGATTTGGTAAATTAACTTGTTAATATTTTTCCTCAAGCTTTCATTATTTCATTTGAATCCATGTGTCTTTAAAAGTAGTAATAATTGGTTTCTTTCACCTCAGGTGTCACTCCCATTGCTACAGTGCACCATTGGTTCTCAAAGCCACTTGGCACCAGCCACTCCTGCCAAAGGTCAAAATGGCATCGTAATGCCCAGCACACCCAAATCTGGTACTTTCCCAAACCAACTAGATTAGGCCTCTTTGACACACACAATTAGTAGGGGTGCAAAATACACCAAATTGTCTGTCATGTGTTTGATATTTTTGGGGATATTTTTTTTTTTATTGCAAATTTTAATGCAAACAAATTCACCTGCCAACCTATAGAAATCCACTCCAAGAACAATTTGTGTGAATGTCACTCCATTGTACTTTTTTTTGAATGGCTTTGATCATTGACCGTATTTTTGACCCAGCAGGCCCACAGGCCTTCAACAGCCTGACGCCCAATGCATCACGATTAAACTTGAACTCCAGCATGCAGCTCGCCTCCTCCTTCCCCTCCATCAAGTTGTTGGGCCTGGAAATGCTGCTCCACTACTTCCTGGGTCCTGAGGTCGTTGCCACGGCGACCGAGCGTAAGCTGGTCCTTACGCTCGGTGAGTGTTCCACTTTACTTCGACAACTGTATTACTTGAAATCTTGAATGTTGTTGCAGCAGGCCCTACACTCTGCTATAAAATACTTTTTGTGTGGTTCTAGAGCCTTTGAGGCATCCACTCTTGAGTGCTGCGTCCTCTTTCAGCAAGCATGCTGCTGTGCTCATCTCCAATATCAAAGATGGCTTCAACCACATCGGCAAGGATGCTCCAGGTGTGCTTCATGATATATGATTGTCACTTTGGGTATAGGAGGTCCAGGGTTCAAATCCTCGACGAACCCCCACGTCCTAAAAGCTGTCTGTAAGCTGTGATTTATTAATCTAAATTGACATGTCTTCTAAAGTTTTTCCGACTTTCAATATTTCCACAGATGCTCTTTTGGCACTTTTATGGGATCATCTTATACATTACGTCACGCTGACCATCGAGTCTGGTAAGTACTTGGTTCTTTGTCGAAAGTAGCTAGTGTCAGAGAAAACTGCACATATGTCTATGCTGTGTATATATATATTATTCTGTCAGGGGTGTTCAGCCATCCATACTCTGTGAAAAATTTTGAGATATTCCTGATTCATGTCTTTATCAATGCCATTGTGGCCCCCACACTACGAGGAGGGTTCTTGAAGCCATAGTTCCTTCCCACATGGTGCCACATAGAGTACTCCCGATTGGGTCAGGGTCTTAGATCATTACGGAGGCAGATGCAGAGACCACGCCCCCTGCCTCCTGCCTGACTCATTGCCACTGTCATCAGTTTAAGTCTGAGCATTCAGTTGTTTGTACACCTTTGATGAGAAACAACCACTGAGGGGTTCTTCCCCAATGATGCCGGCCACTGTTTATCAGTCATGTGATTCTGTAGTAGGGGCTCGTTTGTGTTTGCTGATGGTTTGTTGCTGATGGCTTTGTGTCTGTAGGAAGTAAGAAAGACCGACACGGCAGTGAGGTTCTGACCCTCACGCTTCAAGCTCTGCAGAACATTGCTTGCTCAGAAGCGCTTCCTGCAGACAAATTGCTGGTAGGAGTGTTGCCATGTTTCTCTTCAACCAAGGGATGGGCTTTCAAAGCAGGGTCAGGAAACTGAAGTCACATGAGCATTAGGTAAAGCCTGTCATGCAAATTTAATAACAAAAGAACTGAAGAGGAACCGTTGAAACAAAAAAAATCACGTCAAATTTAACCAACTAAATATTCTCGGGCAATAACCGGGCTGCAATTGGTGAATTTCCACATATGATAAAATTTATTTCACAAGTGCCATATTAACATTAATACTGTAAATGAAAATTTTCAGTTAAACTACCCTTTAAAACTAAATGTCTGACACATTATTTTATCTTGCACCATATGTGGCACTCGTGGCGAAGACTCTTCGTAACAACCTGGGCTAAACTTAGCTCTGATAGCTGGTATTGTCTCAACAGACTTCCTAGACACCAATTGCTACTTTTCCATTAGCCAGTACTTTAGACCCATCTTGTTGTAAATGGAGAAGTTACAGAACTAGCTGAGCAACCTACTGAGATCCCATGAATAGGTGATAGGGAAAAATGAACAAGTAAATTTGTTAATAGCAAAAGAACAGGTGTTCACTGTATTTACTTGGTTTCCTGCAGATTCTCTTCGAGAGCACCGTCAAAGGCATGCCTCCACGCGTCCTAGGCTCTGCCTCCTACCAAGTGGGCAAGATGGATGTGCTGAATGTAAGCGTAAGGCCCTCCTCTTCACCAGTGCCACATTGGAGACAACTTACACTTGTTTCTCCATAGGGAACACCAGCACTCTTCCTCATTCTTCTCCTCTTGGACAGCAACATGTTGGCGTCTTACATTGAAGACAGCAGGTGAGAATTTATTTCCTTTCAATGATGGATGGATGGATGGATACATTTGTTTTTGGACAGGGAACATTTTATTTCTTTGTTTTTGCAGGTTTTATCATTGCTTCCAGACACTGGTGGGATGCAGCCTGTCGGGCCCCACCTCGCCACTAGCATTCGCAGAGGCAGTGTTAGGCGCCGTCGCCCGTAATACCTCCTCCTTGCAGAGCAAGGAGCACCTATTGAGGATGTGGAGCGTTATGGTCACTCCGCTCACAGACACAATCACACAGGTATTTTTTCTGCCTCCATGGTGGTCTGATGGCCACTCAGCACTAAGGAAGTGATTTTCCTTGAATTGTTCTCAATGTATATTATCAATAAAACTGTTAATCTTGTTGTAGACCAACGAAGTCAACCAAGGGGACGCTTTGGAGCATAACTTCAGTGCCATGCACTCAGCCCTGATGTTCCCCGTCACTTACCTGCTGCGTGGCTCGCCTGAGCAACAGGTTTGCTAACAAAAACGTTAATTCAGCCGGTCTGTTGAAAGTGTCGTAAATTGGACTCCCTTCTTTACAGGTGGCCCTTAAGTCCATACTGTCTTCTTGGTCCAAACTGTACAAGGTGTTTGCACGCTGTTCGGCTCTGGTGGTTACCGCAGAAGAAAACATCTGCTGTGAGGAACTCTGTGTCAAAATGGCCGCCAAGCTGGATCGAGATGCTCTCACAGTAAGACTAATTGTGCTATCATCCACTTTCGGAAGGAACTAATCAGTTTTGACATGTGCCGATTGACCAAATATACCGGAAGTAGTAGATGCCAAAAATGGCCAAAACCACTGAATTATTCCATAGAATCAAAACATTTTGTGCAAAGGTCATCATGTTCGATTCGCCTCTGTCCTATCTGCTCGACAACTAATTACAGTGTGTGGAGGGGACTTTGTTATACCCTTTTAAAAATCATTGTTCTTTTGCTTCAGGTGCCATCCTCGCTGACAGCTTTTTCATGCATGCTTCAAGTCATGGTGGAATGTGTGGACTTCTCTCCCTACACGCCACAGTTCCAGCAAAAACTCAAATGTAAGTCCATTTATTTTTAGACTGTACATGATCAGAACTTTCAGAAAAATCACCAAACTGATCGCCAGATGGTGCAAATACTTTTTTATTTATTTTTTTATGAAACTGGCTAAACATGTTGCAACTCATAGTCAGACAGGCAAGTCAGGGGAAATGTACTCGGCCAAGTTAATGGTGAACATGCAACCTCAAATGACAAATATTGTCTGATCAGTTGAACTTCAGAATGTAGTTCAACCTTTTTCCCTGTAATAACAAACTGGTTCAATCAACCAATCTCTGCTTCCTCTTCCTGCAGCTCCTCACACTCCAGTAAACTGGACCAGGAAGCGAAGCAAGGCTCTTGGCAATCTCTTCACCTTTCATTCACTGCTTGTTCAGTGTCTGGATGTTTACCTGTCAGGGGAGGATGTGCCATCAGAAACCACGGGCATGGCGCTGCTCTCTATCTTGTCAACCCTCTTCACCAACCTTGTGACAGCTAACGCTGTCAAGGAGGCTTTTACCGTCCTCATACCGCCTCTCGTTGTTCTCTACAAACAAGCAACCTGCGAGCCACCCAGATTTACAGCGCAGATTCTTGGCAAAGTAGGTTCTCTTGAGCTCGTTTGAAAATGTAATTAGTAGAATTAACGTTTTGCCTTCTGCAGATGGAGAAGCTTCTGAGTGAGGTCTTGGTCTGCATTCAAACCCGCTCCAACTTAGCCAATGACGATGACCTCCTGGCTCTTCTTTCACCGTTGCTCTGTGTGCTGTTCCTACACAAGAACAAGCAGCACCGCACAGCTGTTACCCACTTCTGGAATTCCACTTTCGCTAACGCAGTAGGCCTGATCTACCCGGATGAGCTCAGGTATAAACTACCGCCTCATGTTGTCATCTGTCCATCATCACTAGAGGTCACTCTCGAACCATTATTAGCCTAGGCTTGGTCCAGGAAAATTAAATTTGTGTTTACGGAATTTCTTCACAGACCAGTTCTTAGTCAAGTGAAGCAAAAGATTCCCATCATTCTTCCTGGCTTTGAGACTGTCAGTGTGGCTGAAGAGCTCAGTGGACAGTTTTCCGTGAGTTATCATGAATTTTTGACTCTTTTACACTTCTCTCCTAGTGTTTCTCTTACATGCCGTTTCTTTCTTCAGAGCGAGAGTTCCCAGTTAGAAACCAAACTTAGTGGTGTACCAGTTGTCTCCACTGGGAAGAGGGACTCTTTGCTGGTAGAGACGGCTGAGCTAAGTGACCAAAGCTCGCCAAGGACCTCCAAGCCAGTTTCTGTAAGTCTTAAATCAAGTCTGAAGTTGCGCCTAAGCTTCCTTCCCGCCTTTTGTTTGAGGATTTCTACATTTCCTTTGGCAGACAAAACTGGACTTTGGCTCTCCCAAGGCTCTTTGTAGGAAAGTAGTGGACGAGGAGGCCTCTATTGACTTTGTCTTCATTCCACCTGAACCAAAGGAGAGAGTTTTAACAGAACACCAGAAAGAAGTTAAAAGGACTAAAAGGTATAGCTCGTCATTGATTGGATGTCATTTGATCCCACGTACATTTTATAAAGGCTTACTTTAAAAATAAAATTAACTTTATTGGCTATTGATATATACTCTTTGTGACATAGGGTTGACATACCTGCCATGTACAACAACCTTGATGCCTCTTTGGATGCTACAGCATTCACGCAATACACGCAAAGCCAAGAAGACTCTTTGTAAGTAATAAATCTAATTTGACACGAAACAAAGTATGAGTGCTAAAAGCACAACCTGAAGATTTTTTTTCTCTCCGTAGGAGTCATTTAACATCTGAAGACACCACCAAAGTTGCCAAGGAAGCTTCCGCTGAGGTAAAGAAACAGTCAACCAATAAAGATGATGGATCTCGTAATTTTTTTTCAATCCAATTTTCTTTGATTACAACTTTTTCAAGGTCCTTAAAACCATGTAATCATGCCAGTTATGTTTGCTTACAGACATCTCAGGAGACAAACAGAGATCCTGACGCTCATCCAAAGGAGACTCTAGACTTTGCCTCCCCGAAAGCCTTGGAAAGTGAGTCAGAGAAGGAGGAACAAGAAACCATACCAGAGTCGATGGATATTTCCATGGAGGAAGATGTCAGAGAAGATGATGAAAAACACATCAGTCCTAATATGTCAAGCTCTTCAGATTTAATCTTTGGAACACCCCAGAAGTCCAGTAGTGGCAGTCGTCGTCAATCTTTCATTACCTTGGAAAAATATATTGAAGGAAAGCCTGTGAGCCCCAGTACTGCATCCTTCTTCACAGGTACCCTTGTGAAAACCTCTGGTAGCTTGGACTCAAACACTCCCTCCCCAAAGGCCTCCCAGAAACCCACTGATCAAAATTCTCAGCCATCCTCAGAAGCACTATCAAAGTATCCAGTGAGTGGCCCTCAAGAGTCACCGCAAAGGCCTATAATAGACACAGAGAGAAAATTTGAGCCTACAAGACTCTCTGAAAGGCTTACTAGTAATGAATCAGAAGTTGATGATGTCATCCCTGACACTCAGACTGAAAATGCCATCTTGGAGAAAACAGTATCTTCTGCATCAGATGACATGAGAAGTTCAAATCTAGAGGAGGATTCTCAAGAGACTGGGAATGATTCACAGTTTTCTGAGTCGTTCACCTCTCCGGCTGAGCCGAGGCACCGCAAGCACAGTAAACATCTACTCCCAGGAGAAAGTCCAGTTGACTCAAGCACACCACAGAACAGACCCAATACGCGAAGCAAGGTGGCCAGTGAAGAAGAAAGTCGTAAAATACAACTGAGATCTCAGCGTAACAGCAGTGTGACAAGTCAGACTACATCTCGAGGTCGACGACACAAGGTCAAGCTGTACAGCAGTTCAGAGAATCTCCTCACTGAAGTTGAAAACAAAAAGAGAAGATCTAGATCGCAAGAATCAAGTCAAACGGGCCTGCCTGTATCTGAGACAGTGTCCAGTCAATGTGACCTGCAATCAGTCACACCTTCTAATTTAGATACACAGCGAGGGCGAAAGCGAGGTAGACCTACCAAATGCGTATTGAAGCCTAAAGAGGAAGTTCAGAGAGGGACAGAACAGCTTGAGAAACTGTCTAGTCAAACAGACATAGATCCAGACAGTTTGATTGATTCTGAAGGCAACTCACAGGAAAATTGCAGCCAGCCTTTCAGTGGTTTGCAGGATTCCAAAGAAGGTGATCTTAAGCCTGCCTTAAGGTCTGCAAAAACGTCCATTCAATCAGACACCCTGGCTGATTCTGAAAACCAATCACAGCAAAATTGTGACCGACTTTCCGGTTCTCTATTGGAGTCTAAAGAAGACAGTCAGATATCGGAGAAAAGTTCCAGTCAAACCGACTTAAAAGCCCACGTTCACGTCAATCAAGAATCAGAGGCGCAACATGACCTGCCTACCAAGCCATTATTGGAGTCTAAGGAAGATGACCCTATGAATCCAGAGATGATGTCTGGGAATGTATCCAGTCACATTGACTTGGTATCAGTCCCTGAGTATGATACTGATAGGCAGACACGGGAAAATATTAAGACAACTTCCAAATCCTTATCAGAATCTGATGAGTTAAACCTGCAACCAATGTCCACTCAACCAGATTCACAATCAGGGATTGGGTCTGATACTAGAAGCCAGACACCGCGAAAACGTGGCAGACCTTCAAAAATATCGAGGCGGAAGTCTAAAGTTTTGTCCGTTAACCAAACGAAAACAGATGAACATAAGTCAGGTTCTCAACCATCGCAAGAAATTGAACCAGTAGAACTGGGGACAAAACTGGAAAAAGATTCTCATAAAATTGCTTCCTTAACTAATGACAAAATCCAAGAAGAAATAAGTACGGCAGCATGCATTAGCGATCGGGACGAAGTAGCCAAAGATGAGCTTGAAACTGAATTTAGCCAAGATTCACAAGAGATTACGCCCTCATCCATTGATCTTCCACAAAGTAAGGCATCTCCAGAGGTAGCAGAAGATAAGAGTATACCAAAGGCCTTATCAAGAAAGCAGAGTAAGTCTCCTTCTCAAGAAAATAGTCCAGCGGAAAATAAAGGTCGAGCAAGAAGGAGAAAGATACCCGAGTCTCTAGCCATTTCCACGCCAGAAAGCTCCCAGTCTTTAGATGTTACAGGATCCCCAGAGACTCCTCAAGACAGAGGATCAAGACGAAGATCTTCCAAACTGTTCGCAGACAGCACGGAGTCATTAAAATCTGAACTGTCAGAGACCAAAGAAAAATATTCTGTGAAGGGAAGTAAATCCCAAGGGACAGCTGACATGGACCTGATTGTTCCTAAGAAAAATTGTGGGGATCCAGAACTATTAAAGGCACAAGAGATTTCCCCCAAAACCCAAGATTCAACAGTTTCTGAACCACCAGAGATGCCCAAAAGAAAGGGGAGGTCACGATTCTCTCGAACTCGAGTAAAATCTTGTTCTCCACCAGAGAGTGACACTGGAGACTTGGAAGCATCTGAAATGTTGGAATCAGAAGAGACTGCCGCTGAGCAGAGTCGAGAGGACTTGTCTTTGGAGGTATTTGCTGCGGACACACAGACTCACCCTGACGAGGCAAAAGACAAGCTGCAGGGCTCAGAGTTCTCATCTGAGGAGACCACAGCTATAGTAGTTGGACCTACAAAGCCGTGTAATTCAGTTAACAAAAAAGACCCAGTTGATCGAGAAGAAAAAACGTGCGCACTTGGACAAAAGCAAGAAGAGTGTTCAAGAATCGTAGATGAGCTTTTAAAAGCTGCGGAGTGTTCTACCACAAATATTGAGAAGACATTAATCCAGGTTTTAGAAGATGGTGAATCTCTACATGAGGATGTTAAAGATGACAATGTACCTTTAGGGGAATTCCAAGATGAAGAGCAAATCCAGATGTCAAACACAAATGACAACCCAGAAGCAAAAGTTTGTATCGCTGAATCAACAGGGAGCGCTATCTTCCAGGATTCTCCAGCAAAGATGAAGGACCTTGAGGCTGAGTTGATGCCGGATTTGGTCCAGAGCCCGTCTAGTAATAGGGCCAAAGGAACCTGGTCGCCTTCAGCCTCTCCCTCAATGAGCATTCTCAAAAAAGGCCAGAAGAGACCTGTGGAGGAGGAGACTCCCTCACCTATCGTCAAGGTTGGTGACATTTTATCAATGATTTTTTTGTTTTTAATGTCAGCCTAACAGAGCTCATCTTACTTTGCAGTCCAGACGCGTGTCTTTTGCCAATCCCATTCAACGTCAGGAGACTGCTGACGACATTGATCGCCGTAGTCCCGCTGTCAGAACAAGCTCCCCCAAAAGAGCCAAAGTTGCCAACCTGCTCCAGCCTAAAGTACGAATGCTACCAACTAGTTTGAACTCAACGATTCTTTAATGTTTTTACTCTTCTGAATGGGATTTAACGTGATGACTTTACAACCCACCCTCATTTTAGTTTGTCACGACTCCAACAAAGGGTGCACTGCCCATGAGTCCCAGGAGTCTTCACAGTCCGATTTTCAGGAGCTCCAAGAAATGCCTGGTATGTCCACCAATTAAAAATCAGAATGACATTTTTGCTGTGAAAAAAATGCATTGAAATTTTTGCAACTTCTCTCCAAGATTTCCAAAATGAGTCAAGAGCCTCGGCCCATTTCCAAAAACTGCATCTATCCCTCCCTGGTCGGATGCGGCGCACCCATCGAAGCGGTGCTGCCTCAGATATCATCCAGCATTTGGTGAGTACAAATGAGGTGCACAACTCAATCGCCATTCTGCAATTTCTAGAGGTGGCCACTTTAAGAAAATTTTAACATTTATTTGATGATGATTTAAGAAAGTGACACAAAACGACAACCAGCAGATGTAAATATGTTTTCAAGATTATAACAACAACAAAAAAAATCACTTGACTCGAGTCTCTTTGCCGCCTACTGCATGAATTTTTTTTTTTGTATTTTTAAACATTCGGTCCTGAGCGTCGTCTGTTGCCTGCCGGATTACACACGCGAGGTGATGATGAAACAGAAACTTCTCTTTGGCAGGCTTCCATTTAAGTGTGTCAATGAAAAAGTTTAGTCCAATAGAGCCGATTACGCGGACAAACGAAAACCCACTTCCATCCGAAACGTTGAGTTCCACGTGATGGCTCGAAAAAGTCGGATGCAGAACTTAGTCCTCTGTCTGGAATTCGTTGAAACATCCATGATCTTGTGTTCATTTGTTGTCACCCTCGCAGGTCCCGTGGTTTTGGGCAGCTCGTGCGAGCGCGCAACATCAAAACGGTCGGCGACCTCAGCGCCCTCACTCCCAACGAAATTAAGACACTCCCCATTCACTCGCCTAAGATTTCCAATGTCAAGAACGCACTCAAGTCCTATGAGCAGCAGGTATTTGGATCATTTTGCTCCTATATTTTGACCTACAAGAGGTGACTTGCGTGACCACTGCCCCTCCAGAGAAAAGGCCGAGGTGTAGACGAGCTGAAGAGTTTTGTAGAGATGGAAATGATGACATCTGAGCCAGAGGAGACGAACTCAAAGCCAAACCAAGATGAAGATGAGAAACCCACTGACATTTTAGGTGTGTACGCAACCGTCAGGATACCAACAAATTTGTTTTTGTTCATGTTTGAAATTCAGATTTTTTTCTCCCAACATCTGTTTGCAGCCACAGAATTGACCGATGAGCCTTCTGCTCCAGCCAAGATGAATGAAGAGCGGTGTAAGGTAACGTCAGACTCAAGTGTGTCCGGAGTCCCCAAGGACCCGTCAGGAGGTCCCGAGGGTCTCCAGGACCGACTGGATGCACTCGACTGTGCCGTGGCGCCGCCCCATCTGAGCGACTGCTCGCCTCAGCAGCTGTCGGACATCCACGAGCACCTGGCGCTTCTGATGAGGCGAGTCATGTTTGAGATGCAGAGTCGCCTCACCCCCCATCATTGAGCGCACCGTGAACTGTTGACCCACTTGCATACTTTTATAAAAAAAACAGCCTAATTAATATTTTACCAAAAGGCTATCATGTTGAATTTATTAAATGCTTTTTAAACTTCTCTTCAAACGCAAATGCACCAAACTGAACTGTGACTCACATATTGCCGAGTTGTACATACCTTATTCCTCACGTGCTTGTAGAATGTTTACACTGTGTATAATATGTAGAAACACCCGTTTAGATCGTCTTTTTTTTGTTCCTTTTGATGTCACATGCACAAGTCTATGCGGTTTTATTTGTATCTTTTAAGTACTACAAATAAAAAGTTTGGGCAGAATGTGTTTTGAAGAGAAAATGGTGACTGTTAAGCTTTCACGTTAAAATGCATTACAAAATCAAACTCGCAGGGAAATTCTGGGAACACTTGCTGTTCAAAGCTAACTTTTGTAAATTATTGCAAATGTTTGCTAATTGAGGCTAAATACTTGATTAAAAAAAACAAAAACAAATGCATCATACCCATAACTAAATCTACTCATGCCAAGATGTATCGCTATAATTTCTGTGAAGTGATCATTAATTTTTTGTCACATTTTAATTAATAGACTTCTACATTTTCAATGGGATCTCTAAGATAAACATAGCTTGTACAGCATTGTCAAGTTGCTCAAATTTATTGGAGCTGGACATAATTTGGGTGGAAGGCAAGCAGACATAATTATTAATAAATGACCTCAAGGGCAACCATCTTGGACAGAATATCACACACATATACATAAATGCACACACACAAGACGTGAAAATTAAAATTAAACATCACATTTTTTACAACGCGTTTTAATATCCATTGAGGGAAGACATTTTTTTATATAAGGGTATTATAAAGCCCCAAAGGTGAGGTGACCGAGATGCCAAATGCAAGGCCCGCCACTGGGGGTGTTTTTTGTAAAGTACTGAGGCCGGATATACTCGCTCAAAGCCGAGGAGCTTCAGTAATCCTGCATCAGCATTAACACAGTACACCACTAGAGGTCAGACTTTAATATGAAAAGAAACTGTATTGGGTTTGCGTTAGAGACATCAGGGAATTTTGGGATCGCTTTTGGGATAACGGTAACTAGAATAGAATAGAATGATCAGGGCTGATTTCAGTGTGGAGCCGGACAGGAAATGGCCGTGAACGCGCAGAACAGTGGTAGTGGATAAACGTTCCAGTTGATTCACCCCCCTTTCCATCACCGCCGCCAGGATCCGGTGTTGAAACATGAATGGGTGAAAGCCACGCTTGATACATCGGAAGCGGGGAATTTCCGCTTCAAAATAAAATCTTATGACAAACAAAGTTGATAAACTGCACCACGCCTCTGTACAAAAGAATGACGTAAATTGCTCTGGCGAATCGGGGGGAATTCGTCAAAATTAAAAGATGCGACATATATAGCCAAGGTTACAGGATCAAATTCAAGAATATAGCAATTTTTGGCGTACGTGGGGGGTTATCAAGTCAAAAGTAGTATTAGCTACATTTCCTCGCCCCTCGAATCCCGTAATTTCTGCTGTGAGGGGTTTGTAATTACTTTTACTTTGAAATCGTCACCCAGAAGTCGCGCACCAAGCTTAACCGCTAGCTTGCCCTCGGAGTCAGCGGCGTTCGGGGCTACAGTCAGACGAGTCAGTGTGGCAAGCGGCTAAGGGGGGAAAACGGGGTCTGCCTGGGGGAAGAGGAGTCCGTGAAAACCGGGAATTAAACCGGCAGAAGCCTCGGCCCTTTTCCTGCGGAGTTCCCACCGCTTGTCTCCTGCAGGCTTTGGCTCCCTAAGTCTGGGCTCAAATCTGCACGGTAAGTAGCCGAATCCTTGCTCACCTTACCGCATCTGTGTCAATGTTCGTTGTTCTCTCCCTCGCTCTCTCGCCTCTCTTTTACAATCCAATTAAACTCCCCGCAACGAATCTGTCCCTTTTCACCCTGCGCCAGAATTGACACAGTTCCTTTAAATAAGATCTGTTGGTTGGGGATAAAAAAGAAAAAAAAAAAGCTAATTAATCCTATTAGTGGCTGCATGTGATACCAGTACGGCGTCCTCCGTGCACGCATTATGCATATTAAAAGGAGGAACGGGTGCTGAAAAGGATGGGGGCGATAGATGGAGACCTTCTTTCCATCCCATTATGTCAACGTTACATCCATGTTACCTCCAACCCAGGCACCGTTGATCCAAAACGCCGCAAGGCCTTGCGTTACATACATACACACACACACACACACACACACACACACACACACACACACACACACACACACACACACACACACACACACACACACACACACACACACACACACACACACACACACACACACACACACACACACACACACACACACACACACACACACACACACACACACACACACACACACACACACACACACACACACACACACACACACACACACACACACACACAGTGGCTTCGGATGCGCAGGCTCGCCGGGGAGCCGCAACCGGTTGACAGCGCCTCTGCAGCCGGCCTGTTTTGGCTCTGCTGTCTCAGTCCGTGGGGGGCCAAGCCAAGCGTGGAGGGGCGGACACGAGCAAGGCGTGGCACGCGTGAAGCATGACGCACATATGGGCGTGCGACCCCTTCCTCCCTCGAAACCCCCCCTTGACCCCCTTACAGTTGTCATTGAAATGGCTTACACATGTGAACTGTAGCGCGATTTATTATAGATGCAGACTCTCCGTGTGACGTCAACATTAGGAGTCAGCAGCAGTGTATTTGGATCAGAAGGGCTAATATAGACTGCAGAGCTGCGTCAAACAAAGTACACCTAAAACCATATATGTATGAATTTTGTCATGAAGAGTCATGCCTTGTTTATGAAGAAATTAAGGTCCATGTTGAGAAAAAGGCCTTATCGTGCAATTGATAACAAGAGGGAAAGGAATTTCCTGGATCTGAACCAAATATGTAATGGTTGCTTCCATGGCCCATGCCCCACCCATTGTTGCAAAAAAAATATATATTACCCCACCCATCAAAACATAAAGCTTGCCTCGAGACGTAAAATGCATGTGGTACCATGTTGTACCAACTGCCTAGCTACAAAATCAAAATATAATTATGTGACAACAAACATAACAGATCACAGCATTGCACCCCTATTTGTTTGCACAGTTGGGAAATTTTTGGGACTAGTGACGTCTTTCTGCAAGACAGAGCAGCAAGTATAATAAAATTTGAATTAGTGGGCGGCACAAATGAATCTGGCGATGAATTTTCTCCGCCTGTGTCAACCGGATCGTTTGAAGGCAGTTAACATTATCACGATTGTTTTGTTAAAAAAAAATAAAACCAAATTCATACCTGCTACCTGCACAAACTCACAAAACCCATCAACAAAACCAACTGAAAAGCAACTACTCATTTCTTCAGACCACAAAATGTGTTCCATGACATTTCAACCTGGAATGTCAAAGTGCTCTTTCTGGTTATCATCATCTCTAAAGGAGTTGATCTGACAGGAGTGCTACAAAGTGAGTGTCTCTATCATCTAGTGGTAATGGTGTTGTTTCAACTTAAAATTGATGTGGTAGAGAAAACATGTTTATAATATTGAGTGGCCACTCGGAATGTCGGCAAATAATTGATATATTTTAATTCCAGACAGACAGGTTTGATTTTTAGTTTCCCTAGTGAGTCATTTAAGGAAAATAACTTGAGATTGTTCCACATGATGAAGCAAGTCATAATTTATATGCACTATGGAGAAAGACAAGGCTCTTTCTATTGATTTAAAGCGCAGAGCAGTTCAGTTACTTGTGAAAGGAATAAAAAAAAAATGAAAACATTGTGTGTGGTTTTCAAGGAAAGTTGGGATTGAGTGTATAGTTGCTCATACTGGGCCACGCAACATCTCCAACCTGATCCATCGGAGGTGATGTGGAATAATTTGGCCAGACAGGAATCCCCGAGCTGTGGTAAAGTGGGGCATAACCCAGTCCCAGTAGTGTTACAAGTTAAGTGGAGTATAAAAACCCTCGCTGCCCTACTATTTTAGTATCAAGGCTGCTCGATGCTGGGTATCGTGAATGTGTGTTAAATGACAATTACGCAGCGAGGTCACTGGACCGCTGGGGCTTGGTCATGCAGATGCATTGTCCGACTCGTTTGATTCTCGACAAAATATCTCGTTCATTTGACTCAACTACTCGGTTGACCTCCGAGGCATTTTGAAGCCCGCTTTGGGAATCAAACATCTGCTCTCCCAGTCCCATGACCGATGTGGTACTTCCTGTGGCAGCGACGCATTCACGGGACAGCAGTGCGCGCCGGTTTGGAGGGCTCCTCTGGTGGTCGTAATACTGACGTTTTTATGTCTGTCACTCGCTTTCTCTGTTTGTGTCCACGTCTCTCCCGTGTGGAAAAGTCGTTCCTCCTCCTCCTCAGGAAATTCCTCTTCATCCCAGGGGTGAGGCCGAAAGAGAGGGTGTGAAGGAAGAGCAGATATTAAATCCGGATGATAGGAAAGCTTTCCACGGCTTAATTTCGGTTTCTACTTTTGATGGATGAAGTAGGAAAAAAAGAACACATTTTGATCATACCTGGAAAAAATGCTAAACACATACAAAATAAATCGGCAGAAGAGGGGAAAAAAACAAAACTGGTAATTTTTGTCTTTTCATACAAATATACTGAACACAAAAATCTACTTATTGAGTCCTTCCCCTTATTCTGACAGTATTTTACATGTGATACCTCCGACAAAATGAGTCACCTTTTCATCATGTTTTTTTTTTTTATTATTATTTTCCTTAGATAACAACAACTTGAGAGAAACAAAGATTTTTTCTATTTTCAAAGGTATTTTTAGGAGTAAAAAGTCAATCTTGAAGGTTCTACTGTACACTTGCAGGTGTCCCCCCCCCCTGGAAGCCTTTCAGTTTTAACCCTAACTGTTCTGATTCATGTCGCCATATTCAATTCTTACCTTGGAGGAAACTGTAAGGACCTAACAAGCCCCAAGAAGAATAATTGTTATCTTCTATATTTACGTGACCTTCTTTCAGGTGGGATTCAATGTGGCGGCAAAATTGGATTTCAAAACATAACGCAAGCTCAGATCACACAAGGTGACGTAATAATGTGTCATTGTTGTACACATCAGGCCACACGTGACTGCCATAACAGCTGCGTGTTTTTTCTTTGTCCTTGGACTTAAAACGCGAGCGTGTGTATGTGTGTCTGCGTGCTCGTGTTGTGGGCGTGTGTGTCCCGTTGCATTTTTTGTGTGTGTTTATTGTTGAAACAGGATTCTGACGGGACAATGCAATGACTTAGTCTTGTTTGTGTGTGCACATGTCACACAAGTAATGGAATATCCAGATGTGGACCACTTCTGTCATTTCTGTTTATTGAACTTGGTCAACAAACCAAACAGTTCGATTGATTCTATTGCTGTATGCACTTAAGTGTTTTGACAGTAAAGTAATACAATATTCAAATTTGTTGGGTTCCAACTTCTAGAGGTGAGGGGTGTTATCTCGTTGTTAGTCCAGAAGACATTCCACTCATCGTGTCCATCGGTGTTGGGCGTGACCTTGTGACAAGCGGGGGCAAGAACACGCTGAGGGTTCGGTTGGCTTTTCCAAACGGAATCTAATTCCAGACAGATGGAGCAGCGTCCTGGCTGCTCTCGCCCCTTGGAAAATTGGGTCTCATTTCTTTCTTTCTTTTTTTTTTTTTTTATCCTTTTTTTATTTTTCCCCTCCGTGTTTTTCCTCTCCACTTTCGCCAAGCCTCCCCCCCCTCTTTCGTTCTCTCTCTCTCTCTCTCTCATTCTCACTCTTTTTGTCTGAGTTGATGTCTTTTGGCCCGTATGGAGAACCAGGAGCAGGTTGTGCAGCTGGGAATCAGGCCTCTTTCGGACTATGCTCACTGGAATCAACGGAACTTTTTCATCAATATTAAAGACCCAATTGCCAATGTTTTTTTTATGTTTTTACTCAATAAAGCTGGACCACCAATGGTTTTGTTAGCATAGTTAGCAATCTAAGCTACTGCTTAGAAGTTGTAGATCCATCAGACTACCAGTTTGTGCTCTTGATGTTTTAAAGTGTACAATCATGAAATATCGTTTCAGAGTGGTACTACTTCATGTTGGTAAGAAAATAAATACCAGAGTCTATATGCATGTAGCACTCTACCTTTCCCATATCTGCAGGCATAATTTAGGATTTAGGAAACATTTGTTGACTAAATGCAGATATGTAGTTGCAACACTAGTTGGCAGAAAATTGCATTGTTGGGCCTGAACGTTGCCTTTGTCAGCATAATTATTTGTTCTACTCTGTCAACATTAAAGCTGTCCAGCCTGATGTTCCTTCCAAAACTCAAAATGGGCCAAAAAGAACATCTGCAGGTCCTTGCGGCTCTGTAAAGAAATATTTTAATCCCAGCTTCATAGTTTGTCTTTTGAGCGTCTAAACGATATATAAAAGTTGCTGAGCCTGAACGGTGGGGCTGAGATGTTGTTTTAGCATGTGCAGGAGTGGAAGCAGGTCTGGAACAGTGGAAGCAGGTCTGGAACAGTGGCTGTGTTCTCTGGCCGTATACCTTTTGGGTTCCGCCACACATGCCCGTGCACGTGAAACGGCTCCAAAACTAACCCCGGTGAGCTTCTGACGCTGGAAGAGATGGAAAGTGCGTGTGGGTAGCGTGTCACGAGGAGTCATCATCCCTTGTGTGGCTGCAGCGCCACCATGTGTCAGTATGTACCAACCCACAAAATATAGCTCTGTCAGCTTTTCTATGGGTTCTTCTCAAAACTTGAAGGCTACGACTTGAGGCTTGCTTGTGACTCCCACCTCTGGTCTTTACACAGATTTATTGTACCTTTTTTAATTTGAATTTTTCTGCTTAGTATTATATGCAGCTAGCATGGATAGACAAGAAAAGGTACATTTCTGATGAGTAAAAATATGTAAATAATCATCTTTACAATAACACTTGAGTTTTAGGCTATTGTATTTTAACGCTATACTCACTTCAAAGTAAACATTTTCATAAAAATATTCATATAAGTGAGAGCCTGTTGTCGGCGGCTCAAGTGCCTCTCACGGCCATTAATGGCTGCTCCATTGGCGGTGAAGATAAGGGCTGATCCAGTCGCTATTGTCACACTCGACAGCTCTTTTTTTTTTTTTGTACACATTTCCCATAATGATCACGCCATTTCACACTTGATCACTGCAAGCGATGGGTTTGATAAAAGACGTGCTTTTTGCATAAGCTATGATAAGTTAACTGGGGAAGAGGCGCAAACAAGGGTTTTAAATGGATAATTGTCATTTCATTTCCAGAACAAGGCTATTTTGTCTGATCAGAAATCATCCCAAGTGATTCTGGGGTTCGAGTTCACGTTTGCTTAAGTTCAGGTTGTTTGTCTGAAAAGCGAGTTGAGGTGAATCTTTAGAACTTGTTGGAACTGGAGCCAGTCTAATGTTGTTTAGCTCAGTCAGTCATCATCTGCACTCTCATTAAATCATTATCTCCGTAACTTACCGTTAGTGTTTGTGTGCCAGATCCAGTAGCAATATACTTAGAGGACACGTGTTTAAAACAAATTCCATCTCTATTTGTTCCCATTTTTGTCTTGGGTAGGCTTGGTCCCAGATGTAGTTTTTGGCCAACGTGGACCTGAGTGGAAATTCATTCTGTGAGATATTTAGCTTGGGTGTCACTGCAAATCCAACCCTCAAAGTACTTTCATGAACTTGGAGCTGTAAGAGGGTGGTGTTATGGGAACATTTTATGCGTGAAGATTTTCCAAGTGGCCTCTACCACAGCAAAAACATGTTTCATCACATTTTTAGCTTATGCAAGCTTGAGCAACCGACAGCCCACGTGCACAAGACAATAGGTCAATTATTAGCATTTCATGTTTTTAAGGCCACCTCTCAGTTATGGTTTCCTTTTGGAGAGCTGTTATGATTGTAAACTCAAATGAATATATGATCACCTGTTACGTCTAGTTTTGAAATTAGCGGCTAGCTAGCTAACACTACTCAAATACGGTTACATGTATTTTAAAAGATGCATTGGTCACAAACACATGCTTGTAATACAAATAAACAAAAATATTCTCCAAGAAATGCTGATAAAGATTTATTATTGTGAAAAAAAGAAAATCCAAATATACCTAAAAGTCAATTGTCTGGCCTGGCTCCTGGGTTGGGGGTTGAAGCATATTGCAGTAGCCCCGTGGCCCCCCATCCTAGCTCCGCCATTGGCCAGGAAGTTACTTATTGAATAGTGAGGGATAGTATTGCAAAGCATTGACGAATGAATAAATCGACCCACCTCTCGATGGTGGAAGACATGAACATCTGCAGTCGGTGGGTTTGATTCCTGCGGCCTTCAGCTGCCTCCAGACTAAACTGTCTCCTCTCTGGCCTAAATAAGGTGCGTTTGGCTGGGAATGGGGGAGGGGGTGTCTACCACCTCTATGCTCAAGTTTCTCAGTTACACGCAACACTCACACACGCAAACATATACACACTCACTCAGTGTGTGCATCCCTCAGGCTGAATGGAACTCATATTTCCCACTTATGTGCTGGTCAGTGAACACCCCCACCCCAAGACAGATGACTTCTTGGATCCAGAAGGTCATCAGTTCTTTGCAAGTTCCCCTATTATAGTTTTGCAGATGACGCACTTTTTCCATAACTGTGACTCTTTTGTGTCGAAAAGAAAGACATAGCAGATAAAACACGAGTCATTCTTTTCTCCTCTATCCATTTAGGAAAAAACGGACAACTACCCAGTGTGTAGTTTTCTTTTATTCAACATATCAAAGTACTGTGATACTTTGGAAGATGGTCAGATTGGCTTTGAGGGTCAGGGCACACATAGATACTTCGCTTACCCTATTTGAACCGACAAAATTTGTGACCTGGAAGACATCAATAATTTCTTATTGGGGAAACTGTCACCACTTATTGAATTTCCCCTAGGCTTTTTGCTATGTGTGAAAACATTTTGTGGTTTTATATCGCTTGCTCTTCAACAGCAACACAGAAGCCATCAAGAAATAAATTTTCGGCTGTGTGACGAAAATCAAAAGCACAGATTTTAGGCTTTCCCCTTCAGCAGTACATACACTCAGCCATATTTAGCAAAGAAGTTGTTTAGCCTTGGAAAATAACACATCTAATCACATCCAGATGAAAGGGCAAACAAAAACAAAATAATTGCAAGATGTTGACAGTCGACAACTCGCAACGCATTGTTCAAACAACAAACACTATTTTCCCAAAGTTTAAAACGAACCCTGAAAAGTTGATGTTAAAAAATCATTTGACCATCCCAAAAAAGAGAAAATGTGCAACTATAAGCATATTTGTGGAAGTATTAGCCAATTTTTGCAAATGCTTTCTTGTAACTGTGACTCATATTTTTTTTTTTAGGAAGCGATGTGACGATGTCACGAGCACAATGCTAAGACTGAAACTAGACCAATTCCAAAAGGAACCCATGTAGCACAATCAGTTATCAAGTATCATTCAGTGACTTGTATTTCGTGAATGTTGAGGCTTTAAGCATACGGATCTCTCACTTTCAATCAGTGGAAAGCTGCTGAGATCGACATCATGATTTTGTGTTGTATAATAGCGGTCTGTATTGCTGACTTAGGTTTGATGTGACTTAGGTTTGATGTTTGTGTATGCCCAACCACCCGCTCCCAAAAAGAAAAAGAAAAGACAGAAAGTAGGAAAAGGTCAGAAGCAATTTTACGACTGAGTCTGTCTGGATGACATTTTGATCAAATTAATTGTGACGGTTCAATGAAGCATTACTGATCTCCGCTGAGTCAGCGAATGACGACCTGGAAACCGATGAAAGGCTTGCAGCCCAGTCCTGAGGCTTTTGACTTTGGGCTTAGAGAATTAGTCACGTAGGAGACGCTACACCTTCCATTTCTGAGGGAATTCCATTGAAGCTCCAAAGGAAGACTGGTGACATGGAATTCGAGATGGTTGTTTTCAAAGCCTTAACGCTAGAGGCAGCTGCCTGGTTTTGTCTCATCGCTGCCTTTTTCTGGAAGGCAACTAGCGGCTAGCTTGTTTCAGCCAAGGTTGAATAACAATTTCATTGGTTGCAGACCTTAAAAAAAACAGATGTAGAAGTTATGGGAGGCCACGGCGAAGCAAAGTTTTGTAGGGACTTGACAGAGATTCTGTTTTGTCCGGAAGGAAATGTCAGATGCTTCTGTTGTCTTCATTAGTGGAACCAGATCATCCAGATGGAGTTCTGCGTGAATCTCTGTATTGAAAATGCAGTCACAGGAGTTTGCCTCCTCATCTATCCCACTTTTTGTATATTAAAAGGAACTACCAAAAAACAAAGTCCAAATAGCAAGCTGCCTTTGTGTCCTGCACACATAGATGTTATTTAAACCCTTAAACCGACACAACTTTGGGGGTTAAGTGGGCCTGGTTCTAAGCCAAAGAAACATCTCTAATTTGCCACTGGTGGATTTCTTAGTTTAGAGGAGCACTTTATTGGTCCCTTGAGGGAGAATCCACATATTTCACATTGGCCAAAAATAGACACATCCTTTAGAAGTGAAGGGAAATGACTGGTTGCATACGAATAAGTGCCCCTTAAGCTTTTGAACGTTTACCTTGCTCAAAAGGCTCCTTGGAGGTGCACAGCAAGCCATGGCACCTACAGTAAGTCCTTAGGAAGGAAGCCCAGAGAGACTAAGCTCCTGCATGCTACCCTTTGAAGTTGGTCTTCAAAAATTCTTAAATTGTAATTGCAGACTTATACACTTTAGCCACCCCATATATACTTTGCCCAAAGTGTTTTAATAAGGCCAGCCATTTGAAAACGTATTGAAATGTAGAAAACGTATTACCGTAATTTTCAGACTATAAATCACACCGGATTATAAACCACACAGGATAAAATTCGGGGATATTTTAGTTATTTTCTTATATAAGCCACACCGGACTATAAGACGCACGTGCGCACGTGTTGTTTACAAAGAAAGACGGTACACAGAAAGCCTTTTTAAAGTTTTTTTTTAACATACCTAAACATTTCATATAATCAGCAGAAAAATTGCTGCCATTATGTTCTTACTGCCGGTTGTTCTAGTCATCCTTTTTTTTTTTTTTTTTTTTTTCATTTCAAATGACTGACCTCGAATAGAATCTCACATTACAATGTAGTCAACAGACGAATCTGCTAACAGTTGCCATGTAAACAACACGGCAGTTCAAGTGATGTCACATAACTCATCCGAGTGCAAAATTCTGAAAGGATAATCGATATGCCACGCCCAATCAAATTAAATATGACTCATGTGTGCACGGCACTAATTCTCACTAATAGTCACGTCACTGAGTTTATGCTGCCTAATCTAAACTGAGGCAAAAAATACACTATCAATGACTGGCTTTTTCCTCTTCAATGTGTTGTGTCAATTAAAAAATGGAGGATACCCAGTGGGATAAATCGTGATTGACTTTGCTGTCGTAGTTCTGCTTATCTGACACAGTGCCCTCCCTCGATCATACCACCACTCTTGGTCAGAGTGCCCCATTGGAGTTGCTACATCCGGTGACTTTTATATCAAAGTTTACTTTTGCCTGGCACGCCTTGCTTTGTTTGCACAATGACGTTATATCAAGAGGGGAGCGCAACATGGAGGCTTTCATGTTGTTGGTTATTTTTAGGTGACTCACATCCCACTCTGCTCGAAGGGAAACACATGCACACACGAACACACACTAGTGCCACCTGCTGACTTTACAGTTGCTGTGTAGACAGCTGCTCGCTGAGAGGTGTTCAGCAAAATGTAGAACTTCAGTTAAATGGAAAACCTAGTAGCTCCTTTTTTTTTTTTTTTTTTTCTCCCCCTTATGAATATTTATGCACTGGCCTATTAAATTCCAAAGCCAGCTGTCAGAAGAAATGCCCTTTAGCCAGCAGACTTCACAGACTGCTGCGGTGTCCTACAAAAGAAATATGATCACGCAATATTAATAATCCCCTCCCCTCCCCCCCCTTCTGTGTGTCTTCAGGGTGACGGGATTGGTCCAACCTGTGCTGTTGCAAAAGCTGGACTTGCAAGAGACCAAAGGTAACAAGTGCCCTACGTCACCGCATCACGTGCCGATTAAATTGTTATATTAAGCGGTTATTGTGGGTTGTATTTTTAATGACTATATGAGGCACACTGTAGGAAATGTGCTATTAAAAAAAATAAATAAATCTTGTCTCTACCATGTGAGCGTCAGCCGGTATTAAACTCCCTTCGCTTTCCCTCCGGGTACAGAATAGATTATGCAAAAACAACCGACATGAACATTGATTTTAATGCAGTATGTAAAGCAGCAAGGACTGTGGTATGAGCGTATGAAAAGAAATCATTTGACCCATCAGCTGACGGAAGCATGAGGGGGACTCCAAGCTTTGTGTTCCAGAAGTGTCTGTGAAAGTTTTTTTTTTTTTTTTTTTCTCCAACTTCCCACCCTGTCAGATGATCGGAACATGCTGTGCTAATTTAAAGTGAAGCACTCATTTGTTTCTCGGGCTGTTGGCGGATCTACTGCCAGAAGTGCTCTTGAAACATTCTATCTGCAGTTTGAAAATCTTGTGGACAAATCACTTTGGAGCTGAAAACGTGATACACGCCTCAATTTGGTGTGTTGCTCTACTCTCATGTCAGCCAATATGCTTAAAAATACACCATGTACGTACGCAGGGTGCTTGTTTGAGGTTGAAGGGTGTGCTTGCATGGTTCTTCATTTTACATGAAGAGAGTCATGCATGCATGCGGCTAAGATGTAATTCAACTCAAGCGCATTTGAGGGGCAGCATAGCATTTTCATAACTATTTATTGGGTGTAGTTCATTCATTTTTTTGGGCTTTATATGTTGGAACTAGCCATTGACATTTCCTTCAACCGTTCTTCCAAGTAGACCAAATCGTGTAGCTTCCACTGCCAACAAAAGGTCACAATTACAATGAAAGTCAGGAAGTACAAGGTTCCCTGTTACTATATAGTATTTTGGTCCTTCTTGGCCTTCAAACCACCTAATTATAGCATTTGCAAGAACACTCTTGACGTACTTTTGAGCGCTAAAATGCTGAGCAAACTAATTTGTTTCTTGAATATTACGGTTACCGTGCCATCTGCATCCATATCGTTCAAAGAGTTACTCAATGAGTAAATGGGGTCTAATAGAACGGATGCAGGCATCCAACAGACTAAACGAGACAAAATGTTTCAAAACTCAAATTGTCCTTGCAAAGGTCAACTTGATCACCACAACCAGCAGACTTGACGGCTCCAGAATATTGAATGGAGGGAGTGTTTTCTTTCAGTCAATGCCAGGATTTAATCGTTATCGTAGATGTAGGCTTTTGGGCCTCGCCTCTCATGACTGGTCGTGGTCATTAGAAATCAGTCTCTCAACAAAGTGTACAATTTCATAGCCTCTTGCATATTGCCTATTGTTGATTTTCTGCCTTGTTCTTATGTCGCTGTTCAAATGCTTTGAAAGCTGCAATTAGGGCAGAACGGTTGTGGCCATTCTCTGAAAACATAGCTCCTAATTTAATTTTTATGTGGATGACACCCAAATTTAACATGTCCCTTAAACAACACAATATAATATACTTTATAGAACAAGTAGAGTGTTGCGTGAACAAGGAATTGTTCAAATAAATCAGGGATTGTCAACTGGTGGTCCGTGGCCCTCTAGTGGTCCACGGCGGTATTGTAGGTGGTCCACAGAATTGGAAATGAAATATAATTGTAACATTTAAAAAAATAAAGTGGATTTATTATTTAGACTTGATTTATTTTCCAACTAAGTGTGTGAATAATTTACCCATCCATATCATGTCAAATGTAACTAAGGTTCCCAAAAGAGACATACAGATGCAAATCAATCGTCTGTGTCGGTCTATCCTCCTTCGGTGTAAAATAAAATAATATTTTGCCAAAGCAGTGGTCCCTGCGTTGCTTCTTGGTTACAATGGTGGTCCCTTGGACAAAAGCAGTTGAAAACCCCTGAAATAAATACAAATATTACAGTTGGTGACCTAGGGGCTCTGACGCAATACTTTAAACCCAAAGTTAGCGAGACTGGAAGGCTGATTTAAAACTCGATGCCGAGATCACCTCGGCATCATCGATCATTTTCCGTCTTTTCCAAATGAACAAATTGGAAAGCAATCGTGCCGAACCCTCCCAGACATTTGAAAATAACAATAGCGTGTTGTGCGTGACATGCTGTCTTTTGCGTTTATCCAATTGTGCATGGAATGCATGAGAAAAATTCAAGAGGATGCATGGTGGGATACGTTGTGGGTCACCCACCGACATGCATATTTAATTACTGTATGTGGTCTTTGCCAACTGTATTTAACTATGCTAACAAAGGCCACACAAGGAGAAAGCATTGTGGAGTCAACACTTTGTTGGCCGGCCCATTTTTTTTTTTTTTTTTTTAATGGCCTCACTGTCGCCTTTTTGTTTCTGCCGCGGCCAAAATTGGCACATGTTTCATGTTACACAGCAGCTCAGCTCCCCCTGGGAGCAGCTGAGATCTGTCTCACAAACACAATAGGGGGTAGTTTGGGCAACAAACACGGCACGAGTACAAACCTCCATGCTTAGCGTCCTAAGTGCACCAGCGTGTGTGATTGAGCAAGGAACTTGCTGAGCAATCAGAATGCTAATGAGAGCAAAATGCTCCATGCATCGATTTTTGGCTAGAGGAGGAAGTGACGGATCAACTCGTCTCTCCTTGCCTCCCTCTGGATTTATCACCCCCTCCTCGCATTGAGTAAGAAGCAGGGCGAGGGAGGAAGAGGAAATGATGTCATCCTCCCATGTTCAGTCTCAAGGGTAGTGATATCATTGTTGGTGGATCCACATGCTTTTACTTCCTCTGCTGCCGCGCTTCCTTCGTTTTCTCTGATCCAGGTCCGTTAAAATCACAGCACTAATATCATCCGGCCTTCCTTCACACCGCAAAGACGCTTGGCGGCAACAAAACAAACATGTCAGCCGTGTGAAACTTTGCTGCTGTTTGAGACTGACGTTAAAAGCTTCAAAAGAACCTTTATGACATTTCAGCGTAAAACCATGACCAACCTAAGTATATGGATATTCATATTTATTACCAATTATTATTATCTTCTAATTATTACTATTATATTACTATAATTCTAAACTTGAAGAGGGTGACAGGAAGGAGTAAGGAGAAATACATTTTACTTTCTGCTCCTTTTCAAATATGTACAAATATGTATCTAATTTTGTTTTTATGTTTTTTTTGTTTTTAAAGTTCCCTCTTAAATGTATAAAATACTGCATTTACAAAGCTAATCACGTCTCAGTCCAACATGTAGTGTGGTATCAGAGTTGGCATTCTTTGCATCACTCTTCTGTGTGAAAGGTAACTACAAGCAATGGCAACCAGCCTTTTGGCACTTTCCGAGGTGGTATCAGAGGATTTACGGTCAGTGTAACCAACAAGTATTTTATATATCTGATGCCATGTGGCTATGTGAAAGCTGACACACTTGTGAAAATAATCTCCAAAGAATCCCCCCCCCCCCCCCCACATTTCTTTTGAAAGTCACAGGCAGATCATTTTTATGTCTGTTAAGCTTTTAAAATACAAAAATAATTACTCTTATTGATAAAAAAAAATATAATTCCCTTGATTATTCTCTATATAATTTGTCTCATGGGCCCTCTCCAAAAATCCACCCAGCAAACCTAAAAATATGACACGCGCGCGATATAGAGCGGTGGGAACAGATCACGGCGAGAACTTTAAAAGCCTTTTGGGTTTAGTTGTGGCACCGTCTGGCCGGGTCGGGCTGCTGTCGCCTGGACCAGATGCACGCGTCTACAGATGTTTGAGTCCCGCCTTCTATCTGGCCTAAAAATATATCCTGTAACATTGTATGAGCATTTGTCAGTTTCCTTATGCTACTTAACAGCTGCTGTCAAAGTCCGTATTTAACTCTGTGTGAAATGTCAAAGATCACAGCTTGGAGGTGAGAACCACTTCCTGCCCTGTTACAGTGTGAAGTGTTGAAAGCGTGCCAGGTTAAGAACTTTTTAACCCTTGAAAAAAATCTTAGCTAGTTTGTTTTAGACTTCTTTTTCCCCTTCGCTTTTAAAGTATTTATACAGCCATTGTCGTATCTCCCATCAAAGCCAGCCTTTCTTTTGTTTTTCTGTTTTCAACACGTCATGGCTCGGGAGAAAAGAACATCCACATGGCAGTTTTCCACCTTTGGCGGTAGTATCGGAGCAGTCAGTAAATAATCTGAAAACATAACCATTAAAACATTGTGAAATATGTTTAGTGGAACTGTGCTGGATAAGAAGAAAAAAAAAAGTGGGATTATGGAAAGAACGGAGGGAGGATGATTGCATGGTTTCAGTTTGTCAGACAGAAGCAGTGTGGCTTCTGTAGCAAAGTAATTACTGTTTACTTTGGGCAAGTGTGCGTGCACACACACACACACACACACACACACACACACACACACACACACACACACACACACACACACACACGTATAGGCCCTTAGGACAACTTGCTGTCTCAGCTCTGTTTGACAGAAAATGTCCTTTTGTTTTTGTCTAGCTCTCGAGTCAAGAATGTACAGCTGAACTATCTGACATCCTCTGTTTTGTTTCCTTCAGGTTTGATTTGTTGTACTTTATAAACATTTTAATATGAGTTCATTTAAGCAACAGACAAGGAGTGAGCCCCCGACTGGGCCGTCTTGCACGTAGCTATGATGTCATGATAACTTGCACCAAACAGAAACAACTTTTTTTTTTCCCCCACTGTGCTAAAATAAGAGAGTGTGAGTGGAGGCCACATGAAAAGAGCAGTATGACATTGCAACTTTAAATCATCAATAAGCAATCTCCATCTTTACTTGTTTTGTAGTTACTCCCAATTTTAACTGCACACAAATTTGCCGTGGATAATCAATCATCAGTATGCCTGAGTAAATTATCCAATTTAACTTAATCTGCTTTTTTTAGATATATATGTATATATTTTTTATAGATAATTTTGTTCATCCATCTAGTGACAGAAAAAAAACACATCTTACTGTTTAATATTGACCCAGACGAAAATCCAGGTGAGAAGTTGTGATCGTCTTTGCATTTGGACAGTGTCAGCTTTTCCTTTGCCTTGAATGGGCGTCGTTGTGCAAACGGTAAATTGTCGTACAAGACTGCAGCTGGGAGAGTTCCTGTCGTCGCACGCGCTCACACAGAGCGGCCCTGTGCTCAGGCCTCTAAAATGACAGAGCAGCCGATCCACAAGGATCTAATTGTAGCGCCGCACTCCTCGCCCCTGTGTGCGTGTTCTTCAATGTATTTGTTTGTGGCTCAAGTGCGATCCTGCTCTCTAATCTCATGTGTACGTTGGCTCCATGCATCCCCCTGCAGAAAGGGGCGACGACAAAGCAGTAGCCTAGAAATAGCTTTTTGTGCTGAGGTCAGTGCCTGCTTGGGTCGAGATCAGGTGGAGACAGTGGAAACATTTAGTGAGAGAAATCATGAAAAGGCTTAAATGACTGCTTGTCTTCAATACTCCACATTTACTTCATTTGTTAATTTAACATTAATTAAGATACTACTACAAAAATATAGGAGAGAAGATGAAAACAAAATGTGAATAGTACATGCTTACAACCACTAGATGGCGCCATCGGCCTTTTCTCCGTCTACTGGTTTTACTGCTGTCGCTCACTAAATCTTTCATATTTGTTATTGTTCCCAGATGTTTTTATCAGTATGATTTGTGAGTTTATTTTCTTCCCATTGAACTTTTTTTTTTTAGATATGTAAGAGTAGTATGTTCTGTTCTGATCTCTTTCTGGTTTGAACCCAAGTTGCGGCGTTATGAAAATAGTTGTCTACTCTGGAGTCTGCAAAGTGTATGCTGGTCATTGCTAATGCCCCTCAAAAAAATTAATCAAGTTTTGTTTAAATCACTTATCGCATAAAATTATTCTGTCATATGTTATTGTCATGTATTTTATTGCCTTGGAGTCAAGTAGATGTTCTTTAAGCGTATTGCAATGCAAAATGGTCATTGTCCACTTTTCAAGTTCACAAATGACGCGTGTTTTTCTTTTCATCTTCTTAGATGGACCAGCTGTCCGACGAGGAAGTGGAGGTCAGAGAAGGGGAGGAAGAGGAAGATAGCGATAAGGAGGATCAGGATCTGGATAAGATGTTTGGAGCCTGGCTGGGAGAACTGGACAAACTCACCCAGGTAAATGTACTGAACTAAACAAGCCTCTTCAACTTTATATTTTCTTTTTCTGACACTCATTTCTTGGTGTTTTTGGACCATCAGAGCTTGGATGATGGCCGTCCTCAGCGTAAGGCGCCCCTTAGGCAGGAGACAAACATGGCCAACTTCTCCTACAGATTCTCCATCTACAACATCAACGGTCAGACAGCCACACACGAGTGAAGATGCTCATTTGAGTCCTTTGTGAGCTATCTAACCCAGGTGGCTATTCTGTGTGGTTGCAGAGGCCTTGAATCAGGGAGAAAATGTCGACCTGGAGGCTCTCATGGCAGACCTCAGCTCCATTGAACAGGAGCTCAGCACGGTCAACCCCAAACAGAACAGCAACATGGCGCGTCTAGGACTCACCGATACCAAGGTTGCTAATATTTTCAACCTAGCTAAATTCTAAATAAAGCCCGATCACAATTTGGGAAAATATCATATCCTCACAACAGCAGAATCGTTCAACTTTTCCAATTTATTTATCCAGGTCCGTCAGAAGCCCCCGGCCGGGCGCAGTAGCAGGCAGCAATCGGGGGGAAGCGGCGACGGTGGTGGAAGTAACAACGTCAGTGGCGGCGGTGGCAGCAGTGGGGCGAGCAGTAGCAGCAGCAGCACCAGGGCCTCGCCCGCCGGCACGATCAGGGTTGCCCCTGAGCAACAAACGAGGCCGGGCCTGGCGTCTAATTTTAGCCTGGATGATATAACTGCCCAGCTTGAGAAGGTATGTTGATGATGCAAGATCTACTGTGATTAGATTGTCGCTGATAAAGCAGAAGATGGCTACCACTCAGAAAGACGAGAATATTTATCTCACAAGGCCAAACTCATTAAGTAGATTAATTTATTTGTCCACTTGATTCTAAAATGAATTGCCATCCAGTAAGTCATGCTGACTGAGATGCCTCCGGAGACACATCTGAATTGTTTATCATCTCTGCCTTCCCATCAGGCATCAATGAGCATGGATGAAGCTGCCCGTCAAAGCTCTTCACATTCGCTTGGCTCGACTTCCACGTCGGCCTCAGTGCGGCGCCCAGGATCCGGTCAGCGGCAGCATCGGCGCACGGGATCGGTCGGCACAGTCAGTGAGCATGAGGTAAACTTGACTTTACTGTGACTTTGACTTAACTGTGCGTAACTTGTACAGTTCTCGAACGGTTCACACAAAATATAGTTGTCATATTTCCTGTCGCTTTATCATCAAATTATTTTGTGGTTGTCTTTTTCTTTGGAGAAAGTTCAAAGTTATGAGAGGCTCAATTTTATTTATCCATTAAGAGGTTCTTTCCTCAATTAAAAAAAAAAAGATCAGAATTGTCAACAATCAATTCATGGATTATTTTCCGAGTAATGATCCAGAGTAAATCTCTTGTAGGTGCGATCTGTCATCCACTCTTCACGGTCCTCCATCACGTCAGCCTCAGGAACATCTGTCAACTCGGCCTCCTCGATGGATTCCTTGGATAGCGTTCCCCATGCCAGCAACTCTGACGGCCATCCTTCAGCCCTACATCCACCCAACGGCACTAGCCAGAGTCGGGACAGCTCGGAGGTAAACAACACACACACACATATACACACAAACACACACACATACAGTAACAATATCATACATCACCATCATTGGTGTCTATACAATTTATCTTTCTGAAAAAAACGCTCATGGTTCATGACTGTGCATGTACACAGACATTTAAAGTTTAATCCCTGTGTGTAACGTAACCTTGAGGGAGAGAACACACACACACACGCACACGCGTAATCGTGTGTGCATTTGTATGACCTAAATATTAGTAGACTATGCTAATGCTCTCAATAAAATGATTTCTAGAGATGAAGCACATAAGATTTAGAAAGATGAAGCAGATCAAATATAGAAAATGTGTCGTTGTAATATGTATATGATACATTTATTACATTTATTGTTATTTATATTATTAATATTACTTTTGGTTTTAGACCTCTCGTTGTCATAAGTGGTGCTGCAACTAATGATTATTGTAAAATAAAAAAACTTATTTTGATTTTCATCCTTTTCTTTCAAAAACCTGACATCATAAATCGACAGTGCAGTACGTAAATGCACAAATATAAATTAGGAAAATGTGTTTACTTAGTCGGGTTCGTAATGTCAGAAAATACACAAAAATTCCTGCTCATTGTTTTCCAAAACAAAAGCAAATGTTAACATAAACTACATAAACCAATTAATGCTTACTGTTGAAGCTGAAATCAATTATGCTGGTCAAGTGATTTTTACAATTTTTAAGGTGGCTTCCGGCAGCCTGTTATCATAATAGTTGTATTTGTAGTGTCTTTTTCACCCACAGGTTTCCTTGCTTTTTGCCGTTGACTGCCACTTCACCCCACAGCTTCCTGCTAAAGCCAGACACAACATTCATTCACCAGGATCTTGTCTTGTCTCTCTCTCTCTCTTTCAAGCACTCCTATCTGGACAGGGAAACTTCTCTGATTTTGAGAAACATAGCAGGGAAACCTTCACACCTGCTGACCAAGGTGACCCCCACTTTCCACATTCCTCACTGCATGTTCACCCTCTCCTTGTCTTGTCTATTCTGGCCTTTTCTAGCCATTTTTTTTTCCGCCTGCACTTTCGGTTTTAATTTTATTACCAGTCAGTGCCAGTTTGCATGTTCCTTCCCTCTGCTATGATTTCAATGCTACCACAATAAATGCTACATGCTAAAGCTCAAACACCATTAGATATCAATGTGTTGGGCCCGATGTCTCATGAAAAAGATATGGTGTTAATAATGTTTATGTGTAGCCACAAGATCTCAAATATTTTGTGCAATGTAGTACCAATTTTTTTTAAACTTTAGAGCTTCCACTGAATTGAACTTTTCTGCAAGATTTCAAAGATGAGATCATGGACTCTGATCATGGCATCAATTTAAAGTGTCCATTCAGATAGTATCCGTTATACTGTTCACAGCATCTTTTTTTCTTAACCTTAAGTTATCGACACCTAATAATAATATTAACTTATAAAGTTAAGGAAGCTTCAAATACTACAGTAAAATGTTTGGGAAAGTGTTTTTCATCATTGATAAGACCAGGTAAGTGAATGTCACCGATTCTGTGTCTGCCATCCTCTTCAAGTTTTGCGACATCCTATTCTGAGAAAGTTTGCTTGGAAAAAAAAAAAAAAGTACAGAGTGGGGTTTGTGAGGGAAAAATATGCATCTATCCATGAGCTTGAGTGAGCTGCAAAGCAGTAATGTTTATTTGGGAGTCAGCCAATTGAAGTCATGGAGCTCAGTTGATGAACAACAGTGAGCTTGCGAACACGGATCAATACTGTTCAAAAGAACAAGCTGCCAATTGTTTTTATTCAAAGCAGATCGAGTTGTTGTGATCCAGGGGACCTGATTTGCTCCCATTAGCTGTCCTGTCATAGTGCCATCTTTTCTCTTGATAAAATAAATATAACTGACTCTGGCATCGTTTAGACACTCGTCTGGTCTCTAGCTAAGCTGCATGCATCTTAATGGTGAAGGTTAAGGTTGTTGTTTTTTTTCTCTTCATCCTTGTGTGTGTGTGTGTGCGTGTGTGTGTGTTGGCCGAGTGCATGGAGGCTCAGATAATCCTCTTTCCAGTGGAGGGAAGTGGTTGTGAGGACCATTATAGGAAAACACGTGCATGCACACAGCAGTTGGCTGGCATCAGGCGTCGCCTTTGAGGCTTGGCTGTCAAGTCCTCCACCATGGTATATCCTCAACTTATCTCCATCTTGTGGTTTACTTCACATAATCACTTTGGCCCTGCTGATCCAAGTAAGCTATGAACTTCCCCAGCATTGAGGAACCCTGATTTATTTATTTTTAAGAGCCTATGTAATTCTGGCACCAGACATCTGTCTGATCCTTGTGAGGTTAGTGAATGTCGTCAGAATAATGTTTGACTTTTTAGCACATTTACCAAAGATTTTATGAATCAGTGTTGGCTTGTACTTTTATAGTTTGAGTGCTAGGTCGACTAAGAAGTGTTTTATCCATGCAGTGTCGATTAAAGTGTGATCTGCACTCATTTGCATGTCGTATCTGATATAGTACCGTTTCTGTGTCAGTATTACGTGTCAGTATTACTTCAGCATTACCGCCGCACACGCAAATGCTAGTCCACTTGTGATGTCGCTCTGCAAATTGCGCCACTGGATCTTGTGACTTAACTGCAGTAAAGTGTGTGTAATTGAAGTGACTTACTAATATAGGTCAAGTGCATATCCAAAGAAAGAAAAAGATGTGCATGGCATGCTTGCAGTAAAAAAAGAACAAGTGTTCAATTACATGAATTTTTTATTATTATTTGTTATTATTTGGCTTTGAGCGTAATAGTAGGCCTGCTGCAATCGGAATAATGCACTTTAATCGAAATGAAAAAAACTCTGCTAACAGTATATACTTGCAGCCTATTTGAGTTTAAAATACCCTGCAGTTGGGTATTTTAAAAATACCCTGCAGTTGGGTATTTTAAACATCCCAAAAGGTTTCGTTATCGCATCTGCATTAGAATTATTCAGTTCGATTTAGCAGGGATGTCACAGATACAATTCCTAGTCATTGTTTTGGGAAAAAAAGGCGGCTCGGTGGAGCACTGGTTAGCACAGTTAGGAGGGTGCGGGTTCGATTCCACCTCCGACCCTCCCTGTGTGGAGTTTGCACGTTCTCCCCATGCTCCCCGGGTTTTCTCCGGGCACTCCGGTTTCCTCCCACATCCTTAAAACATGTTTGGTAGGCCGATTGAGCACTCCAAATTGCCCCTAGGTGTGAGTGCGATTGCGGATGGTTGTTCGTCTCTGTGTGCCCTGCGATTGGCTGGCAGCCAGTTCAGGGTGTCCCTCGGCTACTGCCCGATGACGGCTGGGATAGGCTCCAGCATGCCCGCGACCCCCGTAGGGGACAAAGCAGTACGGAAAATGGATGGATGGATGGATGGATGGATGGATGGATGGATGGATGGATGGATGGATGGATGGATGGATGGATGGATGGATGGATGGATGGATGGATGGATGGATGGATGTTTTGGGAAAACAGCCGGGGGTTATTTATCCACCCGAACTTTACAAAGAGCGTTCGAGTGCACTTGTTTCAAAACGTTTAACAAGACATTGTGAAGTACAACTATTAAAATGAAAATGACGCAAAAATATTCCAGATTTTTAACGAAACCCTCTCCGAGGTGTGGCGCGCATCCCATCAACTTTGCAACCGAGGAAGGCAGCGTGGCCGTTGCCCCTCCTCCCCCCGATCGTCATCCCTGCACACTGACACGTTGCCCCCCCCCTTCTCCTTAGTCCGGAAAAGAACTGTGACGGGAGAAGTTAGTTTGTTTTTTACCACCCCTGAGCCGGATCCCTAGCCAGCCGTCGTTCGATCTCCTCTCACGCTTTTATTAGCTTGGCATTTATCCGACAGCTCGCCTACAACATGATAGGAGGGTACGTGTTTTGATTTTGTTTTCCTTTTCACGTGTTGTCATCCTCTGTTTCATACCAAGCGGCTTTGAATTGACCGTTTTGTTTTGTTTTTTTAAATTGATAGCGGGTACGTGTTTTGATTTTGTTTTCCCTTTCACGTGTTGTCATCCTCTGTTTCATATCAAGCGGCTTTATGAGTCCGTTTATTTTTTAACTTGGCGTTTATCAAAGTGACGTTATCGGTATTTGTTTTTTTATTCCTATATGAGCGCTGATATCAGCTTTTGCGGTCTCAATATGTGTGTAATGCATCTCTGCCGCACCTTGCATAGTCGCTAATAATGCCTTTATGCGATTGAGGATGATGATGCAATGTCAACACCGGAACTTCTTTTATCTAATGGAACTATTGTGACTTGTGCCTCGCATTTGTGTTTGACAAATTTGAGTGACGCGAGTGGGATATGTTGCGACACCTTTTGAAGTACACTGGAAAAAAACTGGCGTGCACAATTCTGGAAGTGTGCTTTTTCAATCCTCCAGCATGATTGGATACTAACAGACACAGAATCGTTGACCGAAAAGTGACAAAAGCCATGAATTCCTGCTGGAAGAGTAAGGTAAAGTTCAGCTAATTGTAGATATGTAGATGTGCAATAAAGTCATTTGTTTACAGCGACTGACCATGTGTGTGTGTGCATGCAGGAGGAGCAAGCTGCCAAGCTGAAGGCGGATAACATCAGAGTCGCCCTGGAGAAGATAAAAGAGGCTCAGGTGAAAAAGGTGAGGTCCTTTGCACTTACTGTTCACGACATTATTTACACCTGTACAATGCAATGAGTTTCTATACTAAATGAAATTGAGTGGTACTACTTGTATCTACTTCAATCATTTACAACTACCAGTTGGGCCACCGTTTTGCATGCCTATGTGTATGTGTGTGTGCGTGTGTGTTTGTTTCTGGCACGTGTCCAGCCCACCAGGCTATGTGGGTCAGGTCAGTGATACTCCACAATGAAAAGACCTGGTTGATAACAGCTGGGGTCATGTGTCCACCCACATACACACAATACACACACATGCAACACTCAGCATAATGACCATTGCGATTGAAATCCCAATCCCAAAGAGAGAGGAAGAGCGATGCTGGATTAACTGCCTGGATTTGCTATACACACACACACACACACACACACACACACACACACACACACACACACACACACACACACACACACACACACATAAAATCACAGAATGAACTATTGCAACCTTCTGTGTTAAATTGCACAGACAGTGTGTTGTTCCTGCTTAGAAACATCAGCAAACAAATTCTCTCGTCGGTGTTGTGTTAAAATGCATTCACATTTGATACTTAGCAAATCACATTTCTTTTTTTCTAAAGAAATCACAACCGTATTGATGACTGATGTTCATCTTCACAGTTGGTGATTCGTGTTCATTTGTCGGACGAGAGCTCCAAGACCATGATGGTGGACGAGAGGCAAACAGTCAGACAGGTACATCAGCTTCATGTGAATATTTTGTTCTACAATAGTAAGTGATGTTTTTTTTTTGGGGGGGGTTATGTGTTTATTTTAATCTTGGGATTGTAATATTTGTGATATGATCATAATGAGAGGTGATTGTCCTGTGCTTCAGGTGCTGGACAGTTTATTGGAGAAGTCCCACTGTGGTTACAGTCCAGACTGGTCGCTGGTGGAAACCATTAATGAACTGCAAATGGGTAATAATACACACCCAGGCCACCATTTCCAACTAAACAAATCACATCAGTTTAGATGTTCAAGTTTTGCAGATGCCAACACTTTCACGATATTTAGGCCTCTCACCAGCTGGCTTTTTTTGTACTGCGTTTTGTCTTTGTTGTTTTGCCTTTAATGGCTGGAATCTTTGTGGCATTTATTAATTCCTTTGTTGGGGCCGTTGTGAGTGGTAGCCTTTTCTAGGAGCCTATTAAGTTGCGCCCATGTCATCAGTATGTCTGAATCCTCCCCGATCAATAAAGTATCTCTCTCTCTCCAGCTCTATCTATCCATCTATTCTCTCAATTTTAACATGACATTGTCTCATAGATTTAATGCGATTGAAAAGACAGCAAACAATCTCCTTTTAGCATATATTTATAGTTTTCACATCATTTTGTTCTACATGCCACAGTATCACAAACAATTAACGAATGCCTTGTGGATTACATTGGAGTCACATTAGCTATTCAGTTTTGTCTTGTTAAATACAGAGAAGCGTTGTTGTCACTGTTACAGTAGCAAGTTGTCCCAGTGTGCTTTAACGCAGCATCACCGAGTAGTACAAAGACGGCATGCACTCAGATATGCACCAACAAAGATGAGTACACACACACTCCTCGAGGGGTAGATGGGGGAAGATGTGTGTTTTCCGGGCACACACATACGCACTGTACTATCAGCCTCGACTCCACTAACAGACTTTGACACACACACACAGGAGCGTGCACGCACACGCATCCCTTATGTAGGTCCTGTGTGATGGTGCATGTGATGTAACCCACATCTTGAGGGGGCTCTACCAGCCATTCAGCGCTGTTGTATTGAAAAGAAGAGGGGATTAGGTAAAAAAATGTACTTTTATAGAAGATACAAACGTGAAAGGTGGCTTGAGCATGAAGGCCGAGTGCAGGTTAACTGGTGATTTTTAATGATCTTGCACACGCACTGTATAGATGCAAACCTATTCACAGGCCAACAGAAACCCTGCTGTGTGTCCTTTGGCAAGAGAGCCATTCACTTCCTATCGCATTGACCTCTCCATACTTCCCCTACAGGAAATGAAGCAGTGTAATTATTTTGATACCACATTTCCAAGCATAGAATTGTATGTTGTTTTTGTGTCAGCAGAGGAAAACTAATTGAACTTGCACAAAATACTAAAACACATCAAGTCAATACACATTAGTAGGACAACCAATAATGAGTTGAGTGATTTTATTGTATTTTTTTTCTCTACTGTTCGAAAAGTGGTTTTAATGAAATTAGGATATTCTCATAATGTTTTTTGCGACTAATTCCTTATTTGATTGATGGGTTTTGAATGTAGAAAATATTTTTCTATTAATCCGAAACACAAGAGTCATTTTTGGAAAAACAATTAATTCCTTTATTTGTATGTTGGAAACACTTTACAGAACGCATCTTTGAGGATCACGAGAACCTCGTGGAGAACCTGCTGAACTGGACGAGAGACAGCCAGAACCGCCTCATGTTCACTGAACGCATTGAGAAGTATGCGCTGTTCAAGAACCCACAGGTAAACCCACCTGGGCCCGGTTGTTCAATACCCGATGATTTTGACTCCTGGTTAACCCCTAACCACCGGTTAAATTCTTAACCTGTTGGTTAAAGTTAACAGTTTTGAACAAGATAGATGTGGCATAAAAATTAACGGTTGGTTAAATCTTCTTAACCAGTGGTGAAAATGTATTTTCTTGTTTTGAACAACCGGGCCCTGATTCACTTACACCACCACCCCAAAAAAAAAAAAGTAAACATGTATATTATGTTTCAATGGCTGCAAATATAATCTAAAAGTCCTCTCATCTTGGCTGATTTTTTAAATTTTTTTTGCCTGATACAGAATTATTTGTTGGGACGGAAGGAAACTTGCGAGATGGCTGAGCGGAACAAAGAGGCCCTGTTAGAGGTTAGTTGAATTTGCATGCAGCTGTGTCACATCTAACACATCTTGACCATGAAAACTTGGAAAAAGACTTTGAAGAAGCATTGACAGCTAAGGTGATCTGGTGTGCCCCCTTTTGTGTTTGTCAGGAGTGTTTTGGTGGCAGTTCAGTGTCAGTGCCGGAGATGGAGGGCGTGCTGTGGCTGAAGGAGGATGGAAAAAAGTCCTGGAAGAAACGCTACTTCCTACTCAGAGCCTCTGGCATCTACTACGTCCCTAAAGGCAAAGCCAAGGTGAGTGTGTGTGCACGCTTATGAGCATTTTGTCAACGGGAAATAGTGAAATGGATTTTGCAAACAAAGGTGGACTATGATGCACGTGTGGTTGTTTCTGCAGGCGTCCAGAGACCTGGTGTGTTTCCTCCAGTTGGACCATGTCAACGTCTACCACGGCCAAGATTACAAGAGCAAGTACAAAGCACCTACCGACTTCTGCATGGTGCTGAAGGTACAAGTATAATTCATCATGCATTGTGACAGCATAGCCTGCACTGCCCCCTGGCGGCCTTGGAAAATGCACTAGGTCAAAGCCTAATTGACAATTTGTAATAGAAATATGGATTTCTTTGTTTATTTATGTGGTCCAAGTTGTAATCAAATATATACGTATTATTATAGTTAATCAAAACTATTTTCTTCTATGTTACTGCTGTTTGGAAAGAGGTCAAATGCTCAGTATTTTAAGTTTGTTTTGTTTTTGTTTTTTGCGGTGGCAACATGTCAAGCATAGAAATGAAGCCTCCTATACGAATGTATGAATGTATCTTATTTGTGCAGCACCCTCAAATCCAGAAGAAGTCACAGTACATCAAGTATCTTTGCTGCGATGACGTCAGAACACTCCAGCAATGGGTCAACAGTATTCGCATCGCCAAGGTAACAACATCCAAATATTTTGTCCCATTTTGTCAGACATCCTTGGCCTTTGATAGGAACAAATAATCAACAACGGCATCATGTCTTGAAATGTTGTCATCTTATTCTTCCAGTATGGCAAGCAGCTGTACATCAACTTTCTGGAGGCCATGAGGAGGACCGAAGCAGCCTATGACTGGTCTTCGCTCTCTTCTTCCTCCATGAAGTCAGGCTCTTCCTCCTCCAGTCTTCCAGGTGACTTTTGTCTTCATGGCTTCAGCATCAGTTTAGGGCTTTAAACAGATATACTGGTTATTTCCACATATTATTTATTAAATCTTTTCATGTCCGCCTGTCAGAGTCTCAATCCACCCACTCCAGCCAGTCGGACAGCGGCGTGTCAGAGATGACATCGGGCCACGGCCGCTCCCAGAGTGTTGTCAGCTCCATCTTCTCCGATGCGTGGAGGAGGGGAACACAAGGAGAGGTGCGACTACATCCAAATCACACACACTCTTCCGACATCTTTCCTTGTCCTTTGTGGGACCCCACGTTTGCCCTCTGCTTTTCTGCCAGCCGTCAAAGGTCAAAGGGCTTGTCGCAGTGCCACTGTGTGCTGGTGGTGGAGGCAGCAGAGGTTAGACAGGAAGTTTGAGCGTGTACATACACTTGGATGATATTTAGTTTTTGCAGTTTGCAAACATATTAATACACTACTTGTAAGCCTTGAGTCCGGTGGACCTGCTTGAAACTTGTGCTGTGATGACACGTGCTAATAACAGAACCTCGAACTTTTGCCTGTAGTCATCTTATTTTGCACTTGTTTGCTGTTTGACTTACTGCATTCCATTTTGGATTGATTGATACAAAATAAGGGTTGTTTTAATATTTTGACACACCTCTCTTTTTCTTTCTCACCTTCCTGTCTATCTTTTTTTTGGTCTTGCCCTTTATTTTGTTCCATCCAGATGCTGAGAATGGATGCCATCAGTAGGCCCATCCCCTTGCAGATCCCTACCGTGTCCTCCCAGCCCCTCCCGCTTTCCCAATCTCAAACGCCGCCTTCTCGAAGCAGCTACACCGACGGGACGCTTCCGCCCGACGATCTGTCTGTGGTCGAAAATGATTCCCATCAGGCGGCTTCTGCGGCAGCTTATGTCAAGTACAGCACGCTGGCTCACCTGCAGAACCAGAAGCAGTCCAGAGCGCCCCCTGTCGGAGCCGCCCCCCTGCCCAACTACAACACTCTCCCAGCCACTTACGGTGACACCTCCCTGCCTCCTCCATCCGCATCTCCAGTTCTTGGCTCCGCCGGGGCCGTGCTGAAATTCAGCCTACCCGTTCCTACACCTTTACCATCAGAGGATGAGTTGCACGAACCTTCGTACCTCCCACCTCCACCACCAGAGATCCTGGAAGACACCGAGTTGCCTCCGTTCCTAGATCCCACACTGAATCACCGTGCTCAACTGTCCAACGCTGGCCTCCAGCAGTTCCTGGCGCAGAAGTTCCCCAATATGGTCTACGACTTTACCCCAGCAATATCTGAGGAATCTTCTCCGCCTCCGCCCGAGCTCTCGCCCCCTGCAGACCTGCGCCCCCTGTCCCCCAACGCCCCGCCTCCGGCACCACCAAAAACCTTCACTGGTGGGTTTCCTCCTCAAACTGCGCGAAAACCTGCAGGTCCCTCCTCCCTGCCGCTAGCGCTGTCCCCGGTGTCGCCCACACCACTCGCCAGCAGCCACGGACCTGTAAAGAAACAGCAGAGTTTTTCGACAGGCCACTCTCCCAATCAGCCTCCCCCCACGCTCCCCAAGCAGCACAGCCTTTCGTCCAAAAACCTTGTCCTCTCCCCTTCCCCTTCCTCTTCCATGTCCTCTGTCTCCATGGCTACCTCGTCATTGGTCAAGCAGATTGTCAATCAGTTCCCGGGCAATGCTGCTTCCGCCCCTCTTCCCTCTTCAAACTCGATGGAAGGATCAAAGTTGGGTGCACCTCAGTCTCCCCCGGCAGTCAAGGCGAAACCAAAATGGCAGCCGGGCGGCACTGTTGGTCCCCAGTCCCCAGAGTTCCCGCCACCGCCTCCTGACGGATCCCTTGCTGAATTCCCTCCTCCGCCTTCCTCAAAGACGGGCTCCCCCATAAAAAAGTCACCCTCCACTTCATCCACCGGCTCTATCAAGCGAGGGCCTCCGCCGACCCCGCAGAGGGCCTCCTCCGCCCGTTCCAACTCGGGCGAGGCACCGGACGACAGGCCCAAGAAAGTCGAGAGCCTGCTCAGCAAATTTGGACAAGGTGGGACGTCCTCTAGCTCCTCGTCAGCGACCGGCTCGCCCTGCAAGGACTCCTCAGCCCTTCCGACGGCGCTTCCCAAGCCGGGGAAGCTGAATTTGGCTAACCTCCCGCTGGCGCTCCAGGGGCTCCAATCAAGCCAACACCACCAGTCCTCATCAGACTTCCCTTCGCCTCCACCCCCGCCACCGCTCTCCCAATCGCAACATCTAGAGTCGTCCCCCGATTACTTCCCGCCCCCGCCGAGTGACTCTGAGCTCTTTCCTCCTCCGCCCCACCCGTCCGAGTTCCATCAACCACCGAAGGTGGCCGTGGTCAACCCCCAGCCTCAGAAGCAGCAGCAGCAGCCGCCGGCGCCGCTGGTGTCTTCATGGAAGCAAGGTTCCCTGAAAAAGGGAGCTGTGGCGGCGGCAGCACCATCGCTAAATCGGCGGGCCAGCAACACAAACCCGTACGACACGACCACGTCACTGCCGCACTCTCCGCCGCCCCTCTCTCAGACCCCAACGCCCACCGTGGCTACCTATTCCTCCTCCCCCGTTGCTCCCACCTCCCCCAAATCCGCAGGACCGAGCACACTGGCGCTTAAGACTCACTTCCTTGAGGACCTTAACCGCACTCTGAAAAGGAAGTCAGTTTCCCGCCATGGCTCGCTCACCTCTTCCAGCCTCATCCCCTCCTCCAAGATGGAGCCCGTGGCCACCATGGACGACATGGCCCTCCTCCCACCTCCGCCGCCCGAGCTCCTGCAGCAGCAGCAGGCGGCCCGCGGGCACACGCAAACGCTGTCCCGACATCACGCGCACTCCCAGTCGGCCAAACACAGCACCAACATCTCAGGCTATGCAACGCTGCGGCGAGGGCCACCTCCCGCACCACCAAAACGGGACCAAAGCACCAAACTGACCAGCGAATGGTAGAGGACAAAGACTGGAACTATTTAATCATCTCCCTGCAGTGGAATCATCTTCCGTCTTGAGTTTGTGTGACTCTTCCTGAATCCTCAAGATGCAGTCAAACCGATATCCAGCCAAAGTCGTGATTTCATTGGTCCAATCAAATTCCACGCAAAAGGAAGAAGGCGGGTCACTTCTAACTGGAACTCAATGAACACAAACAGCACGCAGATTAGGTTCTGACTCCTACTGACTTGACCTTATTCACATTATCATTCAAATTATTAGTCTTGTCATTGCCAGTATACATTCAAGCTATCCAGTCAAGAAGCATACCGTATATACACAAATACAGTATATCTGTACTCTGTACTGTATGTTTATGTATATACCTTATGTGTAAACCTCCAAACTTTTCTTCACTATCTGTTGAGCTTTGCATAAAAAAATAGAAAAAAAATCGTACCATTCGAGAAGTTTTGATGAACGCTGGTACCCAAATGGAGCCGCAGCAATGATGAAGGATGCAGGGCGGTGTATTGAGGTGTGTTTATAGTAAATGTATGTCGTGGACTGGGTGGGAGGAGGGCCTTTTCAGTTCAAACCTTTTGTGTGTGTTTTATATAAGATTATTTAATGCTGGAAAGATGTTATTACCACATAATTATTATTTGAAGTTTTAAAGGAGTTGTTCAAAGAAAGTTTTCATTTCATGTCCAAAGTGTTCTTCACCTTGCTTAAACTGTCTGTTCAAATGATAAATTGTAATTTCATCATTTCTATACAATTAATATCACATTGTCACCCTCTTAAAATAATTGCCTAAGTCATATTTTGCCTTTTTTTTTTCTTTTTTTGCCTTAAATGTCTAATGGTGCTGGTCACCTCTGCTAAAATCTGTTTCATACCTAAATTTATAATTCAGTTCTACCCCAGAAGTTTTTTAAATAAATATTGATAAATGAACCTTTTTTTTTTTTTTTTTTGGTTCTGTGTGTTTTCTGGGGGGGGGGGGCGGGAAAGTGTCTTAGGCCATTATTTTACAAAGGTGACGATATGACCAAACGCTTGTTGACTATACTTGGCAGATGAAGAAGCTATGCAGTGTATTGTCACATTGCAGTGGGTGGCACGCCAAAGAAGCCAACCAGAACGATGTGACTGCTCATGTCAGATTAGGGCTGCTCACCATAAACCTCTATACATCTGAAGTCCTTAGCAAATCAATATGTGGCATCATTGATTAATCTGGCAATAAAATACACTTTTTTCCTAATGGCCTCTCCTTTGCTGCAATTATTTGACAAGCTGCATCAGGGCATTGAACAAATACAATCATGGTTTTCATTGGACAAGGGCCATCCATTTATAAAAGTCTAAAAATTATATCAAATTTGACAAACTGCATTGGGCCAGCCATTGAATGAATAAAATTTAAAGATAATATTCATTGGACAAGGGCCATCAATTTATAGAAGTCTAAAAATGAAACAATGATACATTGTAACTATATAAGTATATATATTTGAATTCCCAAACAAAAAAATAGGCTATTAAGTATATTAACATACATTTAGGTATAGTCACAAACATAGTCATGTATGTTGATACATGATGTACTTGCATTGCTAAAGTTTATTGCCCAAACAAGATTTATGATAAAATTCATATGGAATAATCTAGATCACTCATGGATGGTTGCATCATTAACATACATTTAGGTATAGTCACAAACGGCAACATACATGATGTACTTACATTGCTAAAGTTTATTGCCCAAACAAGATTTATGATAAAGTTCATATGAAATAATCTAGATCACTCATGGATGCTTGCATATCATCACAAGCGACAATACTTAACAGTAATTGTTTATTCAAGTATGATAAAATGCTGGAATAAGGTTCATGCGTGTTGGAGTGAGCATGTTGGAAAAATGTTAATATGTTCTGAGGGAACTCAAGCCGGGATGCTTTCACTTTTTGGGTTCTTGATCCGAAGAGCAGCAGCACGGAAAGAGAAAACCCATTTAAAGAGATGTTATCAATTGCAATTAGCAGGATGGGATCTGTCTATGACAAAGCAGGAAAACCAACACATTTGATGAAGTCCACCATTTACTCCAACATATTGTCCGATGAACACTATGACTATGAATGTTACATGCTTTTCATTGAACAACAATAATAACAGAATGCCTGACATAAGATTATAAAATGCAATTACCAATACATCGATCCACTGAGCCTCGATGTAGATGTAGAGAGCCTGCTTGTCGGTCCGGAGAACCATCACATTCTCCCCTTGCAGCTTCTTCATCATTGTGTCTCCATCTGCTATGAAAATCTGCAAAGACAAGATCAGAAAAGCTGCAACTAGACAGACCTATCCAAAGAGGGCACCACACATCAAGATTTTCCTTCCCCCTCCATTGCTATCAAAGCCAGTAACCAACTAGCAAATCAACTTAAGCTTGCACTGTTGCCGGACACAAAGAGAAGAGCAGCTGGTTATGGTGACTTCCCATATCCTGTCTCAAGTCATTCAGGTAGGTTCTGAATTTACATGGGCCCAAGGAACTATATAGAAGTGAGTTCCGGAGTTCAATTTAGACAAATGTTGTGCTTTGCCGCCATCTAGTGGTGTCCTGTTGCATATCACACTAACTTTTTGTTGTCAGTGTCTCAAAAATTCCAAATCTATACGCGTATAGCCCACTTAAGACTGAACAGACCGTCTGGACTCGATCCGGCAATGGCTCCGGGGTTCTATCCCTGGAACAGCTACATGTGACTGAAGGACCTCGACTTCCTGGTTCCCCTTGCTGACCTGCTGAAACATACACTGCAAGGCAAGCAAAGCTCATCAGGTGTCCTCTAAGGCAACATATGATTGTGGCACACCTTCTCCAGGAAGTCCTGGCTCTCCAGGCAAACCAGGCAATCCCACCAAACCAGGGTAACCCATCTTTCCAGCAGGCCCAGTTGATCCTTTCAAACCCTGCATGGATCAACACCAAAATCCTATTTATATGTTTTTTTGTTAAACAATGATTGAAATTTTATCCTAATTTTTAGTTTGGTTCTACCGTGATTCCTCTGCCACCAGGCTCTCCTCTGGAGCCCTGTATTCCGTTAGGTCCTGGCTCACCCCACAGGCCACCATCGCCCTAAGGTGACAATGTTTCAATTTTCCATTCAACAACAGAAAAACAAAAGAGATTAGTTGTAGCAGACCATCGGAACATTGGAACAATTAAGAACTGCAGTTAAATTATACCCACAAGCAGTTTGTTGTTTACCGCACATTATGACATGACAAGCATTTGTCTTTACCAGATTGACATCTGTAACGCTTGTTTTTTCTCTTAAATGACAACTAGGTATACTAAACGTAAATTAAACCATAACAATTGGTCAATCTGAAGTTATCATGGATCTAATGAGTCACGTTCGAGTCATAAAGGTCCGCTGTGTTTGGAAATGGATCCGTGCGACTACCTTCTCACCACACCTCCCTGTGATGCCTGGATCACCCTGTGTAGATGAGAGACACAATTTTATTAGTCGTGCAGAAATAATGTAGCGGACGATATTGTTCTTCAATGTCGTTGGGTGTGAAGAAGTCCACTGCAAGTAGTTTGACTAAAGTTGGGAATCAAAATAAGTATTATTACTCACAGGAGCTCCTCTGGGTCCTGTGTCTCCTTTGAAGCCTTTATCCCCCTGATATGAAATAAATAAATGTTAATAATATTTTGAACCCCTAATATGGAATAAATGAATGTCAATAATATTTTCATCGTATGCTCAAACTGAGACATTAAGCTGGGCGCTTACCCGCAATCCTGTTCGCCCGATACTTCCCTGTAAAAGAATGAAATGTCAACCAGTGGTGGTGCAAAGAGGTGTTTTTCTTTTCTTTTCTTTTTTTTTTTTGTCTAATCCACGTCGTCAGCTTTGGGGCACTAATTGCAGAGCTACAAATATTTAGGGGGCGTAGACTCTCTTGATTTTCAGGTATGCGACGTCTTTGCACACTCTGCTCTGTTTTAAGATTACTTGCCATCTAAGTACAGTGTAAAATAGTTGGATTTTGTCGGTTTAATCAATGCTCCACAAACGAAACATGAATCAAAACACTATGTTTTGACTAGTTGGGCTGCACAGAACATATTATAGCAAAGAAAATTTGGGGGTTGACTTCCCTTTTAAAAGTAATGTGATTAAGAGGTTTGGTGAGTCCCCGTTGAAGGCCTACCAGGAGGGCTGTCACTAATATACTGTCAAGGCAATTAAAATGTACATTTTCCATTTCCCTTCGAATATGAATAAGTGCTCCACGACTTTTATATGAAAACCTACCATCATCATGCATGGTGATCCGGTTTCTCCCTTGAGGCCCCTCCAGCCTCTGTAGCCCTTCTCTCCCTGCAAAAAAAAATAAACACTGCTTGTTACCTACATTATTATGTGGAAATGGAAATGTTGGAGTGTCACATTCCTGGGGCCCACTCGGTCCCGTCGACCCTCTTTTTCCTGATGCTCCGTCTGCACCCATAACACCCGCTTGACCCTGAAACAAACATAACACACTGTTTGCTTTCACTTCCACAGAGTTCCTTTGATGGATTGATTGATTTATTCATATGATGTCTTCTGGTTGAAATAAACAGCAACGAACCATTCATCACACTCCCCAATGTTGTTAGCATGCGTGTGCATCTACCTTGGGTCCCCTGGCTCCTCGACAGCCCTTAAAATAGGAGCGCAAAGAAGAGTAAGAATACTGAGTAGCATACCAAGAACACAATCCCTACTGTGAAGATAAAATGTGGCTTGGTCTTCCAGCAGGACAACACTCCCAATCACAACCTGGAGTGACCTAGCCAGTCTCCAGACCTCAAACCCATAAGAAATTTGTGAAGGGAATTCAAATAAACGTTTGACTTCTGTAATTGCCAACAAAAAAAATGTAATATTACTAAGCATTGAATTAATATTTTGTTATTATTGGCCAATTACTTATTTTCCACCATAATTTACAAATAAATTCTTTTCAGATATTTTTTTCACATTCCGTCTCTGACAGTTGAAAATTATAGGAATTTATATATAATTTACCAAAGTAAAATATTATATTTAAATAAGATTAGATTGATGAATAAATCTATAGATTTTTTTTTACGTATTCAATTTAGATAGTACTTAATGGTACTTGAAATGTAAGCATATAAGAGTACAATATAATAATGACTAAATAATAAAAATTTCAAATGACAAATTGCAATAAGAACAATTTAAATCATGATAGTAAAATAAATCAATATACAATACCACTTAATAAAACCGATTTGATATTTGCATTATTTTTTATTTTCTAGTTTGTTTAATTAATTGTAATTATGGAAAAAAAATGACTTGCCTTATCTCCTTTAGGCCCTGTGATGTGTGCCCTTATATCAACCTGAACAAACAAGCATCATGTTTACACACATACACTCACTGTCCAAAAAATTAGGTACACTTGCACAATCCACTGACACAACTCAACAATGCCCATTTTTGATTGAGATGATTAGAGATGATATATATGTGGTTAGATTTTGCAGTGCAGCTGTTACATCATTCCTGACTCAATTTAGAATGTGCATGTGTACCTAATCAAATGACCATTTAGTGTGACACCTACCATCAATTCTGCTCTTTGCTTTAGTGGAGGAAAGAGTGGAGGAGGAAGAGGAGGAAGAATGAAAAGACCGCATGACTTGACCGGGAATGACAAAAACCCTGAACACAATGACAACACAATCCAAATTGACATTGTGTGAGTTATTTCATCAATTTATATTATATGCATGATGTCAAATGTGTACTGACTGCTGGAGGAGACTGGATGATCGGCCTGGAGGAGCAAGGTGGTCAATCTCAGAAGCAGTGGAAGTAACATCTTCATCCTGAGGAACCAGGTCATCAAAATATTAGGAGCACCTCTCAGTATGTTGCAGTGCAATTGTACCCACATTACAACTGCTCAATATTTCGTGTAATACTGTTTGCTGAGTGTATTGAGCAAGACTATTTGTCAATTCCGATGCAATTGTTATCAAAACAGACAAAGAACTTTATGATAGCTTTACCTTGCGTTGCAGTCCCGCTCTAGAAGCTCTCCTCGACTTGGAAGTGTGCTGAAATGCAGCACTGGACCTGGCATCTGTTTTTGCAGACATAATCAGATCATTGGGCCAAACACACACACACACACACACACACACACACACACACACACACACACACACACACACAAAAAAAACAGAGACAAAGAGGATGAAGCAGCAGCTTGTTTCTTTAAAACCATCCATATTATGACTCATTCTGCATTGTATTTAATGCACTTCATTGCCTTCACTTCACTCAGTTCAAGTGCCACACTAAGCATTTTAAATAGGTGACAAGGAAAATAAATAAATTAATTAAAATAAATAAATAAATACATTTAAATATATATATGTATATATATATATATACACTTGTGTATATCTATATATCTCTATATATATATACACTTGTGTATATATATTTAAAAAAATAAAAAAAAATAAAAAAAAATATATATATTGCATATATATATATTGTATATATATATATATATATATATATATATATATATATATATATATGCCATAGTACACCACTAGAGGTCAGGCTTTATATTATACACCTGTGGTTCTTAACCTTACTGGAGGTACCGAACCCCACCAGCTTCATATGCACATTCACCAGACTTTTTTTTTTTTTTAATTCAAGACATGTTTTTTTTACTGGTGCACAAAATGAGCCGTGCATGAACATCACCTTGTTCAAAGAGAAAAACCAACACAATGCATGAACTCACAACAAATTACATACTGGCAAATCAGAATTTACACAATAAATCAGGTTTGTTCAGACCTCCTCAGTGGAGGCTCTGTCAAACCCCTGAGACCGACTCACCGAACCCAGGTTAAGAACCACAGTTATACACACACACACACACACACACACACACACACACACACACACACACACACACACACACACACACACACACACTCACAAACACACACACACACAAATTACTAAACATACAAAGCAAAGCGTACTTAAATGAACTAAAGGACAACAATGTCTCGGATTACTGAAAATGTCTTGCAACCAACCAGTTCTCGCCCAAAGTTAGTTGGGATAGTTTCGAGCGCACCCACAATCCGAAAGACACGTGCTATAGAAAATTGATGGATAGCTGTCTCAGTTCTTTTAAGGTACTGTATGTTCTGAGAACAGCTGGAATAAGTCATTGCAGTCATTCCGGATTGTCACAAAGATCCAAATATAGAAAACTGCTTATCTCCTGGAAGGAATGTTACAGGTACAAAGGTAACAATAGGAAACGCAAAACCTTTAATCAGCGCCGACTGCTAAGCATAACAGCGTCCTTATCCTCGGTGTGAGAATGGAAACATTCCAAGTGTCGCTCAAGTACTGTAATGTCAGGTGAAGGCTTTTCTCACCGTACAACGGGGAATGCAGAAGATCTACACCAATGGCGTGACCTGTCACTACTGTCTGCATCGCCATGTCTGTGAATTTGCTTTAAGTTGTACCTTCCTGCAAAAGTCTAATTATAATGTCATTGGCTGGCTTTGTTGACTCATTAGATAAAATACGCATCTCACTTATGTATCATCGCAACACAACTGGTTGGTTGCGTGTGGAAATGTCTAGAGAATGTTTTATAGACGTTATAAAATAGGGAGATTAATGGTGGGAACCATCACAGCAGCAATAATATCACAGCAGAAATATTCCCCCAAATAAAATTATAAATATGTTTAATCAATTAATCAACAACTACTTTTATTGACATACCCATCCAAACAGATGCTGCAAATACAGTATGATGCCAGTATGTAAAACAAATGGAAAGCAATGCAACAGCACAAATGATGCTGAGTTGTAATTTCATAATACTGTATACTAAAATATAAAAACAAATTATATCTGTGAGGAAAAGTGTATAGGACAAAATGTATTTGACTACGCCCAGCAAGCTAATGCATTTCTAATGCTCCACAAAACTGACCTCTTGAAAAGAATGACATTGTGAAATATTGAAATGAAACAAATACAACAGACAAGATATTTCTTAGTGTTTGCATTATTTATTTATTTTTGCAGTTCTTTGGACCCCCCCCCCAAAAAAAAAACAACAACAACAATGTGCTGGTGCTTTCACACTTTTTGTATGATGTTTTTTTTTAATTAATGCCCCTAAAATAATTCTCAAAGGCATAACAATAGAGTTCTTTTAAATCAAGAATGTGTTCTGATCTGGACATCAATCATTATGATTGTCTGCATTGCAAGCAAAATAAATAGAAGATAAATAACTAAGACGATAGCGTCATCCACATTTGAAACAAAATCAATTAAATGTACTAATCTGGACAGCATGAAAGCTGAAATGCATTCGGGCTTGTCTACATTATGTTCAGTTGGCTGGAATCAAACTGCAGAATCTGCAGTGTCACAATGAGCTTGATGGACTTTCTAAACCAGGGATAGAAAATAGCATAAATCAGTGGGTTCAGGCAAGAGTTGAAGAAGACCAAGCAGATAATAGCAGCTGAAGATGACGCATTGAGCATCACACTTTGGCCCGAGATGGCGATGCAGTAATATGGCATGATGAACATAATAAACACCACCACAACCACGCCCAACGTCCTGGCTGCTTTCAGCTCAGAACTCTTGATAGTTGTGCCGTGCAATGTGAACATCCCCACGCGGGAGCGCATGGCGCGCACCTGAGACACAACCACTACAAACACTTTCACGTAGAGAATCACAATGACAGTGATTGGGCCAATGAAGGAGAAAAGGAGGTCTGTTAAAGCTACAGCGTACGTGACCACTATCACACACTCACCTACACAAGTGTTGGACCCGCCAGGTTGCTTCAGAGAGTTAAAAAAGCAGAGATAGTTGTAAACTAACGAAGAAGACCAACACAGAAAAACACATATTTGAACTCTTATTAGAGTGACTTTGATGGGATAGTGAAGAGAGTCACAGATTGCTATGTAGCGATCAACTGATATGAGCACCATGCTTCCTATTGAAACAGACATTATCACGTAATTCAGAACATAATACACAATGCATATCAGGTCACCAAAAAACCAGCAACCGTCAAGCTGGAAAATCTGAAACACCAAGAGGAAGCCCACCAAGAAATCCGAGGTAGCCAGCGAAAGCAGCAACAGGTTTGTGGGAGTATGGAGTTGCCTAAACAAAGATAAATTCTTGTTAACATTTCTGGATTTGGACATAAGGCATAACAGTGCAAGTGGAAAAGAAGCACGATGGATCACTTGAAGTGAGAGATGGAAATAATGACCAGCAGGTTCAGAGTGAAGGTGATCAGAGAGATGGCAGACAGCAGGATGGAAGAAAGAGCAGCGGTCGAGGGATCACGCTGCGTCCTCCTGCAAGAAGTGTTGGCGAGCAGCGGGAAGCACAATTCGCTTTGCTCCTGCATCGTCATCATCAGGGAGGTGCAGAAGACGAGTTGCCCTCACAAGTCAGTCAGCTCGTTGTTTCATGATGGTATTCATACCTAAGGTCCATAACATCTGACAGTAGCCACACCTCCTTCCCCACCTCATTGTAATGATCATCATAATAATCCTCCCATACTTTGAGGTCAATATTTGTGGGGTGGGGGGTGTGAATGGCAGTTTTACTTGCCAAATTAATCATGTACAATCTTTCAGTGGATTCTCTTAGCTCACTCAAAACATTCACCATGAGGATAGAGTCTATCTCGCGCAACACAGGTCACCCAAAAAGACAACAACCTTCAAAAAAACAAAATCTTAAAAAACATGAGAAAACCCACCAAAAGGTCAGAGGTGGCTAGACACAGAAGTATCAGGTTTATTGGGGGTGTGCAGTTGTTTAAAGCAAGAGAAACATTTATTATTATTCCTGGACTGATCATAAAACAAAATAGTGGAAGTGGAACAGTAAATCACAAACTTGTAGTGAGAGATAGAAATTATGACCAGCAGGTTCAGAGTGACGGTGATCACAGAGATGGCCAACAGACGCCTCGGCCCCCAAATGTTATGCCCGCTCATCACCGGCACCCTCTCATTCCAGCATAGGAGTTGGGGTGCACCACCTGTACGCCGAGGGACGGCGTCGCCGAGTGGCTGGCAACCTCTGCCTGTACTGTGGGGGGGGCCGCTCATTGAGCCGCAACTTGCCCATTAAAAGACCGGAGCTCACGGGGCGACAAGGGATCTGCGTGAGCTCGACCTGTAACGATTCTCCCGCCAGCTCCAAGCCTTTCCATTCGGCCTAACCAAATATGCCCGCTGTTTTTCAGGCATTGGTGAATGACGTCCTTCAGGGCCCCGGCGCTGTGTATTTTACATAGGACAAAATACATTTTATTACGCCCAGCAAGCTAATGCATTTCTAGTGCTTGACAAAACTGACATGACATTGTTAAATATTGAAACTAAACAAATACAACAGACAAGATATTTATTAGTATTTGCATTATTTATTTATTTTTGCAGTTCTATGGACCCCCAAATAAAACAATGTGATGGTGCTTTCACACTTTTTGTATGATGTGTTTTTTTTCCCCCATATTGAATTAATGCCCCTAAAATAATTCTCAAAGACAAAACAACAGGGGTCTTTTAATTCAAGAATGTGTTCTGAGCTGGACATCTTAACAGTTGAAATTATGATTGTCTGCATTGCAAACAAAATCAACAGAAGATAAATAACAAAAACAATAGAGTCATCCACATTTGAAACAGAATCAATGAAATGTACTCATCTGGACAGCGTGAAAGGTGAAAAGCATGCTGGCCTGTCTACATTATGTTCAATTGGCTGGAATCAGACTGCAGAATCTGCAGTGTCACAATGAGCTTGATGGACTTTCTAAACCAGGGATAGAAAATAGCATAAATCAGTGGGTTCAGGCAGGAGTTGAAATAGAACAAGCAGATAATAACAGCTGAAGATGACGCATTGATCATCACATCTTGGCCCGAAATGGCGACGCAGTAATATGGCATGATGCACACAATAAACACCACCACAACCACGCCCAACGTCCTGGCTGCTTTCAGCTCAGAACTCTTGATGGTTGTGTCGCGCAATGTGACCATCCCCACGCGGGAGCGCATGGCGCGCACCTGAGACACAGCAACCGCAAACACTTTCATGTACAGAACCACAATGACAGTGATTGGGCTGATGAAGGAGAAAAAGAGGTCTGTTATTCCGACAGCGTACGTGACCACTATCACACACTCACCTACACAAGTGTTGGCCCTGCCAGGTTGCTTCAGAGAGTTAAAAAAACAGAGACAGTTGTAAACTAACGAAGAAGACCAACACATAAAAACACATATTTGAACTCTTATTAGAGTGACTTTGATGGGATAATGCAAAGAGTCACAGATTGCTATGTAGCGATCGACTGATATAAGCACCATGCTTCCTATTGAGGCAGACGTTATCGTGTAATCCAGAACATAATACACAATGCATATCAGGTCACCAAAAAACCAACAACCGTCAAGAAGAAAAATCTGAAACAGCAAGAGGAAGCCCACCAAGAAATCCGAGGTAGCCAGCGAAAGCAGCAACAGGTTTGTGGGAGTATGGAGTTGCCTAAACAAAGATAAAATCTTATTATCATTTCTGGATTTAGACATAAGACATGCAAGTGGAAAAGAAGCACAATGCATCACTTGAAGTGAGAGATGGACATGATGACCAGCAGGTTCAGAGTGAAGGTAATCAGAGAGATGCCAGACAGCAGGATGGAGGAAAGCGCGACGGCCGAGGGATCACGCTGCGTCCTCCTGCAAGAAGTGTTGGCGAGCAGCGGGAAGCAGAGTTCGCTTTGCTCCTGCATCGTCATCATCAGCGAGTGCAGAAGACGAGTCAGCTCGTTGTTTCATGACAATATTCATACCTAAGGTCCATAACATCTGACAGTAGCCACACCTATTTCCCCTCCTCATTGTCATCATCCATAATCCTCCCATACTTTGAAGTCAATATTTGGGGCGTGGGGGCTGTGAATGTCAGTTTAACTTGCCAAACTAACCGTGTACAATCTTTCAGTGGATTCTCTTTGCTCACTCAAAACATTCACCATGAGGATAGAATCTATCTAGCGCAGCATAGGTCACCCAAAAAGCCAACAACCCTCAAAAAAACAAAATCTTAAAAAACGAGAAAGCCCACCAAAAGGTCAGAGGTGGCTGGAGACAGAAGTATCCGGTTTGTTGGGGGGTGTGCAGTTGTCTAAAGCAAGAGAAACATTTATTATTATTCTTGGACTGATCATAAAACAAAACGGTGGAAGTGGAACAGTAAAACACTCACTAGTGAGAGGTAGAAATTATGACCAGCAAGTTCAGAGTGACGGTGATCACAAAGATGGCCGACAGACGCCTTCGCCCCCTCATAGCCGCCCCTATTCGTCTCCCCGCTCATCACCGGCACCCTCTCATTCCAGCATAGGAGTTGGGGTGCACCACCTGTACGCTGAGGGACGGCGTCGCCGAGTGGCTGGCGAACTCTGCCTGTACTGTGGGGGGGGCACTCATTGAGCCGCAACTTGCCCGTTAAAAGGCCGGAGCTCACAAGGCGACAGGGGATCTGCCTGAGCTGGGCCTGCAACGATTCTCCCGCCAGCTCCAAGCCTGGTTTCTCCTCCCAAATGGGGACCAGAAGGTGGCAGTACATCGACTATCGCGGACACAATGAAATCACAGTAGGCACTATGAGTACCTGGTGGTTGCATTCGGCCTAACCAAATATGCCCGCTGTTTTTCAGGCATTGGTGAATGACGTCCTTCGGGGCCCCGACGCTGTATATTTTACATAGGACAAAATACATTTGACTACGCCCAGCAAGCTAATACATTTCTAGTGCTCGACAAAACTGACCTGTTGAAAAGGATGACATTATTTAATACTGAAACGAAACAGATCCAACAGACAAAACGTTTATTAGTAATTGCATTCTTTATTTGTTTTTGCAGTTCTTTGGACCCCGCCCCCCCCCCCCCCCCCCCCCCACCCAAAAAAACCCCAATGCGCTGGTGCTTTCACACTTTTTGTAGGATGTTTTTATCCCCCATATTGAATTAATGCCCCTAAAATAATTCTCAAAGACAAAACAATAGATGTCTTTTGAATCAAGAACGTGTTCAGAGCTGGACATCTTAACAGTTGAAATTATGATTGTTTGCATTGCAAACAAAATCAATTGAAGATAAATAACAAAAACAATAGAGTCATCCACAGTTGAAACAGAATCAATTGAATGTACTAATCTGGACAGCATGAAAGGTGAAAAGCGTGCTGGCTTGTCTACATTATATTCGATTGGCTGGAATCAGATTTCAGAATCTGCAGTGTCACAATGAGCTTCATGGCCTTTCTAAACCAGGGATAGAAAATAGCATAAATCAGTGGGTTCAGGCAGGAGTTGAAGAAAACCAAGCAGATAATAACGGCTGAAGATGACACATTGAGCATCACATCTTGGCCCGAGATGGCGATGCAGAAATATGGCATGATGCACACAATAAACACCACCACAACCACGCCCAACGTCCTGGCTGCTTTCAGCTCAGAACTCTTGATAGTTGTGTCGCGCAATGCGACCATCCCCACGCGGGAGCGCATGGCGCGCACCTGAGACACAGCAACCGCAAACACTTTCATGTACAGAACCACAATGACAGTGATTGGGCCAATGAAGGAGAAAAAGAGGTCTATTATTCCTACAGCGTACGTGACCACAATCACACACTCACCTACACAAGTGCTGGCCCTGCCAGGTTGCTTCAAAGAGTCCATAAAACAGAGACAGTGGAAAATTATCGAAGCAGACCAACACAGAAAAACACATATTTGAACTCTTATTAGAGTGACTTTGATGGGATAGTGCAGAGAGTCACAGATTGCTATGTAGCGATCAACTGATATGAGCACCATGCTTCCTATTGAGGCAGACGTTATTACGTAATTCAGAATATAATACGCAAGGCATATCAGGTCACCAAAAAACCAACAACCGTCAAGAAGGAAAATTTGAAACAACAAGAGGAAGCCCACCAAGAAATCCGAGGTAGCCAGCGAAAGCAGCAACAGGTTTGTGGGAGTATGGAGTTGCCTAAACAAAGATAAATTCTTGTTAACATTTCTGGATTTGGACATAAGGCATAGTGCAAGTGGAAAAGAAGCATGATGGATCACTTGAAGTGAGAGATGGAAATAATGACCAGCAGGTTCAGAGTGACGGTGATCAGAGAGATGGCAGACAGCAGAATGGAGGAAAGAGCGGCGGTCGAGGGATCACGCTGCGTCCTCCTGCAAGAAGTGTTGGCGAGCAGCGGGAAGCACAATTCGCTTTGCTCCTGCATCGTCATCATCAGGGAGGTGCAGAAGACGAGTTGCCCTCACAAGTCAGTCAGCTCGTTGTTTCATGACGATATTTATACTTGAGGGCCATAACATCTGACAGTAGCCACACCTCTTTCCCCTCCTCATCGTCATCATCATAATCATCCTCCCATACTTTGAGGTCAATATTTGGGGGGTGGAGGCTGTGAATGTCAAGTTTATTTGCCAAACTAACCGTGTACAATCTTTCAGTGGGTTCTCTTAGCTCACTCAAAACATTCTCCATGGGGATAGAATCGAACACAGCACAGGTCATTCAAAAAGCCAACAACCCTCAAAAAACAAAATCTGAAATAACATGAGAAAGCCACCAAAAGGTCAGAGGTGGCTAGAGACAGCAGTATCAGGTTTGTTGGGGGTGTGCAGTTGTCTAAAGCGAGAGAAACATTCATTATTATTCCTGGACTGGTTTTAACAGAAAACAGTAAAAGTGGAACAGTACAACACTCACTTGTAGTAATAGAAATTATGACCAGCAGGTTCAGAGTAACAGTGATCACAGCGATGGCCAACAGACGGCGCCCCTAATTGTATGCCCGCTCATCACCGGCACCCTCTCATTCCAGCACAGGAGTTGGGGTGCACCACCTTGTCCGCCAAGGAACGGCATCGCCGACTGGCTGGCGGCCTTTGCCTGTACTGTGGGGGGGCCGGTCATTGAGCCGCAACTTGCCCGTTAAAAGGCCGGAGCTCACGAGGCGACGGGGGATCTGCGTGAGCTCGACCTGTAACAATTCTCCCCCCAGCCACCAATCCTGGTTTCTCCTCCCGAATGGGGACCAGAAGGTGGCAGCACTCTGGTGCTGAGCTCAGCATCATGGATATCGGTCTCGCCCGCCAGCTGGACATCAAATTGCTCCCTCTGCGTCCACCCATCTCGGCCTACGTGACGGTTTGCCGCCTGATCAGCGAGGTGACGTCTGTCACGGAGCCGGTCACGATGCTACTCTCAGGTAATCATCGAGAGGTGATTCAATTTCACTTCTTGTCCATTCCAGGCCAACCACTCATCCTGGGGCACCCTTGGCTGCGGCAGCACAACCCCGCCGTGGACTGGGACACCGGATCCGTGCGGTAGTGGAGCAAGCGCTGCCACCGACTCAGCCTAAAAGAAGTAGCCAGCCTATTCAGATGTCCTGCTATCAGCCCGCCCACCGACCTTGCAAATTTGCCAGCCTGCTACCATGGGCTCAAGGAGGCCTTCAACAAGGCCAAGGCCACTTCACTCCCCCCACACTATGATTGTGCCCCTCCTAAAGGCTGGCTATACTCCCTGTCCAACCCGGAGCTCAAGGCCATGGAGGAATACATTCAGGACTCACTCGCTGCTGGAATCAATCGTGGATAAAAAGGATGGCTCGCCGCAACCCTGAATTGACGGACTCAATGAAATCACACTAGGCACTATGAGTACCTGGTGGTTCCAGGTTCGGCCTAACCAACGGGTCCGCTGTTTTTCAGGCATTTGTGAATGACGTCCTTCAAGGCCTCGACGCTGAATATTTTATCTAGGACAGCATGCATTTGACTATGCACAGCAAGCGAATGCATTTCTAATGCTCCACAAAACTGACATGTTGAAAAGGATGACATTAAAGACTAAAACCAAATCGATACAACAGACAAAATATTCATTAGTATTTGCATTGTTTATTTATTTTACACACTACGCACAGCAAGCTAATGCATTTCTAATGCTCCACAAAACTGACCTGTTGAAAAGGATGACATTATTAAAGACTGAAACCAAACATATACAACAGACAAAATATTTTTTAGTATATGCATTATTTATTTATTTTTGCAGTTCTTTGGACAAAAAAAACCAATGTGATGGGGCTTTCACACTTTTTTGTATGATATTCCCCCCCCCCCCCCACATTGAATCAATACCCCCACAATAATTCTCAAAGACAAAACAATTGAGTTCTTTTAAATCAAGAATGTGTTCTGAGCTGGACATCAATCATAATGATTGTCTGCATTGCAAGCAAAATAAATAGAAGATAAATACGTAACTAAGACAATAGAGTCATCCACATTTGAAACAGTATCAATTAAATATACTAATCTGGACAGCATGAAAAGTGAAACGCGTTCGGGCTTGTCTACATTATGTTCAGTTGGCTGGAATCAAACTGCAGAATCTGCAGTGTCACAATGAGCTTGATGGACTTTCTAAACCATGGATAGAAAACAACATAAATCAGTGGGTTCAGGCAGGAGTTGAAGTAGAACAAGCAAATAATAACGGCTGAAGATGACGCATTGAGATTCACATCTTGGCCCGAGATGACGATGCAGAAATATGGCATGATGCACATAATAAACACCACCACAACCACGCCCAACGTCCTGGCTGCTTTCAGCTCAGAACTCTTGATAGTTGTGCCGCGCAATATGACAATCCCCACGCGGGAGCGCATGGCGCGCACCTGAGACACAACCACTGCAAACACTTTCACGTAGAGAATCACAATGACAGTGATTGGGCCAATGAAGGAGAAAAGGAGGTCTGTTAAAGCTACAGCGTACGTGACCACAATCACACACTCACCTACACAAGTGTTGGCCCTGCCAGGTTGCTTCAGAGAGTCCATAAAACAGAGACAGTGGAAAATTGTCGAAGCAGACCAACACAGAAAAACACATATTTGAACTCTTATTAGAGTGACTTTGATGGGATAGTGCAGAGAGTCACAGATTGCTATGTAGCGATCGACCGATATGAGCACCATGCTTCCTATTGAGGCAGACGTTATCGTGTAATTCAGAACATTATACACAAGGCAAATCAGGTCACCAAAAAACCAACAACTGTCAAGAAGGAAAATTTGAAACACCAAGAGGAAGCTCACCAAGAAATCTGAGCTGGCCAGCGAAAGCAGCAACAGGTTTGTGGGAGTATGGAGTTGCCTAAACAAAGATAAATTCTTGTTAACATTTCTGGATTTGGACATAAGGCATAACCGTGCAAGTGGAAAAGAAGTACAATGCATCACTTGAAGTGAGAGATGGAAATGATGACCAGCAGGTTCAGAGTGAAGGTAATCAGAGAGATGGCAGATAGCAGGATGTAAGAAAGCGCAACGGCCGAGGGATCACGCTGCGTCCTCCTGCAAGAAGTGTTGGCGAGCAGCGGGAAGCACAGTTCACTTTGCTCCTGCATCGTCATCATCAGCGAGTGCAGAAGATGAGTTGCCCACAACTCAGTCAGCTCGTTGTTTCATGATGGTATTCATACCTAAAGTCCATAACATCTTACAGTAGCCACACCTCTTTCCCCACCTCATTGTAATCATCATCATAATAATCCTCCCATACTTTGAGGTCAATATTTGTGGGGTGGGGGGTGTGAATGGCAGTTTTACTTGCCAAATTAATCATGTACAATCTTTCAGTGGATTCTCTTAGCTCACTCAAAACATTCACCATGAGGATAGAATCTATCTAGCGCAGCACAGGTCATTCAAAAAGCCAACAACCCTCAAAAAACTCAACCTTAAAAAACATGAGAAAGCCCACCAAAAGGTCAGAGGTGGCTAGAGACAGCAGTATCAGTTTTGATGGGGGTGTGCAGAAACATTCATGATTATTCCTGGACTGATCATAACACAAAACAGTAGAAGTGAAACAGTACAACACTCACTTGTAGTGAGTAATAGAAATTATGACCAGCAGGTTCAGAGTGACAGTGATCACAGCGATGGCCAACAGACGGCGCCCCTGTTTGTATGCCCGCTCATCACCGGCACCCTCTCATTCCAGCACAGGAGTTGGGGTGGACCACCTTGCCCGCCAAGGAACGGCATCGCCGACTGGCTGGCGAACTCTGCCTGTACTGTGGGGGGGGCACTCATTGAGCCGCAACTTGCCCATTAAAAGACCGGAGCTCACGGGGTGACAAGGGATCTGCGTGAGCTCGACCTGTAACGATTCTCCCGCCAGCTCCAAGCCTTTTCATTTGGCCTAACCAAATATGCCCGCTGTTTTTCAGGCATTGGTGAATGACGTCCTTCAGGGCCCCGGCGCTGTGTATTTTACATAGGACAAAATGCATTTTAGGACGCCCAGCAAGCTAATGCATTTCTAGTGCTTGACAAAACTGACATGACATTGTTAAATACTGAAACTAAACAAATACAACAGACAAGATATTTATTAGTATTTGCATTATTTATTTATTTTTGCAGTTCTATGGACCCCCAAATAAAACAATGTGATGGTGCTTTCACACTTTTTGTTTTTTTTCCCCCATATCGAATTAATGCCCCTAAAATAATTCTCAAAGACAAAACAACAGGGGTCTTTTAAATCAAGAATGTGTTCTGAGCTGGACATCTTAACAGTTGAAATTATGATTGTCTGCATTGCAAACAAAATCAACAGAAGATAAATAACAAAAACAATAGAGTCATCCACAGATGAAACATAATCAATTGAATGTACTAATCTGGACAGCATGAAAGGTGAAAAGCATGCTGGCCTGTCTACATTATATTCGATTGGCTGGAATCAGATTTCAGAATCTGCAGTGTCACAATGAGCTTGATGGACTTTCTAAACCAGGGATAGAAAACAACATAAATCAGTGGGTTCAGGCAGGAGTTGAAATAGAACAAGCAAATAACAACGGCTGAAGATGACGCATTGAGCATCACATCTTGGCCCGAGATGGCGACGCAGTAATATGGCATGATGCACACAATAAACACCACCACAACCACGCCCAACGTCCTGGCTGCTTTCAGCTCAGAACTCTTGATAGTTGTGCCGTGCAATGTGAACATCCCCACGCGGGAGCGCATGGCGCGCACCTGAGACACAACCACTACAAACACTTTCACGTAGAGAATCACAATGACAGTGATTGGGCCAATGAAGGAGAAAAAGAGGTCTGTTATTCCTATAGCGTACGTGACCACTATCACACACTCACCTACACAAGTGTTGGCCCTGCCAGGTTGCTTCAAAGAGTCCATAAAACAGAGACAGTGGAAAATTATCGAAGCAGACCAACACAGAAAAACACATATTTGAACTCTTATTAGAGTGACTTTGATGGGATAGTGCAGAGAGTCACAGATTGCTATGTAGCGATCGACTGATATGAGCACCATGCTTCCTATTGAGGCAGACGTTATCACGTAATCCAGAACATTATACACAAGGCAAATCAGGTCACCAAAAAACCAACAACTGTCAACAAGGAAAATTTGAAACAACAAGAGGAAACTCACCAAGAAATCTGAGCTGGCCAGCGAAAGCAGCAGCAAGTTTGTGGGAGTATGGAGTTTCCTAAACAAAGATAAAATCTTATTATCATTTCTGGATTTGGACATAAGGCATAACAGTGCAAGTGGAAAAGAAGTACAATGCATCACTTGAAGTGAGAGATGGAAATGATGACCAGCAGGTTCAGAGTGAAGGTGATCAGAGAGATGGCAGATAGCAGGATGTAAGAAAGCGCGACGGCCGAGGGATCACGTTGCGTCCTCCTGCAAGAAGCGTTGGCGAGCAGCGGGAAGCAGAGTTCGCTTTGCTCCTGCATCGTCATCATCAGCGAGTGCAGAAGATGAGTTGCCCACAACTCAGTCAGCTCGTTGTTTCATGATGGTATTCATACCTAAGGTCCATAACATCTGACAGTAGCCACACCTCTTTCCTCACCTCATTGTAATCATCATCATAATAATCCTCCCATAGTTTAACTTGCCAAACTAACCGTGTACAATCTTTCAGTGGATTCTCTTAGCTCACTCAAAACATTCACCACGAGGATAGAATCTCTCTAGCACAGCACAGGTCATTCAAAAAGCCAACAACCCTCAAAAAACTAAACCTTAAAAACCATGAGAAAGCCCACCAAAAGGTCAGAGGTGGCTAGAGACAGCAGTATCAGGTTTGTTGGGGGTGTGCAGTTGTCTAAAGCGAGAGAAACATTCATGCAAATGACGGCTCACTGTGCCACTGCATCGACTATTGCGGACTCAATGAAATCACAGTAGGCAGGCACTATGAGTACCTGGTGGTTGCATTCGGCCTAACCAAATATGCCCGCTGTTTTTCAGGCATTGGTGAATGACGTCCTTCAGAGCCCCGACGCTGTGTATTTTACATAGGACAAAATGCATTTTATGACGCCCAGCAAGCTAATGCATTTCTGGTGCTTGACAAAACTGACATTAATGACATTGTTAAATATTGAAACTAAAAAAAATACAACAGACAAAATAGGTATTAGTATTTGCATTATTTATTTATTTTTGCAGTTCTATGGATCCCCAAATAAAACATGTGCTGGTGCTTTCACACTTTTTGTATGATGTTTTTTTCCCCCCACATTGAATTAATACCCCTACAGTAATTATCAAAGACAAGACAACAGAGGTCTTTTAAATCAAGAATGTGTTCTGAGCTGGACATCTTAACAGTTGAAATTATGATTGTGTGCATTGCAAACAAAATCAATTGAAGATAAATAACAAAAACAATAGAGTCATCCACAGATGAAACAGAATCAATTGAATGTACTAATCTGGACAGCATGAAAGGTGAAAAGCATGCTGGCCTGTCTACATGATATTCAATTGGCTGGAATCTGATTTCAGAATCTGCAGTGTTACAATGAGCTTCATAGTCTTTCTAAACCATGGGTAGAAAACAGCATAAATCAGTGGGTTCAGGCAGGAGTTGAAGTAGAACAAGCAGATAATAACAGCTGAAGATGACGCGTTGAGCATCACATCTTGGCCCGAGATGGCGATGCAGAAATATGGCATGATGCACACAATAAACACCACCACAACCACGCCCAACGTCCTGGCTGCTTTCAGCTCAGAACTCTTGATAGTTGTGCCGTGCAATGTGAACATCCCCACGCGGGAGCGCATGGCGCGCACCTGAGACACAACCACTACAAACACTTTCACGTAGAGAATCACAATGACAGTGATTGGGCCAATGAAGGAGAAAAAGAGGTCTGTTATTCCTACAGCGTACGTGACCACTATCACACACTCACCTACACAAGTGTTGGACCTGCCAGGTTGCTTCAAAGAGTCCATAAAACAGAGACAGTGGAAAATTATCGAAGCAGACCAACACAGAAAAACACATATTTGAACTCTTATTAGAGTGACTTTGATGGGATAGTGCAGAGAGTCATAGATTGCTATGTAGCGATCAACTGATATGAGCACCATGCTTCCTATTGAGGCAGACGTTATCACGTAATCCAGAACATAATACGCAATGCATATCAGGTCACCAAAAAACCAACAACCGTCAAGAAGGAAAATTTGAAACAACAAGAGGAAGCCCACCAAGAAATCCGAGGTAGCCAGCGAAAGCAGCAACAGGTTTGTGGGAGTATGGAGTTGCCTAAACAAAGATAAATTCTTGTTATAATTTCTGGATTTGGACATAAGGCATGACAGTGCAAGTGGAAAAGAAGCACGATGCATCACTTGAAGTGAGAGATGGAAATGATGACCAGCAGGTTCAGAGTGAAGGTGATCAGAGAGATGGCAGACAGCAGGATGTAAGAAAGAGCGGTGGTCGAGGTATCACGTTGCGTCCTCCTGCAAGAAGCGTTGGCGAGCAGCGGGAAGCAGAGTTCGCTTTGCTCCTGCATCGTCATCATCAGCGAGTGCAGAAGATGAGTTGCCCACAACTCAGTCAGCTCGTTGTTTCATGATGGTATTCATACCTAAGGTCCATAACATCTGACAGTAGCCACACCTCTTTCCCCACCTCATTGTAATCATCATCATAATAATCCTCCCATAGTTTAACTTGCCAAACTAACCGTATACAATCTTTCAGTGGATTCTCTTTTCTCCCTCAAACATTCACCATGGGGATAGAGTCTAGCACAGGTCACCCAAAAGCCAACAACTTTCAAAAACCAAAATCTTAAAAAACATGAGAAGGCCCAGCAGTATCAGGTTTGTTGGGGTGTTCAGTTGCCTAGAGAGAAATATTCATTATTACTCCTGAACTGGTCAGCAGGTTCAGAGTGACAGTGATCACAAAGATGGCCAACAGCATCTTAAGCAAAAGTGATGGCTGAATGAGGATGCAATAAGCTCGGCCCCATGATTCGGTCTGCTCTTTTAATGACATAGTTGACTTTTCTCCTACTCCTCATCACCCCCTACCTCCACATATTTTATTCGTAACCTTGGAGGATCCAAAACAGAGGTGCGTCCGACTATTTGTTGTGAAACTACTCGTGATCATACATGGTTAGCCACTCAGACTTGTTTAACTTGACACTTCCACCGAACCTAAAATGTTGGCTCTGCAACTATCGATGCGGTAAACGTGGTAGTAAAATAGGTGCAGATGTTTGCTTCACTGATGGGGTCCTTTCAGCAGAGACAGCAACAACAAACAAGTTCTGTCACGTGTTGAAGTTATATAAGACGTTCATGTTAATTATTATTCTGTGGGAGCTCATCCCTGAAGGGACAAGTTATCATTGAACTGTCAAATGTTCTCTCGTTTCTTTTGTATTTGTGTGACTTGAAATTAGAACCTAAAGACTTTGGCTTTAAGGGAGCTTTCTTTTGTCCGGAAACATTTGAAATATTCGGCACGCTGCTATTTGCAAACAACGACCAAGCAAAACACAGACTTCATGATTGTGATCTGGATGAACTTTGCAAATGCCGGAGAAATCGAAGTGTTTATCATTATGCATTGGGGAGGTGCTTTAGTGAGTGACTACAAATTTAGTAGCTCTGTTATACTGGATGTGGCTTTATATCTTGTATCTCATATCTGTGTGACCAAAGCTAATTTTCTTACAGATTTTTGTTGCCCTTTTAGTTAACGCACCTTAAAGTATTGCAGAAGATGTGTAATTTCAATAAATACATTTCATTTGGGAGTACAGGACAGTAACTTAATCAACAGTGGCAGTCACGCAATGAAACATTCCATGGCACTACATACAGTACAGTATTTATGCAAGTTACATAACAAAGACAACAACATGTGACAAGCGTTGCTAAAGATAATTAGTTTTTCACCTTCCACTTCAGAGATAATTACCAACTTCACCACCGTACGACAACAACAATACTTTTGCAATGGAATGTTGAGTGACACAAGGCAGTTTCCAAGCAAGTCTGTAACAAAAAGACACCGAGCAAGTGTGTCCTAAACACAGAGATAAGAGAAAGCCAAGCAAAGCGCAACATACAGACTGAGCTGAGAAGGTAAGAAGACTCAAAGGTGATTTTTTTGATGATACAAGTAGCATCAGGAAGTGCTTTAATGTGGACTGTTGCACTTTCTGTCTTCTACTTTTTTAAATAGGATAAATTAACGTCAAATTGCATCCCATTTTTTTCCAACCAAATTGGTGACAACTCATTGGGTATTTATGAGAAGTCAGAAATAAATCAAGATATTCAACTCATCCACAAATACAAATTTCACTGTTCAAGAAATCAAATTTGGAATGCATGAATTTCATCACACTAATTTTGGAGAGATTTGAGTGAAGCCTATCAACAGATGATGGCTCTTTCTCACTTTAATTCCCTGGCAACCGGGAAATCTTTTGTCTTGCCATTCATAGGAACAATGTGTATCAAATGTACCTTTAGGTTATGATCAAATTAATAATTTTTGCTTATTTCAGCAGCCTGTGAACGAGTAACTGGACCTCAAAAATGTTCATATTGTACCTGGCAGTGCTTGGCACTTTAGGTAAGATGGTGATAGAATTTAAACACGAGTGTGCTAACAATTTATTCCCTTGCACAATCAGTTTAAAAGCAGACTAAAGTTATTAAGTGTTGAATTACTGTTAATAATATTAAAAATTGTTCCTGTGTTCAGGTGCTGCTGCAATGAGCCAGACTTTTACCAACTCTGGCGATATAAACATCACTAACTGTCCCATCACGTACTACGGGCACAAGTATGAAAAAGTCCATGTGAGTAACACCAAGTTACAAATGGTATACTGACTGATCAAATAAAATAAAACGTCAAAACATTTTCCAGGCTAAAGCAGCACAACCTTGTGTTTCTTGAACATTTCTGCCAGCCTCTTTTTCTAATTTTAATCCTCCAATGTCAGGTGGCATTCAATGATAGCAAATTTGCACTTTGCTTCACCGCTGCATATGAAGCTGCCAACCAGAACGACTGCATACTTGTATCGGGAGGAACGGCGGACAATGGGAACTGGTCTGTACTCACGCAAGAAATCCCCACCGGATCCGGCATTCATCAAATGTTACCAAGTCTAAAACATAGGGGGCAATGTGTCAATGTTATACCATTGAAAGACAATGTCAATTCTGAGGTGGGTCAACTTTTTTTAGTTAAGCTTATAAAACTCAACCTATTATTAACTTTTTAATGTGTATTTAATTTACATTGAACGTTGACAGATTCAACAAGTCGAACTGGGAAACTTTGGAAAACAAGCAATTTTGGCCATCAAGACATATTCCGGATACACAAATGTTGATCTTGTAAGTATTTTAATGACAGCCTTAATGACTGTTATTCAATTAGTGCGGAAACAAACTAAACCTAACCCCATCACAAATGAAATGGAGTAAGGAAGGTTTCACGTTCGTTGAAAAAAGGCTCATTGACCCACTTTACTTCATGTTTCTTTGCTCTAGTTAAGACCTGAAATGGGATGTCATAGATGTCATTGCTTTTTGTCACAGGTGGCAGACATACAGGTGAATGGGCACACGGTTTCGAAATACGTCTTTCCAACCAATGAAACGAGCGTGGGTGTCATTAGGGACATGAGTGGATGCAGAATGAAAGGTAAACTCTTGAAACTCATCCAATGATATGGTATAAAGTTCCTCACGTGGATCTTACACTCCCATACTTCAGATTTTGTTTACATGACCAATACCACCGTAAGCGACCCATACATTTGCTCAACGGTGACGTGCGATGTGAACGGAGTCGCCACCGCTGTCAGTGAATGTCCGCCTATGCATCATTGCCAGGGCAATGGCAGGTAAATCAGTGTTGCTGCTTTATCTTCCAGACGTCTAATGACGGTATTGTTTGTCACTGTATCCACTCCACCAGTTGTGCCTTCAACACCATGTGCACTCTGACCGGTTCCACCGTCATCGATTTCGTCGGCCGTGTTCACACCGTCCCCGACCGCTGTGGATACAATCTAATGACGTCGGACGCTATCCAAGACGTCCAGATCCATGGTGTTTACCGGGAAAGACGTCTTAAAGACGTCAGCTTCTTGGATCATGTGATCCTGCATCTGTACAGCCAAGATGTTAAGATTATGCTGTTGCAAGGTAGCAGAGTCAAGGTCAGTTGACGTCAAAGCGTGATTTTGTTTTGAGTTATTTATTAGTGTGACGTCATGGTTAATGCAAAACACAAAGGAACCATGCATGAGAGAGAACCAAACAATTGACCCAGTTAGATAACACAAATACAAAAAGCGTTTGTTGTCAGTCAACCAATATCATTTGGGTTATGTTGGATTTCTCAAATGAAATTTGTGCTCTTCTGATGAAGATCAACGGCGAGCTGAGTGAAGTCTCAACTACAGCAAAGGTTGTTCACGGCGTGGAACTCTCCAAGAGCCAGAGCAGAGTGACTGCAAAAATTTTAGGCTCTAACTATACACTTTCTGTCTTCTTTGACGGCACCACAGCACAGATCCACTTGATGGGTATGGACTGAAAATGCATTTTGGTCTTTGGGAAATTATATTAATTTAGTGACATAAAAACATGATGAACAGTCATACAGACAGTGTTTACTTGTTGAACCAAAAGATGCTGTTTGACACCTAACTAACATTCTACCCTCAACGTGAACAGGTGAAAATGGAGCTGTTGTGCATGGCCTATGTGGCAATTCCTCTTTGGATCTTAACCAACAGAAAGTAGCTGAACACAGCATCACAGGGTATGTCTACAACCGCCTGAGTTGCCATTGTATAATTATTTGCTTAATATTTGGTATTTAATTCCCATACAGGTGTGAGATGCAACATGAAGAAACCGATATGATCAACTCCACAGATACAACTGAATGGTAAACCTTAGATGTGTATTCTTGAATAGTTAGTTCATTAGTTCACTAATTCACTGCCATTTACGGCTCTAGACGTCAAAGATCCTTTTTAACTAGGCCGGTAGGGATTGCGTTAATGCTTCCATGTCTTCGTCCAACAGGTGTCATATCTTGTGGCAAGATCCCTTCACCCAGTGCCACATGCACATCGACCCAGAGCCCTTTGTTGCAGCCTGTGTTGACAATTTGAACAAATATCCTGCAGTAGACGGTCTCAAGTGCCATTTGGTGGAGGCCTATGTCCGAGCCTGCCACACCCAAGGCAATGTCAGCGTTGACGGCTGGAGGTCGACAGCTCAATGTGGTAAGGACAGATTTTCTCATAGCAGGAGAGTTAGGGTCATACAGACGTCTTGCCAGTCCAATACTGATCAGATGAATTTAATACGTTTAGGGATGAATGCTATATCTTTAAAAAAGAACCCGATCAACTTGGTGATAGCAGTACTCTTCATTTTCAACTGCTGTAGAGACTATTGGGATTATGGTTTATTGATAAAGGCATTGATTTTTCTGTATTCAGATGGTAGTCCTCAGGCTCTCTGCCAAGACATGTACTGCAGCGACCACGAGTTCTGCGGTCAAGGCTATGATGGAGAAACCCACTGTCAATGCCGGGCCATTTTTGCCTCCAAATACAAATCAATGGATGAGTTTGGTATTTTGACGACGACACATGACAATTTCAATCTAGGAATCACCGTTGAGTAACTATTGTCATATCTGTGTTCAGGTGAGCCGATGGTTTGCAGCCATTCTTCTGCATCGATCAACATGTTCTGTTGCCTTCTGGCAGAGAAAGGCATCGACTATACAACGCTGCACCTTCATGATGAACAGTGCAAAGGTGACATCGACAATGAAACCCACATGGTGAAATTCAGTTTCACCCGGGACAGCACTTGCGGTGCAATCATCACGGTGTGTACCCACCACTGTGGAAAACAGACACTTTTCCTTTCACTGCTGTTTGATTGGTTGTCTAGGCACAAATAGAATATTTTCATACTGTTTGTGACTCTCTAGGCAAACACCACCAAAATAACCTACCAAAACATCATTGCGACGCCTGACATTTCCACTGTGGTGACCCGTTCCAACAAATTGCATATGGATTTCTCCTGCCATTTTGACCAACCAAACCTCGAGGGCATGGCCATCAGAATGATAGACAGGTTGGTGTCCTGTAGCAGCCATGCTAATTAAAATGAGTCACAGTTGATGAAATACAATTAACAGCTACCCATTTTTTGTTGCTTTTGCTTGGCAGTCCCGTGTTTAAAGAATTCACGTCAGGAGAGTGGAATTACACCTTGACCATGGCAGCATACACTGACCCTGACAGAACACAACTCATAGAATTAGGCACTAGTGTTCAGCTAAATCAGAAGATCTGGGTGGAGATCAAGGCATATGGACTTGATGGGAGTTCCATTTTGCTGGTGACAGAGTCCTGCTGGGCCACCAATCAGTCAGCTTCAAACGGAAGCCTTCGATATGACCTCATCAGTGCAGGGTCAGTCTCGTTCAGAAGATCATCAAAGATGTCACCTTTAGCTGTCCACGTCATGTCTGTGATGCTGTTTCCGAACAGATGTCCCAATCCTGCAGATGGGACGATCAAGATAGAAGGCAACGGAGAAGGAACATCAAACTACTTCTCCTTCAACACGTTCAAGTTCTCCGACAACAACAATGAAATGTTTCTTCATTGCAAAGTAGAGCTGTGTGTCCAACAGGAAGACTCTTGCAGTCCGGTAATTTTGAGTTTGCACCCATTAACAATATCAAGCCATGGAATTCAGCCACTGATTTAAACGCTTGTTTCAGAACTGCAACAATGCAGGGAGAAGACGGCGATCTCTGCTTACCACTGTTGATGATGGAGGTCCTTCTATCATCACTATGGCCTGGACTTAAGAGGTGAGTGACTTTCACCACATCTCTGGGTGGCCTCAAGTAATTCTCCTAACTGCTATTGCTAAAGCTAATACTCCCACAGTTGTTACAGTATCAAGCCGTTATGGCATCATTGATGCTATCTCTCACTTCAAATTGTTGCTTTTTTGCCATCAAATTATTCTTTATAATTGTATTTGTTTGTGCGTTGACATGTTTTGTTATCTTTGTGCCACAGGAACTGCACAAGCCCATCAACTTAGTGGTCAACTTTGCTTTCTTAATAAACTTCTTACTGCTGCCATGTGCACTTTCTTATCCAATGCTGGACTACCTGGTGATTTCCAACCAAGGTTACGCAACTGCTCCAAATTTGTGGCCCTCTGCACTGCTCTAACAAAGTTACACTTCATATTCACAATGACGCTGAATACTCTGGTGGATATACATTGGTGATATCTTTGAGACAATTTTCTCACACTTGTGTAAAATATATACTTTTTTATATCATACAGTACAGTCAATAAATATACTAATTACACGCATTTCCCATAAAGATAAAAAAAATACATAGTGCAGTAAAACCCTCCATTAGCAGCATTGAGACACATTTGCAGTCTAATTAAATGAGGTGACACCATTTTCGAGCACAAACCACAATATGAACATGTCAATTTGACATAATACAACAATAATAATCTAAAATATAATATTACATATTGTGTTGTATTGAACATAGTCTTCTTTACAGGAAAAAGTACAATATTTCTACGAGATGACATACTAATGTAATGGTAGAATTTATTTTTTAACTCTCAAACACATGAGTGTAAACGTCATTATTTAATTTTCACTATTTGCAGTATAATGCTAGATGATAGTAATTGCTGCAGTAAATGTGTCAATTTAAATTGGTTTTATTGATCTTCAATGTTGCACAATGTTCAATAACAATTGTAAGAGATATTCACTTTTGTTTTTCTAATTAGCAGTAAATTGGGGTTACTGTCGGTTTCAAGTTGATGCGTCATTTAGGTGTTAGACTGGGGAGTCATTAGGAAGACGTGTTGTGCTAACTTTGACTTGTCTGTGTAATGCTTGCATCATGACATGTTTGTTTCACACCTTTGATTGCAGCAGCCATGTAACTAAGGGGTATTGTGTTGCGTGCGTGTGTGTGTGCGTGCGTGTGTGTGTGTGTGTGTGTGTGTGTGTTTGTGTGGCAGCTTCACACCAAAACATGATGAAACAAATGTTCATTATTGCTTTAAGTGTAATAAAGTTTGTGCGCAAGTCCACAATACAACAACTTCTATCTGTAAAATCTCTACATCGCCACACAAGAAACCCTAGTTTGAAAGCCTAGTTAGAAACCCCAATCTTAGAAACCCTAAAAGTAGTTTGAAACCCTCGTTGGACACCCTAACCCTAATTTTAAAACCTAATTTGAAACCCTAACCTTGGTTTAAAACCCTAGTCGCAAACCCTAAGCCTAGTTTAAAACCCTAATTAGCGATCCTAAAACTCGTTGGAAACCCTAGTTGGAAACCCTAGTCGGAAACCCTAACCCTAGTTTGAAAGCCTAGTTCGAAACCCTAATCTTAGAAACCCTAAAAGTAGTTTGAAACCCTTGTTGGAAACCCTAACCCTAGTTTTAAAACCTAGTTTGAAACGCTAACCTTGGTTTAAAACCCTAGTCGGAAACCCTAACCCTAGTTTGAAACCCTAATTAGCGATCCTAAAACTCGTTGGAAACCCTAGTTGGAAACCCTAGTCGGAAACCCTAACCCTAGTTTGAAAGCCTAGTTCGAAACCCTAATCTTAGAAACCCTAAAAGTAGTTTGAAACCCTTGTTGGAAACCCTAACCCTAGTTTTAAAACCTAGTTTGAAACCCTAACCTTGGTTTAAAACCCTAGTCGGAAACCCTAACCCTAGTTTGAAACCCTAATTAGCGATCCTAAAACTCGTTGGAAACCCTAGTCGGTAACCCTAACCCTAGTTTGAAAGCCTAGTTAGAAACCCTAATCTTAGAAACCCTAAAAGTAGTTTGAAACCCTCGTTGGAAACCCTAACCCTAGTTTTAAAACCTAGTTTGAAACCCTAACCTTGGTTTAAAACCCTAGTCGGAAACCCTAACCCTAGTTTGAAACCCTAATTAGCGATCCTAAAACTCGTTGGAAACCCTAGTCGGAAACCCTAGTCGGAAACCCTAACCCTAATTTGAAAGCCTAGTTCGAATGAAATCTGGGAAGTAGTGGTTGACTTTTTTTTTCCCAAATCAAATTCATTTTTAATTTTTTCCACCGTTATGAGTCATCTTACAAAGGTTTTTTTGTTTTTTAATCCAAAAACGTCTGACTCATGTGTTTTCAACCCTTGTTGTTGTTGATCTAACTGAAAGTTGGTGGCCATGACAGCTGCTCATTTTGTTGCTCCTTCTTTGCAATCATCTTTTTCTCACTTCTCTGACGATGACAAAAAAAAGAACCACCGCCACCAGAAATAGACTGTCAACTTACTTTCACTTCTAACAATAACTTCAACAAGGCCCACTTTTTTCCCCTCCAATGCAAATTACTGTGAGAACTGAACCCATGCAACCTGCGCCAAAGTCAACCCAATTAACTCAAACCAATTAAGATATCATATGTTGTTTGTTCGGTCCACGGGCTTTTACACAGTATGCTTGAGGATTTCCATGAAATAAAAAAATAATAAAAAAAGAGTGAAGGTGAACAGGGCGTGGCTTCATCCATCAATCAGCGGATCAAACCACGTGAGCTTCCTGACATGATTAAAACGAAGACGCCGAAGAGAGACGTGTCCAAAGAGCGGCTCCACCTGCTCATTCCATCTGCTTTCTTCGGTCAGCGATGGAAAGCGGCGAGTTGCCGGAACTCTGCTACCCGCAGTTTAACGATTCGTGCAGGACACCCAAGCAGCCGCTGGGCCATGCAATGCTGATCTACGTGCTGCTATCCTTTGTCTCGTTCCTCACTGTGGCTCTCAACCTGCTTGTCATCTTTGCCATCTCCTACTTCAGGCACGCTTCTTTTGTTATTTGTTCACATTGGACGCAGACCTCATGATGTTGTTGTGCTCTCTCCAGACAGCTGCACACACCCACCAACCTCTTCCTACTGTCTTTGTCTGTCTCTGACCTCCTGGTGGGCCTCCTGCTCATGCCGGTGGAGATTGTCTACATCGAGGCCTGCTGGTTCCTGGGCGACATGGTGTGCACGTTGTACTACGTGGGCGACTACGTCATTACGTCGGCCTCGGTGGCCAACATGGTGCTTATCTCGGCAGACCGCTACGTGGCCATCAGTGAGCCGCTCTCCTACCTGAACCAGGTCACCAAAAGGAGGGCGCAGGTCAGCGTGGGTCTCTGTTGGCTCTGCTCTTTAGTCTACCGGCTGTTGCTACTCCACGACCACCTGGAAGAGCCGGGTAAGTCCATCTCCTGCCTGGGGGAGTGCGTAGTCATCATCGGCAACGTTGCAAGCACGGTGGACCTGGTTTGCACCTTTGTCTTGCCCGTCATTGTCATCCTCATGCTCTACTTGAGGGTTTTTGCAATCGCCATCCGGCAAGCCCGCGGACTGCAATCCCGTGTTGCTGCCGTCCATGTCCAACGCATGGTGAAGAAGAGCGAGTTGAAGGCGGCCAGGACTCTGGGTATCGTGGTGGTGGTTTTCCTTATTTGTTTTATTCCCTATTACGTGCCGACTTTGGTGGGCGAGGACACCTCAGTGAACGCCACCTCGGCCGCCTTCGAGATCTGGCTGACCCACCTTAACTCCTGCCTGAACCCCATCGTCTATGCTCTCTTCTACCCGTGGTTCCGTAAGAGCATCAAACTCATCGTCACACTTCAGATCTTTAAACCTGGTTGCAGGGATGCCAACATACTTTAGTCACATTTTAGCATTTAGAACATAATTGTTTTTTTTCAAAGACCTTCTAAATATTTATTTGTTTCGTCATCATTACAGAAACATTAAAAAGGGATTTTACCTGATGCACTGTATGCTAAAAAATCCAATCTCAGTTTTCATTTGAATGAGTGGGTTCAATGTTTTGAGAAAGTGTCTGTTGTAAATTGCTGCAAAGACATTCTTAAAAAATTACTTCTGATGACTATTGTAAAAAAAATAAACACTATAGCATCAATATCAACTTGGTTTCCATTCTGTTTCATTTTAAGAGAAGCATCCTTTTTTATTCCAAGACTGCCTCCGTTTATTCATTTATTTATCTCGCTGGTGGGGTTCATAAAGTGGTCTGGAGCCAAATGAGTATACAATATCCTTTTTTTCATTGATGAATTTAATTTGTTTAAATGAATTGTACAGACACAATGTTGACTGGTGTATACTAATGTTTCGATTGGAGTTTTCTTTCAATTGTGTCATGGTTGAGTCCATTCTAATTCAACTCATAACTTATTAGAACATGTTTGACATACAATAAAGTATTGTATTTTATGATACAAGTTATGCTGCAGAGATATTAATATGCATAAAATGTTCTGAAAAATGGACAGGTCAGATTATGTAATCTCTCATGAGATGCATCTTAAATTATTTTTTATTGGCTTTCCGTATTATTAGCCATCAAAATAAAGCATGAAATCATGATGCAGAAACAGTTTAGTAGTAGTACTTAGCAGAAGTAGTTTATACTTAATTATATCATTACTCTTTGTCGTATATACGTAGGAAGTGCAATAGGGTAGAGCTGGGGTCTCAAGCTTTCGGCCCGGTGACCATTTACTCTTCATTTTATGGCCCACTACTAGGTGTTTTGTGTTGTTGGATTTTTTTACAATCATTTATGGGCTTCCATAAATGTCACTGACGGTGACATAGTCATTGACACGCCTCCGTCTCATTATTGTACAACTTGCGGTCTTCTTCTGGCACGTCCTGCACTGCAACAGGAAGTGCCCTGCGTTCCCGTTTAGGGGTGGCATAGAGACGATGGCGAGTGTCAGCGGGGGCAGCCATGACCCTCCACGCATCTCCTTTTAACTCCTCGGGGAAGTCGTATTCAGACGGCGGAGCTCGCAGGTCTTCCATTTGTGGCTCATCGTAAATGTGATCCATTTTCCTGTAGAGTGACGCGGTAGCACAACACTCCAGGTCTTCATCTTGAAGGCGGGTCGAGTTCAGCGTCACCTCTGAGTACTCGCCGTCCTGCTGACTGGCTGATGTCGTACTTGGGGGTGTGCCGGGGGGCGTGGGCGTTGCAGGAAAGGACACCCGTGAGTAAGTAAAGTCCATGGATGGCAGCCTAGGGATGACGGGAGACCTTCTTACAGAGGTGGTGCCCCTGCGGTTATCCAACGTCAACCCACTGACCCCTGCCACTGTCTGCGACAAGGCCATGTCCACCTGAAAGACCAATCAGGAGCAAATTCCAACATAAACATCCGGTCACGGGATGATGTCATAACGTTGCGATATCATTTTATGACTCGCGTACTGACCTGAGCATCTGAAAATGGCCAAACGTAGGTGTGCGGGGTGGGCGGTAATGGTGGTAGGTTGACCTTCCGGGAGGGATCCCCCCTCATGGACCTGCCTCCTGATGTTTGAAGGGCACGGTGAATGCTAATGGCCGCTTCCACTGCCTGGAATAGGGAGTGACCTTCTTTGGTGTCAAACTCAAAATTGCCTTCACCGGATTCACAACGACGACCCGCCTCCACTGAGAAACAGCTCTGAAATAAACGCACACGCGCACACACAGACCCACAAGAATCATCACCACTGTGTGTGTGTGAGTGTGTGTACAATTCTTCATGTTTGTATATGCAACCTTGTCTCGTCCAAAGCGGCGAAGGAATTTGTATGGCCAAGACATCAGTGTAACGCCTTGATTGTCCAGTAGGTAGAGGGCATCCTCGCCTGCTCTTAGGATGCCATTGCCCTTTAAATTGCAACGTTCAGATGATGCAGTACTACGCACGTGTACCTGGAAATCACGCCCTGGAGACAGACATGAAGTGTCCACACGTACACAAACCGTGTTAGTGTGTCAATGATCTGTTGTCGCTAGCAAAGAGGTTGACTTCCTGTTTGAGTTGCTCATTTCCTGTGTGACCTATTGCATGAGTGACAGATGTCTAAAAATAACTCAGACATGCTGCGGTAAGAACTAAAGTCAGACATCGTGCATTGACACTCACGAGAAAGGCACATACTGTTACATATTTACATACACAGGTTGATCAACTCCACATCTGCCTTCAACTGAAAACAAAAGTCGGCTTTATTCGTCTGGAGAACTCATTTCCTGTTGCATACTTTGAGGTTAAACGTTGCTCTCTCTTACACAGATGCGCACGCACACAGACACACACACACACACACGAGCAAACTTAGTACCTGCGCTGGTGGTGCTGCTGTATAAAACATTGTCCTCCATCCCTTCTTGGTCTTCTCTTTGTTCTTGTCGTCTCCCTCCGCTTTTGTGAGAGTCCTCCCAGTTCACCTGCATGGAGGATCGGCAAGATTTTGAAAATGTATGCTCAACCATACCGAGCAGAAGCCCCTTCTTATTTTTTTACGCCACTTTAGCAGCTGTTGGGGGGGGGGGGGGGGCGGGGGTTAGGGTTAGGGTTAGGGGGGTCTGTTGCTTGATAATCTTAAAGTGGGGGAACTGCAAAAAAGAGTAAATACGTTTTCACGGTACTGTAGATGACTGGGGCAGAAAATGTGACGAACTGACTTATGTGATTAATCGGGATGGCAAATGTGGAATTGCAGTCGTGTGCGTACGGGAAAGGCGAGCTGGCACAGTGTCGTGGCCCAGTCGTTGACGTGGTCAGTACGGGCCGCCAGCACCACAACCCTGTCGACTGTCTGGAGCAGAAAAGGGGCGGAGTCCGCAGGACACCCCTCCGCATGGACATTGGTGCTCACTCGGACCAGGTCGGACAGACGGATCATCTGTGGGGTGGACGATGGATGCTATGATGTTATTAATAAGGGAACGCGACACCGTGACAAGAGATTATCAGACAAAATGACGGACCTTGGTGTGTTTGCGTCCACTTCTTTGCTTCTTCTCGCCGCCATCTTTAATTTCCCACAATTCCAGACGGGAAATGGAAGAAGAACTTTCTCGGAAAAGCATGCCCCACATACTTTTCCACTTCTGCACACACAAACACACGAGCATGAGTTTAAATGTTTCTTCATCATGCAAAATGCTAACAGTCATGGTTATCTGTGTTGGAGATGCTTACTTTTGTTTTTCGGTTTGAATTAGAAGAAAAATGAAACTTTCAAAGTGTGACTGTAAGAAAAGGAAGAACTTAACTTCCGCACCACTATTAAACCAAGTTGGAAAGGCCACCGAATTACCCAACCACAACACCAACACTTGTCTTGGCTTTTGCTTAAACTCAAGAAGTTCAAGGCCATTACAGTACTCATGCTTTCCAAAGTACTAAAAGTGGTTGGAAGTAGAATGCAGTTCTCTTCTTAAGTGACATTTCAACACAGAGGAAATAATGGGAAATTCAAGATGGAAGCCAGAGAAAACAGCAGGAGCTCTAGAATTGTACCTTGTGGAATCCTATAAGGTAGAGTGGGACAGAACTTGCACTTGAGATGAGACTAGCTTGGTTGTTTCCATGTTAGCATTGGGTTTAAGTTAGTATGCATTACCTTTCCAAACCTGTGGTGCTGAACGTAAACGTTTCCTTCTTTCTTTAAGTCCTCGTCCATTCTCACGTCGTCCTCGTTGTCTTAAGTCACGTCTTGTGTCTTTTTTGTGTGTGTCGTACCTCCCTCCTTCCGTGCTGACGTTTGTGGCTTCAACTTCCTTTTCTTGTGTTCTCATTGTCACTTCTTCTTCTCTTCTGCAGTATCAGCTTGACAGATGACATTGAGACAACTTCCTGTTGTACGTTTCTTAAAACACACACACTCACACATTGCTTACGTCGTAAACAAGATGAATTGGATGTAGTTGCTGTTTGTATAGCAAAGCAACGAGACACTTTTCAGTTGGACATAAGTATATAACAGTTGTTTTATTCGTATTTTGTTTCGATACGTTTTGTATTGCTGGGATTTGACGCGGAAGCGCCGCCTTTTCACAGACCACCAATCAGGTTGCTGTTAAAAATACAAATCATGAACCTCATCTATCTTTGTATCTTTACAGTTGATCTCTCTCTATGCGTACTATTCAAGCTCAGCCAATGGTGGGCCAGAAGAGCAGACATCGACATCATCGTCGTCATCATCAATAGAGGTCGTAGTCCAGGGCGTCGCTCATCTGTTTCACGATAGACACGTGATTGGCCAAGTAGGATGACAGCTCCTCTGCAGAACAAACACATGACCAATCAGGAGAGAAGTATCATTCTGCGGCCAATCAGAGCAATATATTGGGCGGTCAGAAGAAAGCGTTGAATCAAGTAGCGAGTGTTTTATCACATGCCTGATCAGAAGTGAGAATGGAAACAAGCGACCGATTAGAAGAGGGTGTGCCATCAAGTATAATATATTATATATAATAAAACAAATCAGGTGACAGATCAAAATATTTTACTTGGTGACAAAGAAAAAAAAATCTACTCAAGCAGCCAGTCCGAAAAAGGCAACCAATCAGAGGGAAGCATCAGAAGAGTGTGTTATCAAGGGATGAATAAGAGAGAAGTGAATGACGCGACTGATCATCAGAGACGCATGTCTCACCCGCTGGCAGGACCCCCAGCGCGGCAGAGGCAGAGACAGAGCCAAGTCTGTTGCGGGCTATGCAGTAATAAGTTCCTGAGTCTTGAGGCTCCGCCCCTTCAATCTGCAGCCAACTGGAGAGTTCAAATTGTTGAGGACCGCCGCGACTCTGCAAATCAAGCAATAAAAAGCTAAGCTAACACTCTATGCTTTATGCTTCATTGACTAGGGAATGCTGGAGCCAGCAGTCATCGGGCAGTAGGCAGGGGACACCCTGAACTAGTTGCCAGCCAATCGCAGGGCACACAGACACGAACAACCATTCGCACTCGCACTCACACAATTTGGGACAATTTGGAGTGCTCAATCGGTCTACCAAACATGTTTTAGGGATGTGGGAGGAAACCGGAGTGCCCGGAGAAAACCCGGGGAGCATGGGGAGAACATGCAAACTCCACACAGGGAGGGGCGGAGGTGGAATCGAACCTGCACCCTCCTGACAAGTGTGCCACCCTTTTCTCGTATTTGTTATGCTTTATTCTTTTGTACTGTCATGCATGCACGTGTCACCTGCACAGAAATGTGCGGGTCGTCTCCGGGCAAGACGATGTCATTGTGGTTGTCTCCTTCGTCCTCATCCAGTTTGTCGCCACCACTTAGTTTGTCCTTGCGCCATTCCACCGCCGCCATCGGAAAGGCGAATACCTCACACAGGAAAACAAGATGGCTGCCGCTCCCGTTCACTTGACTTTTAGGGCCCACTTTGATCACTGGAACTGTGGCAAGGGAGGGGGTTCGGGTTGAGTCTGTTTATGTGTGCGTGTGTGTGTGTGTGTGTGTGTGTGTTGTGCATTTGTGAGACGTGTGCATGTGCTCTACATACCAGTCTTGCAGGGACCACTCCCCCTAGTGTGCAGCTTGGGATCCGAGAATGCAGCCTCTTTGAAGTGGCACATGTTTGCATACGTCACTCCGTCACTTCCACACACCGCCTCACGCTCCTCGCAAACGCACACTTGCTCTTCATCTTCATCTTCATCCTCCTCCTCCTCCTCCACGTGGGCCCGTCCAGCAGGTCGGGGATCCACCTGGCAACGCAACCCGGCGCCGCAGAGTCCAAAGCGGACATTGGTGCCTCCTGGGTCGCAGGCTTGCCCCTCCAGGTTGGCACACTCCAAGCAGCAGCCGCAACGGTCCTTGACCATGCCGGCCCGACAGCCAAGGGTCGGCGGGCATAGGTCGGATTGGCAAGGGCCGCAGCCCGCCGGAGCGGTCGTTGCATCGGTGATGGCGGTGGGCGGCGGGCTGGAAGGCTGGTTTTCAAGAGACCGGCACAGATGTGGGTTCGGACAGAGAACCAGGAGCAAAATCACAATTGGCAGAAACATGATTGCTCGAACTCTGCCCTGCAAAAAGTTTTCCGTCAGACACAAAACGGACGTTCCAAGATGCAAAATGTCAGAAGAAGAAACAGTCACTTTTGTTTTGTTCTTTTCAAGTTGAAACCATCTGAGCCGCTTGCGCTGCTTCCAACTGCACGTGTGTCATTGAGCCACAATAACACAAACACTTCCTGTTTGTTCCTTTAAAGGAAAAGCACAACCGGAAGTGTGTTTTGGATTCTTGTCACTTTTTTTACAGCAACATTTTAAAAAGACAGATAATGCATAAAAAAAGAAAAATCCAAACTGCCCCCAAAAAACTTTATTGTACCTTTTGCCCCTTTGTTTTAGCCGTACTGTAGTTCACTGTCCCCCTATTCATACAGAAATCCATACACACACCAACAGCTGTTGCACTCATCAGGTCTGCAGACTACCTGGATGGAAAAAAAAACTTGAAAAAGTGGCTATTCCAGGAGGGTTCCAGTAATTCTGAGGTAATGGCAAGACAATTTTTTTGTCTTTTATCTGGAACCCCCGCCCCCCCCAAAAAAAGAGAATGGCGTGATGCGGTCTTTTCTGTTTCCTAACCCTCGACCTCTTTCTGACTTAAGTGTGACTGCTCTGCAAATAGCACAAATGTTAGGTTTGTGTTGGTTTGTGGCATGCCGCTGTCTACCAAACTCCACCCACACATGACGACAAAAAAACACACATTTTCCCCCCTTTAAGATAGATTCTACATCAGAAATTTTAAGGTTGATCACAATTACGAATTAAAATCACAATCAATCATTCGATCACAAGATTTCATAAAACTTATATCCTACTGTTTATCAACAAAAGTGTGATTATATACGAATAATTCAATTATGGAGGGAAACTGGACTTTTACAATGTGGCTACTTTCAAAACATTAAAAACATGCACACTTACTGTATTTCCAGTATCCAAAAAAGGAAACCAACACACGCAAACGTCAGAATGGCTCAATCTATGCATCAAAAACAAGGCACTCTAATACAATGGATACATGGACAAATCGTGGCAAAATTCATTTGCGGAAAGTGAGTGAAAGTGAAGCGTATGTGGAAAGCCGTAATGCCTCAATGCCTCAATTTGCGCAACACAAGTGACATCAGCGATCCAATACCAATCAAAAAAATGAAACAATTTATATATCATCCAATCTGATATAGTTGATTAGATTAGTGAAAACATGTCAAATTTTACTAAAATAACTTTATTAACCAAAAATTCAGCTCAGACAAACAATTTGCAAAATGAGCAAAACAGGCGCTCCTGAACTCATCTTAACAAGTTCAAACACTCAAACATTCAAAACTCCTCATTGGTTGCTGATAGTTTCACTGGGGCGTGGTCGGTTGGCGACATTGGTGCCGATTCCGGAGAAGTGACTAGCTGGAGGTCCTGAGCCATCCCGTGCAAACTTCTTCTGTGTGACACAAACACACATACCACAAACACACAGGTTAACAGTGACACATGCAGTCACTCACACAGTTTGCAATCTCAAGTGCAGGTTGCAATTACACACACATCTCATACACACAGACACGAGGCGACACACATTTGTGTGTGTGTGAAAGTGTCGACTCACAGAAACGTCCCGCTGCCGTGTATTTTCTTTCGTCTTCTCTTTTTTACTATCGCACGGTGGCGTGCGTGGAGATGTCGCCGTGGCAACAGGGTGCATAGTGGCCAGGAGGGCAGGGAGGGCAAACACGGACAAGAATCGAGCTTTCAATAGCACGTATGCTGGATTGGAGCCCAAACGATCCTTCACCAACGCACGCAGCAAAGACTCTATACCAACATGAAGGAAAACAACGTTATTCACACTGTGTGTGTGTGTGTGTGTGTGTGTGTGCACGTATGAATGTGTGTGTTTGCACACCTGTTTGGTCAGAGGAAGCATCAGGCAGGGGAGAGGGCATTCCCTGCGTCTGGGCATAGCTGTCTTGAAGTTGTGCGGCCTTTTCAGTGAGCTGAATTTTTTTGGCAAGGATGGAAGTGAGCGCGCTGAGGCTGCTGCTGCACGGAGGCAGATAGGGCAGAGACACGCCCATTTGTGTGGGCACGGCCACGCCTCCTCGGCCCCTCAGCCAATCACCAAACGCTGCTGGTGACCCCAGGAACACCAGGGATGGATCGACGTTCAGAGCAGCAACCTCAGACCTCACGGGGGAGGGACCGCTGGCAGAGGGAAGCGGTCCAAGGGGCGCATGTTGCACAACAGGGGGTGATTGCTGGAGCTGGACACACCCACTGGCAGGAGCAAACCGAATCGGCGCCTGCACCCAGGGTAGCAGAGTCACCTGTGTGGCTCCACCCTCTTTGGGTTTGGACTTACGCCAACCTCGTCTCCTCTTTTTGCCGTCAGAAGCCTGCGGGCAGACAATCGCAATTAAAACAGTGCCTGTCTTTGTTTGTGTTCGTACATCCATGCTGGGATTTGTACACGTGCGTACGTATGTGGATGTCCATCAGTGCGCATGAATGGAAGTGTGTGTGAACATGTATGTGTCTGTGTACGTGCATGTGCTTGTGTCCATGCACATGAGTGAAATGCGAAAAAATTGGGAGGGAGAAAAGGAGGGCTGGTCATAAATAAAAAATCTGACCTGTAATTCAAGGGCCTTGTGAGTAAGCTTTCTAGGTCGTTTCCTTTCATCGGTGGGAACACCTGCCCCAGAATCTTCTTCCCGCCCCCGTTTCTTCCCCGTGGGTTGCGGATCGGGGATGGGGTTGGCATGGTCAGTAGTGACAGTGGAGGTGGGCCGTGTCATGGCAAGTACGACAGATGAGTTGGGAGGGGGTGAACCAAGAGGGAGCGTGGCCTGGGCGGGGACCACAGGCAGGGGCGAGGACACTAAGCGCACAGAAAGAGGGGGTGATGTTAGCAGACAGATGCGAGGCGGAGGGGGGTGGGGGAGGAGAGGCACGAGGTGGGGCAACGTCTGTGGAAACAGAGGAGCATGTCAATCATCATGTCCATAAACAGATGTCAATCGATGGTTATTGGAGAGAAAAAAGTTTACCTTGGATTGGACTGGAAGTGGACGTGGAGCTTGAGGTGTCATGGTCAATAAAGGGGGCGAGGGCAAAAGGAAAACTGAAGGGGACTGCGGATGGATGACAGTGGGCGGAGCCTGTCGCATTATCAATGCTGGCTGTGCGTCTGGGGGGTGGGCCCGTGTGGAGTGCAACATGGCTGCCACAGTGTTGGGGTTCTTGAAGCCCGGGGACTTCCGTTGGGGCTTCCGCTGGGATGCCAGCTGATAAATCTGGCCGGACCTTCTCTGCGGTGAGCGTGGAGGTGGCAGAGGCGCTCTCTGCTGGTGCGGCTGCTGGAGCCTCCGCAGGGGTGACGTCTGCTTCTCACAACTCCGCCTGAGAATGACGTTCTTGCAGCCCGAGATGTCTATCATCATGGCCTGTAGGAAGAGCTTGAAGACTGGGGTGGAACTCAGTGCTGTTTTATCCCCGAGGGCGTCAGCCAGCGTGGGTGTGTCCTGGGTGGGCGTGAGGACGTTGCCCACCCAGGGTAACACGGCTGCCTGCAGCATGTAGTCCATCACCGTATCTGTCATGCGGGACCTCTTTTTGGGGCCACTGTTGGGGTTTTTGCACTTATTACACAGGTGTGAACACAGCTGCTCCTGCGACATCATCATCATGGCGCCGTCCAGGTGGCGTTCCTCCCAGCTCAGCTCACGGGGAGGAGGACCCACCACCACCGAGCGGCCGAACTTGGCCACCACCGTGGACCGTACATGTGCTGGTCTTGACTGGTGGAGGCCAGGTGTGGGTTTCAGCGTCACCAGCTGCATGTTCGGGGAACTGAACTCTTGACTTTCTTTCTGTGGGATCCACTCATGTATGGGTGGGACCGGATAACGGTCTTCCTCCTGTTTCTCTTCCTCATTATTTCCCACTAATTCCTCCTCTTCTTCTTCTTCCTTTTCGTCATCACTGTCCATGTATGGAATCTGGTCCTCATCATTGTCTTCCTGGCTGCTTTCCTCCTCTTTCTCCTCTTCCTCCTCTTTGGATTTCTGCAGACGCCTTCGTTTTTTTCCGAGTGGGTTGCCCTGTTGGTGACAAAAACACATGCACACGCACAAATATGAAGAGGTTCCATTGCGAGTTGTGTTAACATTGAATGCGATTGACGTTTATGTACCAATGAAGGCTTTTTTGCACGTCTCATCATTTTTTTCCACTCTCGAAGACACTGAGCGTCATTACGGTTTGGAATTTCTGCTGCTATCTTTGCCCAGCGACCTGCAGACCATGTGATAAACATTCGTCAGCACACGCAAAGTGTCCACAACTGTTGGTAGCACAATAACTAACACAATAACCAAAGTGAGAACAATGGACACAGACCGACACCGTGTTTCTCCAGCAGCTGGAGGAGGAGTTGGTGCTCATGAGAATCAAAACTTCCTTTCTTGGTTCCTTCCTTCAGGCAGTCCAGGTATCTGTGGGACAGATCAGAATCAGTCACGACAGTCGAGTCAGTTTCATCTATCCCGATGCTGGTCTTCCTCACCGGTCCCTGCAAGCTCCATCGGTGCGTCCTGGAACCTCCAAGCGGATTTTCCACCAATTCTTCTCCCCGTAGCGTTTAACTGCTTTCAGCAACAGCTGTGAAGAGCGTGAAAAAGCAAGTGGACATTCAACTTTGACGAGTAGATTGGACAGTCTTCAGAATCCTATGATGTCAGCGTTCAGCAGACCTGATCCTCTTCTTTGGACCAGGGTCCTTTCTTCAGCTGGGGGTCCAGAACTGAACTCCATCTGTAGATGAGCTGAGCGATGTCTCGACCCTCCATAAAGTAGCTGACTGAGGAAGGGGAACAAGCAAAGGTTGGTCAGCAGAGCGTCCCTGCAACGGGGCACCACAGGCGTTCTTACTCTGCGTGTACGGTGTGAAGTTCCCAATGCGCATCTTTTCGACTAACTCTGTGAGTTTCTGGTCCTCAGCAGGGGTCCAAGCACCCCGTTTTAGAGAGGACGAGATGAATCTCTGGAATGTCTGCAGGCACATGAAGGCGGTGCGGCCCGTCTGATAACACAACATAGGTGCGTCACCACAAAATCTCAGCGTGATACATCTGCGCTTTGGGGGGGCTCCTCCCTGCTCACCCCTAACTCCTGAGCGATGAGGTGCCAGTTGGTCTCCTTGTATCTGCTGCTGACCTCCTTGAGCTGCTCAACCTCATCAGGACTCCAGCGTGTTTTGTTGACAGCGGGGTGCAGATAGTTCTGCCAGAAGAGACGAATGTCGTCCGTCTCGCGAAGGCCTTCAAACTGACAAATGTATTAACCACATGCTATTAGGTCCAGAGGAAGGGCTTAGCAGTCGAGGACAATTTACAATCGGCGCTCACGTACATCGATTTTAGCAATCTTCTGCCAGTCGTGGTCCTCGTACTGATTCCCAACAAGTTCCTCCTCCTTTTTCTCTCTGGCCAATCACAGTGAATGAGTGTCAATCGGTATCTGCACAAGCACACTCAAACAGACTGCTAATAACGTGCCAGATATGAAGAAGTGCCGAAGAACTTTGGTTGGCGTATGATTTGTTTTTGATCAATTCTTTCGCCAAAAAGTTGTCCCTGTTTTGGGACTTACATAATCTTTTTCAAAAATATCAACTGTTACCAACTCTATCAACAAAGTCTACAGAAACCTGAGAACAATGCTATGTGTTTAAATCATGGATGTTGGAGGAGGGAAACATTTAAAACAGACTGGATGGTGGACCTCGAGGACCAGAGTTGGACACCCCCAATACATGATTTCCTATGAGAAATATGGCTTTTGGTATGTTTTAGATTTTCAGATTTTCTTGAACCGATTCATCTGGAAAACAAAGGTCTCGCTGTAAACACATCATACTTGATGGATTTGATGTCTTTCTCCAGATTTTCGATTTGATTTTTCAGCTGCTGCTTGTAATCTTCCGATATGTCCGATGACGTCAACTTCTGACTCAGGTAGTCCATCCTGAGAAACATCAAGAGAAAGAAGAAAATGTTGAAACAATGAATGAAGAAGAGAAGGACTGGGGAGAAGAAAAAAGGAGGAGAAAGAGGAGGTGGAGGATACTCTTAACCTGGACAGCTTGGGCTGGATGAGTCTCTTCATACTGTCTCTGGTCACCGCGTCAGTCAGCAACGTCTTCTGCCAACCCTCCCCTGAACACATAAAGACAATGTAGACTGGCGGACGCTGACAATGTGGACCGTGGCTATGGTGACGCTACTCACATCGTTTGACTTTCACCTTGCTGCTTTCGAGGCAACCCTTCATCTTCATCATTCTGTCCTTTGTATCACAATTGGCAGGAGGACCCTAAGGGTGGACGGAACGGCATTGCAATCGTTGAAAGGTCACATGACTGAAATGTTAAATGCTAATTTGGCGAAGGCCTCACCAGGCCGGTGACTTTGTCCTTGAAGTACGGCTTCAAGAAGTGACCCAGGAATAAGTTGGCCTGCTTTGGGCACGACGAAGAGGCAAGTTCTTCTTTGGAAGCTTGTTTGACTGGCCCAGACAGTTGAGAAAGTACCTCCCTCTATGTGAACAGACACATGTGCGCACACACACATTTTTATGATGACTATGGTGTGTGTGTGTGTGTGTGTGTGTGTGTGTGCGTGGGTGTGTACACGTGTGCGTGCGTGTTTGTTTGTGACTAGCAGCCATAGTTGCATTCCTTTCATGGTGATAATGCACAATTGGAGCGCATATGCTCTGCTACAAAACGTGTTTGAATATATTTTTTGAAGATATCTCACTTGGCGTGGCCCAGTGGTTGCGGACCACAGTGAAGGTAGGCTGGTGCCCAAGTAGAGCTTTAACCCTAACCCCCTGGTGTGCTTGGGTGTATGCTTGTGCCTTATTGACCTGTTGTCGTTGGTTGTTTGACAGAAGCGTTTCCAGCTGCTTTAGCTTCTCTTCAAGGATCTGCTGGTACACCAGGTTCATTTGAAGGCACGAGTCCACATTATTGGACAGACCCAGCTGACGTCAACACACACACACAGGTTTTGGCAAGTTAGCATGCTGTTGAGCGGTTACATGTTCAAAAATTTTTGACACTCTACTGACCTCACTTTCACTGCTGCTGTTGATGCTGTCATCATCATCATCATCATCTAACAAACACACACAAACAGTGACAGCGAGTCGACAAACAGGCACATGAGAAGAAATGGAAGTCGCAACTACCTGACACAGTGGTGGGGCTGTGCGGTCCCAGAAATTCCTCCAGGTTCTGGATCTCTGTCTCGATTTTTTGCCTCTCAGCCAGCAAACCTGCAGTTGACTGAACATACACACACAAATACACACCTACCATTCAATTTGTGAAATGAGAACCTTGTCCAATATAGTGTTGCTGTGCTCAATTCCAAAATTCAGATTATTTGTGGCGTAAGAAACTCTGACTGTTAATGCCCCCTGGTGGCCAAGGCGGGTAGCAGCACAACAAGCAATACAATCTATGACAAAAACGGTTTAATTCTTTTGAATTTTATGTAATTATGTCTTTATTGTGTTTTTATAAAGTACAATTTTATGGAGTGCTATAATTCTCATTCAAAAATACAGTATACTTTTTAATAGTTTTTTTGGGGTTAATAGCAGAAAGGAATTAATGCAATTTCCATTCATTTCAATAGGGAGTGATTATTTGAGATGTGAGAGATTTGAGTTAGGACCATAGCCCAGTCTAGCATGGATTCGACTAATCCTGTGAAAGAATTGTGATTTTTTAGAAGGGTGTAACCAACATGAAAATTGGGGGGGCACGAGTGTGCACGTGTGTATTACCTGCCCCGCCTCCTGGTCTGTGTCAAAACTGGACTCGTCATCTAATTGAGAGATAAGTTGTTAATATCACAAGATGGTCACAATACAGTCAATAATACTGTTAGCATCATCAAACAGGAAGTAACAGGAACCTTTTGTTTACATTTTTTGTATGAAACTTTGCTCTCCTCCATTTGTCAGAAACAAAATCAATCAAACGTGTCAAAAATGCAAAGATAACCTGTGTCGTCACTGCTGACTTGTAGCAGTTCATCGTTGCTGGCACATAAACGTCTCTGCAAAAGTTCTACTTCTTGCTCGATCCTCTCTTTCTGCTCACACAACGACATAACTACACATGTACACAGAAAAAAAATATTAGTATCGTAAATAACATGGACACGTGCAATAAATTCATATGGAAATGTATGCTGTAATCTAACTGAAAAATTGGATGCAAACTTAATGTGCAGCCTCACCCAATAGGAGACAGTATCTTTAAGGGCAGTACTATCACTAAATAACTATATTACATAAGAAGACAATACAAAACAACTTTATTTATAGCGCAATAATATCAATACTGCAATATGCAACATCATATGGCATATTGCATGTTTCTTTTTTCAATATCATGCAGCCCTACTTTGAATATATTAGAAAGTGTCATCTTTGACAATCATTTTAGTATCTCGAGGCAGAGCCGAGTGATTAATTTTTTTGGAAATCAAATTATGGTCACCATAAATGTAGTAGTAGTACATGTACAACAATTACACGCACACCTACACAACAGTACAGTACAAGTACACTTCATGTACCAAAATACACCTTACACAACAGTACATCACAATAGTACACTTCATTTACCACATTATCTATTGGCAGTATTAGAGAGTAAAAGTATACGCTTATTGTTAAGGTGGGAAGTCAGACATACCTTCTTATTAAACTTTGTACTAATTTCGTAGTCGTTCCATCAACGTTCTTTTGGGTTTCGTTTTTTGGCGTATTACCTAAGCAGGCTTGGGGTCTTTCCAGCGCAAATAAATAAATAAAATAAAACATAGCGGCTCAGCACTGCATCACAACTAACGTGCTCCAACAACGTTTAAAAACGTCAGAAAATTTCAAAAATGTAGACCGAAGGGCCCAAAATTGTAGTTGACACAAAAACAAGTGATGGTAAGGCGGTCGAAGTTTCAATGGCTTCCTTATTCGTCATCTCCGGTGGTCCGCCCTTTACTTCCGGGTTGATTTATTTAATTTGTTTATTTGAGGGCGCAAGTAGATTTAGGGGCATTTGCTGTAAATTGCCTTGTAAAGTGAATATACATCACACTAATTTTTACTGTATTACTGTGAAATAACAGAAAAAGGTCAAGAAGAGCAAATTATGATTTTTAAAAACAAAACAGCAAATAGTTGCACTGACATAAATATAATTTTTATTTCAAATTTTAGGTGTAAAATGCCACTATTTCAGGCCGTTTAGAGGTTTGCATTAATGGGCGATGAGTCCGTTGTTTGTCTCTTTGTCTTGACACTGAAATATCCCTTGTTAGATCCCGTGACATGACTTCAAGGGAGCTATTCACATCAGATATCCCAAGAATCTTGGTAAATTGCAACAGTTTGATTTTTAAAGAGGAATGATCAAAATGTCATCCTGATTATTGTGCTTGTGGGCTCTGCAACTACAGTTAATGTTTATATTGAGGTTCGTGCTGCCTATGAGGTGAGACCAGTTTTTAAGTGCAATATGTGTATTAGTTGAAGCAAAATCTGTTTTATATTCTTTTGAAATGGTCGGTAACTATTCCAGGGTGAACCTTGCCTCACCCAAAGTCAACTGAGATAGGTCCCAGTTTGCCAAATGACAACAAGAGCTTTAGAAAAGGAATAGACGAGAGATGTGACAAAAAAATAGCAAAGTGAGTAAAAATAAACTTGAACTTTATTGTTTGTTAAAAGTGATGTGGCGTCTTTGCACGCAATGTCCCCCTCTGTATAATGTCATGAGTCTAGCGGCGTCGATATAAGATGTCCCAAGAGCGCCTCCATTTGAGCGCTCGCAGCTGATCGGCCGACAGCTCTGGGCTCCCAAAGGTCAAAGGGCTGAAGATGTGATAGGACAGGAAGACGCACACCAACACAACAAATGCACACGCCAGCAGCACGCGGCGGTGTGCGTCCTTGCTGAAAACACATGAATGGACAGACACACGCACACGCACACAGTCACATGAATCCTTGTTCTGCGTGTGTGCCCATGTTTGTGTAACAGGGCTACTTTCCTTGTATGTGCACATGTACGTGTATTGTGTGTGCGCATGTACCCGAATACGTGTGTGTACACGTGCTCCAGCAGGGCGGCGCTGAGCAGGTGCAGGAAGACGAGAGCGGGCAGGTAGTGGTAAAGGAACAGACGCTTGTCCATCAACGCGAAAGGAAGGAAGTTCAACAACCAGCCGCCAACGCACAACACGCCCAGCGAGATGAAACGCTCCCACGCAGCTGCAAACGCACGTGCACGCACGAACAAAAACACGTTAACATTTGTAGCCCGGGATGTTTGTTGGTTAATGTGTGTGTGCGTGTACCTTCAGGTAAGTCTTTGATGCCCCGCCTCCTCCTCAGCAGGTAAATGGCTGCCATGACGTGATAAGCCAGCAGGCTGAGGTTGGCCACACTCCATGATATGGGGTTACCAATTAGGTGAATCTGAGCCTGACACAAACACACACAAAGGTTACACACTCGTTATGTTCATACATAGATGTTATAATCTCTGACACACACATTGCCTCAGTCACACATGACAATCTTGTGTGTGTCTCACATTTGTGGATGGGTGGAGCCAGTAGGCGATGTTTGTTTCCATGGTGATCCACTCCAAAGGGGCGGAGCTATATTTGTGCTCATTGTCTTCCTGTTTCACCGTCAACATCCGCCACTAGTGGTGACATCACGGCGTGACATCACTTTCAACAACAGCACCATATTGCAACATCATCTTTGGCAATTACGACTCACCTGAACCTCCAGAAACTTGGACCACAGGGAAATTTTCCGGTTCACGTCAATGTGTGAAGGAGAGTGAAGCTCCACCTCCCTATCCTTCTGCTCCTCACCTGGAAACATGTGAGCATGCACACTATATGTTTGTATGTTTACCATGGTTGGTGCAGCGTCCGGCATACAGAAAACAGTAAATCAGCACCATGGACAGGGACAGTTACTTTTAAGGCAAAAAAGTGTAACCAGTGACGAAGGCTGCCTTCTGCCATTGAAGTTGGCACACGGAACAGTATGAAAGGTGACTGTGGTCAATATTAAAGTGTTGTGTTTCCTGAGCGTACTGGTTCCATATCTGTGCTCCTCCACTGTCCATGTCACTCCGCTGCTGTGACCTTTCACCTTCTCTGCAACCACCTCCATTTGACCCGACGCCCAGTCTGGAAGGGACAAGCCGCTCAGCTAACACGCACACGCACGCACATATTCACAGATAGGTTTGTGTGAATCAGGAGTATGATAAATGTAGGTGATGTGTGTGAGGCGACTCCTTGTTCCTACCTTGAGGACTGCTGACGTGTTGACGTGAATCAAGCGAACCTCTGACGAGATGGTCTTCCACACCTCAGAATCATCTTCGCGGTTCACAATGTCCTAAAACGCCCGCAACCAACATCATCAGTATATCACCGTAACAACCATCATCGTCGAGACAAAAATCATTTTTACCACTTTCATTAATGTTGACTAAAGACTTGTTATTGAGTTGAACCAAACATCATATACAAATTGCCTCGTTTCACCATTTCCATGAGCGTTTTACGAAAAGCTCAAGTTGATTGTACATACTATAACAGATTCTACATTGGCTGGCAACACCACGGCTATTATAGCTAACAAAATTAATCAAATAAATTAAAACTAAAAAAAAAAACATTTTATCAATGAAATAAAATAAAAAATATTTAAAAATATTAAAAAAAAAAACATTTTATGTTTACAAAACTAAGAAAACTGGAACTATAAGTCCAGTAAAATACCTTTTGTTTTAGTGTTTGTCAGTTAATTCCATACATATGCCTTTTGGATTATATTTACATGTATTAATTTCGGCGCTGCTTGTTTTATGACAGCTGCACAAACCCAATAAATTCCAGTGAGGAGACCTACCACTCTCCAAAGGTTCTGCGCGGGCATGGACACGTTGAAGTCAATGTAGCCCGATACTTCCTGGGCATGGGGGCTGACAGGGGCTGCGACGTCGTGGCTGCCGCACACAACAAAACACAAAAGTAACTACCGTGCTCACGGGCATGCTCGAATGAGTCGTCAGATGATGACCGATTTACCTGTTGAGGAATCGTGATGTCATCCCGTGAAGCAGCTGGACAATGTCGCCATGACGCACTGTGCGAGGAGGATGCCCAACAGCAAGATCGGCCCTGAGGCACGCAACGGATACGTTGACACACGTTGACTGTGCCCACCAACCACCCACCGGGCCAACTACCTGTCAGCATTCTTGACAATCCACCAGTTGTTGACATCCTTGAAGGCATAACAGGTCACCTGCTGCTGGTGAGAGCTGCCACGACCGTTCTCATACCTGCACACCCACACACAGAGTTCGCAAGGTGCCATCTGTTTGGCTGCTGGTCTGTGTGAACTGGCGGCAAGTAACCTGATTGGATAGTTGGCTTTGTGTGAATGCAGCCAGCATGGGACTGAATGGGACGCAGAGCTTCTCAAAGTCACCTGACTACCATAAGCCACCTCCAGAGGCTGACCTTGCGTGATCCGTGACAGACCGCCCTGAATGATACAATCAGCATTATGTGTTTTCCAATACGTTCGTGTGAGTGTGTGCGCACGCACGTATACCTCAAGGCTAGCTTGGAAGGCGGGGCTCATCAGCTGGTCATGTGGTCCAGTGCGGTGTAGAAGAGTGAGGTGCAGATAAAAGCAGAGGACGTAGAGCACGACAGGAAGCACCAGTAGACACACACCGCGACACACACACTCAACAATCACATTCACCTAACACACACAAACAGACGTGTTAAAAGTGCATCTGGGGATGCTTCGTGTACATCTGTGCGCATGTGTGCACTTACGCCGCTCACTCGGGTGTTGCCGATTAGCTTCCAGCAGTGCACACAGGCCATGCCTACCAGCAGCAGGTAGGAGAAGGCGCCTATGTACTTCACTCTAAACATCCACACACAAGTCACATTTAGTGTTTGTGATTGTGTCTGCGTGCGAATGCTGTCTGTGTTTCTCACCCTATGGTGGCAGCGCAGCATGTTCCACAGAGGAGGAGCCAACTGTATCTGATAGGCCAACTGCGAGGTCACAGGTCAGAGCTCACACTATGTCCACCCTACAAAGTTCAAAAGCGCCGAGGGTCTGGACTCACCTGCTGGTGGCACGGTAGAAACGCAGGTAAGACAGGAAGGACAAGAGGATGAAGAAGATCAAGATGCTCTCCAGCAACATCAGTCGTGATTGGACAATCAGAGCGTTGTCTGCCAACAACAACACGGACACATCAATTTACTACATCTGCGAGTGTGAGTGTGACATTTGGTTACCTAGCAACAGCAACAGCGCTGCTCCCAAAGCTGACATGTGACCAAAGCCCAATTCCAGAGTAACGCAATACGCCAGAGGAACGCACAACGCTCCACACACAGCCGGGAGGACACGCAGACTCCATACGCTCACACCGCATGGGTACTCTGTCGCGCAAAACACACAAATAAAATCAACAATGCAAAACACAAAGACATGTACAAACAAACCAAAGTTTATGTTGTTCTACCTGCTCCTATTCGGTTCCATGTGAAGTTTCCATCAAATCCTCCGAGGTAGGCTGCAAAGTGCACACACCCACACACATCAGTGACAGTCACACGGACAGGTATTACGTCGTTATGGTAACCCACCCCCAAATGCCAGGATCATGTGCCCGAGTGGCGGTCCACTGTCATCAATGAAGAAAATCCTCTTCATGTAAAGAGACACAAACTGTCCATAGTACACTTCATCAAAACTGCACACAGACACACAACACAAACATGTCCATGTCTCATTATAAGCATTTTCCAAATTGCATCTCCTCACAAGGGTCGCAGTGGTGCTGGAGCCTATCCCAAACATTTTAGGGTGGTAGGTAGGGTACACATTGAACTGGTTGCCAGCCATGCAGAGAGAATGTATATTAGATGTGACATTGGGAAGTGTGCTGAGTGCTGCTTACACGACGGCGTTGGGGTGTGCAATGTGGTGCACCCGGGTCCAAAAGGCAAGCAGCGACACCAGGATCAGAAGCAGGTCCACGTGAAGAGTCACCAGCAAGGGAAGCTGCAGCACCATTGTCAACACTACACCAGTTGTTTGTTGAGAAATTGAAAAAAAACAATTACAGTGCATTGACATACAGCAACTCCTTCAGATGTGACTGACCTGATTTACAAGATTTTAGAAATGTGAGTCGTTGTTTGGCAGATCTTGTTATATATATGTACTTCTATTTGAGTATGCAATGAGTACTTTTGCTTTCTGTGTATTGGACGTATTGATCATCTATACGTCAGCTGTGTAAAGGATGTATTGATCATCATCAATACCTTAATTTTTTTCCTTCTTCATTGTGTTATAACGGTATTTTTATGGTTGTGTTGTGTAAAAATATTTATTCGTTCATCTTTGAACAGTTTTTTATCTATAATTTATGCAAAGAAATGTTTTAGTACTCACGAGCGCGTCATACCTCATGACAGCCGCTAGCATAACACGACAGCTAGCCTCGCTAGCATACTAATGTCGCGTCCATGTCCTAAAACTAACGCCAATGCTTACAGTGTGCTCACAGCGATTCCATCCAGTCAAACGGGTTGAGCATCCTGACCAAGTAGCGGTAACCAATCCGCCAGCCAGTGCGGTTCGTTCCGATCCTTTCGCGTCTACACCTCCTTTACTAAAAGTTAACTTGCAAGCGATGCTTCTGTGACGATTGGTAATGCCTGCTCTGCTAGCAATCCTTGTCGTTGCTACGCAAACAACAGTTCCTGATTGCGACTTTAGGATCAATTTAAGGACCAATCAATAATCAGCACGAACAGAATATGTTAATTTTTTAATGACACGGCCTTGGTTGTCCTTGATTGATTGACTGATTGAATGAATAGGTGATTGACTGATTGATGGATTGATTGATGGATTGATTGATTAAGGGATGAGGAGAAATCAAACTTCACAGAAAATGAATTAACCTAAAACATTGTCCTGTGGAACTCCACTCACAATACACAAAATAGACAACAGTATGGGGCTAATTGAAATTAAATAATAATATTAATAATATTAAAATAAATTTGTAATTCTGTAAATACTTCATACAAAAGTTGTAGTGTGTGTGAGTGTGTGTGTGTCTGTGTATGTGTGTGTATGTGTGTGTGTTAATCCAAGCAGCTAAAACTGGGGGCAACGGTAACACAAAGTAGTGAATCATACATCCTAGCAACAAGCATACATTCATGCTCTAACCCAAACTTAGGAGGTGGCAAGTATGTCCATTCTATTTTTCTTAACAAGCTTTCCCATCTTTAGAAATTCCACCAGATCCATGTATAGGATTATAACACTATTGACCCTGAAATATGTGCTCATTTAATAAATGCTTTTTTAGACGAGATAGGAATTAACACCATGAAGGATTTGTCTCTGTCGCCGCTGAGTCGGGGGCACGCTCGAGTCTTCACTGCAAGTACAGGCGATCATGGCCGACTGGACGTTTGCTACACGCCACAGGTGCCCACGAGTTAAATTTTGCTTGATATGTTAGCATTAGAGACAAAGAGGTTGCATTGATTTTCACTTTGTGTCATTTTCTTAATTATTGCTTGATCTGACCATATACACGTTATTTCCTTTCCTTGTTTTTAGCAAATACAATACAAAGTAATGCTTTTCATATATCCCTAAATATGTCATTAAAATATATGACCCTAATATAGGACTACTATATCTGGAAATCCCATGATGTTCTCCTGCATCTGACCAACAGCGGAAGCCTACTAGGGAGTGAAGTGTCAACAATCCCAAAGACATATAGCACTCGCCGAGGCCCTCTTGTTCTGTACTCACGAGTAAGAATGAGCACTAAATAAAAAGTTCTTCATCTTTACAAGCGCTGAACCAAAAGTTTGATCCCCTGTGTCTTCAGGACTTGGTTATGCTAGGAACTGAACATGGGTCAGAGGTGTCAGGCAGGAGGAGGTGGGTCACACGGCAAGAAGTGAACCACAGTTTAGAAGCTCGCCTCTTGCGTCAGCAACAAAATGGTCGGGTAAGCGGGCAGGAAACGACCATCATCTTTGCCTTTCACACTACACACTACACTCGGGCGAATATATTAAATATTTGTGTGATGCTTATTCAATTTTGCTTATTGCATCAAACTGCAGATTGTAGCTGCAGTTGTACTGTTCATATCTCTGATCTAGACCTCCCGATTTGCCGCGCCTACCTTACCTCCACTTCCAAACATCCGCCATGCAAATGTTTGCCATCTTTATGATACACGAGCACATCGCCATACGAAGTTGCTTGGTGATCCTCGAGAAACCAATTCCTGTCTGGAGAATCCACTGAAAGGTAAAACACAAAGTGAAATCTGTTTCAATCATCTGTAACTGGTTGAACCTTCAAATCGAGCTTGTCTGCAGATCAGAACGAAAAACAGGGCAGTCACCGAAGGGTCCAGTTGGATCTGGTCCTTGATCTGCAGACCTGTATAGACCACATAACCCTCGAAGAACAAGAAGAGTTTCAGGTGACCCACGATATATTTACAAGTACTCTATTTACATGTACATGCTAGTACAAATGATTTCCTGTCTCTATACCGAATGTGCTCAAGACTGGCTGGCGGACAGTCCAGGATATAGTTTGCCTTTTGCCCAAATTCACCTGGAATAAAATCCAGCTGCACACAATAAATTATTGAAAATGGATGTATTGGTTATGGTTATAGCAAGAATGTTATTGATTTTAAAGAAGATTCAACACAAGTTCAAAGAAAACTGACAGCTCTCTAGCAGTACCAATGTTCAGCAGAGCAACATCTAAATATGTTCTGGCTTAGTATATTGGTGCATTTAAAAGATAAGACTTGGATGTTTCAGGCAAGACCAGATGGTTCCAACATTGCTAAAGTTCATCACAAGCAGTGCCTACCTCCTGGAGAAGACAACACAATGGGGCATGCCAGTGGGACACGGACTCGGCAAGAAGTCCGAACAGATCCGAGATGGGTCGAATTTCACCCCCAAGCATATCCGGAGGATTGCCATCATCGCCCCATGTTTCTTCCTTTGTTACTCCCTGTTAAAAAACATGGTGAGAAATCATCATAATGTTGTTTTCACTTGTGTAAGGTTGTTATTCATCCATACAGAACAGATGAAGTGTCAAAGGAAAGCAACCGCAAGGGTCAAATCTGCGAAAGAATTCTGTGAAGAGATGTTGCAGCATGGGCAACAGTTGAAGAAATCATCAGAGGTTCTGCTGGGCCTGGCACATGGTGCATCAAAATGGAACATTATTTCATTATTTTTTCGTGTCTTTTCTGTTATATATCTATTTTGTGCTTTGTTCTGTCCTCTCTACCTCTGCCAGTGGGAGTCTCTAGGTGTGCTTCAGAATGCAAAGGTCCAGGCAGGCAAAGCTCTTCAGCCTTTTCACATAATCGAATACCCGATCGCCACGATTCCAATGACGCTAAGAGAAGTGTGGTCAGGGGAGTTCTACCACTGGAGCTGAGAGGTACAGATGTAGAATGCATAACATAGCAAAAGATTACATACAGTAACTAGAATTACTCAGAGGTCATCAAATGGTGCATGTGTGCCTAATATTGTGGCCTGTTGTCAGATTGGCAGAAAGGTCAAGCCGCTGGGTGTGTGATTCTTGGCCCTGACGGGGAAATTATCCAACTGTCACTCTATGACAACTACCAGCACCAAGTTCTTGGTGACGACAATGACGCAGAACAGAAAGGTGAGTAAATCACTCAGACCTCAATTTTGTGATTTGTGTCGAAATACATGAAGTGCCGAAAACAAGCTAAGACTGAGAACATTTTAGTGCAGAATTGTTGAGATATAGCTCTTTTTAAATGTCTCGGTATTTATTTGGGTGTGGCTAAAACAAACCCCAGTGATAATAAACTTGCCTGCTCCTGTTTCATCTGTGGCTATCCACCTCAATTGAGACTTAATAACTTGGCCAAATTTAAACAGAAGTGCATTGCATGACGCTGTTCTAATAAAAACCATCGCCCTTGAAGTATTATTGAGGTGGTAGAAGTCAACACGAGCTAATCCTGCAGTTTGCCCTTCACAGCTTTCCAGGTTTTGTCTGCAGATGGCGAGACGTTACCCTTTGTCATGGTACTGCAACATGAACAGACACATGCTGGTATGTATGATACACACAAACACACACCCCTGGCACGCAATGGCTACCACAGGATGGATGCAGTGACATCTTTTACAAACATCAATTTAAATGTTTTTGTTTCTCATGGTACAAGATGAGGAGTTAAGCTCGCATCTACTTTCTGACGATGTTCAATACGACACAAATGTAAAAACTGTGAGTTTTTCCTACTCATTTACAATTTTGTGTTGATTTATCTTTGTTCATTTGGCATCTGTGGCATCCAAACAATATGTTGTTGTTAAACCAGTGTTTGGATCTTCGCAAATCTTCAGAGTCTGACCTAAGACCACCCAGCAACCTTGCTAATTTAGGTAATCCATTCATATATCGGTTATCCATTTATCGCCTTTTTTTCCTCAAAATACTAAAAGTCACTCCATTTTGTTTTAGTGGTTACAACAAATGCAAATACAAAGAGAGCACATCTAATGGAGGAAACACGGTGGGAAGACAAACAAGATGAAGATGTTCAAAACAGATTGTCACCAAGGAAACAGAGCAGCACAGAGGAGGATTCTGTACATCTGCCAAAAGCCAGTTCAGGACGGACCAACCAGCTTGGGAACGACACGACTCCCACACAAGAATCTGGACTTAGGTATGAATTTTAAGGCCAACTTGGAACGATGTTGAAACATTTACGACTTTGCCTTGGCAGTACCACCTCCATCCAGCAGGATATTGCAACTAGAAAACCACTGGGAGAGGAAACTACGGTTGGACCGCAGAAGGACGTCGAGACGAACATCGCAAAGGAAGCTGCGGGGTGAGATGAAAGCACGGACACTGTGTTCAAAGAACCATCATTGCATTTTGCTTGTATCAATAAAGCTTTCGTGCATTTAGCCACTGTTTTTTTTAGACATTAACATTTTGGGTGAGTTGGGGCCCCACATCAGCAACTGTTGTGAAATGCATTTTACAAATAAGCTTGTATTGTAATAAACTGCATTACGTGGAAGCCTGGGCTCTTTCAAAAACTGAGCACTTGTTTCTAGACCGACATGCAAACAGAAACTTACAGAAATGCTTCCTTTGCGTATTTTTCTAACCATAAACAGTACTTATTCAAACCTAGGGTTTCAATTGTGAACCCTACACGGAAAACTGTCAAGTCACAAGAAGAAGGACAGACAAAATCTAGAAAGAACAAAATTGGAATTGTGAGAAAGCAGAAGAAAGAAGACACTAATGCTCATCGGACTAAAATCCACACGGATGACAATCAGGCAAAGAAAAATGCAACAGAGACCCAAAAGCATTCTGCAGTAACATCTGTGGTGAGGAATCTTGTGGATCATTATCGGTTTGGTTATTGTTTTGCCTATCACGTGATTTATTTTTAGAAAAAGAAGAGAAGGATCAAAGAAAGAGACGGCAATGAGAGGAGGACGAAGGAAAAAGGAGAGAAAGGAAGGATGGAAGAGTTGATTGGAAGAACGCGACAAACGAAGCCAAATCAGAACAGAATATCACGGCATGGTAACAGAATATCACATGCAATATAAATGTTTTTGAAACAGGTCGCGGTTATTGTAGTTAATGAAAATGAATGAATTGATTAAAAATTGAAGTTGAAAATACATTTTGTTCATGAAATAAAATAAAAGCGAAAATGCTTTTGAAGAAATGAAAACTAACTCAAACTTCCTCATACATTTATAAAAGTAGCGATAATCATTTTGCAAATGTAGTGGTGAAACTGAATGGACCTAAAACACCTCCCTGTGGAACTCCAGGTAGACTCATACTCTATAGGAACTTCCTAAAATTCCACGAAGGAAGTTCGAGTGAAAAGAGTGGTTTAGAATATTGAAATGTTCATGTTTTTTTTTATCCCATTTGCAGATGGTCTTAATGTTCCCTCTCATAAACAACTCAGCGATGGTCTGGAAAATGAGGAGGTGGCAGCTGAACAGGAAACAGACGAAGGCTTTTACCTAAAGTCTCCCAGACACTTTGACAAAAAACCAAAAGCTGATACCTCCATAAAAGAAAACCACGAGCGCCTTTCCGCTGATGACAAAAACAGCACTGACGGCAGTGTTCATTCAATTGGTTTCCAAATGTCTCCTTCTGTGTCCTTGGGCCTCAATGGGAGGAGCTCTCTGAGGTCTTCCTCCGAGGGTCTCTCGGGTGACATGAGGGTCCTCACATCCTCTCAAGATCAACTGTCGTCGTGTTCCACCATCATGGTAACCGAGGAACAGCTGATGTTAAAACTGGTGAAGACTGAGGTTGGTGAAGAACACAATATAAGATCTATCATACAATAGTTTTGATCGGGAAAAAATCTGTTTACCTATTGAACATTAATGCATGGTTTTAGACCTCCAGAAGCAACGAGGAAGTGACCCGTCATCACGCTGAGCGAGCTGAGATACGAAGGCAGGAAGCGGAGAAGAGGAGAAGGGAACAGGAGGAGGAAGAAACCATGCAGCAGCAGGAGGAAAGAAAGAGGGCAAAGGAGAACATAAAGAACGAACTGGAGGAAGACCGGAGAAGAAGAGCTGAACATCTCAGGTAAGAAAGAACCTTCAGGTTGTGTTCTAACGCTTTCTATTGCCACTTTGTTTCTCCAATCGTAGAATGAGGAAGCTCGCAGAAGAAGAGGTGAGGAGGAAACGTGAGCAGGAGGAGAAGGAGAGAGCTGAGCAGGAGCAGACGGCGCGTGAGATGGCGACGAGGCGGCAAGAGGAGAGGAGGCGACGGATGGAGCGACTGCAGAAGATGAGGGAGGAGGAGGCGAGGAGGAGGAAAGGTGAAAAACTACTTCTATGACATCTAATAATAATAATACTAAGTTATTATATTACTGTAGCGGAAGTGGACCATCTGCACCTCGAGAAACAGAAGAGGCAGGAGGAGGCGTTCAAGCTCCTACAGGAGCTGAACGAGGGTGAGAGAGATGAGTACCTCGCTATGATGGAGCAGGAGAAGGAGAGAAGGCCCACAGAGGAAGAGCGCCAAATAAGCGAAGAACAGGCTTTGAGGGTCAAAGAAGAGTTCAGGGTGCAGACGGACCAACTCTCCACGTAAATACAGCGCAGTGTTGTCTTGTTGTTAATATTGTCATGTTATGCGAAGACTTTCTTCTCCATGCAGGCAGATGATGCTGTTGGAGCAGCAGATGGCCTTCAAAAGGGCTCTACTGCTAGAGGCAGAGGGGATGGCACACACCCAGGCTATCTCCAGGCCGTGGGTCTACTCCTATTTCACTTTGTTAAGGCTGCTGGACCTCAAGTCCACTAAGGTTTATGAGGCCATACACTCTTAAAACTGCTACATCAAAAGTAACCCAAATTGGCGGGTGAAAAAGCAAAACCAGTGCAGGGCCCGAAGAGGACCAAGCCGATGCAGCAAAACTGTGAGACAGATGTCCTGCCCTGTATCACTGTTGTTTTGAATAGTTGATTTAATACCATTTTTAATATACTTTCTAAAATGATATGTTATTCAGCACTAACAAAACAGAAGGGTCAAGTTATGTTTGTAACTAGGCACATCTTACAGTTATGAAGTTGGGCCTTCCACATGGAGTTTGTATGTTCTCCCATGCATTTTTCTGTAGGTACTTTGAAGACAAATTACTCTGTGTGAATATGAGAGGCTCTTTGCAACAAAACTGTGAGACAGATGTCCTGCCCTGTATCACTGTTGTTTTGAATAGTTGATTTAATACCATTTTTAATATACATTCTAAAATGGTATGTTATTCAGCACTAACAAAACATAAGGGTCAAGTTATGTTTGTAACTAGGCACATCTTACAGTTATGAAGTTGGGCCTTCCACATGGAGTTTGTATGTTCTCCCATGCATTTTTCTGTAGGTACTTTGAAGACAAATTACTCTGTGTGAATATGAGAGGCTCTTTGTCTATTCGTTCCAATTAGCTGACAACAAATCCAGATTGTACACTGACTCCCACTTAGTCAGTGGTGATCGTGAGGAATCTGTCTCACTGAGGACCAACCATATCCAAAATGGATGAATGGACTAAATAACAAAATATTTAGAATGAGATCATTATGTATTATTACACTGTTTCATGAATTGAACAAGTACGTATATGTCAATAAATTACAGAACTGAACATCACACTACGAGTCAATGTCAATATTGGATTGTGGCTATGTTCAGTCTGTTGTTGTGAGACCCCACCACGTCCACTAGACGCCAGTATTGCATTTTTTGTTATATGCGTAATACTGTCTAAAGCCAAGAAGAAGAATAAACGGAAGCCTCATCCACGAAAACAGAAATTATTTTGTTTTGCTTCTATTATTTTGCCTCCGGCTGCTGGGAATAATCTTTCGCGCCGGTAAAATTTATCGTTGTCAGAACGATACGTTGAGAATGTTTATGTATTGTATTTTGACTGTCATGTACTGAAATCATTTTGAGTGAGTTTTTAAAACGCGAGCATTGTTTTTCGTCTCATTAGCCACGAATGTCATGTTTGTTTCATCATTTGGGTTGTATGGGCCACGTATTCATCGAGTGTTTTTCGTATTCGCTTGGACCCAAACGGAATATGTGTTTGTGCTCGAGTAGACGTTTAGGCCGTGTGCAATGGGTTGTTTGATTGTTTATTGATTGATTGTAATTATAAATACTTTTTGTCGTTTATGCAGCCCACTTAATACATTTGATTGTAAACATTAGTTTAGGTTAATTGTAACTTATAGTTATAAATAAATAAGAGGAGCAAAAATGGAGCAAGTGTGCAGACAGCAGACAGTCAGAATATAGCGCCAATGTAGCACCCAGTGAGTTTACCAAGATACACCTGTCTCTACAGGTCAAATTCAACGGTGTGCTGAGATGGATGTCAGCATTGCTGTCTCTCTGATACGAGGCCAGATGGGCACCGTGGTGGAGCAGGCGGTGAACGGAGCCGTGGAGACAGTCTTGGCCGAGATGCTGAAGGTAGTGGGGGTGAAATTTGAGGAACTGAAGGCTCAGCTGGCACTCATGAAGCGCGACGTGTTGACACTGCAGAGAGAGAAGGCAGAGAAGGAGAAGGAGAATGACAATGTCCGAGCCAAGTTGCGCTACACAGAGTTGAAACTAAAGTATTACAGGCAGGGCGTTGAGGAGGAGCTGCAACACCGAGCTTCCAGCACCTCGCTGGTACGAAGCTATCAGACCAAATGCCCTTCGGCACAGGCAGGTGGCTCCTCTGCAGGAGCGTCACCTTCGTGCTCCTCTCAGACTTCCACAGCTGATGATCTGCCATCAAGCAACAGAGGTAAGTCCTTAGAGGACCTAATACTGACTAGAAACGACTTGTTAAGGAAACAAAAACAACTTTTCTATGCATAAGTAAAAGTGCAAAAGTAAATTAACTCATGGCCTAATTAATCCCTTATCTCTATTTTTTTTGCTCACAGAATCTCCACAGTGCATTAATCAGTGTTACATCAGATCCTGCAGTCAACCAGACGTGCAAGTGGTTAGTTCTGAACCAACCGACTGCGCGTTGGCGGTCTCGCTCCCCATGAGCACAGATTGCCTGGAGAGTTCCGGTTAGGCAGATCTTTGAGTCAGCATCAGCACAATCCTACCTTGAGTGGCATTTTGAACATCAGTTTGTGTGTGTGCAGCTTTGCTCTGTCACATGGACCAAGATGTTCCTCTGAGCACAGGCAGCGGAGGTCAGGAGGGCAGCTGGAATGTCACCGCACATTCAAGGTTGGATGCCACTGACGCTGCAGTGACCCTGCCTCCTTTCCCAACTTCCGACGCTGGCCAGCATTCTGCCACCGGCCCTCCATCCCCTCATGGCCCACCACAAGTTGATAGGTCAACCCTGGCCATTTCCACACCACAGGTGATAGCATGTAACAAAAAAAGAATTACACACATTATATATTCAAATATTATACCTTGTTTTGGAAATATCGCCAGTTTGTTACTGACATTCAATGGAAAGCACTAATGATGGAAATTAGCCTTTGAAGACACAGGATAGATTCTGTTTGCAACCATAATAAAGAAAGCAATAAATTAATCAGATCTCAAACATCAAAATTAAGACTCAGGACTCAAATAAATCAGATTGCTGATTGATTGAATGATTTATGCACAGGCAATAATTGTCTTCTCTGCCCTGCTATTTTTCTATTAGTAATATTGGGATCAACCTGCAGAATTTTGCTCCTCAAAATTATAAAGTTGCTCCTGAAGTCGTTGATCAGCAAAACTGCTTCTCAAAGAAATATTGTTTCTGGCCTTGACCTTAGTAGTGACCTGCATTTGCTTTGTTTTGTTGCAGGTGAAGGTGGAGGAGAATCAGCGGGTGATCTGTATCAAGGAGGAGCCAGAGGAGGAGCAGGAAGTCATGCCGTGCTTACTGCTGGACACTCAGATGAACCGAGGCCACCTGGTCCACCCAGAGGTGAGAGTTTGTACTTTACGGAAGGACCCGTTCATTTTTGCTGCAAAAATGGAGCCTATCTCAGGCAGTAATACATATATACACAAATACACATATACACAAATAATACAATATAAAAGGCAATGTGTTGAAACGCTTCATGACACCTCATCTACCCATCACTAGTGTACATCACTAGTACTAGTATGTAGTGTTTAGTATTTCATGGTCTTGCCTTAAGGTCTTTGCTGTTGCAATGTTGTTCTTGTCTTCAGGTTCAGATGTCTGGCACACATTGGTCAGGACGTCAGGCCGGTCAGAGAAAATGTTCCTCGGGTTTCAGCTCAGCTGGACCAAGCTCTTCCTGTGAGTACCTTCTTTTTGATAGCATGTCAACTCGTTGTTGAGGCGTCATTTTTGTGCATCTGCTAGTTGCCATGCCTCAGACAGCTTTCCCCGCCAATGCCCCGCTGCCATCGGGTGCTCCACGCCAGATGGTGCGGGACTTGAGCTTGTACGAAGAGTACAAACTGCGGCGCAACGAGCTACGGCGGCGAAGTCTCAATCGACGGCGAGAGCTGGAGAAAACACTGCCTCAGCCTCTGCTGGCCGATCTGGTGAGTGAAATACCATGAGACTTTTGCAACATGCGGTTGGGAATCACTGAGGTGATTTTTCACCTTTAGGTACGGGAGCGGCGAGAAAAGACCAGACTGAGGGTGGCCAAATGGAGGGCAAAGCGGAAACTGCAGGCTTGTCTCAACCAGGTTCAGGTGGGTGGTGATGACCCCCCCCCCCCCCCCCACACACACACACACACACACACTCAGTACAAGAGTGCAACTAACACACAGAGATAGCATCCTGTACCGCTGCTACTACTTGCCTCCTTTCCATTAAGAATGTGTTCATTTCCAGACTCAAGGTGGTGCAGTGGCTCTTTGCCAGGATGGTTTCCCTGTCAGTGGTCCTCAGCAACACAAAGTATCTTGCGGTAAGATGAGCTAAGAGCTTTTCTACAAGTGGGGCGAGGAGTGGGAGTGCTGGAGCCTATTCCAGCTGACATCGGGGAAAAGGCATCCTGAACTGGTCGCTCCATGTAGTTAAACGTCCTGCGTACCTTATCCAATATGTTTCATGTGGAAATCAGATTCTGCACAAAATTTTGCCTCTAGTTACGTAAATTTGTGATGTGAACCGTCTCGATACGGATGAGCGGACAGATCTGTCGCGCTTCTAAGACTATTTAATCATTGTTATTATTGTGCACAACTGCTGTTTTTGTTTTAAATCTTAATTAGACCTCAGAATTATTTAATGATTCATATAGACCACATCAAACTCAATTTGTGTGCAAAGCCTAGAGAAGGTCAAATTATATTCGCCTGTAAAGGTAATTGCATTTTAGGTTAATCCAGAAAGTTCAACTTCTATAATCTTTGTGTTCTCTTTTCAGCATCCACTTCCAGTCCTCGCAATAACGTAGTCACAAACTTCGCAGTCACAAACTTCCCATTCGTCACCCCGTCGTCCTCCCCGCGTTGCCCGAGGGGCCCTAATACAGCTGCGCAGGTCGATCAGCACTAGTTGGTCCCGTGGAGGCATTCATCGGCCTCCTATCTGCAGGTTAACATTGCAGCAGAGCACGTCTCTGACGGACGCGAATGTCAACACCTGAGAATCAAACCTCTGACCTTGAGTTTGACACCTGTGCTTTAGCGAGCATTTTGAACCTCAGAGTATTGTTCGTGTTATCTGCTGCCCACTCTGACTGTAAACTAGATGAAACAAAATTAATTAAATGTTCTGAAAACCAACCCTCCTGTGTATAGATTTAACATATTAGCTGTTTTGTGTATTACGTGGACTTGTTCTGATTAAAATATGCTGTGTACAAGAAACTTGCATGTGTTCAGTGTTTTTTTGTCAAAATATTTCTTAATTATGCTCTTTTGTGATGACCGAAAAGACAAAAAGTGTATATCCCCACAAATAGTAAGCATTTTATTGTAACAAGACATTAATACATAACTTAAATAAAAGTATGGCTACAGTGGATTTTCAAAACCTGCTCAAGTTTTTTTTCTCTGTGTGCATGCGTAGGGGGCAATACATTTCCATTAATGTGACCTTCAGTTAAATCTAAAGTTAAAAAAAAAGACATCTTTTCATTTGCCGTGTGTACATTACCCATTGACTATCTTTTGGGATATGGCGCCAGGTAGTGTGTAGAACAACAGGACCAGGAAGAGCACTGTGATGAGTAGCAGCAAAGCAATGATGATGTACTTCTTATAGTTCCGCCACACCAGGTGGAAGAAACACTTGAAGGGGTTGACAAACCATGAAAAAGAGGTGTCGGGACGGCTGGGAAGCAGCACAGAGGAAATATAAGATTATGTCAAGGGGTATTCAAATCATGATCACTGCCAAATGTCCAGAAGTACCAAATTTGATCCAAAGTGTCTATAAAATAATTATTGATTCCCACAGACATACTTGTATTTTTAAACATTCAATCCCAGGTACTTATTGATATTTTTGTTTTTCCGGAGAGTTAGGGTAAATAGGGGTCTAAAACTGGCTGGTACTGTTTGTAAATCTTTGTAAAGTAGCAAAATAAAGATTGATCCTAAATTTGATGAAAGCCTCCATCGTTTCCTTATAAACAACAAAAACAAAAATACACATTTTATTATCTAACCTTACTCACTGAAACTTACCTATTTGCTGTTTTTATGTTCAAGCCTATGCAAGAACAGTATTGCATTGGCAACATATTCTAGTATCTTGGTGTCAAGGAAGTAGGTTGGAGAGAGTTAAGAAGTTTCAATTAGACATAAGTGTTTGTTGCCACCATGCAGCACCTGTGGCCAGTTACAAACCTTTATTGGGGGGTAAGTGTCAACGATTTGCAGATTTTTTGCTATTAACACCTCAGAAAGGATAGACGAGCTTCACTATAATGTGCTAGTCTTGGAAAACCAATAGTAACCAATAGATCTTACTTGGGTTTGGGCAGCGGTTCTGGTTCCTTGCGGGCTCGCCCCACTGGGTTCTTCTCAGCCTCTTCAGATGTCACAAGGTGAAACTCTGCCTCCACTTTCCCCTAGTGAGGTTTTGGGGAAAACCAGTTAGTCAAGTCTATTAGACTTGAATAAATTTGCCAGAGTTGGGTTCTCAGTTCCTTCTCAGGTCTCCTGGTCCAAGGTCCAAAATGGTGAGATTAGCATACCGTCAACTCTCCAGACTTGCTGAAAGGCCACCAGCCTCTGGACCTCTTCTGTTGGAAGATGGAGATTCTCTCTGTCCCATCCGTGAAGATGTCTATTTTACACGATTTGGCTGTCTTTGCTCCACGCGGAAAACCGTGGAGGTCTAACTCCACTGTGCCTGAGCATGTGTATGCAAGCACGGGTTAAAGGACAACATTTTGTTACGTCGCCACGCTGTGACCTACCGAGGAAGTCATCGGAGGAGAGCGTTTCAAAATCCCACACCTGAAGACTTAGGATGGCAGGCAGCTTCTGTTCAGTTTTGTCAAGGGAGAAGATGTTGTCTCGCTTCTTCACCACCACTACCTATAAAAAGAAAAGTACATCACATAATGAGAAAAATGGACAAAAACAGAAATAATTTTGAATGAACTCTTGTATTGTTGGTTTCAAACCAAACTTTATGATGCACAACAGCAACCTGAAACGGGCGAAAATAAAACATGAACTTTTTACAGGCAAGCGTTTCAAACATCACCTTCTCAGCCGGCAAGTAGCTGAAGGGGAAAACAAAACGCCAGTTGAAGTTTCCTTCCCCTGTCAGAGAATTGTAATGGACGTCAGTCTCCTGGCGGTCGTCCTCCAAACCTTTCAGCCAACTACAGAAGAGTACCTCACTGTAGCGACATGCCAACATAAAAGGGTAAGAGAACACTCCAAATATTACCCTTTGATATAAATATCGCTGGACTTTTGACCAGTCAGAAAGTTGCTGTCCTCCAGAATGACATCCTCTGTGTTCCAGATGATGACGCGCAGCTCATACCTGCAACCACGCATTCAATATTGACATCTTGTTCAAAATACAGGCAAGCTTTGCCTTAAAGTGCCGTTCACAAACTGGTCTGACCCCTTGGGTTTACGCGGGGAAATATCCACTGCGGGACCGGGATGAGGCAGGTCCATGGGAAAAATGTCCACCCACATCTGGACCTGACCCTGCATGCGTACAAAATCCATGTAAATACATATTTAATGCAATCAAATTAACAACAGCATGTCTTGTTCTGCTGTCTATCCAAAAAGACAGAACTTTCTTAGTAGGATACTTCAGTTCCTTCGATGGTTATACACTCAATTGTACCTGATCCATTCCGGGCCGAGCCTTGTGAAATAGCGTTCTGGTCTCAATGTGTTCCGGTACCAGCTTGCACCCAACGGTCGGTATCTCGGCCCAACGATGCAGAATCTTCAGAGACAAGTGCTCATAGGATTCTACCGGTTCTTCATCTGATACGTATGCACACACACATCAAGATTTTCCTCCGTGTCATCCTCAGTACCAACAAGCTCAATGCGTACCTTCATGCATGAAGAGAGTCTTGCCGGTGAAGACTTGGTCAGCCACAACGATGCGTCCTGGTCTGAAGTGAGGGCCGTCCACGTTGTTTTCTCGGCACAGCTTTGACAGCAGCTCGGATGGTTTCAGACAGTCTCTCCAGGCGTTGTAACCTTCGCTGAGGGACACAATCGGCAGGTGCAGGTGGGATGTTCGATAGCGTCAAGCCGGTCTGAACATCGTTCTTTTTATTATGTGCTGCAACTGGCTGATTGAGCCTGACCAAAGTGCAACGCTGACTTCTAAGTATCCACAACCTTTACTCACATAACTGGCAATCATCAATTATATGGTTTTGTAAAAACCAGGAGCTGTAGAAAAAGCCACGAAGTGGTCAAGCTGAACCCAACTGGAATGCTCTGATAGAAACCTTATTACTCACAGACTGTACTCAGTTGGAAGTCCACAGGTGGCTCTGTGTCGACTGTAGAAGCGGTTCTCCAAGTCGATCCGGGTCTCCCCTATCAGGTCATCCCCTCCCACCAAGTCATAGTCATAGATGAGCACCGACAGCAGAGACTCCTGAGGAAATGTCGCCTGCATCTCAAATGATCTGGAACAAGGCAGAACAAATCAACCGGTGTATGCCTTTGACAACAAAACTGTCAAAGCGGGGAGACGACAACCTTCCAAAGACGGGGTTCAGCTGTTTAGGGATGTAGTTCTCACGATCTTTGATTTCATTCTTGCCAAGTTGAAGGACGACATAAGGGTCTGCCTTTCCGTCCGGGTCGGCTGGGTGCAGATTTGATGCCTTCAGAGAGAGCATGATGGTGAAGATTAAGACAATAAAAAGATCAGAACAAAATAACTTACAGAGACAACGTAAACACGAATGAGGACTTGAACTGGGGTGTTCTGCGGAATCCCTCTGTTGACTCTGAGATGTCCATCGTCTTCCTCCCACTCTCCTTCCTCATCTTCAGTGAGCTTATACAAGCAGAAGCGCCCCTACAGAAAGGGAAATTCACATTGTGGAGTAGAACAAATCCAATCGAGACGTTAATTTGTTCTCACCTTGAACTTGCCAACGAACCTCTCCTCTGTCGATCCCTCTTCCTCGCTGGCCTTTCCGCGGAACAGTTCGTATGTGTTGACCCAGTCGTCAAAGGGTCCGAACTCTACCTCCAGCTCCTTGCTGTAAAGCTACAGAGTCCCGGGTTATGAGGTTTAAGGTTAGCTCAAAGATATTCTTTAAGCCTTATGCGTTTTTAAGTACCTTCAGCGTGGCCAGTTTGGTAGGCAGACTGAGACTACAGTTTGGGTTTTGCTCCATTGTTCCTTTTCCCTTTTGTTTCTTTTTCTTGTTACCATCCGATGAGCTGTTCACTGACAGGACAAAAAAAACACGTAGAATTTTGAGATGGGGGCTAGGAAAAAAAAAACATGGTTCCTCCCTGGGGCAACACAGCCATCCCTTATCAGAACCACGCCACAATCCAATCTAACAGCCTAAATCAACTATGACTAATTGGCAATATCTACACGCTCTTATTTCTACGTTCGTCCTTACCTAAGGAGACTATTCCATCGTTGAGCAAGCTGTGGTACGGCAAGGCTGTAATACACAACAATGCTCTGTGGGTATGAGGCAGGTGGCTGGGTAAACCTACTGTCAGTTTTATACTATTCTGTTTTGTACCTTCATTTGAACAAAGAACTTTATATGCAATAACTGTAGAGTACATGATTTCAAAAGGAGCCCTAAGATAGATCCCTGTGGCACACCTGCCTTTCATAAAGCTAGCCGCTTCTTTTAATAGTCAGTTTTGTACTTGCTTAACCCTTAATATGGATTTATTTCCACAAGTTTCTTGTTTTTTATTCATTTGTACTCAGAGCATTGCACGTTGAAAGATCTGCCAGGGAGCACTGCTCTGAATTTAAATTTTACCAGTATCCCACTCTATTTGAAAAGAGGTTGTTCTGAGCCGATCTACATCTCCTGAACATCGTTCTAAGGCTTGCTTGCCTGCTTTTCAAGAAACCTTTGATAAACATTCTCACACAAACCAACCAGACCGTTATTTGGGCCTTGAAAACGGAACCTTAGCCCGAAGACGTTCTTACCTTTTTCAAAGATTTGTGGGAACGGAGATCCTTCTGTTTGTTTGGTCTGTAATGACAACAAAACAACTTATTTGAATTTGAGGATTTTGTGGCACCTTGAAATATGAAGACATGAGTTTGAATGTGAATAATTAATTGTAAACACAGCCAAATCCCTTAAGCACATCAAATATGTGAACAGGTAAATTCACAAACAGCGAATACGCGGGGGTTCATAATACCTGTTTCTCTACAGACGCATAATATTTGGACCACCAGTCAATGACACACTCTGCTGACTCATCTGCGATGGTCCGCCTTCTGCGCTTGGAGGAGCGATGGGTGCTCTTTTTGTGGCTCTCCTTCATTTCACACAAACACAAAAATATAACTTATACCAACATGAATAGACAAGCCATGATAAAGTAACTGTGTTCAACTGGGTCACCTTTTTCCTTCTGGATTCTGCCTTTTCTGTCTTTTCGGGGGTTGACTCCTCAACTGTGATAAGAACGTCAGGAGTTGTAGACGCAACTGTGGAACTAGTCCCTGGAGCATGCTGCAAAGATTCTGTTGGATAACAAAAACCAGAGAAAATACATGTAGTATTTAAAATGTGAAAAAAATGACAGATAATAAAACAAAATAAAAAGTGAATGTAAATTGAATAAATAAATCTAATAAGTTGGGTAATAATTACGACAAATACAAAACTTTTGTAAAAAAACCAAAACAAAACTAGTTTTTCCATATGTAACATTACCCTCTTGTGATTCTGAGGTGAACATGACTGCAGGTGGCGCGTGCATTTGTGCGGAGGCAGGTGGGGCTTGGGGAGCAAAGTATTTAAAGGTCATCAGGTTGTTGATGACGTGGTTTCCAACCAGCGTGCTGCGACCAAAAGCCCTCCAGTCGACGACGGTGATGCTGAGCGGCGGGTGGAGGTGCTCGTTCTCCGGTAACTCCTACAAGAGGAGAAAAACATTTATTATTTCATTGTGGAAATTGTTTCCCTGCAGATATTAATCTCATGGAACCAAGAAGGAAAAGTGGACAGACCAGCTCAATGGTGTCAACCAGGGTGGTGAAGTTGGGGTTGGACTTGTATCGTTGAATGACGGAAGAACGCAATGTTTTTCCAGCGCATTCTATGAACACCTATAAAGATAAATATTCATATGAATATAATATATGTGCTTTCATTAAATGTCCTTTTTAAAAGTGGAGTAGAAGACATATTTATACCACCTTCCAGAGTAGTCGCCCAACCCACCCCTGATTTAAACTACATTATCATCTTTGAATACATTGAAAATATAAATCTATACCACACAGTATAAAAACAATAAAACGATATATTGAACTGTATCCGTAGATATACTAAAATAGATCATCAATACGTACCTGAGGCCGATCAACAGACAGTAACTGAACCTTCTTAAGCTCTCGTAGACCCCAAAATAACACCTGATACGTAACATAATGGAAAGTAACAATGTTGAAATGATATTACCCATACAGAATTTTGGGGGAAAAAACACACACACCTCTAGTCTGTATGTACTGAGAACAGGTCGAATGTTTTCAGGCACCTCGTAAATGCCGCCTTCCTGTTCCTTTAAGGGAGGCAGACTCTGCTCTCCAGAAATGGCAATCTACACATAGACAACAGTCACTTACTTTCTACTCATGTTCAAACTATGTGGAGAGACAATAGCAAGAGGCGCATCAGCTGACCTGCACCAGTTCGAAGGCAGCCAGCAGCTCTCCTCCTGATTGGCTGGCGAAGTGTAGCGGACTGTATTGCAGCGTAGGTGGCGTGTAGGCATCCGAGAGAAGGCGGACCTCAGGCAAAGTCACTGTGGACCCTAAATACTCCGCTTTGCCCTGCACATGATGTTTGTGAAAATCCCAATGGTTCTCAAAGTGGGATCCCCAAATACACTGCAATTTATAACTTGAGGGGACCACAAAGTAATTTGGAATAAATTATGCTCTATCGATGTATGAGCTGCCATATTATTTTTAAAAAAGTGCTGTACATCTTTTGTTAGTAACTTGTTTGGTTTACAACATTTGTCAACTTGGAGCTATGTGGTCAGAAAAGTTGGTAAATCTAACGAACAAGCGCCGAAATTGGCAAGAGTGACTGCTTTTGTAAACTAGTTGTCGTTTTACAATATGTGGTTTCTTGTCACGATTCCATGCATATTTTGCTATATTCTAAACAATTAGATTCGATTCAATGCACTCACTCCTAAATCAAAACCAATTTTCCAATTCATATTTTTTTGTTCCACTCATAATCAGTATCTGTTTATCTATTTTACCAGTGCGTCGTCATCATACACTTCAACGACGAGTCTCGGCGGTTCCTGCTGGATGTATTGAAGATCTCCACTGAGCACGATGTGATTCATCTCCAAGCACTGATTCCAGGTGGGGCTGAGAGTCTGATTGATCACCTGATGCACACAATAAATAAAAGCAAGTATGCTGACTGCAAAAATAAGGTAGGTAATCATTTCTATGACTGTATTTACATTGGTGGTCTGGCTGTGTGACAGGTACGTGACCCGAGCAAAGGGGTCAGAAAGGCCCGAGTTGTCGGCTGCGATCAATCCGCGAGCTTGATACATGTGACACCTTAACTGGAACTGATGCTGCTCTGCACACAGAAACATACACTACACTAAGAATGGTCTACAATAAATTATTATGAAATGCAAGTTCACTTTCCTAGATAGATGACCTGTGTAATAAAACAAAGGAGTGGTCACGCTTACCTGTACACGTCAGGTGAGTTGGGGGACTGTTAGTGTCAGGGCCCCCGGTGACAGCATTGAAGCCTTTTGGCAGCTCATCCAGCATGTGAACAGAGTCCATGCAAGATCCAAACCACAAATACACATCTACTTTGGCTTGCACCGAAAAACCGGTCACACGCTTCCCTGGCGGCTGCGTACATACCAACATGAACGTCATTGGTTTTTGCTAAGAGTGTTTGATGCTGCGTATGAGCTACTTACCTTGAGGAAAAGCGTTATTATCTTTCCACAGTGAACACCTCGAGCTTCCCGATTGCTGCAGAAGACGACATCTCTGGCCGGGAGCCGAGCGTATGCGACGCGCTTGTTGTTGCTCAACAACCACACAAAGATGTCTGGGACGGTGTGTTGAGGCTGCAAGTGATGTCACAGGTCAGTTGTTAAAATAACACCTGGTTTGAAAATGGGAATCATGCATGGTGTACCTCTTCCACCAGGAAGCGTAGTTTCTGTGTGAGTTTTGTTGCATCCTGGAGTACTTCTTTCATGCTGCCTGACTTCCTCTTCCTCTCTACTAGAGACTGAGCATCTCCAACCATACTTTCCTGCAACACGCGCAGATAAAACACTTGAAGCTCAAAGTTAGGAAACACTGCAGTACTGTGTCATGTTTGACCTTAAAGATTGCATTCTTACATTAATTTTAATGCAAGCGTGCCTATTTTTTCAGTGAGTATTTCGTTTTCTCCTACCAGTTCTTGTTTGCACATCGAGAGGCGTTTCTTGTCCAGCTGCGTCAGGTAATTGGACTTTAACTGAGCCTTCAACTCGGCCTCTGCTGCTGCTATGAAACGCCTGCAAATCATTTAAAATTACATTTAAAAGTTAATGTTGCTCTCTTCACATCCCACTAATGGATTTGGATACCTGGCATCTATGCCAAAATCTTTGACAGTTGTTTTTAGTGTGTGCTCGGCCCCGGGATACGACTTCCTGTGGAGTTCAGTTGCCTCGGTTACTCCTTCCTCCTGTAAGTAGATGCTAACTTCAATCTGACCAATAGTAGTGCAATGTTTATGTGTTTGTTTGTGTTTGCATACGTACAAACGAGGCTGCTATGTTCTCCAGCATGTTGGAGTTGTACAGCCGATACGTTCTGTCCTCCCATTGACTCAACACATTGATGCACGGCTTCTGTTTCTCCAGAGGGAAATGCATGTAGTACCTATGGTATATAAACACACACATATTTTTTATTATATTGACAAATAAAAATGATTGTTTTATTCTATTGTACAAGTTTGTAGAATACTTAATGTTATTTTTATCCTTTACAGGTCATATGTTGAAATTACCTAAGTATTCTTCTAATTCACATGCACGTAACAGGAAATAATATTGCGTTTGAAATCACTTGACAAAGATATTCTTTTGAATTAGACTTGTTCCCTCATTCCAGAATTCACCTGTTTCCTCCGACAGGGAGCGGTTTTTGGGCACGTGTGGTGGACTTGGAGGTCCTGCTGGGGTCTTGAGATTCTCTGGGTAACAGTGGGGAGGAAGGGGAGGTCCTATCTAGGAGGTCCAGTGGCTGTCTCCTGCGGCTGAGGGTAGGACTTGGGGCACTCAGACCGGGCTGGCTCACGGGCTCTTGTATGTTACCGCAATTACCTTGGTAACAAATAACAGCGACAATGAAATCAAATGTCTGAGACTATTTCAACCACATATACACGACTCATAATCATTTCTAAAGCAAATATCACAACCTGGCCACACACAATCTCAAAAAGCAGTTTCAAGTTGTAATATCACCATTCACTAGTAGATGGCAGACAAATGGCTTTGTTGCGCTTACACTGCCCAATATTGGAACGTGAGTAAGCCTAATAATCTATGAATTTGGAAAGGTATGGAGGACAAACTTTGTACCTCAATAATATTGACATTTTGAGTGAGTTGACATTTGAGTGTGCTGCTCAGCAGTTCTGTGCTAACTTGAATAGTAACTTTAACACTGGAAAATAAAATACACATAATACAGTTACAGTATCTTTTATGCATGCATTGAGTATTATGAATCATGAAATATATTTTAGAGCACATAAGCACATATTTTGTCCATATTTAAAATGGCATTTTTGTCATACATCTGTTTAGGAAGTGCCTTTAGGATGTATACCTACCTAGTGAGAACTCAAAAGTTACAGGCTTGTCTCCAATCTTTCTGTCAATCATGGTGGCTTCAAATAAGGCCGCGAAGAGCAAGAAGTTCTCTTTGCTGTCAGAATCAATCTAAAACACAAACCACACATCCTTAATCATCTACTACCTCCTTTTGACAATTCTTTGCGTTCAAGCTGCAGTCAGGAATGGTGCTCTTACTGTCGTTGGACATTCCACAGGAAGAACTTCTGCCGCTGCTTTCCCTTTGTCGTCATCGCCTGCACCTCCTCCAGATACTCCCCCTCCTACTCCTCCACCTGCTGGGGTCTTACTGTCCTTCCCTCCAGCCTTTACCGCTTTAGCATCCCTTACAGGTTTCACCATCCGAGCAATTTTGGACTCTGGGCCCATCCCGCCTGATAGGATCTCCACCGTCAGCTCGACAAAGACACGTCCCCTGGGAGCAGGAATTCAGGTACTTGGTTGGTTGTCGCTATAGTCTACTAATCAACTATATTCTTAACAAACCTATAAGCGACGCCCTGTCCAATGCCCTCGTTAAGCTCGGCAGTGTCATCACCCAGAGAGTTCCTGACAGAGCCATACAAGTTTATCCATGCGGGACCAAAAGTTGGTAAAAATCCTGTAGAAAGAAGAATTATCTTTCAGCATAAAGTTCCGACATGTGCATGACTAAACTCACATCCCCGCCTTACCTCTGTCGCCATCTTGCTCGTTGGAAATTCGCCTCAGGTCAAAGTAATGGGTTCCTATGGCAACATCAGTCACGCTTCCTTCATCCCAAACCTATGAGGAAAAAAGTTCTGGATAAGAAAAGTGGACAGTGGACGTGAGGACCTTTAACGGTTCTCAAGTTGCACAATCGTAAGTTGAAGCAACTACTCAACTGAGTCTCTCAATTAATTGTTACTCTGAATTGTTCAATCCAGGGACAGAATTATTCAACAACTAAACTGATTTGCTCAGACATCAAACCATCTGGCCTGAAATTGAAAACCATTGAATAGATTTGTTTGAGGATTGAAACAGTTGTTTGACCTTCAACCCATTTTTCTAACCTAACCATTAAACCAAATGGAGATTCCACTGTTCAAATTCCAAAATATAACCTGGATCTTCATCCTCTGGCACAGAGGAGGAAACATCTCAGTGAAGACAATCTGTTCATTCCACACTGGATCTGCATTGGACTTCTGTGTGGTGGTGCGACCCTTAAAGGTGAGATGAAGAAAATTATTCATTATTATAGTTAGTTTTATCAATGCACAATACAGTTTCACTTGACTTTTTTTTAAAGCACTCTCTTATATTTTGTTACGGATATTTTTACCCGCAATTCTAATTTGACTTATTTTTATATTTTTTCATAAACCACAATCACCTCAATCTGCACATAATGGATACGGTACCCACCATTTGTTTGAAGAAGCTAACAACCACAAATGGGTCAATGAGCGCTGTGTTGTCTCCAATAAAAGCCTTGGTGACATTGGCCATGATGCTGGAGTTGTTGCGAGGAAGACCTTCGGCTCGATACACCCTCACAGAAAAACGAGCCCAGGGTCGTTCCGATGGGAATCCTTCTGGTATCAAGAGATTCCTGGGAAGAGTATTTTGAGTACATAGTCCAAAAATAACAGTGTCATCTGCATAGTAAGAGATAATTTGGCAAGACAAACAAAAGAAGAAATAAAATGTGTTTACATACTTTTCTATTTGCTCCTCGGAATCACTGGCTTTAATTCCGGGCTGCATGGCATCTCCCTTTGCCGAGACACTAATGTCACACTTGACGTAACCTTTGCAACCCGTGCTAATGTCACCGGGGACTGTTAGCATTGCCCACTTGTTGATGAATTGATGACCTCAGATGGAAAAAATAAAAAGAATGGAACACACTCATCAAACTTACACTGAGAATGCTGTCAATGTGCTGCTCGTTGTTTTCGTCAATTTTAAACTCCCAGAGGTTTACTGGCCAGGTGTGCCAATATTTTTGTCTGGAGTGTATTTCTGATACTTCTAAATTAATAAAAACGTGCACAAAATTCCTCAGCAAATAAAAGATGAAGTAATAATTGGGGGAAAGGTCTACTTGTTAACAATGAAAGAAAAGTATATTGAAGTGAGACAAATTGAATTACGATTTCTGAAAAATAAGATACAAAATGATAATTTCTTTCCACAGATAGTATTGTGATACTGCACAGTAACAGTGTGATATAAATAGAATGATAGAAGACAGTCGTAACTTCAAATAATGATTTAAAAAATGTATTTATTAAATTGTTGCTAGGAAAACAGTTCTGGGGTAATAGGTGATAAGATGGATGATGATAATAAGATGAAAAATCTTCATAATGTTCACCTGGTTGTTTGTAGACTGTCCACACATCCAGTTTAAATGAGCCAATGCAGAAACTCCTAAGCATCTTGGAATGCATCACCTTGAAGATCCAAGAGGAAACAATGAGGTGTTCAAACATCTACACTTTTATTGGACCCATTTGAACTCACCGTCAGCCTGATGACTTTGTCAAAGAAGATCTCTTTGTGGGCAAAGAAGTCAAACACAAAATACTGAAAGAAAAATTGGAGGGATGATGTAATTTCGATTTATGCTTGATTGGTATGCTCATTGTTGTTAAAATGCTGTGTTTTTTTTTTTTGCTACCTCATTGTAAAAAGGCGCGTTGGTTCCCTCTTTGACTGATGTCTGTTTCTTTTCGTCGCCAATCTCAATTATAACACTAGGGTCGATGTTTTCACCCACAAGCTGCTTGGCCTCCGTGATGTTAATTGCAATCTGCACAGACAAAAATCCGCATACAGTATATTCAACCACAATAACACACACACAGTATCCAGACAAGTGTGTATGTTGTCTTTACCTGGAAGCTTTGTGGCTTCTCTTCACTGTCTTGAATACGTGTTTTGAGTTTGGATCTAAATAAAGTCAGTGTATTAGAAGAACAATGGGCAGGAACAGCAATATTGAACTAGCAAAGCATTTGATATGATTAGATATTGTGTAAAATGTACAACAATATTTCACAAAATACATGACTAGAAAACCAACCATAATAGGAAAAAGGAAGCTGGAGGTCAACTCAAAACCTTTCTTTACAATAATATGTTGTAGATTGCTAAGTCGAAACACGATAATATTGCATTTGTGGAGTATAAATTAAGCTGCAAATTGTAGAGGAATTTAGTACAAAACTTGAAAAAAATAACCTTTTTGTGTTGGGTATAATTCTGGTTCTGATGGCTCCATGTTGATCCTCATCGCTTTTTTCCTCCAGCAACTGAGATGCTTCCGAACTGACCTCCCCTTCAACATCTAGTCAAACAAAAGAAGTACAGTACTAAAAATAAAAGTAGATAATAGATGTACATTCATGCATACAATAAATATATATATAAACTGACACATTTAGTCTGTATATTTTTCAGACAGAACATAATTTACGTGAAAGTCAGAGAAACTGAGGAAACAAATTGAAGAGAGTGGAACGGAAGAAAACCAAGACCACAGTGCTTTGAGCATTTCTGAAATAGTAAGAACTGCCCAATTTATTTACATATATCGCACATTTGCCGCTGCAGGCAGATTGCCAAAGCAATTCCCACAAATCAAATGACAAGGATGCAAAGTTTAATGCTTTTTGATGAGTTTGTTTTGCCAACTTGGCCGCCGCCTTGACTTGTGACGTAATATTGACGAATTGTCAAAAAGGGGAAAAAGAAAGATAAGTGAGCTATTGTAGAAAATTGGAATTCATGTGTCACTTAAAATAGAATTGATCTGTCATGAGCGTAACCATGTGACTGTTTGTCAAAGGTTAGTTGCACAAAGTGGTGAATGTTAGCAGAGTTTTATTTACATTTAATGTGTGTGAAGACTTACCCAGAGCTGCCTTGTTTGCCAGCACCAAGTCAGATCGGGCCTTCTTCTTTTTCTTCCCTTTAAGTCCAAACATCAGCTTCGCCTTTCTGTTCACACAAAGACAACAAATTACTATTCGAACCAATGTCTGTACAAATGCTGTATCAGAAATGCTACTTTACAGAGATACACTCAAATTATGTTAATATAGATAATTAAAACCTTTCTGAGTGTGTCAATTAAAAATGAGCATGAGTTTCATTGCAAAGGCCACTTTTTATGGGTCCATCGTAGAATATATCTAGACTTTAATCAATAGCAGATAATTGGAGGTTTACAAGGATACCAGTTGGGTGCCCACTTTTGAATTCCCATCTCCAGCAGCAAGTTAAAACAAAGCAAGACTAATTATGCATCTAATGTGCAATTCCTCCTATCTTGTGCAGGTTAGGGCTTGTGGGGGGTCAAGATTGATATTTACGCGTTAAATTGGCGAAAACTTTCAACAGTCTATTTTGAGGATCCTGAAAATTATCTCCCTATGTAAAGGACTGCAATAAATAAATACATAAATAAATAAATAAATAATTCTTTGGGTTAACAATAAAATATGTTTCCCCATGCCCTTTCATTGAATAATGAGTGCATCCCATTGACAACATTCTAATTCTGAGTTTTATAATCCAAATTCCGATTGTTGTCTGTGCTCTTCTGAGTTTAATTAGAAACTGTAAGAACAAATATTCACCTAAGAAAAAAAAAGAAAAAAGCTGCTCACCGTCGTTGTGTTGCAGGACTCTCTGTAGTGTCCATTTTGCTTTATATCAAACTAAGGGAACTTTAATTCATTTCTTTTGGTCATCAAAGAATACAAAAATAATTAGAGATGGATACACTTCCAACTTCTCTGCAACTCATTGATCTTAGAGCTTTTATATTTACACGCAGTGTGTTGGTCAAACCTCCTCCTCGTGCCAAACAAAACATTTGGTCTTATTAAATTGTGATTTTAACTCTCCTGGACCTGCCCACTACCTGACTCACATGACTTGCAACACACACATTATATGATGTGTAAATATATAAATGTATATCAAGCGCATAGGAATTTGAGTCCATATCACAACACATAAAAATGACCACTCGATGAATGAATTAGACAGACTCTTACCTGAATGCTGGATCCATGGTCGTGGGTGTTTGCAGTCGGCATCAGCAGCTGGACGGTGTCTTGATCATGTGGCTGACACAATGTCAAAAGTTACATCATGTCGAGACATTTACGAACAAATGAAAGTCTGGCTGAGTGACTGACTGTTTGTCCAAAGGATACAGCCAATGTATTCCCATTACTCCTTGATTTAAAATGACATAGTCTATTGTCTGTTTTATTTCTAAATTAGTTTCCTTATTCTGTAAGATTTCTTTGTACGACTGCTAATAACAACAGCAGTATAAATATAAACACATCAGTATTACAATATAATTGGATATAGATTAGAATCATTATTCTTTATTTGTTAATTGTACAACATATATAACACTGTTATCATTTTGTGTCCATAAAAAAAATCGTGAATATTAATGCAGGGAATTGCGTGTGGGTGTAACCATGGGACCAGGATGTAAGAAACTGTCAGAGTTAACAAACCCTCCTCTTGTAAACAAGGCAGTCAGTCCAACTCACGCTCACATAGACCATCTGCCAAAAGAAGGCAAATAAAGATTAGACCTTTCCTTTATTCTTATTTGAATGACCAGAAATTAATTTAACCTCAGCAGCTGACTACCCTGTATGACGAAAGCCACTTGTAGATTCAAAAATACAGGCTTTATTTTTTTTTTTTTATTACTATGTATAAATAACACAAGCTAGCTGCAAGAAAGAAGTTGGTACATACATTTAAATACATTAAAAAAAAAAAAGACATTGCAGGTGGAGAAGAACAACATAGATGTAACATGACGCTGATGCTCATTTCACAGCAGAGTCAAACCTTTACTTGTAAGGTTCGGGGCTTCATTACAAGACATCATAATTCAGTCTGAATAGAGATGATCACTTTTCTGTCAAAGTCCGCCAGCATGTTTCATTCAATAAAACAAAATGTCTCAATAAAGGAAAGTTGAATCAAGTCCACAGATTTTCTTTTTTCTTCTTCAGATTGATTCTCAATTTTCCAGCTGAATGTAACCTGGATTTGGTTGGTCACACTTGTTCACTCTTCTCAGTCATCTCATTTTCCTCCCTCTTGAAAACAAGATCATTCATCAAATCTGAAAGATAAAAATGAAATGATGACTTAGGATTTGTAAATGTGCAAACTACATTTGTACCTTGAATTTAAATATGCTCCGTGCACGAGTCAACAATTTACTCGATCATCTAATCAGTTTGATAATGATAAGGTCTGTATTGGCATTTTCTTCATGCTTCGAACGAGTGTTTTAACCCAATAAATGGCTGAAAGTATATTGCGCACTATGGTGATGCGTTTCCCGACTTCACTCAAGAAACGGCGGCACTGAAGCTTGTTCATAAGCAGGGCTTGACATAAATTTTCACACAGAGAAAAGAGAAATAGAAACATTACCTCTATTTATTTTTAGTCTTGGGTGAGTCACAGCCATATTTTGATTTTTTTTTCCAACAAACCCAATGCTAAACAAAATACTAATTTATTAAGAAATAAACAGATGTCACGATCTGTGTTTTTGTTGTGATTTCCTTGTGATTCTTTTCTCCTCCCATCTTGCTCATAAAACATGAAACTGTTTGTTGGAAGAAATAGCTTTTTCACAGCAATTTTGGGTGAACAGCATATACAGCCACTGAAGCACATCCAGCGTGTTCAGGGGTTATGAAAATGGGGGACTTGACATAGATGTTGAGGGTCTAGGGCCTAAACCAGTGAGTCCAAAGGTTGTAGTAAAATGATGTGCTCCACAAAGAAATGAGTGGAAAGGATGCAGTACCACATGTTCCCAGCAGTAGGCGTACTTCCTGAAACACTATGATTGGTATTTGGTCTAGGGTCAATAGATAGAATACCATGTTTGCCTTTTTTTTGTTTTCTGTGAAATAGATGCCCTCTCTGAGATTGCTGCACTTGGGTCCTCCAGCTTTTTGGCACCATCCAAAAATTCAAATGCCAAGCCCTGCTCATAAAAACATTGGCTCAAGACACAAAGCAAAAAAAAAACAAAACACTACCAACAACAAAAACAAGTAACAGCTTGCTTATAGCATGGGCTTGCTCACGGCTTCATACCTGCAAGGTGAGGGGCTGAGGAGCTGCTAACATTTTCAGCTGGAGTCAAGGAGGTGTTTGCAAGAGCTGCGGAATAAGGACTCTGTCTTTGGCAGATGGTGATTGACCCCTTTTTTTTTTTTTTTTTTAAAGCCAAAGGTGCACAAGGGTCGAGTAGCATCAAGGTAGAGTAGCAGGCTGTCACTGGTCTCTGAGTTTAGATGTTTTTTGTAGATTAAAAGAACATTTTCTTGAGTTTGGAGACGCTAGCATTTGGGAATGGGAAAAAGCATTTGGAACATAAGCCACTACTGGAGAAGATGATGTGTGGACAACGAGAAGCCAGTCGTGGCCTTTGTGGATGAAGATTGGGCCAGCCACACATCTGGGGTGACTGGGGACTGCGAGAGAAAGCAAGGCACACGTATGGAGGTGATGGTTAGGTGCACAGTGCTTCAATACCTGCTGGGCTGAGGACCAGAGCCTGGAGGAGGTCAGAAAGTGAGACGATTCCTCTCACCACATCCTTGGCGTCAACCAACACCAAACGATGCACCTAGAAAAGACCCAACACGTGGGAAATAGTAAATGTCGGTTTCCTAAAGGTCGGTGACCCTTGCTGTCACTCATTCATTAAAAGGTATGTTCAAGTTTTTGTTTTATAACTTTTGTGACTATGGTGTTAGCCATTCCTGCTCAAGACTCAAACAAAGGGGAATGCTGTTTGCAACTCAAGGGCTGAAGTCTGAGATATGAATGCAATGACCAATCAGGAGCCAGTAGGCAAAGATAATTAGTTCAGGGTCTTGAACTAAATGAGCGGTCGCTGTGTAGTCACAAAAAAATGACTTTCTTACCTCAGCCTTAGCGATGCGGTCAATGATGGTCTCTAAGGTTTCATGAGGGTAACATTTGAGCACTCCTTCCACGCAGCAAGCTCTAGAGGCCACAGCCTCTGTCATGGTCATGTCCAAGTTGTTGTAGTTCTTCTGGGCTGCAAGATTCTTTACAACAGACCAAAGATAAATAATAAGAATTAAAGCTTATGCAAGTTGAACATTTCCATTCACATATGTAATGTGGTTAGATGCAGAATTGCTGGTTTTGAGGCCTTAAATCAAAATATATGAAGGTGCAGTAACATTTTAACAATGTCGTGAACAGTATGAACCAGTGAAACTTACAATGACATCAAATCTGGAGTATAGCGCTACCACTTTACCTGAGAAAGAAGTACACAAAAAAAACATGAATGCACCATTATAGATGAACACAATGTATCTCCCGGACCACATATCTTTTAAATTTTAGTCTGCATGAACTAAGGATGGGAGAATAAGAGCCCAGTAAGATCAATGTCACTGGAAAGAGCTGGAATAAAAGATTTGCCAAGAAACATGACATTGATGTTCTTGAAGCTCTTTTGGAGTAGCGAACTACCTTGCTCATTGACCACAGGCAGAGCGGACACTCGTCGCTCCACAAAGATGCTCAGGGCCTCATAGACCGACGCCGATTCCTGCACTGTTGCAATCTCCTTAAAGGTACCGATAGCCAGCTGACCGATCTGTTTTTGCAGGAACCATGGCTTTGGAATCATAGAACCCTGGTGCAGGAGACATTTTTTTTTTTCAAAGTCAAACATACGGTAGGATCAAACTTTCCAGGAAGGTTTGGGTGACTTTTGGGACATTCTATAGGTTCTTTATGCCAACATGCCACAAGATGGCGCCAAAGCAATACTTTTACATCAGACAGGGCTTTTGGCCTGAGCACAAAACCACAGATTATTCGGGTCTAGTGAATAATTGAGGATGGAAAAAAAAAAAAAATCTATAAAGATTAAATTATGTGGGGAAACCTAATTGTTTTGCTTACAAATATATGGAGGAACTTGAGGATGCGCTTGTGTGTCAAGATATGCAGGACATTCCCTGATGCCGGGTCGATGACGGGAAGTCGGTGTATCTTGTTCTTTAACAGTGAGTAGATGGCGTCAAACAGACTAGAAGGAGGATAATATGCTCTTTAAACAAATGTCCAGCAACTTTAGAACACAATGGGATGCTGACCTGGCTTCAGGAGTGATGCTGATGAGCCTGTTAGTGGAGTACTGCAAATAGATCTCTGCCGAGAGGGGAAGCAAGTCCAGAAGACAAGCAAACTTGAAATTCTATGACTTCTTTCGGCACGCTATTATCACACTCCTGTGTCATGTATACAGTACGTGCCTCGCCACGTCTCTATCTTGTGCTCCTCCAACTCGTAGATCTGAACCTGTCAGCAACACAAATATCCATCAGCTGGCTTGTACAACATGGCCACCAACACGGCTGGCCAAAAAAGCATGCCAAGATGTTAAGACCCTGGAAAATTTGTCAGATACAAAAAAGGAAACATCAGTTAGCTCACCAGTGGAGACTTGTAATAACGATGGAGAATGTTGATAAAATCTGTGATGGTCAGCATTCCTGCATGCAAACAAGAGTTCTAAATCATAAGTTCTGAAAGATGGAGGTCTGTAATTTATATTCTACTTTAAAATGGTAAAACTGACAGAAATAATAAATGAATACATAAAAAAACGAAAAAAAAAACGACTCACCTACAAAACATTTGCGCTTATTGTCCCACAGGGGTGCTGCTCGTACACCGTTAGCCACCAGAGCAAAGAAAGCCTTCTTCACCTTCACACAAATGCACAAAACAGGTCATGAAAATGTTCCTCCAAGGAAGACCAAATTGCACAAGATCAGGCTTCTCTTGCACTACCTGCAGTTCAGTATCAAAGATGACTAGCTTCGAGCTGGTGGGAATGGCATCGTAGCAGCAATGGTTTTTCATGAAGTTCATGTAAATAAAAGCATCTCGCTCTGGGATCGCAGAGGGAGTTGTAGCATCCGTCCATGGAGGTGAACAACTGCCTGTCAAAGCACATTATGCTCTATGAACAAAATAAAATCAAAAAATAGACACCAGGACACCCCAGGGTGGAAGAAAAGTGTGAAAAGGCTCATAGTAAATCACTCTTAGGACATTTGTTACCCGTGTTGGCCATTAAGACATCAGCCGCAGTGTCCTCATCCAGCTCCAACTCAAATAAGGGCACCTGCAAAAAGAAGCAGTGGTTCAATCTAATAAAAGTTTTGGAGTTTGGCTACCTCAGTCATTACGAGCAACATTAGAAGAGTGACAAGAACAGAATGGATCGAGATGCAGCAGAGTTGTATGTTACTGAAAAACTGGTAGACGATCATGTTTAGCAATATGAGAACATTTTCTGAGAGCCACTAATCAGCATTTTCGAGCTGTAGAGTGGACCATTCACCTCCTTGCCTTAGTGCCTGTTGAGTGGATGACTGATACATCTGCCAGCTCGTTTCTTTTAAACACTTGTGACAATCTGTTGATTTAAGACAGGGATTTCCAAAGTGTTTTGCATGTCAGGATGACATTATCCCTTTCGGTCGCTATTCCTCATTTTAGCATTCAGATCTTCGTTAATTTTGTGCAATGAAGTCAACGTTCCATTTCTCCACACTCTCGGAGTTGATGTAACAGCAAAAATGGTACACTAAAGACTTGTGTGCAGCAAAGGTCTAATCATTTTATTGGGTCAATGTTATTTGACCTTTATGGGAAGTGCCACACATGAGGGAATCCACAAAAAGCTTCTAGATCCATAGGAATTAGGAGGCTAAATCGGATACAGAAGACTGCTGAAAGCTCTGTTGGTTTACATAGTTGATAGGGAGCCATGCCAAGTCATCTAGCTGCTCATACAACAGGATGTTACTTGTCAACAGGATGGCATGTCAGAAAAACGTTTGAGAACTACCGTTCTAAGGCATACAAGTAGTAAAATAGTAAAATAAAATAGTCCTACCTCGGCAAGCGGCTCCATGATTGGAGAAGTGGTGAGACAATCTTCCTTGGCATCAGAACCCAAAGCTAAAAATCCTTTGTTCCACTGGCCGACATCTGGAGGGTTCCATGCCCATGTTGATGATGAGGACAAGATATGGTGAAGAAGTAGAACAGTACAGCACGATTCAACAAGCTGGGCCTCAAAGTCTGGGAAAAGTTGAGGTCTAAATGTGGACCGAGTAGCTTGTGGTATTCACTGCAAGAGAGCCAGCGAGGGGAGGAGAGGTGGGTGAAAACATGCAACAGCCAAGAGCCAGGATGGGAGGGAGGTCCGGTTGCTAAAAACAGCCAGGGTATACATATTAGAACCACTTAGAAAATCGGATGTGATCCAAGACAGAAGCTGTCATGTTTGTGTTTGAAGGGATAATGTTTCAGTGAACCGCTTCACTGTAACACAATTCTTTCAGCTGCTTGCAAATGCAAGACGGGGCGAGAAAAATCCAAGAAACCTCCATTCGTATAAGCGCAGAGACTTGTACAACACATCTTTCCGGGATTCCTCATCTTAATACTGTGCCCAGTACATTCATTCTGTGGTAACAATATAAGGAAATAACTCCACAAAGACGTAAAATTCTCACTGATAAAAAGAATAGAGAACGTCATGCTTCAAGAAATGTTGGGGATTAAAAGGAGCATGCGCCAAAAGACCTGGTTGTTCTCAAAGAAGGATGGGACAAGATTCACTGCTTTGTGAACAAATGCGTGAACAAGTAGTCCGACAGTTTCTCAATGGACAATTTGAAGAAATTTTGCGATTTCATCATCAGTGCTTAACAGTAAAACATGCACCTACTCCAATTTTTTTGGCAAGCATCTAATTCGAATTGAGTGGTGAAATATACATTTGAGGTTTATAGAATACCTTTGAAACAAACCCCAATCTAAAGAATAATAAAAAATATAAAAAATTTACCTCAAAAGCTTTTGAGAAAAACATTACCTTGAAGGTTCATGTTGCGTACAGTAAGCAGAAGGCAAAGACAGCTGTTTTCTAGCATCTTACTATTAATACACGTGGTTATCCAAACAGACCTGCCGCTCAAGAGTGAAAAGCCAAGATATTAATAGTTTACAACCACGTCCTGTTGCAAACACTGAGCAGACCCCGTTACCTTATGGTGGATTGCGGAAGACTCCAACGATCGTAAAAATGAATCGCAACACCACCACACACACACACACGCAATCTACTTCAATATTAATTTTTATTTTCAAAGTGTAATCCTAAGCAATATTTTCAAGCCTTGAAAAATGCTACATTTTTCCAGTTAGTAAAAAAAAAAAAAAAAAAAAAATTACAATCTCAGATATTACACTTCAGGTATATTAGGAACAGTGCCAGCACTGAATCTGGGACTGGTAACGAAGGCATCACTGTCTGAGCCTTCGTCCATGTCCATTTCATCCAACTGCTGCTGACGGATGAGCGCCACCCTGAAAGATGAGAGCGGTTAGCTTTCAATTGTGATGTGTGCATTTGATAACATTATCAATACACCAGGCAGCGTGCACACCTGGATTTAGAAAGGACGACGGGTGCTTCTCTGTAGTTGGAGAAGTAGCTACACTTGGACCACTAGGCGGACAAATCAACACAGAAGTTAAGCATTTGAAATTCAGTGTACGGATCAAAATGGTCGTGGCTCCTTACCATGTGAGCGGGATCGTCGGTACCAAGATGGACTCCTTTCTGACACAAAGGCCTGAGCAGATTGATGCCTGAACATAAAACCATAACGACCCAGTTTAATCAGATTATTAGATCGTTCAATATGTGACAATATTGAGACTTTGGACAATAAAATTAAGTGTTGCAATCAGTTCACTCAATGTTGAGTTTAAATCTGATTCAATCAAAGCAACAAAACTTCCACCATTGGCGGTGGTCCTAAAAATATACTGACAAACCTTTTGTTCTGTTGTTCCCGTACTTGCGCTCCCACTGGTCCAACACAATGCTGAGGTACCGGGGAGACTCGAAAAATCTCAGGTATCTCGATGATGACGGCGACGGGAAAATCCGCTCAAACTGTCCGCGGCGGCCCAACTCGTCTTCGCTCTCGGCGAGGACGCGGACATCGTTGGGAGTCAAAACATCCAGCACTGTTGCCAGGATACTCTGAAAGAAGAAAGAAAAGTTCAATACTGTAGTATTGGAAGACAGCGTCGCTGGCTGCAACTTTAGGTATCTACACAATCTATATTACATTTAGTAAATCACAAGAGTAAACCCCTCACAATTTTCTGCATATTTTGATAACTGTGCTAAGTCAGCCTACGGATAACAGGATACTGCAAATCAGAGGTAGGCAATTAATTTTTCCGACGGGCCATGCTACTCAAATATGTAAAATATGAATTTAATGACTTTTTCTAAAACAGTCAATTGTATTGTTTTAATAATCTGCCATTGTGTAGTCCTGGTATTTGTTGCCGAACCAAGGAAATAAAAACTGAAGGAAAAAAAAAGAGGAAAGTTGATTTAGTTATATTAAATTCACATATCTACACATATTAATGATAAATCTTTCCGAGACGTTTTATAAATCTTCAAGTTCATCAATGAGGTCGGTGGGTCAGGAAGGATTGATTTAAAGTTGTATGCTTTGGGAAGCAAGTGAAATGATGCGTTTGACTTTTCTTTTATTCCATGTTTTCCTAAGAGTGACTGCGTACCTGGTCAGCAAAGCGCTGTTTGAGGTAAAACGCCCGTTTGACTTTCTCGTCGACTGAGATTTCCAGATTGCTCGTCTCCTTGCTTACAGCACACAAACTATATACACACACACACACACAGGAGACAAAACTATTAGTACACATTTTAGTTTAAAGAAGTCTCGAGTAAAGCACGTTTTCTCATCATACCTGCTGTTGGAGCTGGATGTGCTTCCATCGGAAGGGACGACATCCTCTCGATGAGGAATACGAAAGCCCGCAAGGTTCAAGAGGTCTCGAATCATTTGGCCCTTGATGGAAACATCTAGTGCTGTGTTGGAATGGAGGCTGCATGATGGAAACAAACAATAATGGTCAGTTATTTAGTGATAAACGTGTGAAAGTGAAAAATAAACACTGACGCCCAGTATGTGTGTTACCTGGGTGAAATGTTGACTTCTAGGATCCAGGGTTTCAAGTTTTCATCCAACATGATATCAAAGCCAAACAGCTCATGGCAGCTGTAAGGTGTACGTACGTGCATCTTGAGCAGAGAGTTCACGTACGGTTCTGACCTGATGACACATTCGTGAGACGGACAGGAAGTCACCTCCAAAAGCCAACATATCTTTAAAAGCAGCGTAATTTCTCATGTATAATACGCACACTAAAAATATTACAAATTAAGGGGCTACACAGGTAGAAGGGAAATAAATAAATCTGTCACATGTATGGATGAATTAAAGAGAGATAAGTGGAATTTGACATTCAGCCGGCGGTAGAGAAGGGGTGTAATTTTGGGGGATGTGTATTATGGATGAGGGCATATTATACGCAATAAATTACAGTAAAACAAAACAAACAAAAAGATAATTGTCTTACGCAATTATCGTTTTGATGACAATGTCTTTAATCTTCTCCCAAATCAAGGTGGTGTTTACTCCTCTGGCGCCGAGATACTGCCACAAGGCCTTCACAGCCCTGAAAATAAACAAGTGTATTCAGGCTATGTTGAAACATATATAGGAGTTCTTAAAACACTTTTGCCCCCTCTAGGGTGGAAAAAAAAAAAACACACACTGTTGGCAACAGGGTGAACAAATCATTTTTGTAGACAGAGAAATAAATGGTTGCTCTTCAATGAAATACGCATAAAAATTAAATCAGTTTATATGATATATATAATAGCACACACCGGGTAATTACACAAAAGGAGACAAACAAACAAACAAAAAAAATCCCCAACTATTTCTAAAATAACAGAATTAGGTCAACTCTTCGCCCTGACCGCCGGGTTACAATGTGACTTCGATTTTATGTTACCATTTGTGTCCCTGGCAGGCTTTGTCATCACTGTTGGCCTGGTACTCTGAATTTTTCTTGTTGACGCTGTAATTGGTCAAATGCATGAACTTGTTACCAAGTGTCTTCATGGAGGGTGAATATCTGCAGAGAGAAAGAGAAGTTCCAAGTTTCATTCATTAGTTACCCGCTTCACATTTTAGGTTAAAAGTCACTCGGGTAAAAGGTTGGCAAACACTGACTTGCAGCTAGCAAAGCGGACCAGTCCGTCTGAGAAGAGGTATATTCTGAGCGGGTCGTAGCATGTCACGTAGACATAGATGCGCAAGTCAAACTTGTTACCACCGATGAGGTAGGGCTTGTGGAGATACCTGACAAAGACAAATATTCTTATTGTTAGAAAACCACTGCAACAAATGTATTTTTATCTATGGACAAAAGTATTGGTAAAATATGAATAATATAATGCCGTACTACCGTTGTTATTTATTATTATTTGCCTCTTTCAAGGCATTTTCGATGGTGACCTCAAGACTTACTTCTGAACCAGAAGTGACTTCTTGCGTGGCATCTGGCTCCATTTGTGGATGACCTGAATTCCCACTCCTCTGGCTGAGGCTGGCTGTTCGGGGGGGAAAAGTCTTGTTAAAAAAATAAGTCTTCAATTGTGGGGGAAAATCTTGATAAATTTATGTATCATGAATTTACAGGTTTGATGATCCACTTCTGTCTGGAGCCGTCCTTCCATGCCTTGCGTAACTGCAGGATGTCCTGAGGAAGGACAAAGGTGCGGGGAATAAAGTTGAACTCGTGCTTGCCGAAGCGATTCTGCATCTTGGACAGATTCTTCCAAAGACGGTCCTTCCTGCCAATCTGGAATGTTCCGGGGAAATGGTTCAACTAAAAAAAATGTCAGAAGGTGACAAAACAGAGTTAAGTGAGAAAACATGGCTTTTTATTTGGACTGACTGATTCCAAACAGCGTCACGTTTTCACCTTCTGGTGCTCTAGAAGAGTCTTAAAACAAGGCGACTTCATGTGGTGGCCCCAGCAGCCCAACCAGTCATGGCTTTCTATCGACACACTGAATGTTAAGTGCTTTGATCTTGTGAAAAATGACACAAAAACTGCACTTGAGGCAACCTACTCCTGGTGTGCATGAAGTGCGACCTGGCGATGGCGTTCCTCACAACATTGGGCGTGACTGTGCTAATCTTCCACTTTAAAAGTCGTGTTTGCTCTTCAGGCAGCAGTTCAACTACGAGGACATACAACAAATTGAAAAATGACATCAGATCAGGAAGGAATCTCTATGACAGAAAGTGTGTACGTGTTTGGTGAGTGTTCATACTGTACCTTGTTCATTGGCAGCACTGAAATAGAGTGTGGGAGGGATAAGTGGGAACAGGCTGGGAACAAGAGCCGGTTTCTTCACCTGATTGTTTTCCCCTTCCAACGACATGGGTTCCTCAACACTGGTAAGACAGAGATGAAAATTGGAAAAACTCATTTAAAATCGATTAAGTCCCCTAAAATATTTACAGATAAGTACAATTTAATGTTATCATTAAGCATTGTCAAAACGCAGAATTTCTTTTTTGATACAGGTGGTTTTATCTCATTGAATGTATCTTAGGTCATGGCCGTTGAGCATATGTGCCACCGGCAAAATACGGTATAATGTGGGTCTCTCGCCACCATGCCAACTTGCAATCCCATCATAACGATCACATGCTAGAGAGAAAGTTGTCCAATCAAAATGACGAGCACTCACATGACAGTCATGTAGGAGGTGAAGTTCAATGAACAGATGAAGGACGAGTGGATCTTCGCTTCCCGCTTTCGAGGCAGCTAACGCATATGTTAACTACACCTGCACGAGCTACGAGCCTGAGTTTTCAGACGAGGGCAGGGTTACCAAATGACCACATAAAGCCGACAATGGCGGGTGGTCTGTTTCGCGGGAGAAGCACCTACGAGTGTTTGGTGGAGACTTGTACAGTCGAGTGACAACAATGTGGTGCACAATGCTACAGAGCTTTCCACCGTACTCTGCTGCTTTCAGCCTCATCAAACAATAGCCATGCAAAGAATGAACACAGGAACTGATGCATGTATGCTGTATGTCACTGGGGGCAGGGGGGCATCAAATAGACAGTAGGACTAGATGTCAGTTCAATGACCACAAAATCAAAAAAAAAAAAAAAAAGCAAATGTAGGCTGTGTGTAAAATACGGGCATCCGAGTCAATACCTACAAAGCATTAATGTAAACCCTATAAACAAAAAATGCTTAAAGAAATTGCATCTTATTGAGCACAGTAAACTTCTGTCAGCCCAGCGTGTCATTTGGTTCCTCTACAAGAGGACCAGTATTGGGCGCGATATTGATACCTGGTACTGGACCATCTCAAATAAAAACAAACAAACTCGCTCTTACAAATTAAATAAAAACCAACTGTGATGAAAAATCTCAACCTATTAGCACCCTGGTGTGTGGATGTGCAGGAATAACAGGAAGCCTCACCCAGTAATGTGTACTACCGATGCAATGGACGAAGTGCTGTCGACACTGGATGTCTCAGAACAATCTGCAGGGAAAATGTATATTTAAAAAAAAAAAATAAAAAAAAAATAAATCATACTGGAAAAAGAGCCAGCAGGTTGTAGGTAATATGACGGCGCTCTGAGGGAATTGACAAGCACTTCCATCGCAAGCGTTTCGATGACATTACCATCATCATCGCTGCAGGCCGTCTCCAATTCATAAGGCAGCTCCTCCTCACCGCTGCAATCCACCTGCATATCGCATTCTGAGCTGGAAGACAAATACATGATTAAATAACAATCTTGAGTGTTTAAAAAGAAGCTATTCACTTCGGAGCACAGAATGGAACACACAGGCGCCACTGCACACATAATTTGCAACAGTGTATTTGTGAAAATACTGTCAAAAATAAATAAATGAAAACGGTTCAGGGTGTTTGGAATGTGTAATCTTTTTTTAACAGTCTTACCTCACATCTATGGCCTCAGACTGAGAAGGGGGGGACAAGCGCAAAGATGTGAGAGGGCTAATTTGTGTCTGCTTGGTCAGGTGGATGGCGGAGATCTTGGTGGTCACAGAGCCCATTAGAGCGCCTGAAGGATGAAACAGTGGTTAAGAATTTCATCCAAGTGTTGATGAGACTGGTCTGCTTTTAATTACCTGGGAGGGTGTCCGGCGGCCCGGGCTGATCCTTTGGTGCAGCACTGACATTGAGCCCATTTCGCATCTGACCACTGAGGTTCCTTCTTCTGATTCTATTTATATTCAATGGACTTTTAGGGAATTTCTTGTTTGAATCCAAAGCTACTGGTGTTAGAGGCTTAACATAAACTTGTGGTGGACAATCACCTATGACTTGAAGGGGATTGTTTGCTGCAGCTGATTTAGCATGAGCATTTTGTGCCTGACTAAACTTTGCTGCCGAGTTCCGCTGGTTGGAAATAATCAACGGATAGCTCTTGCTCATTTCCCCTTTGGTGTCAAGGCTGGAGGTATGTTTTTCCATCTTTGTTTCTTGGTATTCAATAGGAATAAGGTGTAGAGGAGGCACCGAAGGTGTGGAAGAGAGTTCTGCAGTTTCGAGCTAAAACAAAACGAGACAAACAAAATGAGCATTCAAACCAAATGCTGTATCGCTTTCACCCATCATTATGGTCGTGCAATGATTCCGTAGATTTTGCAGAGTTTGTTGTTGTCCAACAAGCTGAACGGGAGGAAACTTTAGCCTGGGTTGTTAGTGGAAGTCACAGACTTTGTTGTACGTCCATGTACATGTGGTCTTTGGTGAACTTTTTTAAAATCAAATAATACATCATTATTATTAAACCTTTTGTAGCAGGTCATATCTCTAACAAATAGTGGAGGATTAGTTGACATTAACGCCTCTCTGACTGTTAATTAAAACGAAACATTGTAATCTCAGTAAAGGCAGAATTTTCTCTTATAAGATAGTAAAGGTGTACCAAAAAAGTTTCTGCTAAATATATTTTATACCTCAAACATATTTATCTGCATAGAAGAACGTCCTTGGACCCGTTGCAAGGTGTCACCGCTCGGACCGCCGAGGACTTCCTTTTTGATGGCGGAAGAAAAATTGTCACTGGTGTCCATGGTGCTGCTCACAAGTGGCTTTTCCCCCGTTGACTTGATTGCTCTTGGAACGCCGTTAAACCTTATTGATTTACTGGGCATGGATTGCCTCTGGGTTGTATTCCCTTGCTCCTGAGCGTATGAGAAGGCAGGAAGTTTGGCGCACACTTTTTTAGGACGAGGCACTTGAGCAGTCGCAACTGTCTCTAGGCTGATGTTGACCAATGGTATGGGCGACATGGCAGCGTTGTGGCAGGCCTGGGTGATACCACCGTTCCAGGTTGCGGACTTGTTGCTGGGCATGGCACTTCAAAATGAGACAATGACAAATCCTCCTCTGAAAAGACACTTGAGGTTTTTGAAGACATCAGCTGAAATTAGTCAAACTTGGGCATTTTCCAGATTGATTAGGATAGAAAGTTCTTGCTAGGTGCTGATGAGCAACAGCAATCATCACTGCGATCCAAGCTCAAATACCTGCGAAGAAGACAATGCCAAGTGACTGGTGGAGACACGGAAACATGGACATATTGAATAAGGACAATAAAGAATTACCTTGAAATTCACAACATTCATTGCTTGCTAGCCATACTGTTGTCTGCAAGTAAAAACGGAGCAGAATGTTACTCTGTCAATCTAATTCAGCATGCACCCCTACATTTTCTTAAAGTGCTGCCAAAATTTGAAGTTGGGGGTTACACTGTGCTCTAAGTAAAAATGTTCGTCTGGAGCCCTGACATTTAGGTATAAATAATATGATGTAAAAGCTGGAATTCTTATCTTTGCACGATACTGTATTGCTAAGTGTGAGTTTTATCTAAACAAAAATAGGAGGCGATAATCACGATACAGGGTAAGTCAAGCGGAGTATGAAAGCGATGACAATATTAACACAAATTTATTGTTGATGCATAAACTTGCACGAGACCACCAAGTTCAAATGACAAGCGATGACTTGTTCACCCCCACTTTTCAAGTCGCTTCATTTGTGGTGGGGAAAAAGCATTGTTAACCTTGACACACCAATACGATCAAGTGGATAAGATGTCGTATTTAAAGTAAATCTTTATCAAATACCAGTGTCTCATATTTTAGAGTAGAATGAAGAGCTAGCTAACCACTTGATGCTAGCTTTTAATCGTATTAATCACAGTTACGCCATGGCAAAACGTGCAATAGCGTTACAAAGATTCAACGATAAATCACTGCCTTCGATACAAGTTGGGGAAAAATAACATTAAACTACCTTGAACGTGGAGAAAGAGGCCAGCACGTTATGTGGCAGTTCCTCTTTCCACCCCAAGAGGAGTGAATGGCTCCACTTTCACATGGCAAGGGTCTGACAACAAGAGAGTGGCCGGAGTATCCGGGTGAGCAGTGACGCACCACGGCGACAGAGCAGTTATGACTGCTCCTGACTTCCGGTTCGCGACTTCAATGGCGCGCCCTCAGCTGGCCTCCAACGTCAACGCACGTCAGATCAGCGCATTAAAAAAAATTTTTTTTTTCAGTTTCGGTGTTTAAAAATCAATAATTAAAATATAAAGCGAAACTAATTTGTGATAATACTGATTTTCTTTTAAAAATAAACAATTATATTTGTTTAGACGTGGTATTGTAGATCAGCAAGTTCACCAGCAGAGGGCTCTCGAGATCCGATTATGGTTGCTTTCAGTACAGCGGACATTGGTCATACTTTTTCTTTAACTTCAGGTCCCCAATTCCACCAATAATATTCAAACTTTGAAGCTGTATTACTTCATAATGTAGTGCATTCCCTTCATGAAGAATGTTGCAGGCTACTGTTGTATTCTATTCTATGGAACTGTTTATTCCACTTACCCTCATTTAGGTCATAGGTGAGGTCAAGCCTATGCCTGCTGACAGAGGCATCCTGGAATGGGTGCCAGCCAATTGCAGGGTATTCACATATAAGGACAATTCAGATAACCTAACAAGCTTGTTTTTGGAATATGGGAAAGAGACAGGAGTACCCACAGAAAACCCAAGCATGGGGAATATATGCAAACCTCACACAGGAAAGCCAGAGGCCAGTTTTGAAATCTGAACCTCAGAAATGTGAAGTTGATGTGCTGACCATTCGATTCTTTTCTATTAGATTCGATTCCCCTCAGTGTTTCCAGTCTTTCCCCTCCTTCTTTTCTTCTCACAACTTTTTAACCTCCACGTTCTCTACTCCATCTTTCATCCAATATGGTCAGCTTACCACTTGCCTTTTTCCCTTATTTAACTCTCACCTTTACCCATCACTTTTCTCATTCTTTATTGTATCACCACCCCTCCCTCTCTTTCCCAAGCAAAGAGTAAGAGAGAGCGAGCGAGAGAGAGCGAGAGAGAGCGAGAGAGGGAGAGAGGGAAAGAGGTTGCTGAGAGGTGGCTGAAGTGCTTCCACAGTCTATTCACCAAGAGTAAGTGAGAGTGCACAGGACACAAAAAGAGGAGAAGTAAAATCTTACTCTCCTCCTCCTGGATGATCTCTTAACTTGTGAACCTGACAGGAATATAACAGAAGAGGACACGTTTTTTTTTTCCTGAGCTGGGATGAATATGGAACCCGATTTTGTCTTCAACTACTAGAAGAAAATAAGAAAATAGGAAAAGACTTGAAGGAAAGTAATGAAAATCACTACAAAATTTTCAAATATCTAGAATTTGTAATATTTGAATTGATTTTTATATCTACAGAGGGGAAAAAAGAAACTAGAAGCCATACATATGTGGAGCAAAAGGGATGTCGGAATCTTACTTCGGAAGACAATAGCAAAACTCAGGAACCTGCACTGGAAGAAAAAAAGCTCATTTGTGACAAGAAACCAGTTTTAAAACAGATGATTAAAAACAATAATTACTTCAAAGGAAAAGGAGAGCCAATTAAAAAGTTAGATATAGAGAGAAAGTGCTGACGACAAATAAAGAGGAAAGCAGCAATAGAAAGTGATCTGAAGAAAGTTCAAGGATTACAGACCCTGAAGAAGGCGACCGGGACAATGAAACATCCTCTTCTCATTTTCATCCTCCACTTGGCAGCGTTGATGGCGGAAGGCGTGCCTCAGGTGCAGCTGGAGCGCTGGGTGCGCTCGGGCCTGCAGTCCCTGGAGTGGGACCGGCTGGACCGCTGCCTGCGTGCCTCCTCTCACTCGGAAACCGAGTGTCGGCGGTTCGCCCACCTGCCGCCCTCCGCCGTGGCCGTCTACACCTCTGAGCCGCAACCCGCCACTGCAGGTGACACATCAAAAGTCACACCTTTGACATTGAGATCTCAAGCTAGTGTTATAAAGTGTGATGTTAAGGTTTCAAAGTATGATTTCGAGGGGATTAGGGTTCGCTTTCATAATCTCACATTCCTAACAGATATACAGTAACTGAGTTGAAGAGTTAAATTACTTTGGTTGTGACTGTGTGCAGGAGAAGGAGGATTGAAAATGGATGAACATGATTGATTTATATTGTGACCCAGGTGCCGCCGACAAAGTCCTGGCCATCCTCCCAGACTCTTACTCATCCAGTGGGATGATCAGCTCCAAATTTCGGAGTGCTTTTAGCATGGGTCCACTAGTGAACAGGAGGGAGAGCCGACACAGGTACCAACCGCCGGCTTTCCCTGCCTCCATGAGCCATGACGCAGTGCTGGTGCTGGACCCGAATCCCGGCGAGAACTTTGGACACCCGGTTGCCCTCTTCTACGTGGACCTAAATGTGACAAAGAAGAGGTGCGCCCACCTTGATGGCATTTACCTGGGTGAGTCTGGTTGACTGGGTTTCAGCTGCACTTATTTTTTAATAAACACTACAATGGCATTGAGTAAAGCATAGACCTTCAGCATTTTCAAGTCAGGGGCAAGTCTTGTTTAGCATGTTTGTGAATTTGACTGAGCACGCTATAAGCCTCGATAGGCATATTTGGTTGCACGCCCACGGCACATCTGGCGATTTGGTGACCAAAAGTAGACTCGAATTTAGACTAGCTAAAAGCAGGTCTAAGATGTGGCGCAGACGGTGTCATTTCAGTGAAGTTTAGCAATTTTAGTGGATTTAAAGCAGACACAAGCAGACAGATGCTGAGCTCCGCAGAGGTGTCATCGTATCTCATTCATAAATATGACAACATATGGGATGTAAGGAAAAGAATGTCGCTTGGGACATTGCGTCTTTTTAGCATCCACACCAAAGGCCTGCAACTGGGCCACGGTCTGAGGCGGCATGGTGCTTTCTCATTAGATTCTGGAGGTGATCATCATCAGCATTCTGGTCCATTTGAGGCATGCAAATCATAAGTTGGTCTGACGGCATACAAACTTGTGCTTTTTGGTGGTTTGAAAAATAACACATCACAGCTTAAGAGAGATAGATAAAAGGCCATCAGGGAGAGTGAACAAAGTGCTTCAAAACATAAAATAGTCCGGGGGGACAGGAAGTGAGTATCGGATCCTCACAAACCCAGTAAAAGAAACAGTGGTAAAAGTGCAAATTGCTCACCCCCTTCTGTGAAAAAGGTTGCAGCCAGATGTTAAGGTGAATTTGGCCTGTGTGCCTCTCCAGTCAATTATTTATACACGAACACACACAAAATGCTATGCCCCCTGCTGAGTTCTAAGGTTAGATTTGGGATAGCATTTTTTTTTTAAGTTGAGCTGTCTTTAAACCTTTTTAATCTGAAGAGGACTCCAAAAAGTCTTTGGGGCAAAGAAGTCCAAAAAGCAGCATCTTTAGCTGCCTTCTTGGAAATATTTGGCTCCAGTGGAATGTTTTTTTTTCCTGGTCTTGAGTGAACTCTATTCATTGCATCTATTGCATCTTCAGGAGAAGAGTGTTTGACTCAGGCCTTGAAAGGTCGCTGTCAGAACCAGCTGAAGCGTCGGCAAGCCGGGCCCGAGAGGCTTATGGGACATGGGCACGGCTGGCTGGTGGGCGGAGCTTCACGCAAAGATACCTTTAGCAGTCCAGTCAGTGGGCGGCTCTGTGAGGTCCACTTCCTTCCTTTGGTGGTCAGAGTCGGAGACAGCAACCGGACCCAGAGACTCAAATGTGTAGGTCAGTTTCAAACCTGATGTGAGGACATGTTGATCATGTTGAATTTCCATCACCTCATTTTGCTTGTGCAGATCACACAGAATTTTCCAGGTGTCCTCAATTGGTGCCCATTGGATCTCCAAGTTTGCCCATCTCGAGTTGTGAGCTAAACAAAAACACAAGACGTTGTCACCAGCAGCCACTGGCCACTCACCTCTCCTGCCGCCTTTACCAGACCTGCGACCATGCCGTGCTTATCTCTGGTAGAATGCAGACCACAGCTTTCGGCCTCAATGTCCAATAGTGTTATTGGTTTACCAGATTGGTTTGTTTGCGTCAGGTGGCTGGCGGCAACAGATGACGTTCCAGCGACACGTGCAGAATCTACAGAGGTTCTACAGAATGTTGCGGATGAATGGTTTTCACAAAGATCACATCAAGACCTTCTTTGCAAGCAGTGGGCACATTCCAGGTAGGACTTCCTAGAGATGATATTGCAATTATAAATGGAACAGTGCAGGTAACGTCTTTGTTCATGTTCTTCCGCTGCAGAGGAGCTGGAGGGTGCCTACTCAGCCACGGAAAAGGCGGTGATCCGTAACCACGTGTCCTATGTCTGCAGGAAACAACACTGCGCTGACTCACTAGTGCTTTATCTGAACTCACCCACGCGCAGTGATGGGACCATGCTCCTATGGGATGCCAACCTCAACGGCATTGTAAGATGGAGGGAGACACAGCCAGATAGTGTTGTTGATCAGATTGAGGCAGATCATAGAGGAACTAGAGAGGAGCCTTACCTGTTTAGTTGATTGTTTCTACTTCCAGGCTGATCTGAAGGAGCGCTACTCAGTCAATGAGCTTTTGACTGACCTGGCCGGCTGCAGGGCAACTCGTGTTTTGTTGTTCGTGGATCAAAGCTACAGTGGCGTTCTGTCCAAAAGGCTGAGAGGCTCCCAGAAACATCTCAATGTGGTTTTGATCCAGAATCAGAAATTGTTGAACCAAAACTACCAGAACCACAGGGTGGCTATGAGCTGGGAGGACAGCAGCTGGGCTCATATTGGTCCCTCAACCTGCTTGCTGGATTACCTGGAGAAGGTATTTTAATGAATTAGAAATTCCAAGAACTCATTTACTTTTTTCTTCTTATTAGACGTAATGAATTTACCAACATTACATATTACAGAAGTCCTACTCTTTACATTATTGTCAATGAAATTCAATCAATGTCAAGCCCATTGACAATAGGTTTTCTGAAAAAAAAAAACAACTGTAACAACCTGATTGCAGAGTGCGGGGGCTTCCCACCTGTTGGACCGGTGGGCCAACCTTTTGAACATCACCCTGGCAGGAGCTCCATGCAACTCCACACCTCCGCTAACGGATAGCGAGATGCGGCGGTGGTACCAGGGATGCCAGAACCTGCCAACTGCGCTCTGGCACAGAAAGTACAGGGGGATCAACTAAAAAAGGGGGGAACCCTAAGAGACTGACCAGACAGAGTGAGAGCGAGAGAAAGCGAAAGAGGAAGAGCGAGAGAAAGAGAGACCTCACATACACAGAAAATACATGTTAGAGTTTATCACATGCATGTGTAGATGGACAGTAGATGCAATGTGCTTGTGTTTGATGTGTGTTTGTGTATGGGTGTGCGTGTATCTATGTATAGTGTGTGTGGGTTTGTGTGTTTTCTGCCCTAACGCTGAACCTGGACTGCAACCATGTTGATGACAGCTTATCCCAAGGGGGTGTCCTGAACCTGAACACCATTTGTGTTGATGTGTGTGTGGAGGTTCAGCAAAAGGACACACTTGGGTCAAAGTGTGTGTGTGTTAGTTCAACATTTCACAACTGATCACTTGTCTCCTACTTTGGTCAGCATAGGAGTTTTTTTTGTCATTTCTTTGCTCCCTCCTTTCATCCATTACTACTCACTCATTTTCAACCTACCATCCTTTCTGTTTTCAAATTACTTTATCCACTTATCCTTTTAACCAAAGCTCCCCTAATACGTTGAAAAATGTAACTCTCGAAACAATTATATCCACTATTTGTAGTGGATACAAATATAATTTAGTATAGTTGTAATATAGTAGATAAAGCATATATACTTATAATATGATACCATGTTTGCACAAATAGTAGTTGTTTGTATTTTGAGACGGATGCTGGAAGACCTACAAAAAACAACTGTGGAAACTGCGGAATACAGGGAGTTCCCTACGCACATCGACGTAACCCGAAAAAAAACCCCAGCTGGGATAGGCTCCAGCTCACCCATAAATAAAAATAGAGATTGAAAATATGTAAATGGTTGGATGAATTTTTCTCCAGAAAAAAAAGCAACCCCCCCAGTAGAAAAAAACAACAATGATGAGACAAAAATAAAACATCATTTGCATATCTTAACATCCCAGAATGATATCAGATTTTAAACTATAGAGATGTTTTTCTGTGCCCCGAATAAAGCAAGAAGAGCAAGGGACGCTAAGGACACGGAAGGAGAAGCTGAGATTGGCCTGCGATGATCATGATTAAAAGATGAAGCACTGAGACTGCCCTCACTGCTACACCGGCTGGCCATGGCTTTTTAATAAGGGCACCACTCCTGTGTGCATACATGTATGCGACTGTGTGTGTGTGTGTGTGTGTGTGTGTGTGTGTGTGTGTGTGTGTGTGTGTGTGTGTGTGTGTGTGTGTGTGTGTGTGTGTGTGTGAATGGTGAATCACACACTCAAGCAAGAACTCATTACTGGTAATGTGTTGTCTACTTTTTAATTGTTTTTGTCCTGTCCCTGACTTGACCTCCTCTATTTTCGTCAACCTCCAACTAACACCTACACTACATAGACAAAAGTGATGTGACACATTTGAATTGGTAAGAAATGAAAATTGTTCTAATATAACCATCCTTTGGAAAGGATTCTGGCATCTCAATGGAATTTTTTTCTGGAATCTTATTTAACTGATTAAAAGGTGTATCTCTGACTTTTTTAGTCCCAAAAATGTATGACAGTTGTTTTGCATTGATGTTTGTTCACATAATGTTCAAGATAGAAACTGAGGAAAACATTCCCAATTGTGTGGATTGACAGACTGGACCAACCACCAAGATTGTATCCAAAAAGTAGCTGTGTGTTCAAATCACAATTTTGTGTACAGATTCTAAAAGACAATTAAGAAGAAATGTTTCTAGTGGCATGCAGTATTTCACAGAATCTAGTCAATAAAGCTCTTATAGAAACGTGATCATGATTGGATGCTGGAATTTATTGGGAACTGTACGTGGGCTCTTTAATCGTCCTGACAATTCCAACATCGATGTGTAAATGGTCCTGATTGGTCAATGTTCAAGTACATCAGTTGTACGTTAAGTCAAAACTTACTAGTTTTGACAACAGCGTCTAACTTGGACAGCCTTATAGAAATTGAAATATAATTGTTTATCGATCCAGTGCTTTGCATCTATTTAATACCACAAGCGAAACGCAGCATGTGGCTGTTTGTGTATTTCTATGAGTGCCCCTTTGAGATACTGTTCTCACAGCGACGCACCATCTGTCTCTGTCAAAGTTGCCCTCAGGCCGCTCATATAGTTTTACTCCAAACACTAACCTTTGACACAGCCACTCATGGCCCATCCAGGATGTTTTTACCAAAACAAGCTCAGTATCGCAACCAGCTCAGCGAATAATGAGCGGCTTGACTTTTTGACATAATGGTACCAAACATCGCGGGTCAAGGTAAGGCACAATTTAGGGAGCAGGGAGCTTGCTTAGCTAAGAAAATCATCTTTGATTTTATATATGGATGCGATTTGCGATGTTTGTTTTGGAACGAACAAATAATATAAAATATTGCATATATGGTTAGGTATGATGACTATATTTCTTTGAATACTCAACATTCCTCAATTGCAGGTCTAGCCAAGCCAACATTTTAACCTCAACTTTGAGTTTGTTTGTACAAAAAGTCTTGTTCTAATAAATTGCTACTTGTGGTATGTTTAGTTATTTTAAGGACATGCTAAAAAATTATAAGCGGTTAGTGTTTATTATCTCAGCTCATAACATTCATGAACTGAGATAATAAACACTAGATGCTCATACATGAATAATAACTGCTGAGTCCATGAGCCCACCTTTGCTAACCAAAACAGCAGCACCCAGAGTGTTTCGAGTTTTTACTTTTATTTTACTTTCATTTGACACAAATTCATATTATTCCTAATTTTGTACTTGTGTGTAGGCTCAACTACTACTGACCCCATAATTTACACATCTGCAGCTGTTGCTGAATGAAGGTATTAATTTTTTTTAGTATCTTACTGCATTATGATCACAAAGAAATAAATAGTGAAGAGAAAGAAGAGCAAGCAAGATGCTTGAAAAAACAACAACCTTGTGCCATCTAAAATGCTCACGCAGACTTGAAGCGACGTTACTATGAATTAATAAAAACACAAGTCTGCTACTGTCTGGCCTACCAGACGGAGTGAAAGAGAGGCACACGTTTTGAAATGGATGACGCTAGAGAATGGGAGAGGCAAACAGCTTTTCAACAGGCATACACAGAATTACAGGAGACATTTAATTAGCATTAATGCTTACTAGTATCTTGTCAACATATAGATAAAAATATTTAGGGCAGATGCATCTCTTTTCCATGACCTTTGTGAGATGTATTTTGCAACACTACATTGCACAATTACTTGTACTTCATTTTAAAGAGTATATCAATTGAACATGGGTATAAAGTTCCTGTCACTAGTTTATCACAAAAAATGACTTTTGTGTGTGGCTCCTGCGTGTGAGAAGGGAAGTCTTCCTACTCATCTCTTATATCAAAGGACACCGTACGCCTCAGCAGTTAAAGTGGCTCTTCATCTGTGTGTGTGTGTATGTGTGTGTGTGTGTGTGTGCGCGTGTGCGCCTCTGGGCCTGAAAAAGACACCAGCGGATTTTAGGGTACACATGCAAAAACAAACACACAAAGATAAGTTTTGATCTGTAGACTAATCGGCAAGCACACTCAGTCAAGCATGTCACTCATGCACGCAAACATCCACGCACGCACGCACGCACGCACGCGCGCACACGCATGCACGCACGCATGCACGCACGCACGCACGCACACACACACACACGCACGCACGCACGCACGCACGCACGCACACACACACACACACACACACACACACACACACACACACACACACACACACACACACACACACACACACACACACACGCAGAGGGTGTTTCTACATTTTCTAAAAGGCCGAATGTCACTTTAAGATGCCTTCAGTCGCCGCTCTGCTTGCATGACAGCAAGGCTATCTTTGGATGTCCAAACTTAATATTTCATAGAAAACCTGGGTCACAGGTAGAAATATGTCTCCCCCACCGAGACTGCAGACCTCTGCGGCTCTGTGTTTCATCCATTCATGCTGATGGGTATTTTTTTTTTGTACTATACTAAACTACACAAAAATGTATACTATGCACACCATGTGCACATCGAGTGTATATAAAAACCTATTCACAGGTTCTCAAAGGTGTGCCAAAATAATAACACATTTTTAGATATTCTTATTAGGTGCAGGACTGAATTTTATATCCAGTTCAAGGCTGGATTTTATCAACAAACAGATGGCAGGAACACACAAAGCGCTCCCTCCATCCAATACCAGAAATGGATAGAGCCTTGATCCAAAGACAAGAGTCCATCTGTTGCTGCCATTGAAGGATTTAGCTAGCAAATCGGCCCCGTGAATGATTAGATGTTATGATGACAGCACTTTCTCCAAAGTCCACATGCACTAATAAGATTTGATAGAATTAACCATCAATGTGAATTCTTAAGATAAATTACCTAAATGAATTCCTGTCAGTCTCATCGCTTGGTTGTTGAATCTGTCTGGAAATGAGAATTGTTTTTGTTTGGTTGTGAGTGACGGTTTCAGCAAGACCCACCGAGCAGACTACTCCAGTGAGTCACTTTCTGCTTCTGCTATGTTGACCGTGCACCTCTCCTTCTTTGAATTTAGAGAGAATGAGAGGAACGGCCTCTTTTGGCTGGGAAGCAGTTAGAGCGTGTTTTGCGCTAGACTTGGGCTGGGTATAAAATTAAATCTATTTGTCTTTCACATGCAGGTAAAGACTTAAACGTTCAAGGGTTATTTTTCCGTCAGAAGATGAACCATACTCATTTTATATAGTGGTTATGCTTGAGCTAACTTGGATTAAGTGTCAACATTGGTTCATAGTAGCTCTATGGAATATAGCCTCATGTCATTCTCATCTTTTCAACATTGGTTCATAGTAGCTCTATGGAATATAGCCTCATGTCATTCTCATCTTTTCATCTATCGTCTCTTTTGTTGGCTCTAAGTATTAATCCATCTTCCTGTCCAACAAAAACATTCTCTTGCTTTCATCCCATCGGCTTTGTACCGCATTAAATACACTGACAAACTTGCTCTTATTGAAGTGCAAAAGGTCCCTGTGGTCATGTTAAGTTGAATTTTCACTTCTTATCAAGGTTTTACCATCAATTTCAACCTGTCCTGCTAATGCTCATTTGGGTTGCCGGTGAGTTGGAACCCATACAGAAAGCTTGCGTACCATCACACTTTGAGTATTGCTGACTTCAAGACATCCAGGCGGCATATAGCCTTGATTGGTCGCCAGAAAATGGCAGGTAATTTTCATTATCTTCTCATCATATTGCACTTGGGAAGTAGTTCAAGATATCATCATCCATGTTTATCATTATAACCGTGGATTCAACTTTCTACCGAGGCCTGTGAGTTTTGACTGCTTATTGTTGTGCTGGCAAAACACATTTACACACAGTATATACTGTATAGACGTACATGAATGTTGCATGGCTCGGTCCATCCTAGTGCACTACATAATGCATGTTGGCCGGGTCACATGTCCTGATTTTTCCGTCCGTCACATAGTTTTGACACGTGTGCATCGTTGCAGTTTTAATTCACATCTTGCTTCACACGCACGCATACAAATACATAAGTCTTAAGCTTTCCGGAGGTTTTATGTTCAGTACTTGTTGCTTCAACTGTGACGTACAAACCGCGGAAGACTCTCCCTCCTCTTGCGATACTTCTTCGTAACACTGAAAAGTCTGGCTTTAGACTCGACACACCTTGCTCCACCAATAATCACGCCAAAAGGTATTGGGGTCTCCTCGGAGATAGGTAGACATCACAAAAAGCCTTGATGTTCACTGTTTGAAAGTTCCAGATTAAAATCAGTGTTTGAAGAAATATTATGTTTAAGACCTTAAAAGGAAGTTCTCTGTTGTTAACTTTTTATTTTAAAAATAACGAGAAAAGGAATTGATTTTTAGCCAGTGAAGAATGATGGTGCACTGTTGGTAAGGTTTGTGTGTGTGTTTTTGCGCGTGCTTGCATGCATCGATGGGAAAAAGCCTCCCCAAAGGCTGACACATTCACTGGCCCTTGATATGGTAAACAGCCAGATGAATGTCGACAAAAGCACCAAAAGCACCTTAAAGACGCAGCAGGCTTGGGAAGTGGCAGCATGTCAGGTCAGTGTGTGAGTGCGATTCAATGCAATACAGTGGCAAGTCAAAAGATCCAAAAGTTCAACAAACATTTTCGAAAAAAAAAGTCCAATCTTTAACGTAATTGTGTGTTTTGTTTTGTAGATTTGACTCATCACACATCACAAATGTGTTGTAAAGAACCCTGACAATTTCAATGAACAAAATTGTCAAGAGGCTTCAAAACTGTGAAAAATCAAGTCACTGTCTCTGCTCTCAAATTCTGTGGGCGTGTCTTAAATCTTCACATCCCCGCATCCCTGTTTGAGCCACCAATATATATCTCACCTGGTTGATGCGTAGTTTTCCATGCCATGATAAGCGGTGCTAGCCACCAACTAGCTCAAAAGCTAACAAGAGATCCTCCCAGCTGACGGACAGGCACTGGTTTCATCCGCGTCATCACCCCCCTTGCTTGTCGTCGTGTCTATGTTTGGGACCACATAACAGACACTTCAGGGAACGGTATTAAACGAGTTATTCAGACTGTGCTTCTAATCATTTATTATATCTTGATCCAGCATGTTGTTGCAGCAACACCTGATCTTGTCACTATCACATCAAAGAGAAATGACGAGTTATTATGTCTTCATCACTTCCCTGTGACCTTCCACTTCTTGGATTCATGAGTCAGTGTCATCTCTACTTGCCTTTATAGCCGTCTGCTCTTTCCGCACGCAGCTTCAGTTATACTGTGAATAAGTCATAGTAAAAGGTTCCTCAATAATGCATTGCGTCCAGACGCCAGATGTGTGTGTGTGCCCGCAAGTCTTTGAAAATTAAGGTCTTAATAAAAAGAAAAGATTGCAGCTGGTGTTAGCCGATTAGGGTAGTAATTTAGGTAACTTTGGGCTGGAAATAAGGTTAAAAAAAATACATCCTACTAGATTATTTAAAGTTTTCTTGAAAATGAAACCTAAGAAAGATCATGGCATCAGACGGCAGTGACGCACAGTCGCACGCATATTCTCATTCATTACCGTAATAGAGGCGCAACTGGAATGAAATGAATAAAATGAATAAATAAACAGATGACGAGAGGAGGGGTAGGTGGAGGAGGAAAGAGAACAACAAAATAGTGTGTGTGTGTGGGGGGGGAGGTGTTGACGAAAGACTTGCATTTGCGTGCTTCTTTAACGTTCTTCTGCAGGGGGTATTTTTGACTCATTGGCATTTTGGGCTACGAAGGAGGGGGTCAGGGGCTGACGGACAAAACGGCCGTTGTAGCGATGTGTGCATGCCAGCAAAAGGCATCTAAGCATGAGTGGCAGGAGCGGCGACCTTCCAAAAAACGCTCCGACTTCCAGTCCTTGCGAAACAAAGCGGAACGTTGCCTCCTCCTCCTCGTCACACTGGCTTACGCTTTCATGTCTCTCCAAAAGGCAAACGCACGGTGACAAAGGGCAGCCTTGGCGGAATCCAGCCCTCACCGGAAACAAATCCGACTTACTGCCGGAAATGTGGACCAAACTCTGACATCGGTTATATAGGGACCGAACCGCCCTTATGAAGGGTTTCGGTACCCCATACCTCCGAAGCACCCCTAGCAGAACTCCCTAAGGGACCCGGTTGAACACCTTCCCCAAGTTCACAACACACATGTAGACTTGTTGGGCCAACTCCCATGCACGCTCAAGGACCCTGCTGAGGGTCTAGAACTGGTCCACTGTTGCAAAGCCGCGATGAAAACCACTATGCAATGTCCCGACGGACCCTCCTCTCCAGCACCCCTGAAGGGACCATACCAGGGAGGCTGAGGAATGTGAGTAAGGACAAATCTTTCAGTTCCCCTTCTTGAAAAGGGGGACCACCACCCCGGTCTGCCAATCCAGGGGCAATGTCCCTGACTGCCCTACACATCTGGAACCTTGAGGAAGTACGGGTGAACCTCATCAACCTTAGCCTTGCCACCCAGGGCTACCTCTGTGACTTCAACCCCAGACATAGCAGAGCCCACCTCAGAGTCCCCAGACTTTGCTTCTTCACAAAAGGCCCTCCACCACGATAAGGTGACAGCTCACCAAGGGGTCAAGGGTTCCATACAAACCCTAATACAACAGTCTGAGTCCAGCAGCTGTAAATCTTCATTGAGACATGCCACCTACATAAATTCTCAAAATTAGTAATTACACAAAGACTTTGAAATGACATTTTAAAATGATTAGTAATATGAAAATACTTTAGATGAGTTTCATCCTACAATTCAAGTGTAATGAACATGTTGAATTGACAGGCTGTAAGAGAATTACAAAAACAATTATGATGAAATTTATTTAACTGTAGGTGCTCTAAAGTTGTCAATGAAAAACTATACTGACACAATACATCAAAAGCGTGTAGTACTTGTGCACATACTTACATAAACAACAGGGATGAAAACAGGTTATTCTGTTGCGATTCTGGACTGTAAGTATGTGCTGCCATCTGTAGATCGAACAGTAAAAGCCAAGTGACCTGCTGTTAAGCCATATTTAAAAATCACCTCAGGCACAGAATTAAATATAAATAAAAAGGCCTTTTATTAGTAAAGAGTAACAAACCAGCAGTTTGATGGTTGGTTAAAGATGCACAGGCGTGGGTCGCTTTATTCAGCAGTGTGATGAACAGCATTTTGCATCAACATCAGAATATACAGCTCAGATCAGCAGTTTTTGGATGAGAAGGGATGCGGAGTTTTACTGCCGCGACCTTGTGGTAGTTTAATAACTCTTTAGAACTTTGATACTACAAAATGCAAATAATTGTTTAAAGCCATCAAAGGCACCCTTTGCTTCAAAGTAAATGCTTACAATTGTGTATAAAATGCTTCTATATACTCGTGTATCCTGTTCTTGGTTGTTGACATGGGGATAAAGGCGGACTACGTACACCTAGGAAGGATAACTAGTCAATCCGGGATCATTCTGAATTGGGCATTGCAAGGGTGGCCAGCTCGGACTAAATTACCAATGGAATTACATTCAGATGTTAAATACAAGCCTTATGGATGCTGGTAAATAAAAAAAAAGCACAAAGTTACATTGTGGGAAGTCATTTTCCACATGTGCTAGATTCCGATTTTTCAAACAGCGTCTGTGATTTGACATGCACGGTGCCCCGGATTCTACATTCTACATACGACACCACACATTATGTTGTAAACATTGAGCATGACAGCTAAAATAAGTCTCCATAGTTGTGTTCCAGTGTTCACATGTGGTCCAGGACAACCAAGGAATCCCTCAACCTGCATGTGGCGACAGGTCCAGTTTATCCCGTGATGGACAAGTGTGAAGCTTAATTCAGTCTGTTGTTGTGAACCAGTTTTTTGAATCAGTCATGTTATATGATTCCAGGTGCATTAACATCATGATGAAAAATCTGACTCCAACCACGATATCAATATGAGTTTACATACATTGTACCATAGAAAACAACATTCAGTGTTGAGAGAGTGTATTCAGTCCATCATAAACCAACAGCTAAACTAAGTCGATAATAGATGAGTTGGAAAAAAAAATGGTGGAATTGTTGATCGAGCACAAGGTTGTAAGCATTTCAAATTGTATCATAGTCAGAACATGACAAGCAAAAATATTTTGTTGTTCAGATTTGATTTCATGAATGGATAAGGCTTAATACTACATTCTTTATGTTGCTGTGGGAAAGTTGGTCACTGACAATCTCAGTCAAGCTTTGACAAAAAAAGTCATACATTTTTCACAATTATAGAAAGAGATAGTGAATTTTTGTGGGTTGCACCATATTTCTTAAGTGAAGCATAAGTCCCTGCTTAGAAGCGAAAGCTAATGTTTGTGTCACTAAAGCTAAGAAAATGGCAATCATGACTAGCTGAGAGCAGCTGTGCTAGCGCTAGCACTATAATTCACGACGAAGCCTTGGCTTTTGTTGACAGATCTGATTCCACAAAGACATAGCAATGTTTCTTCACTGGTTCTCACCTGAAAATGATCAATAATAAAAAATATCAACAGGCCACACTAATCTACTATTGATGGTTTTGAAATTTCTTTGTTAAATAATCCGAATTTGGCATGACTGGGTTACAATGCTGCCCTTGGGTTGGGTTGACCGTACCAGCCAGCAGACTATCAAGGGTTGTGATCCAAACACCGTTGGAGTGACCCTGAGCAACATTAAGTTGTCCTTAGGTAAAATATATGTGAGGGTGGCTCGGGTCAGTGATGACCATTTTGTCCTTGAGTGACAACATTTACCTCAAGAGATTCGTCCTCTGGTTTGAAGACTCAGGAAGGACATAAATCCAAGTTCAGTCTGAATGTTCTTGATTGAGCGAAAGCACGGTATTATTACATGAAATAACTGGTCGGCCTTAAAGACAAAAATAATTTCCTGATTCAAATATCTTACTGAGTGTTCCTGAGCAACCGCAAGTTGTCTTCTGGTGAAATAACTCCCGTCGAGTTTAACAACGTAAAAGGAAGATTACCTCCTCACTAACGTCCATTCACCTCATATTGGGAAAATCCAACTGGTCAGAAGACTACCGTTGTCCTCTCAGTGCGCATCCAAGTTTCAGCCAAGTGTACTTAAGCATCACAGGTTGTCTCAAGGTAACAAAGGACACATTGATTTCCAGCTCCCAGTGGTCCTTGAGTAAAGACAATTTATCTGGTCACAACTTTCACAAGACTATAAAATGTGTCTCTAGCTGAAGTCATTTAGCAGGTCTATAGGGGAACGAGAGCATTCACAGTGTGTCTAAAACTAAAGAAGTATCTTTGGGTTCCAGGCAGCTTGAGTACCAGAGTCAAGATTGATTGAAAGTAACACCACAACAGAAAAAAGCTTAGACGACAAGATTTGATCTGCTTCTAAGCTGTCAGAAGGAACGGTAATAGCGGACACATTGATGATTTCCCATGTGTGAATAAATACATCTGATAGTTAAATCCAGAAAATATATTTCCGATCTTGTGGCAGGTCTTGCTACCAAGTGTCCCATCTTTGTCACAGTGAGTTCCCCATACTGTTACTGACCAGTCCCTTGATGTTGGTGATTGGACGAACATCGTGAAGTTGTCTTCTTCGATCAATGAACGTGGCCAATCGCGACGTGTCCAGAGGTGTTTTGGAGTACTCCCCGCCATGAGCGCCTCCGCGCCCCACCCAAGGGTGCTGTAAACAGGAAGTAACGGTTGGCCTCTTCCTAGGATCCTGCAGGAGCACAGAGGATATGAAATCTCTCGCTGCCTCGCTCACGTCCTTGAAGTAATCATCGGGGAAGCAGAAGTCAAGGCGGCAAATGTTGACGCAGGTTTCCTCGGGAGATTCGTCCAGAAAGGGCGACACGCCGCTGAGTATAACGTAAGCCAGGACGCCAACGCTCCACACATCGGTGGCCACAGAGACCGGAGTGCCACAGATGAGCTCGGGTGCAGCGAATTCCGGGTTTCCTAGCAACAGGTGGACGTAGCGGCGATGCGCCGACAGCTGCACGGCATCCCCAAGGTCAATAATTTTGATGCGCGGGGTGGGAGAGTGAAGCTCCACCATGATGTTTTCAGGCTTGGAGAAAAAAGGAACAAAATCCCAAAGCTCAGGCTCGTGTTCGAGCACGAGCGATCTGAAATTAGCTTTCCTTAGTCAAATCTCACCTTCAGGTCCAGGTGTGCAACTCGGCACATGTGAAGATGCTGCAGGGCTTCCAGGATTTCTCGGATGAAGAAGGCCACCTTTTCCTCCATCAACTCATCATGAGCCACCAGGTAGTCAAGGAGACGGCCATCTTCCAGCCTGACAACCACATACAAATATTGGTGCGAAACATCATTTGGCACTTTTGTTCTTTTTCACATGCAATTTTCTACATCTTTGTATTCTCCCACAATTTGTGAAACAATCCTTTGTCAGCTAGATGTTTAATCACTTACAGCTCCAGGATCAGCATCACTGATGTGGGGGACTCGTAGGTGTCCAATAGTGCCACCAGCTGGTGGTTCTGCACATGTCGGAGAATGTCGGCCTCATGAGCCGCCTGCTCCTTCTTCTGCATTTTCTTGCTCACAAACTTCACTGCCACCTGCAGGTTACACGGTGTATAATTAATCAACATTGTTGCTTTCCTTTATTGTTACATCATCTCACCTCTTTCTTTGTGGACTTGTTGAGACATTTTCGCACTACAGAGAAACGTCCCCTGGTAAAAACAGCCAAAGGAAAATAAATGGTTCACATGCTTAAGTTGAAATGTTAAAAATATTTAAATTCTGTGCATATTTTACCTTCCAATCTCACAAATCTCAGAGAATGTCGATTCAAAGTTTTCTTTCCACTGTATTCCTGTTCCTTCATACGCAGAGTCTAAAAAATAAAATAATAATGTTTTATTCAGTGAACAATCCAAGCTCCGGGGAACAGTATTCAAATTTCAACATTAATTTCCCGTGACTGTGCCCCACCACATGCCTCAATATGTAGTGTAATTTTATTTATTTCAATTGTAAGAGAAAATGGAATTATGAACACATCAGACTAAAGCAGAAAGACCCCTGCTTATTTTTTTTAAATAAATAAACAGCAATGATTTAGAAGAAGATTCATTACATGACAGATATTCCTTTTGTTGCTTTGTTTTTGTGTATGCGTGTGTATTGTGTTCTTACTACTGCTGCATAGTGAAACCATATTGGAGGGCTCTGATGGCGGACCGAGCCCCCAGCGATTGGACGCTCGCACTCTGAACTGGTAGTGACCACCAGGGATGAGGGTGTCGATCTGAAGACACTCCTCCGTGCTGCTGGACACCTGCTGCCACACCAGCGAGTCTGGACGGAGGAGGAGGCGTCAACCTGGACATCTCAAAACCATTTGACGTCACAAGCCCCCAAAAAATGCGGTACCTTCCTGACGGTACTCCACTGTGTAGCTGCTGACTGCACAATGAGCAGAGGAGGCCGGAGGCGGCCAGTGGAGCATCACGGCTGTACTGCTGGCTTCTTGAGCCACTGGTCTGCCAGGAGCTGCTGGAATACCTACACGGCAATACAAATTTACCTCGGTGAAATTGCTGAAGTGTACAAAAAAAAAAGCATCCGCATAAACTAGTGGAAGGATTACAGATAAAACAAACACTACGGAGTGAGAAAAACTGACTTGGGAATAAATGAAGACAAGTGAAGAGGAGAAATACAAACCGCTTCTGAAATTATTTAAGCCAGTACCGAAGGCCTTGCTGGTCTTGACCATGAGTGTCCACGCAGGGTGCATTTACCTTGAACTTTGATGGAGGCTGATGAGGAGGCCGACCCATGATCATTAACAGCCACACAAGTGTAGATGCCGGTGTCCTGTGGCATCAGGTTACAAATCTTTAACAAGATGTCACCCGTGTCCCTGCGGATGAAAGACGGATTAGAAAAGAGCACATGTGACAGGAGAAGCTACAGAGACCAGAATGTCGGCGGCACCTGATGTCGATGGTGAAACGACTGTTACTGGTCACTGGGTTCTGGTCGGGTCCCTTCAAGGTAATGGAAGGTTTGGGTCGTCCACAAACTTTGCAGCAGAGAACCACCGTCTCCCCGAAGGCACACACCACGTCAGAGAGCGGCACAAGGAACTCTGGAGCCACTAGGGACACGAACCATATGAAGTCAAAGGGAGAACATGGAATGTGTCAGATAACAAGGCTTTATGTCAATGCTGAGAAAGCAGTGGTGTCCAAACTATGGCCCCGGGGCCATTTGCGGCCCACTGTTCATTTTTAGCTGATTTTGTTTTCGGAATGTGATCTGCTCAGTGCAGAGGCAGATCCACAGTCATTTTAATAAATATTGGGACATTGACACACCACCAGAATGGATTCAAAAAGTAATGAATGGGTGCTTTTAACTGCAGACTAATTTGAGATGAAGGAATTACAAAAATTAAAAAGTTGGTATGGATGGCTGCTACGTTAAAGGGATGATATGTAATGGGACAAATTAACAATCATAAAACAAATCTTCACATTATTTACTAACCAAGTATTTTTAGTAATATTTTCTTTTCTTAGTTTACTTACCTTCCTGAATGAAGTTTGGGTTGAGAAGCTGGAAAACAGACATTTATTTAATTTGAGAAATTTTCCAACCTAATTGTATTAAATCCTATACATCTTTTAGCTTTTAGCCAAAACACAAAGAAAATATTATTTTTCTGTTGAGAAAACATTGGGAGATATTTGCTGTGAATAGCGATGGTTTTATTTAAAGTACCTCCATGCCACTTTTTGGGTCAAGGTCGTCGTCACAGTCTGATTCATCTGAAGTGTGCACCTCCTGGTAGAGGAAGCAGGCGAAGGGGTGGAAAAGAGAATTATGCAATAATGGAAATCAGTGGGAGACTAAAGGAAAGGGAAAAACGTGGTAGTGGGGTAGTTAAAAGGTATAGCACAGGCGCTCACGAGAAAGTGTGGAAAAGAACAAGTAGCAGTGCCACATAGAAAAATATTACAGGAGGAAGATTGAGAGTACTTCGTTTAGGTCTTTTGGTTTTTGTGTCCGTCAGTGGAGGAGAATCGGTTTGTTGATACTTCCCTTTTTAAAGTTAGTGCTACAACGAGGATCATTGTTTTCATGTGTCATGTTTAAATACTGTAAATGAATACTTGATGTTAATCAACTGGATAAAGTTTTACATTAAAAACAAACACACATTATTGTACTCACTCTTGTGTTAGTCCAAAAATAAATGTACCCAAACCAAAATGAATCATCATCACGAAATGTTACGACTAGTAGCCATGCGCAATGATAGAAATATAAAAAGAGATGAAAGCAAAGAAACTTCTTTTTTTTATTTAAAAAAGGAAAGCTAGACCCCGAGAATTCAATGTAAAAAATTAATACAAAGTAAAATTCAGTTGAGTATTTTCCCCTAGGAATTTAATTGGTAAAGCAACCCCCCCCCAAAAAAGTTGTGTTTCTTAGCCGTCGGGACTTATGATCAACTTTGAGAAGCAACACAACAAACTGATGCTTGTTTTACCCTCATATTTACTCAATTTTTTTTTGATAACCTTTAAACAACAATTAATTACAGACTGCACCACGTCCTCAGTCAGAGTTTATTGCGCGTGCACGGGATCTCTCTTCTTGGTGCACTCTAACTACATTTAACATGCACCATTTTTATGACGTCAAATCTGTTTGAAAAATTGGTGCATTTAAATAGAAATAAATTGGAAAATGAAAAGAAAAAATATATAAATGAAAAATAATTGGGAGTGGTTCTCAACTGCTAGCAATCTCTTACTTCTCAGAGAGAATTTCCAAACGCAGCCTTAAACAAGTCAGCTAGCTCTGTTTCTGTTTGATTAGTTATCTTACTTGATACATTTTATTCGGTAAAAAATAGTCATGCCCGTAAGTTAATGCTGGTAACAAGTTGAGAACCATTGTAATTGGGGTTGGTTGGGGAGAAAAGCTTTGCTGTGTCATTGTGGGGTCACGTCACGCCACAAACATGTGCACACAAACACGCACACACGTGTTAGAATAAAACTAAATTACTCACAAAAAGTTACTTTGCTTTCGGTAGAAAATTCATCATTACCCCAAAATCCACCAACAATTTAATGTTGAAATTTCACTCGAAAGCCAAATATCCCTAACTTTTTGTGAATAGTCTGGCGAGGGGCAGGCAGGCGACAGGCACACGTCGCCGTTACTCACTTTGCCCTTCGCCCTGGCAACAGGGGAGGCGAGCAGAGGGGGAGGGGGTGTGTTTTCTTTTGTCTTACGCAGGAGGCCATTCTCCTGACCTCTGACCACCAACGCCGAGAACTCCTTGGCTTCGGCACGCTTCCGAGCACGGAGCGTGTTCCATGACAGAGACTTCCTGTACGGTACAGGAACAAGACATGTCAATGGAGGGTTACAAAAAAATCCCGGAGGTGACTAACTGTTTTTTTGAATGCGTGGGCGACATCACCTGTTTTTTTTTATATATTAAAACAGCTTGCAAACCTATGAATATATTATTCTTTGTGCATTATTAAATGTTGGAGATGATGTATAGTAAATATGATATCCTCCTGAGTCTCAGCCTATTTGTCTCCAATGTAGTGCACATTAGATTTTTCTTTTGACTCATTTGAGCGACCCTAAAAAACATGTAGGACTTTCCAGTGAGATCTCATGTGGGTGGGATCAAAGGAACCTTGTTAGCTTGCTAAGACAAGATGAAGACTGGAGCAAAACACAATTGTCAGGAAAAGATAATGCTGTTTGATTCACGACAGTAGACATACTGTAAATCCGGAAAGTTATATATTTTTAATAAAATTTAGAATTTTGTGTTATTTATCGCCAAGAAGACAGGAAATAACAAAAAATTGAAATATACTGTATTGTTTTTTCCTCAAGAAACCCCAACATCCAACAAAAAGCATGCTTCTTCGCATGTTTTTACTTGGAGCACTTAAAGAAAAAATATTTTCTCTTCTCCTGTCCAACTGGTAGATTTGCTTAAATGAACAAATTCTGGACATTCCTAATTTCATAACTCTTTTTAATTATAAGACCAGTTTTTGCAATGTGGTCTATTAAAACTTAAATGTCAGCTGGATATGCTAGCTATAAAAACAACAGCTTGCCTTGACTAAAATATAAAATACTACGTAAAAATAAAATAATAATAATGAATAATAAAATGATACACCTAACAATACATTTGGTAAAATAAAATACATGTTTTGTAATGTATTACTATTAATAATATATTAAACTAAAATACAATACACAACAAAAGTATAAATAAATAATACGATTAAATGTAACATCAATAAATGTAGGAAAATACAACACAATTGAATAATTGACAGTGATTGAAAATGTACATAGATAAATGTGGTGCAAAATTATTTAATGACACTGTTATTAATTATGCAGCTTTTTTTTCCAGCAGTAGTTCTAACCTTTATGTGAAGCAAGATCGTACTAAAATGTGTTTGGTTCTACTCAATGAAGAGGTGAGTGGCGTTGATGCATGACGCTTTCAGCTAGACTGCACTAGTGCATGAGAAAAGGGGGAGGGACCTTCGCTGGCCGCTCTTTGTTATTGTATTACCGTGATATAATATAATTATTGGGAATTTGGGGCGGGAGAGAGAGGCAAGAACCCATTAAAAATTAACTTTTCACTCAAACCGCCACAAATGGCACCAATGAGTCACCAATAATCACTTTCCCTACGATAACCCTTGCTTTGTTCAAAATTTCTATCCAAGTTTTGATTTTTTTATCTGGCAAAGAAATTGTGTGCTCCATAAAATTTGCAGATACATTCTTTGAACAACAATGAAATGCAATTCCACATTTTGTTGTTTAATAGAGAGCAACTTTTAAAGATAACTAACTTGAACTATTAATGAGATATTCAAAAAGGCATTTTCTAAATTTAATTGTATATAATATACAATATTTTGACAACTTAAAATTAGCTAATGGTACACAGCACCTATTTTATTTCTATACGAGTCTATATATAGTATATACACAAACACAATAAACGTGTATTTTTTAAAGCCATTTGTGGAGTTGCAAACCGTTGTTAGTAGAAACTTAAAATGCTTGAAAATAAATAAGAGTGATCTGACAACAACATAATAAAATGTATTTTGTAGGTTTGTAAAGATAAAATGTTCTGTAGTCAACACTTAAGAGTACATGACGTGTATTAAAATAAAAGTAGCAGACTTGTCATGTTTGCTGCATGTTAGCTCTTGTAGTTTATTTACAAATTGTTAAAAACTACAAACTGTCCATCATCTCCATTTTCGTGACAGAGAAGAAAACAAACTTCTCTTGTCACATTTGCTTATTTCGCTACCACATGCTCACATTCAACCCAAAGGTTTTAGTTCACATATGTAAAATACATTTAAAATTCTTCTTCTCAGAGAGTAGCAACAGTCCACTACTGCCCGTGGCCATTTTGACGAAAAACATATTGCACAGCTTGACTTCATATTTTTCTTAAATAGTGCAAAAAGGATTTTCCGTCTTTGTTTTTTTTTTTTCTTCTTATAAACAGGAATGCTCTAGAGCCTCAGTTGAGACATATTTGTACAGTGAACTACTAACATAAACAACAAAAATCAACATGGAGGAAAAGGATCCGACTTTGTCCATCAAATAAAAATAATTAATCATTATAACAAGGCAACAAGAGGGGATTAACACAAAAACGCTTAAAGATTGCCACAGACAACAACAAAAATCTCCACTGCGGAGAACCCAGTCCTTAAAAAAAAATCAAAATTAACAAACAGGATAAAACAAGCAACAACAATATGAAAAAAAGAAAAAAAAAGCAGGGTGTTAGGAACTGAAATAAGTCCGGTTTTTAAGCTCCACATTCCAGATCAGATACCAGATTCTATCCAGTCTAGCTCTACAGTTTGTTGTCAGCCACTGACTCAAAAAGTGTCACTGTGGACAACATGACGCCAGTGTGGAGATTTGTAAATCCATCCGATCCCATCCAAGTGCTGCGGGTAAACAAGTGCTGTGGTGGGGGCGGAGGAGAGTGGTGGGGGTCGGGACTTACTTGATATTGTTGGCGTCGGCCACCGCCGCAGAGAAGGACGTGGCGGAGGAGGAGTCTTTTAAGGGCTTGTGGGCGGGGCCCAGGACGTGCCCTGGCACCCAGCCCTCGGCAGCGGGTGACTGGCTGTCGGCGGGCCGGTAAACGAGGTACATGTTCTGCTGATTGGTCGCCAGGACCTGCACCGTCTCGCCCTGACTCACACATATCTCATTCTCCTTGAGCGCCGAGTAGTCCTGGGTGACACGCATGGTTGACGAGGCGCCGTTGCAGCAGCCGCCATCGCTCTCCTGAGGAAGATGAGGATGGCGATAAGGATAGGGAGCATATGGAGAAACAGGGGGGGAAGAGTGGGGACAAGGTTATAGGGTGCGACTACGAGGGCTGGACGATGGTGCGGACGGCTGGGATGCCGTTACGGATGTCGCCCTGATTGGGGGTCAGGGTGGAGGTCGGGATCAAGGAGGGGGAGGAGGAAGAACAGCAAAGAAATGTCACCATTGCCATCAATTACATTGCAGGTCTAAGCACTCGATCCCGATTATATTTTTACGCAATCCATAACCGACATTATTGCGTTATCGCGTTTACATTTGCGGAACACCTGAAAAAAAATAGAAATAATAACACTGCTCAAGAATAATAATCATAATAAAAATAAAAATTTGCTTTTGGTGTCCCTAAATGTATTTTTGAAGTATTTTCATTTTTTTCTCACACATCAGGTTTTGAGATATTTTCATATTTCGAGTTTATATTTGACCTACATATAAGTTTTCCCAATATGGATTTTATCATGATTATGCATGGGCTTGCTGGACTAAAAACAGTATCAGGTTTTGCCCAATGGAAAATAAACGATGAATGTCAAGATACATGACAGTAGAAAAGGTAATTGTGCTAATCAACTTACAAGCGTTGATGAGACATAATGACAGAGGTAAAACAATTGTTTCTATTGCTGAGAGCCTCAACTGGACTCACCCTGGAGTCGAAACACGATGTTCCTCCATTGGAAGTCGACGTGGTCAACTGGCTCCGCCCTTTCTCGCTCTCCTTTTCGCCGAGGCCAACCGCCGACGAGGGGCGGCTGTGAGAGGGCGTGGATGATCGATTGCTGGCAGCTGAGCGGTTTCTGGTCAGTGACGAGCTGCCGCCGCGCTTCTGCTGGTACTCGATGGGAGACACAAGTGCTGTGTTGGAGAACGTAAAACGAATCATCACCACAAGGTTCAAACATTCAGATATCATATAAACATTGTGTACGTTGTCTTACCAGACAGGAAGGAGCTTTGATCGTCCAGTAGTTTCTGGATCTGTCTGACCCAGACCTGCTTGATTTCAACGTTGGGCGCCTGGAGGGTGAAATGCTCCGCCGAGCCGCGACATGACAAGACAAACTTGCACTGATCGTTGTCCACGGTCTCCTCCAGACCCAAGTAGGACACCTAAAGTGAAGACTGTTATCACTACTAGAAATAAAAAGTTCTCTGTCATGACTTGTTAACAGATGGAAATACCATAACATAAAATTGTTGACTCTGAACCTTTGTCTGATATTCATCTCTTGATCTGAAACCCAAATGCCTTCAGAATACAACAAAACTATAGAAATTGACCTTGCAGTTCCGATACTTTTGGAAGGGACTGTAAGTGTATTTTTAAGTACAATAGCATTTGACATGAATTCTTCTCTGTTAGTGTTCATGCTAAATATGACATGCAACAGCACATTATTATGTTAATGTTTGTCTTTTATCATGCCCCCTTAAAAACTTTTTTTACCCACAGATGTCTTAGTTATGGTGTAAACACTGCGTTGAGTACCTTGATACAGTTTTTGAACAGATATCCGGGCGTGGACGAGCCTTTATTGAGCAGCTCGCTGAAAATGACGATTTGCTCGAAGAGGAACACCCGCCGTTCTTTGGCGCGCGACAAGACGCTGCCGACTTGCTCGGTCACGTAGAAAGTCTCCTGCTCCAGCATTTTGCCCTGATTGGTTAGCTTGCCCTGCGCAGGAACATCATCGGTCAACACAACAGTCACTCTAAATTGCAGATTTTCAACGATTGCGAGTGGGCCTCGAACCTATCCCTGTGGCTCACCGTATATTCCGTTTCACGTAAAACTAACATACCTCGTATCCTTGTAGCCGACCTAAGTTCATCATGTCGTTACACCGCTTGGGAACCTGAGACATCAAATCCAATGCTTGCTGTGAAAGAAAGACAAATTTGACATTAAAAAGTGCTACTTTAGGCAGTGACAGCACTAATAATGACATTTATGTTCCAGTACTAGTAGTAGCTATGTACTAGCAGTAGCTATGTTTACCCTTATTTGTTTACAGTCCATTCCCGCCTTGTTGCTGTACTTCAGGAAATCCTACAATAAATTATGGCATGACATGAAAATAAAATACAAAGTCTCCACTGGTCATAAATATGGATCTGATGACATACCTTCAGTAGGAGCTGATATTTGGTGATTCTTTGGATGGGTTTGATAAGGTAATCGCTAATGGTCAACCGGGACTCAATGTCCTGCTGGATACCCTGTATGGAGAAGCCAAAAGGACTTCAGAATTAAGTCAACCCTAAAAGGGGAAGTCACATCTATGGTTATACTGAGCTGCATAAATTATTAGATTTGAACAAACAGACAGAACCGTAGCAAGGAGTTAAGAACCTTACGGCTTCGGGTCTTGTGAGAAGTGAGGTGTATGTCTGTGGTCATTTTTTTTGTCCCTTGGTGAGGTCAGACGTGTCACAATACGTGTAAACCGTGTGTCATGCGAAATAGTATAAAACATAACTCACATCAAAAAAAGTGTCATGATCTGCTACAATGAACTCGGACTTGGGTTTGTTCTGACAGTAGACCACGTACATGTGTAGTTTTCTCTCCTGGGAGACAAAAACAACAACAAAAAAGTTGAGCTGGTGGACATTCACGGAGGACAACGCCCTCCTCATCTTCATCACTCACATGTTTGATGAAGAGCTCGGCGAGGTACTCGTGGTCGTCCAGACATTTCTCCAGCTCTCCCACAAAGCTGCCAGGACAGAGCAGGGTTTCCTGTTAGCTAAAGCCACTCATGTAATTCCAACATTCTCACTGACTTACTTTCTGTGCCAGTCGTAGATTTGATGGATGTTGCCAAAAACAATTTTGTCTTTTCCTTTCATGTCTTCGGGAATATTTTGCTCTATTCTCTCCTTGAAAACCTGCAAGGACGGTGACATTGAATAAGTATCTTTCCACAATCTTTAGTCCACACAGATGTATCTGCCCAACATAACCCAAATTGAATACGACTTATTCTGTTCGGGGTTCCGGGGAGAAGTGTGTGTGAACAAGTTGGTGTTAAAAATGACTAATTCACCTCAACCAAGAAGCCCAAGTCTCTGACATAGATCTTCTCCGTCTCTATTAACTCCTCAAGAACGTACCTTAGTGAAAAAACAAAGGTCACATTATTGTTGGAAATATATCAAGGGAATTTGTGACAAAGTGAGCCCAGGTGGCGGACTCACATGCGCTGCTTCATGGCTTGGGCTCTCTCTTCCAACTCAGTGTTTCGGGCCTGGACCGAAGTGCTTTGTTCCCCTGAGGAGAGGGGGGAAAAGGCTGGGTGTGCTCCTGATTCTAAGTTCTGTTACACAAAATTTTTTTTAAAAAAATTGTTATTTTGTGGAGTTAAAGGTGAGCTGTGTGATGCTCAGTATCAGCAGTTCAATTTTTAGGAAAATGAATCAATTGAACTAAAACAGGACGCAAGGCAAAACATTGTTGACATCATAGGTAACCAGACAAACAGACACACACATGCAGTCACACACTCACCATCTTTGTTTTAACCAGTTTTTCTATGGCGCTAACCAGCTCGGCAGCGCAGGGCACCTCAGAGGATGACTGTAGAGACGTTAACAAGGATGATGGCTGAGAGAGGAAGACGACAAGAGGAGGCCAAAAAAAACAAACAATAGTGTGTTAGGAAGGACGGCGATAGTCAAGGTAGAAGAAAGTTTGGAAAAAGAAAATGAACAGAAAAGTTAAATCTAATTGAAAGAGGAAAGGATTAGTAGTTGGGACTATACAAAACTTGCCACCGTGTTTGAAAGTAATCATTAACACTCAATTTCACTTCCTTACTTGCACAGTTCTCCAAATAAAGAGGTCAAGTGTGCTTGCTTTGAGCTGTTTCGCTGTCAATATCGGTTGAGGTTTACCGTAAACACAAAGACAATCAAGCAACGAAATGTTCAGCCAACCCATAAAAGTTCATCCCGGAAAGAAAAGTGTTACGACAGTTCAAAACTTTCAAACCGCAACACAGACAAACTCTCACACGCATGCGGGAAATTCTGGGGGACCTTTTCTTGCTTCTTAATTACGTTGATTGTCTGCCAGTAGATCTCTGTGCTGCTGGGCACAAAATGTTGTTACACTGAAGTCACCTTGTTATCTTGCGTTGAGGGGTCCTTGATGATCTCCATGGGCGGAGGCAGCGGGGTGTGCGCCTCCTCATCCTGCTCCTCCTCGCCGCCGCTCTGCATGCCAGATGGCGTCTTGGAGAGGATGTTACCCGCTTTGCTGGGGATGTGCTGAGATGGGATAATAGGAGACATCATAATGTTCCACGAAATCATCATTAAACCGCACAAATAGTAAAAGAGGTCTTTCTTTATGATTGGCTACCTCATCGATGATGTCATCCTGTGGGTTAAGGTCAGGCTGTCCCTTCCTGCTCTCATCTCTTCCTCCCACCGGACCTGTCAATCAACCAGTACACATATTAACTCATCATGACTCAGTGTTTATTGAATTTATTTATCTGTGAATCTATTTATTTTAGTATTCACGAAGATGGCTAATTTGTGTGAAGGGTACACGCTGGAGGGATAACAGTGGTGCTTTTGTGTGTGAACGTCTTGAGTACGTCAAATCTGTTAGCAAAGGGTACAAGCTGATGATAAGTCACATCATCTGAGCCGGGGCGATGCTGTCATGCAGAGTTGCAAACACTGGACATGTGACAGAAGCATGAAAAAAACAGTTTGGTGTCCTAATTGCTTTTCGAGTACAGTAGTGTGAGCTCTCACTAGCTTCGGCTTCGCTTTAATAACGCTGATACGTAATGGGGGGGATTGTTGATACAAACACAACTGTCACAATTTGGCAATCAATACATTTTTCACAATGCAATGCATTTCGCTCAATACCAGCAATATATATAATATCGGCGAAGGCATTCTGATTTACAACACCTCTGAGGTTCAATACAAATCTGGAAGGAATAGCAAATAAGAATTGTGCCATTCTTACCGGTCTTTTTCTGTTTGTTACTGGGGAGTTTCTTAACCGAGCTGCCGTGACTGAGGCGTCGAACGGGATTCAGCCATTTTCGGATGGTGTTTCCGGAGCGTTTGGGTCCGGGTGAGTTGGACTGCAGTGAGTTGAGGGACGGCTGCGGCTGGAGGTTTGCCACCGACTCAGTTTTCCCATCGGAGCCACCGACAGGATAGTTTTCTGAAGAAGGAAAATAAACCAAAATTATTTTAAGGCACATTTCTGAGGTACAGTACTTGTAGTGCTAAATTTAGATAATAGTTTTTGCAGTCCATACACAGAATGGTCTTCCAACACTTCAGATTTCTGTTTTTAATCGATGAAATCTGCCAAATTCATCCTTACACAAATTTGGAGATACCGGTCCAGGCTTTTCATTGGTCTGTAATATTGAGTACCGTATGTTTATTTGTAATCAAAGGAAGTACAAAAGCAAACCTTTCCAGAAAACTATAGTTTACTAAACTTGGTACAATTGTCTGATTTTATTTATTTTTTTTGCCTTGCGCAATGTGATCACAAGATTTACACAATTCATTCATGTTTCAAAATCAAATGACAAGATGACACCCACACTTAATGACTACTGAATTGCGTAGTCTCAATTTTTAGAACCAGTTGTTGGAAAGAACAACAGAAGTTTAAAAAAAAGTCCTGCATTGAGTGTGTCTGTGTGTGCGTGTGCAGTCATGTGTCAGTAGTGCGGTGGATCAGCTGTGTTCACGCACACATGCAAATGTGTCTCAGACAGGAAATGAAAGTTCAAGGGTCAGGAGGAGCTCCCGAGGTGTTTTTCGTGGAACAATAAACTATTTTCCTTTTTATACCGCTAAAGCATCATGCTGCAATGTACAGTTTGTCCTTCTCCTTAATCAGCTTGCAATCTTTGTTGATAAACACACTGTAAAAGCTCAAATTAAAAGAAAATGTCATCGGCCTTAAGTGGCGGAGAACATACTTTAAGGAATACAATGACGCTTGTTTCATGTACTATATCTGAGCAAAATTGATGACGTTTAAATTACCCTACATGTAAATGTAATTTTTTGATTGGAAAATGTTGGCATTTTTTGCATAGAATCAAAATATGTTCATTTGATGACCTTTGACCAAATGAAAAGAAAATTACGTTTACGTTTGAATTATGTGCAATCAAAATCTATGAACTTTTTTCACCACTGTGTTTGGGGTTTTTACTTTTTTTTTTTTTTTTAACCAATTCTACTGATTAACATTTCATTTCTTCTATGACAGCTACCAAAACACTGTACTATGGCTGTCCTCATCCTTCTGTGGAGGATCACAATCCTCTCCCCAAAAAAGGGCGAACATCCTGGAACTCACTGAGCAAGATGTGGTGATCATTTTTGTGATACGCACACACACGCACGTCAGCCTGACCTCATATTTGCTCAACCCTTCACTAGTTACTCCCTTAAGTGCTGTTGTGCAAATGCAGTGTCATGTGACTTGTGCGTATTCAGCAATTGACATTCAGCTCTTGAATGTCCTTGACAATTGCTTGACAACACAAAAAACACGCATACACACACACACACACACACACACACACACACACACCCATATAATACAAGTGACTGATAACATTCCACTCCCCAAGTATGACACTCAAAGCACAAAGTTATTCGAAGGCTCCAAAAATCAAAAACAAATTATATGCCAAATACTTCCACACTTACCCGCCTGTACTTTGCTACAAATAGAGGGAAATCTATTAGACCCTTTATTTGCACAGGCACAATATTACCACAATATTCTCCTCAATGGGGACCGAAACAAAAACCACACACTCACAAGCCTCCGCTTTTTAACTCCTTTGAGAAACTACTTTATGCCTCTAAGTGCTGCTGATTTGTTTACCAAGGATTACGTCACTTTTAAATGTCCACATGTGAACGATAGGTTATTTTATTAATGTGAAGATAAAAGAAGGGCAGGGTTAAAAAAAAAAGTGAGGAGTGAAGTCTGCCTCTAAAAGTCAGGTGAGCTGGAACAACGGCGCTACTGTTCTCATCCAACACAAAAGACAGAGCGTGTGGCCGTCACTCACTCTTTGAACAGAACAGCCCCCTTGTCTCATCCCAACCCGTTTTCTATCACCCTCGCGGCGCTCCACTACACAGTCTGTTTCATTCTATAATTATGGCGCACATACCTCGACAGAACACACATGCACACACACACGCTGAATAGCTCAATTGACAACACGTACGGATCATCGCTCCACTTTGACACACTTTTCTTTACAAAACACTTAAAAACTGTGGACAGCACTAAATTTAAATCCGACATGGAACTCAAGTTTTACATTTTTTTTTCCACTATAATTTCACAGGAATGAGATCAAGTCTTGAGTGTTAGAATATGACTTCAGCTCAATTGCCATCCGAATGAGAACAAGCCTATTTAAAATTGATTGACTATTTCTCTGAATGATTAATTGATCAAGAGGGGGTGTGACAAAGAAACGCCTTAAAAATCCAAGTTACCATAAACTTACCATATTCAGTGACTTAGTATATACAAATAAGTTATGTCACTCGTTAAAAAAGCCGCAATTAGGTCAGCCAAAGTCAAGATTCCAACCAAAACATCTTGACTATTAGGGAGATGTGCACTACTATTTGACAATTTAAATATAAATGTCAAAATAAAATAAATTACATGAGGAAATTTCTATTCCCATTTCATCACTCATGTACATTCCATAGTGTGAGTGCAATTGAAAAATTATTCTAGATGTTAGTGTGGTTAGTGATTGTCAGCTGTTGTGATGACATCTTATTGGAATTTAAACAAGCAGGTTTACGGTATGAAGTGAGTCAATAAAAAAAAATCATGCGTAAAAAAACAGGAAGTCTATTATTATGGCTGACTTGCGCAAAGATCTTTCTCATCCAAGCCCTGCTAGTAAACTCGCTTTTTTTATTTTTACAATGGCCGCTCACCGACACATCTTTAGTGTCATTCATTGACAATGTCTCAGTGTTATGTTTTATGGGCTTGGGATTGTCTTCTTGTGACATCAATGACCTCTCGCCACAAACCCGCTCGGCTGTGTGCAACCAGTACAACCGGTTTGGCCGCATACAGTAGCAATCCTGCACAGTCACAATAAAACACGAAGCAGGCACGGGTCAAAGTCTGCTGCGGTCGTGCACACAAAGCCACAAAGTTAACCTTTAGCTGGCACACTGACCCACATAATAAACATTAGGCATACCTGGGGTGTGTTTTATTGGACTAAAATAAATCAAAGTCTTGGTCTAACTCTTCTTCTCTGCCTCATACATGGCAGCAACCTTTGCTGTCCTTCCTCTGCATGTCTGGAAGAGCTTTCCCTCTAATGAGCTAAATCATGTCATTCGGCCAGAAATCCTCCCGCATAATACTGAGTCGCATGTAATAGTAAAAACAACTTTCAGTTCTGAGGAATGTTGGAAGCTGGTTCAACACTGAACAAGTTCTGAAAACTTGCTTATGATGGTAAACCTACAAACACACAAAGCATTTTGCTTGTGTGGACCAATAAAAAAGGGACTAATATAGAAAGAACAAGAAGAGCGTGTGTGCAGTCCCAAATGTTTATATGCAATCATGATAAAATTATTCTTACGTGGCTATATCCAACTTCAAAGGTAAATTAAAAAATAAGATGTCAATATGGAGCCATGAGCCCAAACACACAAACTTGCTTCTCCACTCCAATGTCGTGTCAGTTATCAATGTGGTTTCGGTTTAAAAAAAAATTCCTCCCTCACGTGTACAGAAACTCAAAAACGCACATGTCCAAACAAAGGCAGTGTTCAGCTCACCTGCGCAACAGCAACAGCAGTGCTCCCAGACCCACCATCCACAGCAATGCCAGTCTCGCATCATTCTCACACACACACACTCACGCACATACACACACATACGGTTGATACCTACATTTACACACTTGTATCTCACGCACACACAAATGTATAGTTGAAGCAGCCTGAATGACTGGACTGAGATTGAGAGAGGCGTACTAGAAAGAAGAGGAGGAGGGAGGAAGAGGAGGAGCGTGAGTTACACCTCCTCTGTAACCTTTCAGTCAGTCTCTTTCAAGTAAAAAAAACTTTTCTCAATTTGATGTACTACAGAGAAAAGTGTTTCTAAAAAGATTGTCAAATTAAAAAGAAACAAAAACAGAGAATATAAAATGAGTGGGGTCGTCGGTTTGGAAAGTATCCTTTGAGTAATGGAGGTTCACTATCGGGAGTTTTTTCCCCCTAGTTTTGACAACCTTTCAAAGTTTTGTCTTGATTATTAATTCATTGTGAAATCATTTTGACTTTACTCATGTGTTATAACCTCGAGGAAAATATGCCCCATGAGTGAGGGCAAACTGTATTTTGCCAATGGCAGGCAAGGGATGTCCTCAATCTTGCTTGTAAGGCAAGAGAGACAGAGAAATATGTCTTTTTATATTTTTTGAATGTGCGCGTGTAAAGATGGCAAATTTAGTTTCATTTGCGGGAGATACATCATAGTGTAATGTCCCAAACCCAACAATAGGAGTCAGCATATCGTCGCTGTAGGGCATAAACCTGAACCGTCAAGAAACAAGGCCCTTCCACCGTTTTAAATTAGCTAAAATTGCATCAAAATTACAGACGAGGTAGAAACAGCCCATTAATATCAGTTTGTGAAAAAAAAAAAAAGAGGTTTTCACCGGACAGTGATATGTATATAAGATTACCTTCAATTGACCTGTCGTTATTAAAACTTATAAAAAGGTTGCACTCACATACGTGCACACTCACATTAAGGACAGAACTATTGGGACAGGGACTATAATCTAATATTGTTGACAACTGTATGCTTCCAAGTTGGGGAGGTTCTTTTTCTATTTTTTAATAAAATAATTGATACAGATATCGTTGGAAAACCTGCTATAGTTTTATATTGCACAATAATTTGTCTTTTTAATTTTTGTGTGTGTCCCTAATATGACTTTGTATCATACACAACAAAAAACAGTGCAGTATTTATACATATTCTATTAATCTCTTCCTAATATTTAATTTTTTACCAACAATATATTGACACATGCACTGGTTTGTCAAGTACATGCAAAATAGGTGTCAACCTGAAGTTGACACAAGCCTGGTGTTTGTTTGCTCATGTGAAAATGTGTTGATATAAAGATCAATTCTGGAGAATCTTGAACAGACTTAAAGAGTCCACGAATACTCAGAAACAACATATTTTATCATTGTCATCTTTTGCTGTGGTTCATTTCACTTTACACTTGCATGACACCCAACAATGGTAAAAAATGAGCTGAGCATCTGTAGTGTGACTTACTTTCAATACACAGTTCTTATCAGATAGTTTTATTGGTTTTATGTTTTAACATTAAGAGTGGTTAACTTAATTTGTATCACGGATACAAATATAAATATAAGAGGCACACCCATCATGTGTTATGACTGTTATGAATATTAAATATGAATACTTCATTTTAGTTTAGTATAATTTTCCAAATGTTAAACTTGAGACGTGAGGCAGAGTGGATAGAAAATATTGAATTGAAATTGATCACAATTGACTCGAACTGTATATGTAAACACTACACCACTAGCACACTATTTTGCTTGACTGCAAATTTGAAAGAAGACCGAAAACGCCCATACTATTTCAACTTTGCCAAATTTTTGCTAAATATGATTGATTGGTATATTGTTAAATAAGTTGTAGTTTTTAGCTTGGAAAAATTGAGATTTGTTTACTGTAAACATAAAGGGATCGGAACAATGTAAAATATATTTTGGTGCTATCCATTGCTCTTGATTTATTCAATAATCTGTGTCCATTATTTTACAAATGTGTTTAAAAACCTTAAAAAAAAATAAAGTATGATAAAAAATTGCCAAGTAGTATTTAAATGAGGTATTTCACTTCTGCCTACCTTTCCCTGAGTTAAAGAAGCAGTCCATTTCCACACTGGAGCGCGAGTGGGAGACACACAGTGCCGAACTGGGTACCAGACCCTCCTGAGGTGGGTTGCGGTCGGTGGTTCGAACCAGACACCAACCTGGCCGCTCACTGGGCCTTTCCAGCAGCTCTACTGTCTGGCCTGGAGCGAGAGAGACAAAGACAAGTAGTCATAAAAAGAAAAATATCTGACTTCGAGAAAACGCCCAATCACAAGTTGGCGAGGCAATGCGCACAGACGCTTACCGGTGCTGACGGATATCTCACTGCTACATCCTGCCGTGAAGTCCTGCAGGATCACCGTCAACTCGCAACCACCAGAGAGCTGCAGAAAAAAAAACGGGTTCGAAAAATAGCAGCCAGGAGAACAATGCAGAAAAAGACTAAATTGCTAGTGAGGCCTGTGGTTGTGTAGTGATTCACAAAGCCGACCGGTCACAATTAACTTGCGCTGAACCATTTCATTTTCCAACAACTCCTACACATAGGGATAAGTTTGTTGGTACGTACACTTCCGTTAAAGAAAGCCAAAAATGGTCACTGAACTATTTTGAAACCAAAATACTTATAAACAAACATGTTTCTATGGTATGACAAAAATAAAGTCAAGCTGATTGTCATTTGTTTATTTCCAGCACATTATCTGGAATTTGATACTTTATTTTTATATTGTAACAATGATTGATGTGACTTTTTCCTTTAATTGATACATTTTTGATTGACTGAAATGTTTAGTCTGTACTCTGTTGCTTTACCTGTTGATTTGCATTTCCAAAAAACATCTTATGACCCAGAAATGGGTTAAGTAAGCTGCAATTCCCGACTTTTATGGGAACCAAAGTGTCACCTGAACGTCCTAGGTCATGATTTGCATCAGTGTTGACACAGGAAAAGAATATTCTGTGTTCAAGCCTCCCAGCCAAGCAAACATGTGCTTCTTAAAAATAAGAAAAGACCTTGCAGTGTCTTTGGAGTTCTTGCAGAGTCACACGTACTGCACGTATGCTTAAAGAGCAAGACACTTGTCTCGCTGCAAACACAGCTAACAGGATGCAAAGCTAACATTGACTTTTCAGATACCGTCTGAAAACACAGTGAGGATGGAAATCATTTGCTTCTCCTTTAAAATTGTCACGTTGGAGTGTGTGTGTGAATGTGTGTCTATATAGATGTGTGTGTGTGCGCTTGTTAATGTTCACAAGCAGGCGCTCTTTACCGGGCTTAAGGTCGCATAGCAACATCCAGCCTGGCTACTCTACAGCTGCAGGTTACTTTATACCTGATGACAACAACAAGACAAAGCAGGTGTCTTGACTCAATCAACCTCACCATGTTTTTTTATTTTCATTCTTGAAGCATAGTTGTGTCTTGACCTTTGTGTCCCAAGTTTTCAAAGTTTTGAGTCTTTGCTTGGTTTATATTTTATTATGAGTCCAAATTTGAATTTCCGATATAAGCAAGATTGAGATAAAATAGAGCGATGTACTTTCAGTCACAAAGAGTGGAAAAACACAATAATAAAACAAAAACATGCACAAGCAGCAAAGTGTAGTCCACTAGTTCTCAAAACCTTCCCATCATCCAAAAACAAACAAAAACAATCCTGAGCTCCAAGCAAATTGCAAGTTAGTGATACATTATTCACAGTTTGAACATTGACATGCTTAAGTATAGGAAAATTGTACAAAAAAGTTAAATATAACTCAACTGTACAAGAGTAGTATTCTTTCAAATACCATTAGAATGAGCCAGAGCACCACTTCTGGTACCAGACTTTGAAATCCCTCGAGTAGATACAAGCCAACCCGACTGACTCCAAGCTCTTGATTTCATTCACTAGGCCACAGCCCCATACTTGATTAAACTTTATGCATGCTTTTTGTTTCACCAAACATGAAAAGTTGATGTGATTAAGCCTTAGAATTATTTGGATTATTGTCATAGTCTGATTTATGACGTGCTGATTGAACTGCTTAAGAGACTTAAAAGACAATTCAAAACATTTATGTATCATAAAATCTGCAATAGAGAATAATTTATTGATTGTCTTTGTTAAAAAATGCACTGGTAGAGGACTCCGAAAAAATGTTTGTTGTCAATGGGCGTTCCTTGTTGTTATCTGTCATGTGATTGCACACAACAGGAAGCCCACGTGCGCGCGCCACCGGCTTGTGAGGGTCATATGCTTCGAGGATGCAGCGTGACAGCAGCGCAGTGAATGAAACTGCTTGCTGCACAATCACACGATTGATTTTATTTGCTGTGCTTTTGGCTCTCTGCACAGTAAAGCCTTTGAATTACCACCACACATGCTCGTGTTACTGCCTGATGTATTGAGTTTGCTACGAAAAGATTTTTTTATGTTTATCAGCAAAAATAAGACAAATGAATTGAATGAGCTCTTCATGACACATTGGAGGGGGATTTCCAAAAAGCTTGGGATGGTCTAGTTTTGCAGCGCCAACCATGACGTGTTTTTCCTACTTACTATGACCTCACATTGCAGGAGGGCCGCCGTTAGACCGTCACGTGACCAGACGTGGCGGGGCATAAATCCCATTTGCACCCCTCAAGTATCGCATTACTGCTGACACAGCAACTCTTTCACTTTGTGAGGGTTTTAGTGCGAGTGGGAAAGACAGCGTGATAGCGCAGCAACTGTAACATGTGAAAGAGGACAAGAAGGAAGCGACCGTGTGATCTGTGGTCTTTTTTCACTCCCATACTAATTGGCCATGCCCCCTCACAAACGAAAGCCAATTTTTATCAGCATATAAAGTGCATTTCAGGTCACTAAATATTGACTGTGCTCTATTGTTATTGGATTTGATTTTTGTTTGGGGTGTGTGTGAAATATATCACAAATATCAGTTCCATCCATCCGTTCTTTTTCTCTACGACCCATCGCTCGAAATCAGGCGATACCAGCTTTATGTTAAGGTATCGAGTACTTATAGAGGATGTCAAAACTAGTAACTGATACTTAAGGCAAAACAAAAATGACTGGGTCCTTTTTGGCAATAAGATCTTCATCAAAAAGACGAGAGTATTGGTCCTTGGTATTGGTGATTTGGTGTGAAAAAAGTAGTACTGAACATCTTTCCTAGAAGGAGTTTTCTGCAGGCTTCTGATTGGTTGAAAATAGAGCCTGGTCAATATGTATATTTTAAAGGAACAAAACACCGAATAAAATAAATACAATAACTTGATAACAAATAAATAAAACAACTGACCGGAGACCAGTTCGAGGTGTCCATTTTTTTAAGACTGCTGGGTCAAGAACAACTCAATTTGGGTCAAAAATTGGACCGACCCAGAGAGTTGGGTCAATTTGTACAAAATAACCTTCTGAAAGTTAATAAAAAAAAAAACTGAGAAACAGTTGCCCAGCTCAACAGATAAATAGAAAGGAGTCATTGAGATCAGTTACGACACATGACGTCTTAAACTCAGACTTTCCAACTCACTCAAATTGTACGGATGGAAAACTGAACAAGAAAAAAGGAAAAAGAAAACCAGTGTGACCAAAATTGGCTGTATGTCGCAACTCCAACGTAAGTGCAACAGAAGAAAATTAAAATGAGGCTTTAGAAACCACAGAGGAAAACAGCTCAACAGGAAGTCTGTTTTGTCTTGAATGACAATACATTTTCATCAATATTTATTTTTATACATGTGTGTGGCACATCTTTAGTTAGGACTGCGCAGATGTTTTATAAAACTCATGATTACGAATTGTCAATTTGTCACTGACGTGGTAGTATGTAACAACTGACACTTTTTTTCCCCTCTGTCAATCTTAACTAAATAAAAGTTCTCCAACAGCTTTTCTAGCGCCCAACAGAATAAATAAAGAAATGATTTTAGAATTCATTTTGATCAATTTTATTTTAAAATCAATCTTGATGTTTTTTTAATAAAAAAAAAGATTCATAAAGTCAGAAAGTTGTTCCTACAATGAAGTTGATTCGCAAACTGGAAAGGGAAAAGAAGTGCATAAACGTCCTCTTAAGTTTACGTGCACATTAACCTTGACTTTGTCGATCCATTTTTTATAAAGAATAATATTACTGTGGTGTATGACATGTCCGGTTAGCCAGCTTGTCTCGATGTGAGTTTTGGACGACTATCTGCTTGCCAGTGTTGTATGTTTGTATCAATCAATAAACAGCTCAGAGTGCATTGGCAATTATGGCTCTCCTTCTTAATGGAGATGACGGAAATAAAAAAGATGATCTATAAGCTGGTGTGGAGGAGGACGAGTAACAAGCTGCGCCATCTTCGATCAAGCTTTTAACGAAACTGCATATTATTGTGTCATGTAAACAAAATCCTTGATTGAAATTGGGGCAGGACATGATAGGGAAGGTTACGTCATCCCGTTTCCCATTTGGCCATGTTTTGTGTTTGTTCAGTAGATGCAATAAAAATTGTGATGAAGTGTGACTATGCACATGGAGAAATAAACAAATCAAAAGCTCATGTGTGTAATTTAAGGTGCCACTGTATTGAATAACACACTTGGCCAAATATGCGACTAGCAATTAGCATCTGATACCTTGCACACAAATGCTTATTGAGATTTTGTTACGCCATTGTGCATGGATGATTTCAAAATGCCAAAATATTTCTGTCCACAGTCTAAGTAAATGTAGAGTAGCTGCACTTCAAACTTCTATCACCAAAACATTGTTAACCACCTTCATTAAAGCTTCATAGTATTTGACCAATTAAAAGGGGCAAAGCAAAAACATTTGGATGCTCAGATTTCACTCAGGACATCTTTTACAGCGTCTGTGGCTAATGGCCCGCTTCCCGTCTCTGCGCCTGTCCTGCCAGGCGCGTGCACACACGCCCCGTTTAACCATTAATCTTCCCCTCAATCACACACACGCATGCATGACGCTGTCCCACCAGCCCTGCACTTTTACAACACACTAAGTGAATGTCAACAAGACACCGTGATCCACATTAGCTTATGTAATCAATGATTAAACTTTTTTTTTTTTTTTAAATTGACTAAAAATGTTCCCCTGGCAGCACTTTAAGCACAGAGCGTCAACTTCCAAAGCATTTTATTCCACTCATTTTTGTCCAGCAAATAATAAAACTACAATTTGCACACGGCATATTTACAAATGATGGAAATGAGTCTTTGATGATTGAAATATGATCAAGTGATTAAAAAGTCAGTTTAGTACAATAAATTCCACAATTGATTTTTCTCACAAACCATTCCAAGAGATCTTCCCAAATTAATCCTTTCATTCATCAATAAATATTGATCACCTCCAGCGTAAGGCAGTCAAAGGGCAACAATAAAGCCTTCAAGTCACGGTCGAGCTTGCAAATAAAAGTTACCCCAGCAGCACGTGTACTCACTCTGCTGCTCTCTTTGAACAGCTTAAATCTCATCCACTTTGGCATGTCCAGAGCGCCTCGTCGTTTCTTGCCTTCTACCACCAGCGACCACTTTTGGCCTCGCAAACACGCCCTCATCCTTGCTCGCTCGCTCACTCACTCGCTCACTCACTCCCCTCGTTTGATGAACAAACAGCTGGAGTGTGTGTGGCAAGAACAGCGCTCTGCTGCTGCTGCTGTGTGTGTGTGTGTGTGTGTGTGTGTGTGTGTGTGTGTGTGTGTGTGTGTGTGTGTGTGTGTGTGTGTGTGTGTGTGTGTGTGTGTGTGTGTGTGTGTGTGTGTGTGTGTGTGTGTGCGAGCGTGTACAACAGTCATACGTCCAACAGATGGTTGCTGTGCTACACTGAATGCATTTGATTCATGAGAACACGTGCAGGCCATTTCAAGGAAGACCAAGTTGGACTGTGCAATGAAACAAAACATTTCCTCCACTCTTACTTCCTACTACTTCTTTGCAATATACGCGCTTAAAGATGAATTTATGCTGATTTTCAATGTAGTCATTTAACTTTGCATGGCTCTTACCAATATTGAAAATATTTAAACCACAAATGCTCAGAATGTCAAAAAATTGCTCGATTTGATTCCCCCACCCCCCCTTCCCCGTAAATTCAAAAGAATTTTATAGTTAAAAACTGAACTGTCCACAATCGAAAAAAATATCCCCTTCTTCTGACGGGTGAAAAATCAGGACACAGGAAAAGATGTGGGGATAGGGTTAGGGTGTGTGCCTGTTTACTGCATTGACATTTAAGGGCCAAGCAGTGTGTGGGCGTGGGGTTGCACAGTGAAAAGGCCACACTGTGTAATACCACAGAGGGTGACTATGGCTCACATCAGTGTGTGTGTGTGTGTGTGTCTCACCCGCTCAATCATACACACACACATTCGATTAAGTGTCCATCCCTAATAAAATATGCAAAAAAATAAAACTATGGAATCAGATTGAATGAAACACAAACACACTAAAGTTCACTGAAAATGTGCCCATTTTCAGGTTTGCTATTTGTGTGCAACATAAACGTGATTGTGGACCTTCAAACAAAGCATTACAGGCCCTCTACATATTTGCATGTCCAATGCAAAGTTCTTAGGGCGTTGAATCGATTGCAACTGGACTGATTTGTTTGCAATCTATTTGATGTCCTGAGAATGAAAAGGCCTGGTTGACTGGGAGTATTCACACACATGTAAAAACTTACTTGGACATGAGAGGCTGCTTGATAGGAAGTCTCTTGACAGATGCCCGCACACAACCTGAACACGTTTTTCATATCCGGCGGGATTTTGATTCATTCATAGATGCAAGTACTAAGTGAGCTAGCTACAAACATTACTAGTCACTACTACCACTCACTGAACATACACGCCCCCTGCTGTTGCCCTTTGTAGGAATCTGGGAGACCCTGTAGCAGCATTTCAGGATTAATTTAGTTCATCCTACAAATTTATGTTGTTTACATTACATTTTTTTGTCTTGCAGTACTCTAGCAAGACGTTAAATGGCAAAGTTCATAACAGGCGTTTAATCAATAAACATTTTCAATTATTTGCCTTTCTATGACATTTCGAGTCGCTACATAGAAAAACATTGACCACACCTGTACTGTAATAAAAATAAAAAATAAAAAAAATAAAAAAATAAATAAATATTTTGAAACTTTTTTCTGTAATATTATATTTTTTTAAACTTTAGGTGATGACTTAATTAAACAGAATCTAAAGAAATTAAACAGTTTTGGTCACACCTCCTGCAATGCACAATCAGTTGTGTGCTTCTTGGCCACTAAGGGGCAGTATAAAACATATGAATACACTTCTTAAAATATCTTACCTAGTCTCCCAGCTCTTCAGTAACGCGCTAATACCCGTAGTCATTCGTCACAGAAGAGAATGATTACATGCCCGTGAGCATTGTTACTGTATAGTTTTGCTTGTATTCGCACCTTTTGTTTTGTGGTATCACCTGCTCAAAGAGTAACTCACCCCTAATCTTTTTTTGGGATCATAATCTGTGTAAATGGGCATCCATGAATGCTTGTCTACATGTTCAGGTCATTTTGACCTTTTAGTGCATGTTTGTTGAACTCTGGAATTTAGGGCAACAATTGTCTATGTCAATTGTCTATTAAACAATGTATTGCATGTGAATTTGGCTTTCTGAGAAAAGAACTAGATAATTTAAGAGTACCAGTACTACACTACTGGAGCAATTCCAAACACAGTTTGAGTCAAATGCGTAAACTTGTTTCCTGACCTTGTCACTGTCCATTGTGTTCTGCGAGGTTCTGGATGCGATGGAGATGGTGTCCGGTTGGCTGCTGCCGTCTCCCTGACTGTCTCCGTCCTCACCTCCATCCCTAATCACACATACACAAATAAGACGTAGCTTTTTGTAACAATCTTAAACTGCAGGAATGCAGAAAGATTCCATGTGCGAGACGGAACATTAAAGACATATTTCTTTCCAAAAGGCCATCGTATAGTTGCTCAGTGTCAGGTCATTTTGATGGTCTGAGGGGATAGCGGTGCTTTTTGTTTATGACAAACATCAAAAGTCGATATCACTGTGTTAAGTAATAAAGACGTCACCTCTTGGCGTTATTGCGAAGTTTGGTGAGTGTTGCCGTTTTGGGTAGGTGAACGGGCTCCTTTAATGCTCCTTTGAGGTGAGTCATTCTCTCCTGGATCACCTCTCTGATGTTCTTTATCCACTCCTGTTTGGCTTCTACGCTGGACGCCTGCACAAGAACCATCAAACTTAGTCAATGTATTACTTATTATACATAACGTGTATTTGTTGTGTACAGTACTTGCCTTCAGTACAGTTTTATTGTCAGAGGAGGGGGTTCGCCCGGCCCAGAGTGCAAATTTACATGGGTCGCCTTCTATGTGCTCCGTCACCCCCAACTCTGAAGTCTACAGTAGAAATGAAGAAAGTTCGGTTGTGGTTCTTATAGACTAAAAATGTAGTTGCTGGTGTATTTTTTGTTTTGTGCTGCACAAAGTGAAGCACACCCACCAGTAGTCTGTGTTTGTACTGGTATTTGGTTCTGCCCGCTGAGTCTTTGAACTCCTTGCTGAAGACCAGCGAGAATTCAAAGAGGAAGAGGTGTCGGTCCCGCCCCTTTCGGATGAGTGAGCGCGGATCCCAAACCTGGAAGCTGTCTTGCAGAATCAATTCGCCCTGCACCTCTAAGTTTTCCTCAAAACCTGGAGGGAAATACGGTCAAGTTCACCTCGACTTGATTTTTTTTTTTTTTTTCAAGATGTAGCGGTGTACCTTCCAACATGGCGAGGTGCATGGCGTCGTTGGCTCTCTTGGGCACGCTAAGCATGACCTCCAGGCCATCTTTGATCTCCCCTTTGCCCTCCTCACAACATGACAGCAATTCCTGCAGTACACCATTTTATATGCCACATTTGTCATCATCGACGCAGGTATATTACTATGATTATTATTTCTACTTTGACACTTATGTCCCACCTTCAACAGCAGCTGGTACTTGGTGATTCTCTGCACCGGTTTGATGAGGTAAGACGAGATGGAGTTAGCCAGGCCGCGTCGCTGCTGAATGTCCTGCTCACGCAATACACACAGAATCACAAATTAAAAAGATATCCTGATTCAGACTCATAAAATTATTTTTATAAATTATATGTACATAGTAAATGTACCTACATACACATTTATACGTATTACTATTATTATTATTGTTATTATCATTATTATTATTATAAATTACTTAATTTTCTCTCTTTTCTCTTCCAATTATAGTCTTAAGTAATACGGCAGTGGCCATTTATATGTCACATTACATTACAATACTGGCCTCCTCTGGAAAATTAAGATAACTACAAATTCATCACTACCATAAAACGTTAGTCTTTTTAGATAATGATTTTCTATGGCACTTGTCCTTGATAGGATGACAAGTGACAGGATTTGCCAGCTGACTTCGGGCAAGAGGCGAGAAACACTGGACTGGTCACATGAAGACTAACAACTATTTGAATTTACATTTCAGAGTATTCACTGAAACCTACACATTGTAGAATGTGTGAGGAAGCCGGAGTACTCTGGAAAAAAGCACAGGGAGAACATGCAAACTCCTCATGGAGGGCCTGAGCCAAGATTCAAACCCAGATCCTTTGGACTATGACGCAGAGATTTATTTGTATTTATTTAATTGTGTTTTTGCCATTCAGTTTCTGCAGTATTGGTTGAAATGTAATGAACAGAATAAAAATACTTACATCAAAAAAAGTGCCGGCGTGCTCTAGGATGAGCTGGCTAGAATCTGGTTTGTTCTTGCAGTAATCCACGTAAATGTGGAACTTGTCGGCCTGCATTAAATCAGGGAATGGGGTGATACTCATTTGTGGCGTGTGATTAATTTGAATATGAATCAAATGAATTCAAATAAAGTTTTACCCATGTGACGAAGCAATGACCCACATCCTCCGGCAATTGCTCATAATTGACCAGCTCCTTCAAGAAAATACTGCAAGTGCATACAGAACAAACATAGTCGTCATATGTTCTCAATGAACACACTGGGCCCTTCTTCAGCATAAGCTTGTTCTCCAACAAAAACAAGCGTGTCCTGACAAATCCCCCAAAAGAAGAAAAATACCAATAAAGGCCAGAAACTATCATGGATTTAAAGAAGGAATATAACAGATGAAAAAAGGCTACAAGTTCACTTTAAGTTCATGTTGAATAGCGACAGAGTTTCCACATCACAGTGGTCTGTTTACATCATACTAATTTGAGGTTTTGATGGATTTCACCTTCATTCTACCAAACAAGCATTCAGGGGAACATTTACATGTACAACTTAATTCAAATCAAAGGTTAGAGTGGACAGTTCTTGTTTTTTTTTTTGTCTCACAATTGTTTGCATTCTAACTTGTGGGAATAGTTTGTGGGATGTTTTTTTTAAACACTCCCAAGTGCAAAAAGCAAGGACCAGAAAGGAATATTTGGATGAGTTTGGTGTGAAAGAATATGAGAACCAAAACACATGCAGAATGTAGCGGTTGTCACTTTGTTCGAAAAATCAAGAAGCTTCTTAAAGCCAACTGATCGACAATGAATCAATAATCAATTTAATTGACAACTATTTTGATATTACTATATTAAAAGGCGACATATTAGTCTAAAAATATGGATATAATTATTCTCCCACAGCCAACACACTTGTGCGACACACTCAATCAAATATAAATTAATGAATAAGAAATGTTAAAAGCCCCTCACTTGTTGTGGAAGTCGTAAATTTCCTGCATATTGCCAAAAATGACGTGCTCCTTGTTGGCAATGGCGGGTGGGATCTCGTCCCCGCCGCGGGTCATCTCGCACAAGTAGGTCTGGAATAAACGAGGATGGCTATCAGTTAGCGTTTGCTGTCACAATAACACGACGAGATAAAACTTAGCTGCATAGTTGAAATGAAGTCACATTTAATAAGATACGACATACACACACACAATAAATTGCAAGATGATCAAATGATATTTTACAAAGCGTCTTGATGTTAAACGGGATTTTCTCCATGTATGTAATTTGCATCAAATTTGGATTAGCCAGAGCGATGTTATTCTTAAAACTGACTGGAGCTTTCTCACCCATACTGTCACGTTTTTATTCCCCCAACCCGATTTGAAAGCTGCAGGCTACTTTTCTCACCTCCAGACATTCCTGGAGATCTCTGACGTAGGTCTTCTCTGTCTGCAGGAGCTCGGCCATGATGAACCTAAAGAAAAACAATTTTTTACAAAATATTAAATACCAAACTGAAAAAAAAAAATGTTGAAAACAAAATAAAATAAAATTTGTGAGATGAGAAGAAAGTGTTTGGGTTTATTCTACGAAATGGAACAGGTTAATTTAAGTAGTCAACCAAGCTCAATTTGTGTTGTTCTGTGTTTCGCAGTAAAAATGCTGACTCATCACTCTGGTTTGTTGTACTCACTCTTTCTTCCTCGCTGACTTTCTCTTCTCCTCATTGACCTCATCGTTGGGCTCCCGCAGTTTGATCTCGGGGTCGTCTGACAAGCTGGCAGGAATAATATCCAACTCAAGGTCCTTGTTGTCCTGAAGATGATGAAGAAAAAATGACTCAACATGTAAATAAAAAAACAAGAATGATCGTGAAAATAGTCCCACCTCAGAGGAGACACCCAGGCTCTTCTCCAAGCTCTCCTGATACTTGGCCATCCGCAAGGAGAAGTCTCGGTAGCGGCGATCTACCGTGCTCACCCATCGCTTCAGCTCCACAACGTGGACGTGGCCTTTCTCCACCAAGTTGTCGGCCAGCTGAATTAGGAGCTTCACCTTCTCCTTTGTTTGCTAGTTAAACGAGGACATAATTATTAACTCGCAGTTTTTTAGGTATTTGGGATCTAAACTTGGAGCAAAATGGTATCGCCTTCCATTTGACAAATTCTGATATTTTCAACTTCACCACTAGGTAGAGCAACTACGCTGTAATGCAAGGATCCCTAAAAGTAAGTAGTTATTGGCAAAATCTGGAATAAAAAAATCTAATAAAACATTTAAAACGTTGACTTAAAATTACAATAAATGTTTAGGTCTGGATTAAGACTAATATGCATACGCTGGACTTTTTGTTGCGACATTTGTAAACAACAATTTTTGTTGTCCATGGTTTGTTTTTTGTATGGTGGATGTGTTTTGTTTTGTTTTTGGTTAATGACTGTGAGGATGTTTTTGTTTGTTGTAGCTTCATAATAAAAAAAAATGTCATTACTAGTTCAAAAAGCAGCACCTACCGAGGCTAAAAAAATAATAATCTCAATAGAATGAACTGCATTTTTATAAAGACACAAAACAAAACGGCATTTTTTTCATTTCCTTTCATTGAATCAGTTCTGGGGGGAAAAAAAAGAGTATGTTTCTGTTTTATAAATATTATATTTTTCAGAGTGGCCCGAGTACTCCTTTCTAAACATTGTAATGGCATCTCTTAATTTACACTTTTCCATCGTCCTCCATTGTAATATTGAACTCCACTTTATTTTGCTTCCATGCTTTGTTGGCTATAAAACTGTCATGACTGTTTCAAAACTTTGTTTATTATTGTAGTTGTTGTACAGCTGCACCACATCACATGGAAAGCTGCTTGACCTCAACTAAATCCAGGGTGACCCAAATATGAGAACCAGCTCCCAGTATGTCATATTCGCCTTGAGAAACAAATACGGTAGCAGACAACCAACATTGTTCTCTCTTTGAATGTATCTCATTAGTTCAGATGTAAAGGAGTACATAATAAAGTGACACACACAATGTACCTTGGCAGTGAGGCGAAAGTGATGATGATCATTGAGGAGCTGTTGTGTTTCCTTGCTGCTGTCACCAGATGACACATGTGTAGCCAGGTAAACCTCACCTGTCTCCTGGATCCATTCTAGGGCCTGCGCACACACAAGCACATCATTATTTATTATGATAGTGGCTTTAAAAAGTTTTTCCCATCATAAAATTCACCAGATGTCTCTTTAGTGCAGGACTTTCGCTCAAAGCGTGCACACACAAAAACGCACACACCTGCTTGGCGCTACGTTCAAAGACGAGATACTGCTGACATTGATCCAGTCTTCTCTTCTTCAGAGTCCAGAAGTGCAGGACTCTGTTCTCCCTCTGCAGCAGCTCATTGAGAATAGCTGCAAATAAAAATCATGGAGTCTTGCATTGGTCCATTTCCTATATTTTACAACACAATGCTGGTTTTCTGAATTTAACACAAAAAAAGTCTTTTTTGCCGACTCTCTTGTGGATGCTGTTTCACTTATGTACTTTTCATCCAGATGTATTTCTATTGTTTTTTGTTTTTTTTTTGCTATCCGTGTATTCTAAACTTGTGTCAGCAGATTCCATATCGAATGTCCATTCATGTTCTACCTTTAACCTGCTGCTCGGGCCCTCTGGCATGACTGGTGGCTCCTGGCATGCTCACGTTGTTCCTGTGGATGTACTTGAGGAAAACCTCAGCGTTTCTCCGGGCCAGTGTGCACGCCTGACAATTAAGAACATCTTACATGGAGATTAAAAAACTAATATATTTTTCATACATAGTTACAACAGATATGATTTTATTATTACAGTATGTCAAATTCATTTCATGCAATGTCATGTTATCTTGTCTACAGAGAAATGGGAATGGACTGACCTTTAGGAAAGCTTCTTTTTGCTCCAGGTGTTTACTGATCAGAGGCACGAGGTGGTCACAGTCGGCCGGCGTTCCCACTTTTTCGTGAGTTCCGCACCAGTCCTCATCCCGTCGGTATTCCTGCTCCAGGCTCTCTAACACGCTGCAAACCTGGTTACGGCCACGGCAATCACATTAGCGATGCTGCTATATGTTAGTCAGACACCTGCGAAGATGCGTGCGTACCTGTTCGGATGTCTTGTAGAAGGCCACGGATGCATTGACGAGCTTCAGACGGTCCTCCATCTTAAGCATCAGCTGCTGCCAGTGGACGGCCACTTTCTCAGCGCAGTTACGAATGGCTTCTGGGTCATAGTGGCCGGCCTGAAGCATCATCTAAAACAAGGGAGGCCAAACTGATTTTTGTACTACACACTGAGCTGATCTCGTGAGAAATAATTTAAGGATTTCTTAATTCACTAGTTCAGGAAAAGTAAAAGTTAAAATAAATAAAGCTTAATGCCACCATTTGCTCCCTACAGTGCACTTTATTCTTATCGCCTAAAAGCAAAGAGATCTATTAGAAGCAAAGATGCATTGAAATTGAAATTTCAATTTTTTTTCTTCTTATTCAGAAATCAAAATATTCAAGAATTTAGAGTGAGTGCATATTTCACGTTGATGCTCTTTATTTTAGTTAGTGAGTTAGTGAGTGAGTGAGTGAGTGAATGAGTGAATGAGTTAGTTAGTTAGTTAGTTAGTTAGTTAGTTAGTTGGTTAGTTGGTTAGTTGGTTAGTTAGTTAGTTAGTTAGTTAGTTAGTTAGTTAGTTAGTTAGTTAGTTAGTTAGTTAGTTAGTTAGTTAGTTAGTTAGTTAAAAACGTACCTCTGCTTTCTGCTGGACTTGCAGAGCACTCTGATGGGTCTTCTGAAGGGAATTAGCATGGAAGAGAGACTAAAGGAGAATAGAAGGGACAATGGGAAAAGGCTCGTTAGTGAATTAATTGAAACAGAGGAAGATATTATTCGATTCTGTGTACCTATTGTTATGACTGACGTGTGCGGGTGTGTGAATGTGCGTGCGTTTAAGTTCAAAAGAGTACGTGGGTGTATGACATCTGCTACTGTTGAAAACATGCAGAAACAATTATTGCTCGAGTACAGTGAGACTGGCAGTGACCGGCACTTTTTTTGCATCTGTGTGTGTGGGTGTTGTGTATATAAGTGTGTGTGCGCGTGTGTGTGTGCATACTTCTATGGCCATCTGGAACTGTTCGTGCTCCCTCTGCAGCTGCTCCGCTTCAGACAACGAGCTGGCATTCACCATGCTGGCGTTCAACATGGACTCGCCATTACGGATCCATCCAAGCACCTCGAGGGTATCAAGAAAATATGATAAGTGATGTCATCTGCAAGACCGCTCTATTTTTTTCCTCCACTCAAAATTGACTAATACGGTACTAAATGCCATGTTATTGAATCAATGAATAAAACATAACGAAAAAAACTAATGCAATTGACTTGCAAATCATTTCAGGCTGTATTCGTTTGAAGACACTCCAAAGACAAGATGTCTTTGCAAATATTCTCTCACTTTAAATTTGATGCCTGTGTTCACGTTCCTAGGACAGGAACAACAAAAGACGGCTGCGGCATGGGTAACTTGCAAATCTTTGATGGCAAAATTAATGTTGAAAGGTACATACATGTTTTGGAGCAACATACATATGCTACCAAGCAATGTAGTTTTTCATGCTTAATTTAGCATGAGCGTTTTCATTTGTCCACTCACAGAGGAAACTACTTTGTCGGGAATTTAGTTCACGGTTCACAGAAGCGCGTCAAGCAAAGGCAGCGGCGTGTTTATTAGCAGCACCATAAAAGCTCTTCAATAATTCAGTTGCCTCCATCTGCAACGGAAACAGCGACCACGGGCTTCCTATCGGAGATTGTCGCATATTTATAAAGCCACAGCTACTTTTTTTTTATGGCAAAGTGCAAATGAACATGTGAACTTTATAGTGCCATTCAATTAGACAACCACTCAAGAAATGCATGTACCTGTTTGACCTCAGCCTGTAAGTGACGCAGTTGCAGGTTCTGCTCCAGTCTAGCATGCGTATGTTGAGCACTGAGCTCCACTTCCTGTTGTTTTTCATGGAGGAACTCCAGCAGCTCCTGAACCTGAGAGGCTAAGTCCATGTCCTTCTCCCCAGTCAGCTCAATGCCTGGCAGACACAAGTGTTAGAATAACTGAAAGTGATCTTTTTTGTAGGAGTGTCCAGTAGATATTGGATATCAATCCGATAATGCTTCCAGCCAATGACTAAGGTAATTCAATTGTTTCAAAGGACAGTCATGCAAAAGGACTGAAGAGCTTACCTGAGGCCTGCACCTCCATGATGTACTGGTGCAAGTCCTGGCCCTGCTGCATCACTTCATAGGTCATGTTGTTCATGGCTGCCTTCCTCTCAGCATGCCTCTTCAACCTCTGCTCAGCCAGGCCAATGTCCTCCGCTCCACTTGAGGAACCGCCGCTGCTCCCTCCGCTCCCGCCACTATTGCTGCCGCTGCCACTCGAGCGTCCCGCATCGTTTAGCTGTCGAGAAAGGTCCTCGTTCCAGGCGTCTAACTCGGCCGTCACCTGAGCGACAGGATCATTGTATTGGTAAGGTTAAAAAAGCAACAAGAGGTTTGTTGCAAAATACGCTGTTTATATTAAAAAAAAGAAACAATACATTTAGAAATATTAACAATACAATAACATTTAAAAAATATTTCTATCTTGATTTTTACTAAAAAGTAAAAAAATGCTGAAAATAGAATAAAATATATATAAATATAAGTAAAATGTTTTTTAATGAACAATAAATAAAACACAAATTCAAAATAACAAAATACGCTGTTTATATTAAAAAAAAGAAACAATACATTTAAAAATATTAACAATACAATAACATTTAAAAAATATTTCTTTCTTGATTTTTACTAAAAAGTAAAAAAATGCTGAAAATAGAATAAAATATATATAAATATAATTAAAATGTTTTTTAATGAACAATAAATAAAACACAAATTCCACTTCATGCTTTAAATGTTTTTTATTATTTTGTATTCTACCTATATTTATTTTTACCTTTAATTCAGTTTAACATTAAAAAATGATTTTATCAGATTATGTTCTATTTTCTAATTCACATTTGAATATTTTTTTAGATATAATTTATATTTGAAATGATGATTTACTTGTAGAGGAAAATCTTTGCTGTTTTTCAAACACAAATTATGGACAACAATTTGAACTGAACTACAGTAATGCCAAAAATGACTGCTGCAGATTTCAAATATCAAGAAAAGGTGCAAAACTAACACTTTACTTCTACATTTACGTGCGAAACTTAAAAAGCCAAATATTGGGATGGTTACCTCTATGGTGTACTGCTCGAAGACGCGTAGCTGGAGGAATATGTCGAGTTTGATTTTGCGCTCATGGAACAGCTCCTCCATCTGGCCCTGGGCCTCATCCAATTGCTGCAGCACGCCCTGAATGTGAGCGATGGAACTGCAGTGTGGCGTCTTATTGGTGGACATGGCAGCATCTCTGCAGGAGACCAATGGAAACAAGAAAGACGAACATAGTGAACTCCTCTAAATGCAATTCTTTGATTTCATCCCCACTATATATCTTTTTTTTTTAAATTCATTTGCATTAGAACATGCAAACTTCACATAGGAAGGCCTGAGCTGGAATCGAACCTTGCACATCTGAACTGTGAAGCGGCCGTGCTATCCAGTGCCCTACCGTGCTGCCGCTAATATACGCATTACCGTTTTCTTAAGATATTACCTGAGCTGCTGCATAAGCTCCTCCCCCTCCTTAATGACATTAAGCGTGGCTTCCAAAGTGGCTGTCTGCTGCTGCTGGAACTGCTGAATGAGCGTCTGCACCGAATCTACAGAATCGCAGCTCACGTCATCCAGCAGCTGCTTTTGGAGTTCCTCCATCCAAGACCACAGCTGGACCGGAAAACAAGGCAGTGAGGAACACCAATGTTACAGAAAACTATCAGTACTTTGTACACTTTATTTATGGCTATAGTTTGTCAAAGACAAAGATGTCAAACTAGAGTACTTCACGTCATCCTGTAAATTCAATTTTAGCTTCGTTCCAAACTAGTAAAAAAAACTAAGATTGGTACATTTAAAATGTTAAGATTCAATTTGATTTGGTTACATCGATACCAAGTTTCTGATTCAAATTCCTTTTTTTTTACTCTACTCCTTGCCTATAAAGTTGAGGTTTTGACGATGGTGGTGTGACAGTGTTTCACCTCTTTAGTGTGCGTGTGGAAGGACACAGACATATCAAGCAGCAGCTTCCTGTGTTCAACACGACGCACAAAGTCTTGTATTCGAACTTCCAGGTGGCGCGCCGCCTTATAGATCTCCTCCGGGTCGCATTCGCCCGTCTGGGCCAGCTGCTCGGCCGCCTCTAGTAGCTTGTCTGCATTAGTATACGTGTTCTGGAAAAGGAAACGTATAATCATTAATGTAAATGATTACGATTTTTTGAAATGTCACAATTCAGTAGCCTCAGATGTTGTCTTTGGGGAACTGAAAATAAAAACGTTTTCTTTGATGCATTTCTCTTCATCAACATTATGTTACGTATGTATTATATTCATTCCCGTTTGTCGACTCTAACATTTCTCCCTCTATGTGCCGCAAAAGAGATTAACGTTCAAATCTCTCATGATTCAAATGAATGATAATGTGGTTCTGATTTGCTAAGTATGCACCATCACAGCTGCCATAGTTTCTCTCCTCCCTCTTTCAACACACATCACGTCTCGCCATCTTCAACGTCTGGATATTCCCGCATGTAGGGAGAGGATTAGTCCGAAGATAAAGATTATAATTTACAGGCGATTAATACTTTGTACTTTGGTTTTGGGGGTTGAAGGATTATTGAAAATGGATAACCATCCACGTCATGTGATTACAACAAGCCGCCAAAAAGTGATGGAGGATTGTGTGATTTCTGTGTGCAGGGAAAATGGTCGTCATGATGCGAGATACAAATAAATTTTACATTAAAGCGGTGCATTGGGACACCAACCACAATAATGAATATTTGATTAAACCAACAAATGGAATGTATCATTGTATTATTATCCTTGTGAAGAAAAATATTTTTTCAGAGAACAATATCCAACCTGAGCAACGTCCTCAAAGTCGTCGTGTCGTTTCTGCAGGGCACGAGCTCGATGAAGAGACTTTCCCACTCCCGTGTGCTTGCTGAGGAAAGCTTCGCCGTGGTTTTCGATCCAGTCCATCACCTGACGGGGAGAGAAGTAAATAAAAAAATGTAGGCAGGCTAATCACTTGTTACTTGCAATTGTCAGTACTAAGTTTATTTACAATGTTACTGTGTAATGTGTTACTCATATTTAAGTTACTTTTAAGTCGGGGATTAATTGAATTTATATTGACTTTGCAAGAATAGTGTAGCTGGTAAAGTAAACTATATAGTGCGGGCTACTGTTAAATCTTCCAACTCTATTGTGGGAAATCACTACCTTTGATTAATATTTTTCTTGGTAACCAAATGTATTTTTTAATATAAATATTGGGAATTGATTTTTGGTACAGTAAATAAATAACGTTTCCATTTTGTGTGTTTGACTGGTTGTCCTATTTTCACTTTACTGGAGCGCCGGCGTGTCTTGCCCATGACTCAATTTTTGGCACAAAAAAATAATAATAATACAATTCGCAGCTCATCACTGAAAAAAAATGTTCAATTAGCGCGTTTGTAAGTAAAGCCACTCGTGCAATTTTGAACAGTAAGGTCAAAGGTCACGGCTGTGTGTCACACTTGGCGAGTAACCCGATCCATAACAAGCAAAATGTTGCAAGATGAATATGAGCAATGAGTGTAAACGCACATGAACTTGTCATCGGCTCTTTTTAAAATGATTTGTGTGGCGAAGCACAAGGTTGGTTGAAGGTCGTACATGCCAAATCAAACTGCACACCTCATGTACTGCAGCTCCACCTTTGCCTGTGTGTCTTCCTCTCTTTCTCTTGAGTGGAAACATCACTTGCCGTTCAGCTCTGATTTATTTGCCCTTGGAAGCGTGCTGCACTTTCCACGTGCGCGCCTCTACACCAGGCAGCGCTCGTTCAACGGGCGTCTCGAGGGCCTCGTAGCCGCTGATACGAAACGGCTGTTTTTGGCCAAATTGTGAACTCCCGCTGAATTTACTGCCCCCGCCGATGTGATCTCTTTTTTGTTCGGTGTTTCGCTCGTGTCCTCCATTCCTCCGGGACTCCATAAGCAGCCTTCATATGTGGATAGGAATTTTCTAATTGATAACTTAAAGCTGTTGATGAATGATCTTCGTTTCTTAGCTTTTTTAAAAGATTTTCAACATTCTGTGCAAAATGCAGTCAAAATGTTCTATCTCTGCTACGAAGATTTGTGCATCCCCAAGTAGCATTGTTGTAAAACGACTGCAGTATGCCAATTCAGAAGCCTACTGACCTTATGAAATTTGACATGCAGATTAACAGCAACAAAAATGCATCTAGGGCAGAAATGTCAACTTGCATTGGAAGAATGTCACAATATGAAAAGGAAAAACATTCCTGGTCTCCTATCAAGTTCCATAAAACTTAGAAGTAGTGACATTCACCCATAAGATCTTGATATATGAATGGACCTAAAACTCGTCCCTGAGGAACACCACTCAAAATTGGGTTCAATTGTTACTTAGGATGTCTGTAGGACCCCCCCCCCCCCTTCCGCCCTCATTTAGTAGGTCACTGGCACCAATGAAAGACTTAGTTTGACTTGTTGAGGTTGGATGAGAGAAGTTGAAATTTCACAGAAAAAAAATGGACCGCAAACAGTTCCCTGAAGAACTCCACTCAAGACTGTTTGACTTATTGTTAGTTTGGATAAATTGGCCTGCTCTGAACTATTCCCACAAAGTTGGAAGCAGATCATTGTTCACTATGTATCACTGAAATGGAGAAGAGGATTATCAAAACAAACGAAATTTCTGTGGGTTTTATTTACATGAAAAACATGTATCAGATCAATTAAAACTTTTTTTTGTTTTAGCTACTTGGCAGCAAACCCCCTGATGTCATAATGTAGTCTCTTGTTTTATTGATGAAAAATACTTTTTTATTCTCCTATTTTATTACTAGTACTTGTATAGTTTGTGTTTATTGTGTGATGCACAAGTGTCGTTTATCGCTCCACAAGCCTTTTACTGGATACAGCATAGTTTTTCAGAGCGCCTTGCCTTATCCAGAAAAGGATTTAGGTTTTTGGATGGTGATTTATAATTTTAGTTGTCGTGTTGGCTATAGCAGCACCACCTGTTGCTTTGCCATGCACTTGACAGCCTGTTAGTACATTTCTTGTGAGGACTAAACCTTTTGGACCTTGGGGAGGGTGGAAATATTTATGTTTGTGGGGGAAGTGAATGGAAACCTCTGATTGATTAATCCAATTTATTAAGGAATTAGTCGCAGTACTTTTGCACATGTATCTGGGCATCCTTTGAGAGTGGCCCATTTTTTATCGTGGTTTTAAAATGTCATCTCCTCTACTTCAGACATGTTTCCATGGCTCATTTATCTGCCGAAGCGTCAGCGGCAGTGCCAGTGGAGCAACGATCCACTCGAATCTGAGAAGTTTTCCGGGTTTTGGGAAATGGACGGATGAAGAGATTTGATGAGAAACACATGTCGCCACAGGATGACACGCTCCTCTGCGGCTTCAAGAAATAGTCTCCCTTCTTTGTTTTGTATTGTTTTCACTTACTAAGTGCATAAGTATGTGTGCACGCATGTACATTTATGTGTGGTGTGTGTGTGTGTGTGTGTGTGTGTGTGTGTGTGTGTGTGTGTGTGTGTGTGTGTGTGCTGTGTACCTGTTGAACGTCTTGCTGAAACACACACAGCTGCAGTCTCTGGTGCAGTCGGACCTTTCGATGCTGCCAAATGTTCTCCAGACGACGCTGATGGTGAAGTACTTCATGGACCACATCCAGTATACAATGAACCTACACATTATAAAAAAATAAAATAAAAAAAAATGTAGTCGCATTTATCACAGCGGCAAAACTGAGACATATGCCAGGTGTGACATTTTGAAGGAAATCTGCATGTATGTCTGCTCATGGCAAATAATCTAGTTTAGTTTTTGATTTTATGGTTAAAATCTTTATTAATTCTTTGATAGAACCTTTGTGCAGTATATTGTATTGTTTGTATCTAGTATTTACACAAAGTCATAATGTAAATGACTTGCACTTTGTTTTTGGGTTTATTTTATTTTTCTTCTTCTTTTTCTTCATTTGATTGATTGATGTATAGTTTACATGTTTGAAACAAATAAATTCATTCATTCAACTTCCAAAGGAAAATTTTGTAAAAATTCTTGACAACATTCTGTGACCCAGCAACCTTTGTTGGGTATTCTATGAAGCTGTACAATTCGATGCAGATCCAGATTAGGAACGTTTGGTTTTAGCTGATGTGCTTTGAAACGTTACAAACCGCTTTGGAGTAGTTGGCAGTAGCTGTAAGAGACTCGGAGTTGCCGGGACTGAGAGGTCTTTGCAGGACATCCAGCAGAGCTTTTCCATCCTGACTTACCTGGATATAAGCAAAAAAGATGAAAAATTAGGAGTAAAAATGCAGAATGACCAGAAAGAAATGATGCTGAACCTTTATTAAGCAAAGGCACACTTTTTTTTTTATTATGACAAAACAAAACAAAAATGTCACAATAATGATTTCTATTGAAAGAATAATGATCTTGTCTCAACTCACTCCCAAATTCTCAGAATAAAATCTGGGTCCGTTTAGTTGAACACAAAGCTAGTATTCTGTTGTACGAATCGCAACAGGTTCCTCTGACCTAATGCCATTTAGTGAAAGAACATTTCAATTTTATAACAATTACGCCACCCGCACACCAAGCAACACATTCAAGCTCCACTGAACTCAATCTTCTGCAGTGTCACGCAGCGTGTGGGATTCTGCAATTCCATTTCATGATTTGCCAATTGTCTAGTTTGGCTCTAATATCCAATTACAGCCGTAGCAACAGTGCGGCCAATCGAAATTGTCGGTTATGCACATACTGCTTCACATTTTCTGTTGCCAAGAGAGGTACATCCTCAGCAATGCAGTATAAATACACTGTATAAAATATTGTACTTTTTCTACAAAAACATTTTTGGATTTAACAGCCTTCAACTAAAATGACTTTCTTCTCATCTGACAACAGAAAGTGTTGCTGCCTTCTGGGCCTTTCTGGCTGTGGTTTTGGTTCGGATGCTTTTTACCTCAGTGTAAGCCTGTGTGACCTGCTCATAGAGGCTTTGGTGGCGGTGGATGGCCAACTCCAGCTCTTGCATCTCGGTTGGGAGCCCCCCCTCACTGCAGACCTTGCACCATGCCTCCACCTCTGACAAGAACTGCACAAAAGAGTTTTTAGAAAAGTCCTCATAAGAAGAATTTTTTTTTGTTTTTTTTGTTCTTGTGTGTCTTTTTTTTAATGCAGAATCAAAACCAGAGAATACTGTTAGGGTTGAATAGATTAGGTTGATCATATTATGTTGGAATGTAATCAGTAATAATTAACCTAAGCTTGTCCTGTCTTAACAAAGTAGTAGAACAAAGTGCTAAGATCCTTTGCACTGATTGACCAACTGTAGAAGACGCAATCAAAGTTGTTCTGTCTACTCAACATCGTAAAACAACCCCTGCTATGATGTGATCAGAGGCCAGGGGTTTCACCCCCATCCTGCCCACTCACACCCCACCCTGTGTCTCTTAATAAAAAGGCTCTTGCAAGAGGCCCGAGTCAGACCTCATTCGATGATCGCTGTATGCACAGCGACGAATGACTCTCCACTTGCAAGTGTTTAAAAAGGGCATACTGTCTCCCGTTGTGGTTCTTGCAAAAATAAGTTAGAGTCAGAACATCTCTAACAAATACTATTGCACAAAGTCTAGGATTTTTTTTTTTTTGTTCTGCTCACCTGTTCAGCTTTTTGGTGGAAAACAGCAGACATAGCAAGAATGGTAGAGCGTTCATCTAAAGCGGCGGCAAAGCTTTTCCAGTCCAGATCCAGTTGACTTGATATCTGTTTAATCTGCGTGGAGGCGTAGTGTCCCGCCTCCGCCAAGCGACTCGCTACCGACATGATCCTGTTGATGTTGACGTAAGCATTCTAGAGGAGAGGAAAATGAAGCAATATGGCATCTCTCCAGTGGGTATCATTGATGGAGTGTGTCTGACTTACCATTGAGTTCATGGCAAAGTGGTTATGTTGCGTCTGTAGCTCGGCCGCGTGTTGGTACGCTCGGCCGATCTCAGTATGGCTCTGCAGGAACAATTCCTTGTTGTGACTGATCCAGTCAAACATCTGCATAGAGAAAGCGTGATTATAGCTAACAGCTAGTTAAACATCACCTCGCTTCTCTACAAGGCCAGCTGTGTGTGGACTGCTGGTTGAAAGAGGCAAGAAAATGAAAAAATGCTCTAAGTCTTTTTAAGTATTTTCTTACTTTCTCTGCATCCTGTTCAAAGAGTCGTAACTGGAAACACTGGTCCAACTTCAGCTTGCGGACATGCCACATTTGATGGAGATGTTGCCTGGTGGAGTGAAGCTTGTCCAGCAGACTGGCCACCTTTTATGTATGCATACACATTTTTCTGTGTGTCATCTAATTTACCTCACAGAATGAATCTTATATCTCTTCATCTAGCTATCCATCTCTACCAAATGGTGTGTCAACAGTCGCAGTAATATTTCACCCGTGCTGCGTTCAGAAGTTACCTTGGGCACGAGGCTTTGGAAGTCAGCAGAGCCGGAGATGCAGCTTCTTCCCGAGTAACCATCACTACATCGAATACACTGTAGCAAGCGCTGGCCTTCCCGGTCCAGATCTTCCACGGGAGCCTTCAAGACCTCCAGCAGAATTGGTGGAAAAAACATCTCATAAACAAAGGCGATATTGACAAAGGGGCCAAGCAAAACCAAAGTTGACTAACGCTTGAGTCGGGCGAAATAACAACATAAGTTTCTTCACAAGGCAACTTTGCAGCATGGTGATGGTGCTCACCTTCTTTTTCAGCTGCGTGTGCTCTTCTATAAGCCGACGGGATCCTTCGACATCGGAGGGAAATTCTTTCTTGGACAATACCTCCTTTGACAGGAAGCAAATTATTTGATACATTTTTGTTCATCAATTCAGCATCAATCCATCATCCCACCTGCAAATCCTCCAATCGGGCCAGGAGATGAACCGCGTTGGACATGAACTCCTCCAAGGAGACTCTCAGGTCCATCCACTCCTCGTGGTTGTAATCCAGGGAGCCTTCAAAGTCATCCGTCAACTGTGAAGGATCCACCAACTTGGCCAGACCTTCAACTGACACCATGCTGGTCTAGTGGGGAGCAATTTAGAGAGTCCTCAGCAGGCGATTCTCTTGAGCCGTGTCGGTTCTCATATTCATTGTGACCACTCACTTCAAAGGAGAACTTTGCACTGCCGAAGTTAGTTTTCTGCTTCTGCCAGAAATTGTCCGGTTTGATGATGAGCGCCACGCAGATCTCGACCGGGAAAAACTCCTGCAGTGTCTTCAGCAGAGGCTTGATTAGCTCCCACTTGGAGCCCCGCATGTCAATGATGACAGTGAAGCCTCTTTTGCACACATCCTCGCTACAGTCACGACAAGTCAAGAGTATATTTGTTAGGACATCAGATCCTACCAAAGATTTGCTGACTTTACTCATTCGGTCTGTGAAACTAAAATCTGAATGAAAATTGCTTTGTCATATTTGCTAGCAAGACTCACAATTCATTTTGAGTCCACATGTTACACACGGGAGTCATTCTTCCTGGAAATTCATGTCATCTGCCTCGGGGAAATTTAAGGTTCGCCAAGTCGCCATAGAAACTGCTGTTGGATTAGCACAGCGTGACTGCTATGGAAGAATAGGACCAATTACAGGCCACTTAGCTCCTTCTCACCAGCTACAGAGGTTGAGAGGACTATTTTTTTTGGAAATGGAAAAAAAAATTACTTTGCATGTATATGTGTACACAGCACTCCTGCTTGGTGGCTAAAGTTTGATAATAATAATAATAATAATAATAATAATAATAATAATAATAATAATAATAAATGTAATTTATAATGCACTTTACATTTAAAAGAAACCTCAAAGTGCCGATCTGGTTTCAGTTTCTAGTGTAAGGAGGCAGAATGGCGAAGGCCGTGTCAGCAGAGAATCTGACATAACCGACAACACCAATTGATGATGTATAAAAGCACATACTGTAAATCCCAACTAACTAAACAATTATAAATCAGAATTATAGTGAATTTTCAGTGCTAGACAGACGATTAAAATGATACATAGGTGCATAGACAATTAAACATGATGTATTTACGGTACATTACCAGTACATAGACCATTAAATATAGTAGCGGGACACTGAACATTAAATACGGCTTCAGAAACTTGAGCTACTTGCCAAGGACTAGATGTTAACACACAGTTTGTACATGTGCTTTTTGGTTGTTTCTTGTATTTATTCTGCCTTGTAGGATTGTTGGACTGTTGTTAACGCCAGGGCGTTAAATAGGCTTGAAAGTGACACAGCGTGTGGACAAGAGTTTGCTGCAAACACTGGAGCGCTTTCATGCTGATGCAAATCAAACACAGTGCTCCATCTGCTGCTTTGATTCCACCATCAAGCGCTCCACCGGCCACTTCATCCTCCTTCCATTTGGCACAATTCCCTCTAGTCGATGCATTTATTTATTTATTTTTATTTCTGATACTATGAATGTGGCTTTCTGTGTTCCTACCTGGGAACAGTAGACAAGTATGTGACCAGCCTCCTCAGGTCCTCCTGTTTTATTCGGTCGTGGTTGCTTCGTGCAGGAAACGTCAAGATGGGTCCTCCTCGTTTGTCCCGCCCACCTACGGCCCAAAAACAAAAACATTTAGCTTCAGGATTCACACAAATGTTTATTGTGTAAAACAAAGCACGACATACAACAGAAACCATTTAAGATGTGCCCCGGCCTTAAGGAGCCACAAAGCTCAGCGTGCAAATCGCGTTTGGGTCAGCTGAGTGGCGAGTGCGGCGAGGCGCTTTACGCATTTGCTTGTTTTGGCACACGCTCGTGTCTAACGCCTGCCAGATGCGAGAATTTCACATAAGTCATATGTTTGGGGTGTTAAGCGCCCTGGATGAGTTTCCCGAGCCGTTTCCTGTCCCGGCAAATCCTTCAGGGAGGGAGAATGCTAATGATTTTTTTTCCTGTAGGCCCATTTGTCTACTGTAGTTAACAGACCAAAAGATTTAGCCTTTTCACCAAAAAGTACATTTTGTTCCATTTTGGGTTTTTTGGCTTTCCATTGTGAAACATTTTAAACTTGTATCACTGATGTGATGGATGTAATTTTCAAAGGTACACTGTCTACTAAATTTGCAAAGAGACAATTGTAAAAAAAATTATTACATTTCTCTGGTAGCTTAATATTGAAAGTTCATCGGCCTTGGCAACAGCAACTAAGGGGTGGCCGGGTGCTGATTTCTCCGACACTCACCGGACACAAAGGCCACTTTCTCCTTCAAGACAGGCAGAACATCAGACGCTTTGATGCCTTCAGTCCTCAGAGACCCTGCAGCAACACGGAGAGAAAAAAAAAAGAGCAGAAAGAGACAGTCAGTGGAGCTTTATGATTTTATAATTAATCCAATTATCAGATCAACATTCCTGCAAGGGAAAAACATGGAGCTGCACGCTGACACAAGCGCTTTCTGAAATTGCGGTGGAAAATGTGTTCCTGTGTTGCTTCTTCTTCTTGCCTTTCAAATAACATTTTTGTATTTCATAACTGGAACACTTGAAACTTCAGCACTTGCGGGATAGTTCTGCACACAAAATGTGGTTTGTAATCCAACATCATTTTACACTTTCTCAAGATTTTAATTTTCTCTCGCGAGCTGTGGGGGAATGTGACCGAATGTCTGACTCCAGCTGTGCGAAAGATGAATTTTTCTAAATCCCCGTTTGGATTAAAAGATGGAATTCTCGCTACAGCCTGCACTTGACATTAAAATGTTTACTAAATATTTTTACCGCTTTATATTTGTTAGCTAGCATAGTCACAATACTTTCATACCGCTAAAGACAATGAAAGAATTTGGCAAGTTATTTGCACGCACGTTAATGATGAGTTGAGCCAATTTTGTGGGTTTTTGCTTTTTCTATGGCATTTTTTTTTTGTGTTGACAGACGAATAAGTTAAGAAGTGAGTGAGAGGAGAAGAAAACAAAAAGATACCTTCAATATTTACAGCAAGGAACTTGGGAATAACACAAATGTTATGACTTCATTTCAATATCAAAATTCACAGTACCGGTACTTTGTGCAACACAACATATTCTCCTTTTCGGGTAACACTCTAAATAGCCAAATGGCACTTTTCACAGTTTCTGAACGGTCAGAGTGAAGCAGAGCGCACTTAGAGAGCTTTTTTGAATGCATCCCTTGTCTTACATCTATGGGGAAAACACACCAGCTATTCTGGTGTATTCCAGGACACTGACCAAGGGAAAATACATACCTATGATCTGGTCGAATTAGTCTCTAGATCAATTTGAGTGATTATCTTGCAATGTTGAGTGTGCTAAGAGAGATTTATCCTCGGCAGTCTGCTGAAACTCGTAAATATTAAATCTGTTCAACATTAATAATGGACTCCATGATTGTAATGTGAAACGGAATGATAGCCTTGCACTTTTGCTGGACAGACGCAAGCAGAGGAGCAGCTGGTTGTGCTGAGTGTTTGTATAAGTGCCTCCCAAGTTATTCACCACAATAAAACGCTGCAATAATATTGATGGATGAAAAAAAAAATGGTGAGCTTGCGACTTGCTTTGACTGTGAAAGTTTTTCATATCAGGAAGTGAAGTAAACTGAAATACACACTTCCTGACACTTCTCCCTCAGGATAAGAATGACCAAAATGTTGCTTTCATGTCAAGGCTACCATTTCCTCTGCCTTATATCTCTCTTATTTTATTAGCAGTGTGTTTAAAACCCTCATGAAACCTTTTTGGTCTTACTGGTTCTTTTTTTTTTTTCCCCAACAGTTTTTGTTTTCCCTTTCTGTCTCATATGCACAATTTCAATCCTGCAGGTGTTTTTTCCATTTATGCATGCGTACACAGTAGCCATAGATTACAGAAGTGATTGCAGCAGCATATGGATGTTAAACAAAACAAGGCTTAGTAGGGAAGGTTTGGTTAGGTTTGGATGAGTAAATAATTCTGGTTTGGTTTCTTTTTAGCCTTCAAACAGTGTCTAGAGTGTTTAGAGTCAAACATATCACTTAGGAACAAGCTTAGAAAAAATGCTGTAACTCTGACTATTTCACGTTAATGAATAAGAGCCTAATAAGCGTGAATGAATGACTGGTCCAAATAAACATTCACACTCACCTCATTTACATGCCAGGAAGGGAGGGAATACAGATTAGGTCTGCTTCAGTCAAGTCGTATTAGCGTCAGGACTGTGACCGGCAGAAAAAAACGAATGTGATCTGACCTTGGACTTAACTGCAGTCAAGTGTGAGGCATTAGTTAAATTCAACAGCAGCAGCACTGCAATTGATCAATAACCACTGAAATCTTGCAGATTTTAAGTTGTGGCTACCATTGTGCCGACAACAAAGTACGCGTCAATCTTCCCTCAGTCAGTAAGGATTTCCTTGGAGTAATACTGAAAGATGCTGACAGTTTGGGGTCACTGATCTAAAAAAAAAAAGGGCAAAGTTTTATGTCATTACTGCAAAATGGAGCTGGGTTGCTAGGAGATGGGGACACGGAAACATACAAGTGTGATCACGAACTGGCTACCTTTGTTACGTTTGCTACAAATGCTACAGTTGATCAAAGTGGGTGTTTTGATGAGTATACATGAATACAAAACTAACATACATACTCTTGTGTATGTTTCAAGTATGTTTGACCTGTCAGCATAAGGTCAGATGTCAACAACAGGAACCAACCCTGTGCTGATTTTTTTTTTTTATGGGCCTTTGCTTTCCCGGTTTGATGAAACGTAGGTGTATATTTGAATTAGCTTAACTACATCATAAGACAGTGTTAGTGTACCTAATATTGTGGGAGAGTATACAGCATGTGTGTGTGCTTTAAGTGAGTGTGTGTGTGTGTGTGTTGGATTTATGTTATCGCTCGTCACATGACAAACTCCAGGGTGAAGGTCACGGTAGCTACTACTACAACTACACCCACTCACATAGGCACCCACAGTCGCGTAGACACACATGCACACACACTTAATGTTTCCACACATGTCCATGTTAAAGGTTGACACGCAGTCCTGCTAGAGCCATTAACACTGACACCCCCTCACAACTTACAAGCACGCGCATGCACAGACATACACACACACACACACACGAGCACATGCACACACACACATACACAACCATAATGCATCAGGGGGTCAGCTTTCAAATTCTGCTCACGTAATATCAGCACATTGATGACGCTTGGACTACAAAATTGTAGGTGTGTGTGTGTGCATGTGTGTGTGCATGTAGTGTCATCTCAACTTTTACTCTGTTTTGCCTGGCACACATAAGAATGATACCATCAGACCCCCATTAGTGTGTGTGTGTTTGTAAGTACGTGTGTGTGCACGTGGGTGTGTGGGTGCGTGAGTGTCTACATGTCTTTAGAGGTCGACAGGTGAGGCAGCGCGTAGCCTGGAAACAGCTGCCACGACAACCGGCTGCCAGAACTTGTGTGTTGCCACGGTGACAGGAGGTGGCCTACTGAATCAGAGACTCTGTTGACGTGCAAGAATGCAAAACTGTGTCACTCATTATGCTCACCAGGAAACTTACCATTATGTATATTAAAATTAAAATGTCATGTGTCACTCTATGCTGCTATTTACCATCTTTATTATATAAATATTATATACTACATATTCATAAATATACAGTATATGTATATACAAGTATAATAATAATCTGAGGTGTTAGAGTCTGACTATAGCACATGTTGCGGCACAGCTGGCCCTGGCCTCCCGTCGAGTGTCCTTTAGCTCAGACACAGAGTATGGAAAGAAAATAGATTATTTATAACAACACAATTGTAGATGTGTATAATTAAAGACAATATTAACATACCTTTGCTACCATCTTCTTATCAGTACATTGGTCATTCGGTGACCATGCTCATAAAAATAAAATAAAAATCATATCGAAACAAATGCAAATGCCAATAATCTATTATTCAACCTTTGTTTAAATTTTTTTAATGTAATTTGTATATAAAAACAAGGTTTACCTATTGGTGATGGGTGGAATTTGTTGGATACTGTGTTTTGTGCCTTACATTTTGTGTTCTCATTGCTCGTGATGTGCCATGTTGTTTATATATTACTGATTTAAATAAAAAAATAAATAAAGAAATAAAATAAGGGAAATAGGTCTACAGTATTTTGCTTTTAAGGCCCTATTTGCTTGCCCAGCACAAATCAAACACATAGCACAGTCAAATTGTTGGTCTAATGGACATGATTTTCTACACGTTAGTATTTTTGTCAGTTGAAAGGGTTGTTTGCGCCGTTGTGGGAGTGAACAGACCAGATTTACTAACAATATCCTTTGTGAATAGGATAAGATGGATCAAATTGCAAACGTAAATGAAGTGCAATTAAAGGTGCTATCCATGGCCACAGTTCATCCTTTGTGAATTCAGCCCTGAGTTTAAATGACGAAGGTGTAACGCAAAGGTGACATTAAGCTTTCGAGGTTCCACTTTACTGAGAACTCTTATTGTGCATGGTTTGCATTATACTGAAAGCTGTTTCTAATTAAAAAAAAAAAAATCTCATACCAGTCAAAGAGTTAAAAAATGCCTCTAAATCAAGTCACAGATGACAACATTTTCCATGTGGTGAAATTCAAAGTGATGGGAGGTATTTCGTGTATATTTTTGCATGATAATGAATCAGAATTCCTCTATGGTGATGACAGTGGTCTTAGTCCCAAGAAACCAAGTGGATACCGCCATGAAGGATCCTTCATTTCTTAAATATTATAACATCTTACAAACATGCATTTTTAATGCTTCAAGCTCAGTGTGACTGTTTCCTGCCACACACACACATGAACACACACAGTCACAAACACACGCGTGCCCCCCCCCCCCCACACACACACACACACATGCGCGTACCCCCACCACCACCACCACCACACACACACACATACCCCCCCCTACCCCCCCCCCCCCCACACACACACACACACACATTAATGGTCTTGGCTCCAGTTTTCCCTGCAGAGGAAAACCACATCCATCACTCTTCTTCAAAACCCAAACCACACACTGATCTCACACACACACACGCATGTGGACAAAGCGAAACAGTGCTTGTAAGACTTAAGTGCTTGCATCACACTCTGGTCCCAAATTTACTGCAGAAACAATGGAAAGCATTGGTCTATGGTGTCAATCAATGTTATGTTAACCATGGTAACAATGATATACAGTACGTATCTGATGTCTCTGGCATCAATGATATATTTATTTTTGGTATCAATCTAAGGTACCTGTAATGATTACTCGGTTGCTCGTCCCACATGCACGCATGTTTCTCACAAAAAGGCATCAACAGGCTTTTCTAAGTATACAATTGATTGCCAAGAAACACTGTTACAACCAAGAAATAATCTACCAAACACAAAAGTCCTTACTTTTTGTGTGTGATGTTTTATACAACATCTTAAATCTTTTCGAAAAGCGTAACAGTAAAAGTTTAAGCAGTCTAAGTTATTATCCTATAAAACACAATTTGTTATCATTTGCCTTGATCTGAAGAGCCTGGAAGAGGCGAGGAGTTACGTTTGCACTGCGCTCCCTTTTCTCCATGCTGCACTGGTATTCATGTTAAACTAATTCCATTCCAAACAAATTTGACGTACAGCCAAGCACTTATCGCTAGAGATGACGTAAACTGGCCAGAATTTAAGCTAAGAGTAGCTTGTGGCTGAACGACAAACACTTAGCACTTCTGCTATCTGTTCTTTATCCATCGATTCATTGGCAGATAAAAACAATGCTTTCTTCCTTCTATTAAACCTTCCTGGTTGGCATCCATGCAGTGACACGCTTTCTCTAATTGCAGACCACAAACAACACAACAACTCCCAAAGGCCCCATGTGTCTTTTTGTATCATGTTTGCGTCACACCATTCTTCTTATCGTTGACAAGCGAGTGAGTCATTCAGCTTGAGCCAATCACATCAAGCGTTAATAGCCGATGGTGGGAGTGTGATGCTTTGAGGGTGCAGGGTGAAGTCATTTGTACGATGCTCCAACCACACACAGAGATGCCATCTGGATGCTGCTGACTCAGCACAACACACACACACACACACAAATATATCAGAATGCTCCCACAGTGATCAGTCAGTATTCAACGTTTTATACTCGGGATGAACGAGAAAAATGTTCTGATATCGTAAAATAGAAAGTCGTTTTTGATCCATGGTCTATGAACAACTGAACAGAATGTGACTTCTACAGATAGAATGTGTACACAAGCGTTCACTGTGTACACACACGTGGGCTTAATTAAGCGCCGAGGTCAGGGGTCAAGAGGACGCTATATAGGTGCCTTCCTAGAGGAAGTCAACATTAAAACATGGAACACGTGTTGCAGCTATCAGATGAAATTCCCTCTCTCGCTCTCACTCACTCGCTCTTTTTGCTTCTATGTCTCTCACCCACGAGATCCGCTTTCAGTGAGCAGACAGCAGCTGGCAATGGAGAGGAAAAACATAGACGCCGTGGTCAAACCTGGAATGTGCGCGTGTGGATGTGTGAATAAAGGACAGTGGCAGTTTAGGGTGCATGTGGAGGTGACGGACGTTAAAAGTTAAAAAGATGTTTTTGATCAGTAAAATCAAAGTCAAAGATACAGCTGAATCACTAGTTCCGCTTGGATGCACAATGAATTCGTTCCAGGTTTATTCCACCATCGAGAGCACAGATTGCCAAATTGTTGTATGTGCTTTCCAAAAGTTTGACATGAAAGAGCTGTACACAACTACACGACCCGTTTCTTGTCCTTTGCATACACTTTGTTGCTTTCTGCAGTATGTATTCGAGATTAGGTGTTAAATATTACAAAAATTATGTGTGTTATGGGGCACCAGGTTGTATGACTTAGTATGTCTGCCTCACAATCTGGAGGTTTGGGGATTCATCATTCCGCAAACATGTTAAGGCCTATGCGACATCAGCCAAATGTGATTGGCAAATGACGAAAATACATCACAACAGATAGTGACGCTGACCATTAAGCATCTTCTGCACATGCGGGAGTTGTAATACCCCTCCGTACCATTAGTGGCAGTAGAATGTGAACACGAAGGTCAATTTTTTCATCTCTATATAAGCCTGCAATTGACTAGCCAGCCCTATGATGATTAATGGTATAGAAAATGGATGTCTCGACATCAGTTATGATTTTGATTAATATTGTGTCATTGATATAGCTGTATAGATATTACATATGAGTTTAAAACGCCACATTAGAGATGCGCTGACCATTAAATAAGATGTGAATATGGCTCATTAGAGGTGGACAGAACTTTGAATGTGATGTCAATATGATGCAATAGAGGCCCATAGTGTGTGTATATGTGTGTGTGTCTGCGTGTGTGTGACGGCTGCTCCATGAACACCGCATTTTGCAGCATCATACCGCAGCATTTTTTTAAAACAAACCCATTTTCATTCATTTTCAAAACAACAGTTATTGGTGGAATGAATAAAGGAATGAATGAATCATCTGGGATCAATTAAACACTCGTAGCGATTTCCTTTTCAACTGTTTGCCTTTGTGTTGTCATGTAACTCAGCCTTTTCCTACCTTTTTTGTCTTGGCTTCATTTCTTTGTAATCCTGCATTTGATTTGGAATGAAAGCACTGTCACCCTGAGCCAACATACACATGCAGAGGAACATATGTGTCAGGCTGTAATTGAGCGGACAGAACCTGGCTGGGTGTAGCATATTAATAGAACAGAGCGAGGGCAAGTGGAAACATTAATACGGGCTATGAGCAAGTTGAGGAAAGTGCAATTACGCTGTGATCTTTGACATATTCTGGCACTGTCGTCTCACCGTTTGATGATTTAATGATGCTCATCCAAAATTCATTAAAGAATCAAAAAGCAGTCTTTTTTCCCTCTCTATGTTCCCTTGCTAGTTTGATCCTGGAAGCTCATTTCTCCTTAATCCATCAGTTGCTCAAAAAATATAGAAATATATCATCGTTTAAGACCTAGAATCAGGGGTGTCAAACTCGTTTTTTGTTGCGGGTCACATCGTAGTTATGGTTTCCCTTCCCTTATATTCTTGCAAACACACTACAGAATCCAGCATTAAAAAAAAGTTGAACAATTTTCTAATTTATTTTCAAAGTGGGGTTTTAAAATAATGTTGTAATATCTCACTATTATTATAAGGGAAGACAATTTATAATTTTGCTATTTTCACAAGAAACATTGAGTTGACACACGAGTTGCCTTTGCGGGCCTCATAAAATTATGTGGCGGGCCGGATCCAGCCCCCGGGCCTTGTGTTTGACACCTGTGGCCAAGATAGACCAACGCGACATGTTTTGCAAGTCGATGCGAAAAGTCAGCCGAAAGACGGCTTTTATCTCTAAAATGTAGGTCAGGTCAATGGCATCCCAAGGCGCCGCTGTGTTTATTTTGGAGTTGAAGGTTGATTTAATCATGTGAGGCTTTTTATCCATTAGCTGTCAATCAAAATAAAAGCATCCTGTGACACAGGTCACATGCGGGCACACCTGCTCACCGTAGTTAATATCATCAGTTCCTATTAGCTAGCACTGCTAACCAGCTAGTGAAACACAAACACACAGCAGATTTCTTTGTGATCGATTACATTGAAAACAGATGCTCGTCACACCAGTCCACGCGTACACCCCATATGCCCGCATGTGTGTGTGTGGAGAGAAGGAAGCTTTTATGGCTAGTCAGGAGACAAAGAGAAGAAGGAGGGGGAGGAAGAGGAAGTCAGCTCTTTGTATTTATCTATTTAACACTCTCACTCGTCCCCCGGTGGGTAATAAGGGCTAATCCAAATAAGAAGCACTTGTGTCTGCTTCACACAAACACACACACTTCTTCACACCCATCTGCCAGTGGATGAGTAGGCGAGAGACAAAGGGAATGATGGAGGGAGGGATTCCCTGCTCTCTCCTCAGCACCACCGCATTGTTTGTGATGACAGCATACGCACACACCAAACACACACACATGCACACAGATAAATCACAGTTCGGTAGCACCTCCCCGTGAGTGTCCTCGCCATGACTCAGGAATCAGGGCGGGGGCCTGCCCGTGGACATTTTGACCCTGAACAGAAAGTGATTGGATCACATGACCCTGTCTGTAAAAGACGCTGTTTTTCCTCTGGCAAGCATCGACACGGGAAGGGAGGCGGGCGATTTTCCAGGAAATCATTGCAGTGACATTTTACCTTGAAGGTAGTATCATAAACGTAACAGAGGCTTTTACGTTGTCTGTAGAAGTGGACATTTTTCCAATTTTGTGCTGCTCTTAAAAGGAAGAATGGCAGTTACATAGTATTGGAATGGGGGTAAGAGGAGATCAGAATTTTCTCTCCTCTGAGGCGTATCAGGGCTGTAAAATGGCTTGAAGAAGCTGATGCATTTATTTGCCGATGTCTAAACGGAACCGATATGGAATGGCGTGTGTGGTGACAGTTTTACCCTGGAACAGATTTCTACTTCCATTCATTTCAAGGGGGAAAATATTTCAAAATATATTGTCATTTGAACTGATTTATAATTATCTATTCCTGACCTGATCTTGTAGCTGCGTGTGGAAACAAGTCTTTGTCCTACCGGCACGCTTGAATTCATTTACATGAACTTACTAATTGATTAAGTTGACCTCACCAATTGGACGCTGGGCCCTCAGTGGGAGTCTGATTTGTAATATGAATCCCCCGCAACCTTTTCCCAAAGAAATTACATTGTCACACACTCCCTCCCCCATTCACTTTACATTGAACTTTCATCTGGCTGAATGCAATGTAATGTGCTTTATGTGTGTGTGAATCCAAGTCAATGAACGGATTACTGATTACTTGGCCGTGTAATGTGTCTGTTCACCAGGCGCACAGAATTTATGTTCACTGCGCAGCGGTAGTGCTTGTTGACGTGAATAAAGTTAAGGTAAACGGAGCAACAATGTCGGCGTCGTGTTCAAGTGTCATTTGTACTGAAATCACACTGGGCGATCCAAATAAATCAATGAGAACACTCGTTGTGTCATACAGATATGGATATTCGGTTGTAGTTTATTGATAACCTATGATGAAATAGATCACTCAATCGTTAAAATGTCCCATCTGAGGTGAATTTAAGACTGATGACTTCATCTCAGCCCTGACGACAAGAAGACACTCAGCTTGATGAAGCAGCCGCAGCCCCCATCGCTGGTCTTACTAGCCAACTGGCGGACAACATTAGGTGCAGCGTTTCTCTTTCAACGTTGACAGCCGGGTTACCAAATATTTATCTTTAAAAAGCCTCATAAAGATGAAGACAAATTACAACTATAACCCGGTTCTTTGCTTCTTTGTAAATCAATATGTTAATCCCATACTAGTACAATAACACCAGGTGAATCTTAATTTGGAAAAGCAGAAGGTATCGTATTGACATGTGGCAGCTGCATGGCATCTAAAGAGCATGGATGTTTATATGAAGCTGTGCGTGTGTGTGTGTGTGTGTGTGTGTGTGTGTGTGTGTGTGTGTGTGTGTGTGTGTGTGTGTGTGTGTGTGTGTGTGTGTGTGTGTGCGTGCGTGTGCGCATCACTCACTTCTTGTCTCCAACTGATAATTCTAGTTTCTATTTATAAAATGATTAAAATTGTCATGCAGCATTTTTCTGCTAGTGTGAATAGTTAACACGCGTACACACTCGCAATCAACACCTTTTGTGTGCTTTTGTCAATTCATTCAGCAGAAAATGCAACTCATTGGCCCATATTTGAAGGAGGGGTGGAACTTCTGAGATGGATCTGAATAATTAAAAAAAAATGGAAAAAAAATTGGAATATGGAGAAAAAAGTTCAGATAAGAAATGATGGAAATAAAAACAACAGCTGTCAAACTATCAGGAAACATTTATAAACCACGCTGACACCTATTTTTAACTTTTTAATACATGTAACTTTCACACAAAAATGAAAAGTATACCAATGACCGCCGGAAAAGATATATATATATTTTTTTTTTAAAAGACACTTTACTGTCACTCTGATGGCAATACCAGTAAGTGACGAATAACTTGACTGGCCTAGTTAGAATGGCACCTATCTGTAAGACATTATAAATCAAAGCAAGGGCCAGTTTCGTGTTGTTGAATCAGCCGAGTCACTGCCTGAAAGCGTTACCGCCACTAATCTGATCCCGCCAAAGTGTCAAGTGAAGGAGAGACATGGCGGCGCGGAAAAGACATTATTAAATCTTATGGACTCATGACAGACAGCGAGCATCCATTAAGGCGGCAGCGGGGCCGAGATGCATTTCAGATGAATAATAGACAACTAACGAGACCTCGCCGGGAACTTGAAGGAAATAGATACGTAAGCGCCTTGTTAACGGGTTTTGCACAAGTGGATGCACAAACGAGGAAGTGACGAGGCGTTTCGCTGTTCTGTAAGCACTTTGCGACTCATCTTGTAAAGTGGCTTGCTTAGGTTCATCCCAGTATATACAAAAATACAGTAAACAGTTTAGATGGGCAAATACCATTTGAATTAACATTTTTTCCCAAAAGTGAAAAAATAACAACACAAAAGTTTGTCAAATGTTTTCATTATGAAGGTAATTTCTTATTTATCTGTCTTATGGACAAATCTGAATGTCAACACTGCCCCTAAAGTTTCATCAAGAATAAATATCTCAATTCGAGGAAAAATATGCTTGTTCTTTGTCTGCCAAGATAGGCAGCAGTGGTGATTATAGGATCAGAAGTTTAAGAGTGCTGTGTGTTTTGCCTCTAGAAAGCATCAGCAAGGGAGACATTCAGTCGACAGGGGAAATATGGCGGGTTTAAATTTGACCACATGCACCTCCCTCCCACACCCACGAATTTCAATTAAAAAGCCATTCAGTCACTGTCTTTAATATTAACATTAGCATGCTTAAGTGTGCTTTTCTCGTTGAAATAAAAAAAACTTATACATAACCTTAATAGCATTAAAAAAAAACATACAGTAATCCCTCGTTTATCGCGGATAATTGGTTCCAAAAACCACCCGTGATAAGTGAAATCCGCGAAGTACGGTCACCAACAAGAAGTACTGGGCAGGCGGAGTTAGTGGAAAGATGCTAATTTGCGATCGTGCTAACACGCAAAAACGGACTTCTAAAGGAATGTAAACGAACATTTGGAGCAATACTACATTGTCCTAAAGTTTAGACACGTTTCCTCAATTTAGAAGTTTTATTTTGACTTTTAAATGTTTTTTTAATTTGGAAAAAAAATCCGCGATGTAGTGAAGCCGCGATAGACGAAACGTGAAGTAGCGAGGGATCACTGTATTTCACTGAGCAGCAAAAGGGTTGCGAGTGTTTGCGCAAACCCCAATGTTGTTTTTGTCAGGTTTTGTTCAAGGTTGCAAAAGGTTTCAAAGTTGTGCGCCAGACCTTTGCACAAACAATTTTAATGGTTGTAAACAGTTTTTCTTGCCGCAAAGACATTAGAGAGAGACAGAGAATATCAACATTGCCAAGTTCTGGTCTACGTTATTATTTTGCGGAAACATAACAAAACGACTAGTTTGTGGGGTTCAAACGGCGAAGGAAGTATAATTCACAATCAATACGGAAAATAATACCTGATTAAAATGGTCAGATAATTAGTAAGGTCTGCAGAAACCGGATAACAATCTTGATCATTAGAATATGGTGTGTTGCAACCGGAAGACATAGAAATCATGCAGGACACCGGCCCTCAAGAATCGGAGTCACCTACCCAAGTCTAACCCATTACTGCCAAAATGGAAACCATCCAACTCAATTAAATCTGGTCTTTGGTTCGCTGATGTAAATCATTCACTCATCAAGGGAGTACACCCATGCTTTTAACTTGATCACAGTGTGTTGCCATGGCAACTTGGCCCTGCCACTTGCCGGTATTTTGATAAGAGCATCACAGTGTCGCTCAAGTTGAAAGATGATGGCTTGGTAACAGGGTACCATCGAATACTACAATAACTGAACCTCTGCTTTTTTTTAGCAAGTCAACAAGTCTCAAGTCAAGCTTTTAATGCGTATAGTCAAGAGTGGGGAGTGAAAGGAGGGAAACAGTTGAATCTATAATCCATCTTTCCCATTTGTAAAAAAAAAAAATGTAAAACTCAAAATGCTTTAGATTCAGCAGTAACAGTGAAATCTCTATTCAGGAATATGACTACCAATTCTTGCAATGCTCGCTGACCCACAAAACCAATCGATCCCAAAGCCCATCGATTGATTGACACTCCAGTAATAATAATAATAATAAAAATCACTGACACTTAGGCTTTTTAAAATGGCAATAATGTATTTAAAATGTGCATACAGTCACGTGATCTTTCCGTGAACACAGGAGACATCAACACAGACGACGCGCGCGCGCACACGCACGCTCCGTCTGCAGAGGCTTGAACATCATTGCGATAACGTCATTGAGTTGCACATTAGGGAACACTGGCTTCTTGGAGCAGCTGATTCGAGCATGGGGGAGTCTTCTTGCTTTTTATATGTGCACACACACACACAGATACTGACAGAAAGTCACAATGAACGTGCACACATGCAAAGAAGCACACACGGGGGAGGAGATGTTAAAAACTGCAGAACGACACCGGGCTGATGTGCAACAAACGAGCCTCCCTCCTCACGCCGAGAAAAAGCATTAAGGTCCCACATCTGAGCCATTTTTAGTCGTGTCCTTCCCACCCTCCACTCCACCCCGGTCTTTCTACCTGTTTTGAAGAATGCATCAGTGTCGGGGTCGCTGGGCGCCTCCTCGGCCGCTTCTACGGGGTTCATGCCGGATTCCGGTTCGACACAACCCCACCGCCAAATGAGTCAAAACAAAAGAGAGACACAAAGGTAAGAAAAAAAAACAATCCACTCGGTGTTAGTCCTCACATGTCCAAGATACACTTTAGGTGGCCTCCATCACGCTCCCAGGCTTGCTTTCTGTCGCCTTCTGCGTTTGTTTGGAGCCTGAAGGCTGGCGGCGCTCCTCTCTATTGTTCCCCGTCCAACCTCCCCGCTGCTCCGCCAGGGTCTCTCTGCCTCCCCCTCCCTCCTTCCAGCCGCCCGCCTCCTCCCCTCCTTCCCTCCCTCCCCTCCTTCCATCCCCTCCCTCCGTTCAATCCACTGACCTTTATTAGCATCATATGTGTTGGTTAGAGTTCGACTCTGACCAAATACAGACAAGGAAGAACCTTGGATGGTTGCTGATGGTGTGAAACTGTGAATCAATGTTGAGATACCGATGTAATGCGTTTGTGTGTTTGGAAACTTTGTTTCGTCATATGAGTGGATGCTGAAAGTCAATAATTTATATTCATATGTAAACAAAAAATAATATATACTATAGTGGGGCTGCATGGCGAGCACGTCCGCCTCCGGTTCAGAGGAGCAGGGTTTTGATTACAGCTCCGGTTTTCCGATGTGAAGTTTGCATGTTCTCCCCGTGCCTGCATGGGTTTTTGTCTGGGTACTCTGGTTTCCTCCCACATTCCCAAAAAAACATGCATGGTAAGCCGATTGACCACTCTGATTGTCCGTGGCTGTGGTTGTTTGTCTATGTGTGACCTGAGATTGACTGACAGCCACTTCAAGGTGTCCCCCGCCTACCGCCCTTGCATAGTCCTAAATATATATGCGTTTTTTTTGGCAGATCTGTGATTATTTGTGACAAAACTGTTATCTTTATGTGAATTATGGAAAGAAACAAAACATAGCTCACGGTTCTAAACGAAGCCACAGATTCAAGTTGACTGCAACAAAAACAATGCTTTCAACAAGACGCCAAACAGCAATCTGTCACCACATGCGAATAAAATAAGCAAATAAGCAATGGAATCTTACCAGCTATTGTAAATGAACTCCCTTAGCCCTATTAAAACGGTGCAGAGACAGAGCCTTTATTGACAAACAGCACTCTAGTAGACTGACGTGATTGTTCCATAATGTAGCGTGTGTCCATTTTTATCAGGCAGCGACAAGATTTGCATCCAATCTGGTTGGTTTCCTGTCGTTTTACTGCATTTGCCCATGAGTCCTTTCAAATATTGTTTCACTCCTTTGTTTGTATTTCCTGTGTCAAACGTTTTCAGCAGTACCATAATAAGTAATCCGCTTTTTGGCCCGCTAAATTTGGCGTACAGCACTCAGCATTGAGTCTTTGAAATTGATGCAAGACTGAAGAAACATGAACCATGTTATGCTATGATTAGTAGAATTCATCATCAGCCTGTCCAATGCTTGCTTCATGAAAAAATATAGGACTGTTTAAATTGTGTGTAAAACTTGTCCAAAACACATGTAAACATACCCTAAGCCACTGTAGGAATGAATCAACTTGCTGAAAGAGTAATATGCTCATATTTAAATGCATGAGCATCATTGCGTGCGCCACAACCTGAAATATAACTGCACCTTCATGAAAAGCAAACCACCAAAGACTCAAGAGAGTTCAGCTGTTACCCACATCATGATTCATCTGCTCTGCTCTGCATAGTTTTGACCAGACTGAACACTAAAACAAAAAATATAACAAGAAAGACACACAGCCGACCAAACACTCACGTCTGCCCGCCAGCCGGCAGGCTACCGACACATCTGTAAGTTTGACAAGCATTGACTGTGACATGTGAAAAAAAAAATGGTCCCGTGGCTCCTTTGAGTGAGGAACAAACATCGGTATGCAGCGGCCTATCACTTATCTAAGAATAAGGTCATCTTGAATGAAAGCGTGGCACTGCCAATGTGGAGTAAATTTGACAGGTAAATACGTTCGAACGTGCTTGCAAATTCGTACTTGAATGTAATTCCTACAATTATAGGATTTTCCCTATAGTGCCCCGGAGTATTGAATTCTGCCTGTACGAGTATAAAAACCATCTTGTTTTAAGCATTTGGCCTAGATTATAACAATATATTTCAAATCTGAGTAAGTCAATTTATTATTTGTAACTTTATGTTTTTATTATGGCTGCATTGCATGATTTTCATTCTGCATTTTACCATAATGCAGGTAATTTACTTATGCATGTTAAAAAAAAAACCTGTTCCATAATCCTAAAAAATATATAAAATATAAACATAATTTTGTTCATTTACTCCCGCTGTTTTTGGTGACATTAGTCTTGCGGGGTTAGTTTTGATATATGACGTTGATGAATTATTTTGTTTTATGAGCTGCTGCCTTCTAGCGGGCAGAAGTATACATGACAGCCGCGCGTCCGTGAGCATGCATTATTGTTTTTAAAATAACAATCGTAATAAAATCTCCACTTACCAGTAAGCCGTGCATTTTTGTTGTTCTTTTTAAATCACTCTTGCGCTGGTGTAAATTTGCTAATAGCAATATTAAAAAAAAAAAAAAAAAAAAAAGGTGTATTGGTCAAAGGTTGATCACCTTTGTAGTGCATGGCCAACTCGTTTGTACAGAAAAGCTATCAGGAGAAACAACAATGGAGGCTTAAATTAATTACCCCCAAATGATTTGAGCAAATTGGTTACTTGAGAAGTGCATATGCCAAATGCACAAAGATGCACACTCCCCAAGCTTAATGTGGCAATGATGATTTATTGATGTTATAATGCTGCACAAAGCACCTTTACATGTTGGGGCGCCACACAGGAAATTGTCACTGACAGAGAATGTTGGGCGCCCCCTTATTGTCGGAGGATGTCAGTCAAACAGGCTTGCAAACATGTTGGTATTTATTTACTTATTTGTCCAACAATGTGATCACTGAGATTTTTTTATTTGTAAGAAAGAAGAACAGAAGACAACACGCACACAACCTTGTCCCATCGTAAGCATGTTGGACTTCACGTTATAACTCCTACGTTAAAAGACTCAGCAGTATGGCACCATTTCCAGGCTGTCATAGTGTTTTGTTCTCATCGTGTGAGCTGCACTATTTACATGTCTTTAAAAAAAAAAAGAACAATAAATCCAAAAGAAAAAAAAATGGACAAAGGGGCAAGTGTCGCAAAAACAGTGTATGAAACTAGTGAGGCCGAACTATGTACACGCCAGTATTATTATTTTTTTATATATTTACAGATCACATATTTGTCTTCACATCTTTAATAAGTCACATCAATCATATTAAATATAGCAACAACAAAAAATTCAGCTGTAGAAAAAATCAGAAAAAAATAAACAGGAAGGAAATGAGTCAATCTGAATGACATGTAACCACGCGTGAATCACATTTTAACATAAAACAGAGAACAATAATATTAATACCACTAGTACTGACATTATCTCAACAATTAAAATCTCTTTTCAGCATCGCTCCTCCGCTGCCCAACTCCATTCCTTACTCCTTTTGTAAAAAAATGTTGTTTTTATAACTACGGATAAGAAACATTCTTTACAACTGTGTCCTTTCTGTAGGGAGCTCCACTGAATCCTCACATTTGGTTTTGCTCGTAACTGCTTGTTAACTGCTCCCAAAACTCCTATTAGTTTTCAACAGTTGCTGCTTTTTGCCGCAAAAGTATATCTTCAAAAAGTGTGCTATCTCGAGAAGAAGACTCTCTAGATGACAAGATTGATACAATCTTTTTATTCCTGTGCGTCTTCAGTTCTTATGCCTCCTTGGGCTCATTTGTGGGTATTAGAGATGAACATTTAACTACATTTGCTCCAATGATCATTTAAGTATTCGTTTGTGAGATGGAATTCTGGGTTCACATTCTTCAGACTACAAACTAGTTGAATGACTCGACATTGCCTTTTCTGGTTCCTGCCAATAGTCAATTCCATACGATCGCCCACGTTCTTAACAATCGATAAATGGACTATTCCAGTTGAATGCAATCCCTAAACGAAGCATTACAAAAGCAAAGTGGCGTAGCTCAGCGAGAATCAATGAATGGTGCAAATACTTATATACTGTATTGAAATTTGTCCAAAGTTTTCAGGGAATCAAAACAACTTATAAATAAATAATTTTATAAATATTAAATCACTTGGTTATCTGCTATTATCAGTTTATGTTAAATGTAGTGTTTTTCTTTCATTGTGTTTGACTTCTGTGAAAAGTGTGAGGCTAGAAATCATTTGTAGTGTTTGATGATCATTAATCATCAAAGCATGTAGTAACAAAATATTACCATGGATTCATTTTTTTTTCACATATCTGGCCCCTAAGATGTGGTTATTGTTTTAATGAATGTTTTATGATGGCAACAGTTTTTCTATTTCATTTGGAATTATTTATGGGATCTATTCATGTTTTCTTATCTCAAGCAATGTCACGGTTAAAAATGGTTTGGGGGGGAAAAAATTAGAATTTCAGACGTTCTGTCTCACTTCACCTATCTGCAGCTACCTCACCCATTTAAGAGTCTGTCATTGCACCAACTAGCAATTAGATAAATCCTACTGTCTTTTTTTTCCTTCACTGACATTTGCTTTACATGTCTACAGAATGGATAAAGTGAAGCAAATTTCTTCAAACAAATGCCAAGGATTTAAAACACTTTCAGGTCAGTTGAATGCATTTACACCCCAAAAATTAACGTTGAGCAACATAGTCAACAATTAAAAAAAAAAAAACCTCTATATATACTGTATAATTCAACTTGAGCAATACAAAGAGAACACGAACAATTGTACAGAAATGTTTGTGCTTGTGAGGGTGTCATCCGAAAACGGCTAGTTAGCATTAGTCACTTCCCTAAATCAGTAAAAAATAAAATACAACATGAACAAATCAGGCTTTGTTTTGACCTGACTGCAGAGTTGCTGCGTTATATGGCTGCTTGAAATAAAGTGCAGGATATCATCCAAGCATCATCTACTTCCTTTCAAACATTTAATCTCATTGATGACAGGGACAACTCAATAAAGAAATGAAACACTACATTCCTGTTGCATAACGGACAACTGTTTTGTTTGCTTGCTTTTGTGCTTTTTTTTTGGAGCTTAGACATGTAAAGTGAAGCAAATAACCCCTGGACACTTCATTAGGTACACCTACACAATCCATTTAAAAAATGTCTGCCTTCTTGACCAGGAGCAAGTATGACATCATCCATTAGGATGATCATGTTTTCTTTGAGGTCTGTTAGTAATCGGGAATATGCAAAAGTAGATTTTATATTGGATTTGATTGTTCAGGTGTATCTATGGAACTGGCTGGTGAACATGTGTTATCATCAGGAAGATCCGCAGATATTTGATGGGACTATGGTGAAAGTAAAAGTTGCATTTAGTGCTAAAGCCTCCCTCCCTTTTTCCCGCTTGTGTTTGTACATTCATGAAGCGCAGACAAACACCCGCCGACTCCAAACCCGTTTGCTCATCTGCAACTCCTTTGCTAAAAGAAAACCCTGAATCGTCTGTCGCATCATTCACATAACTCTCTAACTGCATTATTGTAAACAAAGGACTCTTATGATAATATGACTTGAAAAATAATACGATGATCGCTCAACCCCCTGGGCCAAAAAACAAACAAACAAAAGAAAAAAAACAGGACAGCATTAATCAGTTTTGTTTGTTGTCTTATCTGTGTGTTATAAGGCTGGTCCAGTTAGTGTGTGAATGTATATTATGTATGCCATTTGCAGTGCGCGGGCCAGCTGGTCAGAGGTAGAAGCCAGTGGCTGGTGGATCAGGGAGGCCTGGTAGAGCCTCCGTGCAGGGTATCTGGCCAGCAGAGGGCGCTGCGCCATTCCCATTGGGCAGTGTTGGGTATGCTGCTGTCAGAATGCTGCCATTCTCCATCTGCACAGTCCGAGAAGGTAAGAACAAATGATATTCTTTTGAACACAATATCATAAAATTGGAATACTTCTGAAGGTCTTCATCTATAATAACGAATAACAGAAACCAATTTGGTGTTATATTGGGGGAAGCTTCCTGACCATCATCTTAAATGTGCTTCCCTGAGTACTGTAAGATCCAAGTGTATTGTTTCTTACCTTGCCGTGATTGGGCTCATGAGGCAAATCCGAGGCCACCATGCTGTAATGGTCCAACTGTCGACAAGGTTTGCCGACCGCTAGGATTTGTTCCAGCGAGGCATTCGGAGGCGGGCACTGCGACAGGCTGGAGATGACCTGAGCTAAAGGAACTGGGATTGGCTCCTGCTTTCGTTTCTGGGTAATCCCCTGGAATGATGAAATTGTAGACTCGGCCCTGTGTTGAAGCGCACTGCTCCCGAATAACCCGCCGCCGTTAACGGAGTAATCCGATTGGTCAATGTCGGGGATGCCGTAATCCATGCAGGAATCTATCGAGGTGTCCGCAAGAGTTTTTTGGCAGTTATTGCGGCACGGGCCCAGACTCTCTCCGAAACCAAAGTCCTGCCACTGTGATTTTACTGCCGATTGCTCTGTGCTGGAGACGCCACAGAGTCCATTTAGGATGGCGGCCTTCGGATTGGCATGGCACTGCTGTGAGAGTTGGTTCTGTATCAGGGGCTGCTGTTGCGGCTGCTGAAGGTAGGTTTGATGCTGTTGAAGAAGCTCCTCATCTAGTTCTGACGTCTTGCCATTGAAAACAGTTTGTTGGGAGTTCATGTGTTCCAACTGGATGCCTGCATTCACGAGAATGTCTTGAGCTGACCATTGTCCGTTCGAGGCAGCTTCAGCATGCCCGATCCGGTCACTCTGATGGCCCCAGTTTTGTGCCCCTTTGCTTGAGCACATACTGAGGTGCTTTTGCATCTGCTGGGACAACTGGAGGATGGGAGCCTTCCCGGCAGCGAGAGGCTTATGGTGAGGAAACTGCATTTTCACATTTGTGTCAGAGGTGAGAGTGCTTTCCGAAACTGATCCGGTTGTTGCGCTCGCTGAGGGATTGCAGGTTGGCACCTGCCCTCCCTGATCTGCGCAATCAGTCTTTCCTTCAATGGAGTCATAGATGTACGACAGAATTTCATCATTCGTTAGTAGGTCATCCAAGGTGGGCACGCGTTCTGGGTCTATCTCTACTCGAATCATCCGCTCGTCCAACAGGAGAAGCTCGAGATCCTCGGCGCTCAGCCCCAAACCCTCCAGAGCGCCAAACAACTCCCCGTTTGAACAGCCGCCGTCCTCCGAATCCACGACGCCTTGGCCCTCCAGCGAGAGGGAGTCCAGAGTCGCAAGCAGTGGGTCAAAGCTGGTTCCCGGTTCTGTGATACTTTGATCCACATCACCATTGCTCTGTGTGTCCCAGCTTCTGTTCAAACCGGACTTGGAGTCGGAGAAGCCGATTTGGTCTCCAAATAAGCTGCTGTGAAAGGAAATTTTGGGCTCCAGGGCTGGCTGGCAAACATACACCGACTCATCCTGGCTCATGAGGGCCCCGAGAAGTGAGCCAGGATCCAGACCATCCCTCAACAGCCTGTCAGTCCGGCTCTTCTTTGACTTACTGCTGTTCTTCTCAGAAAGGCCATCTCTGAAGCCTGCGATGGGATGGTTGGACTGGTAAAGCAAGGCCTCGCCTGTAGCGTATGTAAAGGGTAAATGCATGGAGCGTTTCCGCAAGTGTTCTCCTCCCTCTTCATCTCTGCCAAAAATAAAACAGGATTAGTAAGTGGAACTTTTATGGTCTTACTCTAAATATTATACAAGGCGAGGATTTGAAATTGTAAACTGAGCGTTCAAATAATGGCTCCAAGTCCATTTTCAGTTTTAGTTTACCAGTAAGGAAACGTACAAAAGAGGCCTCTGGGTGGCGATAATGTAGTCAGGTTTGCCATTTTTGTAAACCAGACGAGCGTTGGCCTGCACCCATTTCCAGCGATTTTCCTTGGTGAGCAGCCTGAAGACCGTCAGTCCGCTCTCGCCAGTCTTCATCACTATAACACAAACACATGCAATCGTTATTGTTGTTGGCGGTGTCGTATCAACAGGTCAAGAACTTCATTTGAGGATCAACTTTCT